>NC_134949.1:211153998-211790386 GCF_965638725.1 Aptenodytes patagonicus
TATAGAAATGCAGATACTGTACTTTTTTAGCTGTTATATTTTCTATTCTGCATTGTTTCAGTGTGGACCACAATGACTAGAACCAAAAACCTTTAATAACATTTTAATACTATTTTTTCTCATCTTGGCCTTCATACAGTGGCAATAAAACCACTCACACACTCACATTGCTGATTTCATTTTCCCGGATTTTAAAAAAATGAGAAAAAACCCAATACATTCAGGAAGAGGCGAGTCTTTTGAAAAGAATTAAGCTTTCAGGTTAAAATTGTCAAAATTGTTTATACCTTATATTAGAACAAAAGTAGGATCTTTCAGTTAGTTTTGTTTTAACACGTAACAGAGGAGAAAGCGTGCATACGTCTTCAGAGTAACCCATGGACTTACATGCAAGGTGAAGGACTGTCTGAAGATACAGAAAAGACAGTTTCAAGTTTATTTTATGAGCCAGGGATTTCCAGTTCAGGTCAAGCATGGACTTGAACCTGGGCCTCCCCCAGTTGTGTCTCTGCTGTTGAGCTGGAAAATCCCTCGTTCCAGCCAGCCCTAAATCCAAGGTCTGATATCTGTGTCTGAAACAGGGCACCGATGCCGAGGAAAACTGTGACTCTCCTTGCACACAACACCTACACAGCTTGTTAATTTAATCATTTAAGAGGAGAGTAATTTAATTTCAGGCTGTAGATGGGGCCTTTAGGTTACAGACATTTCATTGACAGGCTAAATTAGGAAACAACAAATGAAAGCAGCCCCCCACCTCAAGCATGAAGCTTCAACTCAAATTTTAAATGGACCCTGGCAGATTGGCTCTTTCTCTGGAAGAAGCACTCACTCCTGCCTGCTCGTGGTCAGACAGCTCAGGTGTTTATTTCAGAAAGATGGTTTCAGTGGGTAACTGATAATTTAAGGCTGCCAGCTCGGCTGGCTGGATCCCAGCTTAGGATACTGACTGGGGCACCTCAGTTCAGTGAGTAAATCTCAGCAGTAAGCAGACTGTGACATTAGTATCGTTCATTCTTTTCCTCTGTTATATCTTCTATGTGAGAGATTCTTTCTTTGTATTCTACTTAAAGCTCTTCCCCCCCCCCCCCCCTTGTCATCTGCTTTGCCTTTTCTCCAGTTTTTCTCTTGTCTTAAACATCATCTTCTACTTTTCTGCAATGCCATGTGGCTTTTCTGCCTGGATATAAAGGTTTGATTTGAGCCACTCAATTAGTGGTATAAAATTTATGCTTATATAATGCTTTCAACCCTCAGCTACCATAGGAATATTGCTTAATGAATCTCTACAACTTGCCTGCGAGGTAAGTCTAGAAAATGTTATTACTGCATTATTTTTTTTTTTTCTTATTCACAGAAGAGGGCAATATGTAAACTGAGGGCCAAGACAACCCTTCTTCTCAGCTTATTTAGCTTTTATTATTTTACTTTGTTATTAATGCTCTTCTGCCTTCTCTTTTCCTTTAAACTTATTTGAATCTCCATCTCTATTTTAATTCTATATATTTTCCAGTTGTCACACAGAGAGGTGACTGTTAGAGGTTTATTTTGATCAATTTAATATGCACCTGACTGACTCTGCGGTTGCAAACTACCTGTTATTACCCATAACCATTAAAATATCTTTACTTGGACAGAATTACTGTGTTTTGGAAATTGCTGTTATTCTTTTATTTGTATCAAAGGCACTTCTTTTATTTCCATTTAAAATACTGGTTCTTTTATCTTTTTCAACTTTCATGTCACCTTTTGAGCTGCAAAGCTTTTATAAATTGAGTTTGAAGCATCTCCTCAGAGCTCTGCTATTAGTCATACAGCAGAGTCATCTCTGCTTTTTTTGTCTTTTAAGAGAACAGAGCAATATCTCTTTGCAGCAGTACATGATATACACTTCCTAGGACAAATAAAACCATACTACAGCACCATGGACCTTTAATGTTCTGTTTTGTTTTCTTTGGATGAGCCAGGAAAAGGACATAACCCAGTGTTTTCCATGGTTGCACTGGTAGAGGCAGCCAAAGACACATGTAACTCATTAGGAATATTACATTGCAAAGCATGTTCTTCACGTTGTGCTTTTGTGGGTGAGGGAGTCAAGTCATACTTGTTCCTTATTTGCCAGAAATAACAGAAAGAAACTCTACTGTTGATTCTTTAAAAAAAACCCTTGTGATAACATGATAACTAAAGTTTTATTCACATTTTAATAATAAACAGTCTAAAGTACATGTGGATCATGTTGGTTTGAAATGATGTAATTTTGTGTATAAACTGCATTGTTTTATTATTTATACCCTTTATTGCACTAATGCCAGTACCAATGACCAAGACAAAGTCTAATCCAAAGATAGTCTGGAGTGTAAGAAAAGACAGATGAAGAATGAGCAGAAAAACTGAAGCAAAGGTGGTGAAGTGACTCATAACACAGGTCAATGAGCACCTCTGATTTCAGCAGAAATACTCATATTATATCACAGCCTGGCAATTTATTGTTATAGCTAAGGCTGTCAAGGCCATGCAGTCAAAAGCTGTATTTGAGCTGATCTCCAAACTAGCTGATTTTCCTGCACACTGTGTTTTGGAACTATGATTATGCACCCCTAGTCCTTAGTATATTTGGGGTTTCAGTTTAAGCCACATCTAATCTTCATTTAACATGTTTAATCTTTATTCACAATTTCTGCATATAATTACAGCATTGTTGTGATCAGGTTCCTTAACATTATTAACAGAAAATCTCAGATTTTACTCTACTACCACCTTTTTTTTGTCTGGGAATGCACATTGAAATGTGGATTCTTAATTCTGTAACTAATATTTTTTTAATATGCTTACCTAGGTTTTTCAGTCGGGAAGGAGGACTCCTGTTCTAATTTTCTTCTCTAATTTGGTTGGAAGTATAGAAGGATTGCAACGTCTGTCTTGGAGTTCTCTTCCCTATGTTATCTTTACATGCAAGTAGTTGGAAAGCACTAATAAATGAAGGACTGTTTAAAAGAAATAAGAGGAGGAGAAGGATGTAACTTGGTATTTCCCACAGTCTCTTGCCCACATTCAAAACCCAGAAGTGAAGTTGAACACAAGGTTTTCAAGATATTAGATTTTCTGGGAAGAAAATACTTAAAAGGCACATCACGTGTTAACTGGCCAAATGTTTTTGGAGTGTGTGTGTATGTGTATCTGTGTATCCATGTGCGTGAATGTTCTGTTATTTGCCTTCTTAAACTCCTTGTTTATGGTTCTGGGTAAGGAATTTTGTTTAAACAGGAAACAAATTAAAAAGCTCCCAAGAAACTTTCTACAAATGCACACACTTTTGAGACAGGAATTATTCTAGGCATTGATAGAATAATTTCTACAGAAATCTGTGCTCAAAACACTGAGAATTTTCTCCAGAATGTCCTGTGTGTTCACTGGAGTTTTTTCTTGAATGTCGACTGGTCCCAGAAGCAGCTGCATTTGTGGCCAGTGAGTATATTTAACTGCTTCCTTCAGGGGCTCCCAGCTGCGGTCCCTCACTGCCGCTTGCCGTGTGTTCCTGAGACCTCTTGCTATTAATGCAGCTACAACAATTTCTCCTCCTTCATCTTCTGTCCTGCCAAGCCCAGTGCTTCATGACATCCACCATATATTATTCTGTTAGCAATGTCTTTTATAAATTTTATGAATACATCAGTTGCAAATTGTTCAAATGCTACATTGAAGGGCACAGAAGTGCCTTTAAGAGAATCTGCAGCTTTTACTGAAGCAAAACACCATCTGGAATAAACGATATACTTGCCTACACAAGCCCACTCTGCTTGCTTCTATCTCCTTGTAAAACTTCAGTATCTCTATCACAAACATTTTTATTCCACCTACTCTCTGTGGGACTATCTCGCTTCACTTTAACTGCCTAGAAGTTAGGCATCTGATCTAAGCTGGCAGGCTGAGCTCCCCTTAAATTCAGTGGAGAGCGAGAGGTCCTCTGGTTGGGAGTGGGATGGAGAGGAGTTTCTTTCTGGAAAGGTCTACCACTCTTGATCACAGAAGTAGCCCGAATATCTTGCTCAGACGCTGCACCTGCAGTAAAGGATCCCATACAGAATTGCTTTCCAAAGCATTTTTCAGTTAAGAACACTGATTTCCTTTCCGTATATAAGTGAATGTGAAAATGACATTTACTTTTTAAAGAAAATGGTGGCAGAAAAATCTCCACTCAGTAATACATGCTGCCATTTTTCATATGGTTTCGTAACTACCATGGAGCAGTAGTTTGTCTAGGGGAAGAAATAATAGGAGAAAAATGTTTTAAAATCTCTTCCTCACAGTCCCTGGGTCCTTTTCTGGCTCTGCAGACCATTTCTGCTAGGACATCTCAGGAAGAGTGCAGGGATGTGGCATGTTCCCTGCTCAGCACATGCATGGCTGTTCTGCTGTTACTAACGGTAGGATTTCCACATGTCAGCCTTTGCCTTAAATCTTCTTCATTCTTTCCTTGCTGAGGTAAAATATCCCATTATAAAACACCATGGAGAATTTTCTCTGGCATCTGCTAGATTTGGTTTCCAAGTGGGAGCAGACTGCACAGACTTCACCATAGCATCACACAGGGGCAGAAGGCACTCAGTAACACCGCGAGGGCTATCAGCTACGTGAAACTCACTGGATTATATTCGCCAGCATGAAAATCTTAGATATTCTTACCAAGGGCTAAGGAAAGACGTAATTAGGAAGTATTATCTTTTAAATATTCAAATTTCACTGAATACAAAGTCTGTCTGTTAAAAGACCAAAGGGTTACATTTATTTTCTCTCACTATGTTAACTTTATTATGCTTATTAACTATATATGTGTTGTTATTTTCTTTTTATCCTGTTGTTATATTTCTACAACTTTCCTCTCTCCTTGTGAGAGAAATATGTTTCCTTTCCCATCCTTTTCTTTCTGGGTGATCATTCTGAAAAAAATATCAGCTCACATCACTCTTAGTTGAGTACACTACATTCTTCTCCTGGCCAGTAAGCGATGAGAAATTATTCCCTGTTACACATTAGAGAGGAGATGCATTTACAATATAATCCAGGGGACACCATTCATACATACAACCAAGAAAGTTTCTTTTTAGTGGGATCCTTATCCATTGGCCTGAAGGTGGTGAGAAAGAAACTCCACGCCCTACATCTCCAGCAGCTTTGCACCCTTGGTCCATCAGAGAGCTGTCCCCCATGCACTCCTCCTCCAGCCAAGCACTCCTGCTGCAGTGGTCAGGCTGGGGGCTGGCATGAGAGTCGGTACCTCTAGAGGAGAGAGGGGCTCTGTTGGGAGTCAGCCCTGACTGGCTCCAGCCACCTCCACCAACACCTGCATCTGCCAGAGCCTAGGACGTCCTGCTGGGGCCCACCAGAGCAGCACCATGATACCAAAAGCAAGACTTGGCTCCTATAAAGCCACTCTCTGTGCAGTCTCCAGTCACGGGGAGTTCCCCCTAATTTCAGTAGGAATGCTTTCAAGCTTTGGTGCCACAGTAAGAGGGAGATGAGAAAAGGAGAATTCATGAATACCCTACCTGTGTGCATTGTGCTGTGCACTGAAACATGTATTTACACTGAAGCATTTCAAGGAATTTGACAACATAAAAGGGTAAACTGTGTAATAAAGGTGCATTAAAGATCTTTGGGTATTCATACAGAGCCACCAGCAGGGCTTGACAAATTTGCTTGAAGTCAACAAAAAACTTCCAGAATATGATGACTTCATTCACATGCATGAAAATATTTTTTTTTAAAAAAGATACTAATTAGATTTTTCTGTCCTGTGTGTTTTGGCTGGTCTGCTTATGAGCTAGAAGACATGAAAAAGATGGTCTTATGCTTCATAATAATGTCTACCAATGAGGGAAAGAAAGAAAGAATGGCATGCTGGCTTTCTCATAATAAATCTTCTTCTCATTATATTTTCTAGCTCAAGTTCTGCAGATCCAAAACATTTTCACTCTCCTAACAAGTAGGAACAGAAACAAACCCAGAAAAAGGGATCGATTCAAAATATATATGCCAGAAAGCCAGCTTTGCTTCTTTTGTACTGCTTAGCTAGATCCAAAAATCTGAAACGTAACTTTTTTCCACAATCAAAATAAAATGAGAAATTTAAGAAAGCATTTCTGTGTTTTACTGCTGCTGCTGCCAAATAATTTGCTTTCCAAGTGAGATGTTTTTCCAAGTTTTTGGTCTAGGAGAAGCTGTAACCACAGCCAATACACAGCTGAGAGTTACAAAATAATCAGTGTCCAACAACTATTAATAAAAATTTCATAATTAACCACAAGTTAATTTGTATATAACATCATTTTAATGTTTTTAGTCTTTAAATAAATATTTGGCAATGATGGGCTATTTAGAATAGAGGCTATTCATTGATTTATGTTACCCAATTTTATTTTAGTTTATTTTAGTACAGCTCTAATTTTTTGCTTTAAAATAGGAAATATATTTCGGCATTTAAATATTAACAATTTTCCTTACATACTAAATATTAGTGTTCCTCCTGTGGTTCTTACACCATTTTAAAAACCTATTTAAAATAAATAAATAAATAAATAGTCTCCATCTATCTTTAAGACCAGTTTAAAATTTTGACAGAAATCATAAAGATTTAATGTTTATGTTATATATTTAATTCTTAATGCCTAAAATTCCTTTGTGATTGTTAAACCAGTTAAATAGCCAGATTAGTGTGGGATACTTGAATTTAAAATATCAAAATTTCATGTTAATTATGCAGTGGCAGGCTGTACATTTAAACACAAAGACAAAGAAGAGAAAATTTTCAGATAGTTACTTGAAACACCAGTACCTCAGTCAAACTGCCTACTGTGCACATATATCTTGCTGGACCAAAATACATGCATTTATAAGTAGTCATTTGTTTAAATTCAAAAAGAACTTTGCATCAATCCAGAAATGTAAAGATTATCAGGGACTACTAGTCTGCCCAGGTTCATGCTAAGGAACCTCAGCCACTAATAATTTCCCTCAGACCTTTAAATTAAATCTGAGAGACAGCATATCTTCTAAAACAGAGATGTAATCTTAATCTACAGATATTGAAGAGCAGAGGACTGTCCCTGATTATCCTCACCACTGAAATGTCTTTATTTCTATCATTGTCGTGGTTTGTACCAAAAAATTTCAGACTTTGTTAACATGAATATTCCTGAAAGGGAAAACATAAGCTTCATTGGCCCTATAAGCAAGGATAAATCTCTGCTGATAATGAAGTAGTATTTGCAGGTAGTGAAAAATCATAGGATAGCACATAAGAAGCTAAACTGCTCAGCTCATAAGGGTTGCAACCAGCATTAATTATTAGGTTGAGCTACTGGCCATACTCCCTCTGCTCTGAGGGCTGGATATTACACCGGCTCTGAATGCTTCTGAAACACATATTTCAAAGAGCGTTTTCTAAGGCCAGTGATAATTCTGCACTGAAAAAATATAAGGATAATCATTATAAATTTTCAGCAGAGACTAATCACTTTTGAGTGCTGTTTTTCCAGCTTTTCCCAGTGTCTCCCTTTCACCACTGAATCTTTATACATCTATTTTCTCTTTTAAAATTGGTATTACCTACCTGCCAGCTTTTAATATACGGAATCACTCAAGCTCCAAGCATTATTATAATATTGAATATGTTTAGCAATTTTTAAAAGAAGCAAGAGGATACAAATTTATAACTAGGTTAATAGAGTTCAGGTTTGGTTATATTTCCACTATTGTATTTCAAATGAAGTCCTAAAGTAATAAGAATAAAAAGAAGAAATTCTACTAAAGCTAATTGTATATATATTATGAAAATACCAGTCCCTGCTATAAACCACAAAGCTTGTTCACGTCATAGCAGGAAAAAAAAAGAAAAAAGGACTCCTGAGGTTTAATTAGAAGCGCAGCATACCTCCACAGAGACACCACAAACTGCACAAGGAGGCTGCACATGCTGCCTGGTTAAAAGCCAGTTACTTCCTGTGGCCTCTTTGCAGTAGTGATAGTCCTTTCAGAATTAAAGTAATAAGTGCTCTGGAATTGCTGCACGGGAAGAATGTATACACTACAGACTTGGTGCACTGCAAGGACTCTAACAATTTCTAGCTACAAGTGAGGGCATGCATGAAAGGTCTACTGGAGGATGCAGCCTCAGAGGTGACCCCTTTCTATCCTGCTCTTCTTGTGAAAACACAGTGATCTGTAGTGAGAGCAGAGCAGCTGTGAATTGTGCTTTACCTGCATGGCAGGAGCTGGCATGCTAAATAGAGGAATGCACTGTTTAGACTTAGGTAAAAAAAGTTGCTATATTTATCTGTACCTTCTTGCTTTCTTGTGTTTCTCAAGCAAATAAAGACATAATCTCAAAACATTTATGAAAAGCCTGTACACTGTGAGTTTTATACCAGTGTAGCTTAGATATTTAAAGCGTGTAAAGGCAATCTTTACAGAAATAATTCATAAAGAGATAATGGGTTGGAATATTTTTGCCTGGTTTCTAAGGAAGTGAAGCTTTTACAGTCTCTCTTCCTATTAATTCCTCCACAGTCCCCATAACTTCTAAAGTTGTCAGCCAATTTCAACCACATTTGATAGGTACAGATGCCTTGCATCTTAGAACATAAGAAATACCCTCCCAGCTCATAGCAGTGGCACATCTACCCACTGGGATACTGCCTTGGTCAGTGGCAGTGGGAGAAGCAGTTTAGGGAGAGCTCATGAACGCCTTTTCTCAAAATCCACTCTGCAGGAACATTAGAGGACTCATCCCTGCCAGCACCTTTTAGCAATTAATAAATAATTTCTTACACATTTTGGTAAAACCAGCAGGAGGACAGAAGAGAGTCACCCAAATTCGTGCCCCTTCTAACATGCTTTTGTGCAATTAAATTTGATTGCACCTTCCTGGCAGCAGTCAACTAATCAATATATGTGTACCGGCAGCCAGCTAGCATATGTGTGTTTTGTAATGGGGTCAAAGCAGTGCCTCTGTCAAGCTGGCAGAGCAGTGAAGTGCAGCTGAAGGAAGGACTGCTGGTGGACAAAAGCCATAGGAAAGTCCTACCACCCTGGGGGTAACTTGTCATGCTTCTTTGTTTGTGCTTCCTATGTTACTCTTCTAAAAAATATATTGTGCTTTCTACTTCACTACTATTCAGTTTGAGGTATTTTTTCCACATTAGAAGAAACTGGTGATAAAACTTGGAAATTTTTTGATGCAATTTTGTTTATTTGTCTGTACAAGCTGACTGTTTCTCTGGATACACTGAGGAAACAGCCTCCCTTCTCACAGTCCTAAGCCTCGTCTTCCAAACATAGGAGGAAGGAGCTCTCTTTCTTCAAGTCTTGTCATGACAACTTACTGCTCCATATTCTATTTGTTTTTTGAATTTTCAGCTGTGCCTGCAGTATCTTTGCAGTACTGGTCAACTCCTAAACAACTTTGCATATTATTGAGCAAATTCAATAGTTTAACTGTCTTAACTACTCCTGTTAGTTCTCACGAGTGAAAAACTGCTTCCTTCAAACCCTGTTCTGTGCTCAAAAACAAGTCTGCTTGTAGATGCCTACTTTCTCCAGGATAACATCACTCAATGTTTCAGTTAATTTGCTTCACCTTCTAACAGAGCTGAGCAGAACATCCAGAATAAGTGCCAAAAATACCTTTTTAACTAGGTAAGGGTGGACGCTTCAGAAGCCAATCCAGTTTGCAGTACGTAATCCCCTCCCCTCCACATTAAAAACAAAAGACATCAAAGCCAAAGCACGGTGCAATATATATTTTGAAAAATGTCTTCTAACCCATTTGTCTGAACACTTACTCTCACCAAGCACCAAGAAGATTAAACCAAAGAAAGATTAAAAGCAGCGAGTATGTACAACTTAGATGTGAGTTGACTCAAGGGATAAGGTAGATGAGAACAGCCTTGAAACTTGGACAACAGAGGAAATGCTTGGTGAGAAGAAGGAAGGTAGAAATCTAAGTAAGGCAAATTATTTTGGAAGTTATGTTATAATCTCTGTCTCTTTGTGGAGAAGAAGAAACCTTGAGGCTTCAGATGTGCAAATGAAACGGCAGAAAACATGGAAACCCAGACATCAGAGAACACTCCCACAAAGCTAAGGAGATGCTGTGGGTATACGTGTTTCAACTTCTCTCGTCAGTGATTTTCTATGTCTTTTTTTCTGTATGTACTGGATTTTTTTTTTTTAAGAGAGAGCTTAGAAAACTCTTGCACTCACACAAAAAGAGGGAAGGCATCATTAAAGTTTCAAAAGGACATCAACCTTGAGTTAAATCCATCTTTCTGTTGGTCAAGAGGAAGAGGGAGTTGTTATTGAATAGCAAAAATCAGAGTCATCAGCTGAAGGACCCATGTCATCTGCCACAATAGCTGATGAGGGTGGACACAGTAGCTGATGCACATGGACAGATGTGCTACCTTTGAATGTAAATCAAGCCTGTTTCACAGACATGCACCCATACCTGATCTCACTTCCCAGCTGCCCTGTGCCACCCTCTCTGCACAGTCGGATGCTGCCTTGCCTCATTGTCCTGGTTTCGGCTGGGACGAGTTAATTTTCTTCCTAGTAGCTGGTACAGTGCTGTGTTTTGGATTTAGCATGAGAACAATGTTGATAACACACCGATGTTTTAGTTGTTGCTAGGTAGTGCTTACACTAGTCAAGGACTTTTCAGCTTCCCATGCCCTGCCAGCGAGAAGCTGGGAGGGGACACAGCCAGGACAGCTGACCCAAACTGGCCAAGGGGATATTCCATACCATATGATGTCATGCTCAGTATATAAACTGGGGGGAGTTGGCTGGGGGGGGGCGGTGACTGCTGCTTGGGAACTGGCTGGGCATCGGTCAGCGGGTGGTGAGCAATTGCATCGTGCATCACTTATTTTGTATATTCTTTTACCATTACTATTATTATTATTATTACTATTATTATTTTCCCTTCCTTTTCTGTCCTATTAAACTGTCTTTATCTCAACCCACTAATTTTACTTTTTTTTTTTATTCCCAATTCTCTCCCCCATCCCACTGGGGGGTGAGGAGTGAGAAAATGGCTGTGTGGGGTTTATCTGCCTGCTGGGTTAAACCACAACACTCATCAGTTTTCCTTTCATGTCCCCTGCCAGAGGTCCAGGAAAGGGGGATGGAAGGGGCTACACCATCCACAGACTCACCACAGTTCATGCTTACGCCTGTGATAACTCAGACCTCAGACAAATAGCTCAAATCTTTCAGCCAGGAGCAGTGCTTCTGCTTGTTTTCCAACAGTTTAAAAATATTTGTTGCATGCATTTGACTGTATGCAGGCAAGTTCAGTGTTCTCAGCAAGTTATTAATTAAACACCAATTATTTATGTAAATAAGAGAGTAGAGGATTTTTGAGTTGTTGTACCTGCCATTTAAAAATGTCACCTAAAATTTGGTACTTGAATTTTCTCCCCAAGGATACAGCCGAGTCCCCTGGTGTTTTTGATGAACACACAGTGTAATTGATTAAGAGAACATTTTTCAGTTTCCTGCCAAGAACCTTTTTTTCCTTAAATGCAATGCACCAATTACCAGATCAAGGCAAGAATCACATTGATTGAATCTATGAATCTATATTACATTAAGCCAGTACAGTAATTTTTATCTACAGTGACCCTCAAAGCTGCTCAGAAGCATGCACTGGTCAGGTGGGAGTGTTGTAGCAATTCTATGGCGTTCCCCACTGTTACTGTGGGAATTGGTACTGTGTGCTTGGTGGACAAAGCCCCTTTTTTTTCTAGGTGCAGTTTGGGTGGCTGATTTTGAACTTTGAGGTCCGAAATGACATGAGGATCATTGATTTAAGTGATTACTTCCCTATGGATAGCAGCTATGAGAAGTGATCTGTGAAGGCATTGAAAGTGCCATTTCCTTGCTCTTAATGCCACTATTTTTTTTTTTTTTTTGCACCACCACAGCACCAAAGAGTCTTGGCCCGAGGTGGACAACTGTCTTAAGAGACTGGGAACTGCCTGTGGGTTATTGTCCTGGTTTTGGCTGGGAGAGAGTTAATTTTCTTCCTAGTAGCTGGTACAGTGCTGTGTTTTGGATTTAGGGTGAGAACAAAGTTGATAACGCACCAATGTTTTAGTTGTTAGCAACAATGCTTACACTAGCCAAGGACTTTTCAGCTTCCCATGCTCTACCGACTGAGAAGGCTGGAGGTGCACAAGAAGCTGGGAGGGGGCACAGCCAAACTGGCCAAAGAAACATTCCATACCATGTGACGTCATGCTCAGCACATAAACTGGTGAAAGCTGGCTGGGGGGGCCGCTGCTCGGGGACTGGCTGGGCATCGGTCGGCGGGTGATGAGCAATTGCACTGTGCATCAATTGCTTTGTGTATTATTATTATTATTACATTTTTATTATAATTTTATTTCAATTATTAAACTGTTTTTATCCCAACCCATGAGTTTTTCTAACTTGTGCTCTTCCAATTCTCTTCCCCATCCCACTGGGAGGCAGGGGGGAGAGTGAGCGAGCGGCTGCGTGGTGCTCAGTTGCCGACTGAGGTTAAACCATGACAGTTATTTACTGGGCAGGGGAAATCTCTCCCCACCTGGACTGAAGCAGATCTTTCCCCAGACCACTACAGTAGCATCAGGACTGAGTCCCAGCCTCAGACATTGAAAGAGATCCCTGAGGGTTTGGGAGAATTAGCATTTGCAAGTAAAATGAGGGGCTATGTGTTTATTATAGGCTTTTTACCGGGTCTGTGGAAAGTTCTGCTTGTACCACAGTGGAAATATATATGAAAAAATACAATTGTATTTTGACCTGTTAAAGGCAGTTAGATATGTAGATAGTTGGGTGGTTATGCATCATCTGTAAATAAATGTCTTCCATCCATCAAGTAACCGTACAAGCAAAGTGTCACTGAAAAAATACACATTGCATTAATGCAATCTCTGATGAAATAACGTTTTTCCATCTGTCACAAAATTTGTCATAAGAAATGGGAACTCTATGCAATTTTTATTTTAATGTATGATTTAACACAAGGCCTTTTACATTGTAGATAGTTAGTAAAAACAGCCTTTCAATGAATTTTTATTGACCATTTATTTCAATGCGTAAGCTCTAATAATATCCGTTTCCTCTTTCAGAAAGACTGAGGCAGCATTTGCTCTAGCTGGCATGACACCAAACAAGCCTCCTCTTTGTGCTCTTCGATGGCAGATATGGTCTTGGCAGAGGTTCAGTCATCATGACTTCCCTTGAGAGAGCACGGAGGAATATGGGGGGCAAAGAGGCTCCTTTCTTTCATCAGTCTGGGTGGGACAGCTAAAATGGGAAGGCAGGCTGTCACTGTATGTAAAGTCTCCAATTCCCTCTTATCACTGTGCTGAAGAGTGGACGCCCACCTCCTGCCTCTATAGCAGTATCTTAATGTGTTAAAACAAGAATCACTGTGCTTTGGGAGGTAGCCATGAGCTATGTGTTAATAAGATACCAAGTGCTTCCTTGGTTGTGTTCAAAAAAACACTGTCCAGGAGTTTTGGCATATTTCTGCTGGTTTTGCTGACTTCTCTGCATTACAGGAAAGCACTAAATATCTACTGCTGCACTACAGGACTAGTGCATCTTTCACCAAAGTTACACCAGGAATGGACTTAACCTCTTACCTTTTAGCTGATGATGAAGAAAATAGATTCATTTCCAAGAATATTTTGGTATTTGTGATTAGACTGTGACCTGGCTGGTGACAGCATGGCCAACGGCCAAAATCCTAGAACTTCAAAATCTCTAAGAGCTAAAAATCCCGAAAGAATACCTAAAGATCAACAAGAAATAGAGGGAAAACACAACACCGCAGTAGTGGCACCAGAATTCAGTTTTACCAGGAGCATTAAACATTCATGTTGTAAAACTCTCTTTGACTCATTGGGTTAGAATGGCTTCTACATGTACAGACTGTGTAACAAACAGGCTGGTGGGTTGGCTGCTAATACAATCCCTACAGAAGCAAAGAATGTTAAGGTTTAGGATTAGAGTGTATATTTAATGATATAAAGTTGCACTTGAACCTCTTCTGGAGTTTAAGCTGGAGAATTGCAGTGAGCTTTCCACAGAGTTCCAGATACTGAGATGGTGAGAAAAAAATGTGCTTTATGTTTTGTCTATCTTCTTATTTATGTATTTTAAATATTTTAATCAATAATCTTTTTCTGTAGTTAAATGTAGTGCTTCTTTGCAAATGTCCACTGAATTTACTCTTTAATTTTGCATAATAAGTTTCTGGCTCTATCAGGGAGGCTATAAATTCAGTATATTCAATTTTTGGAATGCTTTTACACCTCTGTAAAAAGTAAATTTCTTGAGAAATCTGGAAGCTCTAAAGATAAGGCTAGATTACATATATTAAGATATTTTAAGAACTTTATGGAAGGTGCCTGTTCTAGACTCTGGAAAAACTTTGCAAAGAAAACCATAGATTCATGTCAGGAAGTTGCTGAAGGATAAAAATTGTTGACTCAGCCCCCTGGTAAGTTCTGAACTGAAGAACTTACAGAGTGAAGAGCTGAAAGGGAAAAAAGCCAATTCTCAGCTAGAGAGTACACTTTTTCAGTAGTGTGAACAGATCTGCTAAAGCCAATGGAAGATAAACTTGTGGAACTGCTGCAGAAACGGTTTTAGTCTAATTATAGACAGAAACAGATACCATAAAATCTAACAGGTGAGATCTTTAAAGGAGAGTTCCTTTTTCTTTGCTTGTGTTTGCTGAAGATCTTCTTATTACTGGAAAATCATAATTTTTCTGGTTTTCCTGCTTCTGGGTGGTATGCTTTGAAATTTGTTACTGGGTTGTAACTGTTCTCCAAGCCTTTTTTCTTATACTCTTCCCTAGGCATTCAGTATTGGCTCTCTCAGGGACAGGATATCAGACTAGACCTCAAGTCTGACATCTTACAGCTGTTCCTACATACTTGTATTTCATCCCAGCACTGCATTTTATTGAGGCCCCATCCAGGAGACATATTGAGGAACGAGAATCGGACTGAACTTGGTATCTTGTGCAGCGTGCACTGCAGCCCCAGTCCCGCATTGGGGTATGCCATGGCTACTCCCTGCTGCATACCCCACAGTGCCTTTGCAAGGAAGCCAAGATGCTGGGGAAGACCTCATGAATAGCCAGCCCTGTCCTGGTCTGCTCTTGGGACACAGCCATAGCACACAGCCAGAGCTGGGAGCAGAGAATCACTCCTGGGTTTCACAGGGTGGATGTTTCTTAATACTACGGCCAGTGATTTTAAGCAGCAGATTGTTGTAAAGACTCCTTAAAAAGCTTAGCCCTGAAATGAGAGGTCTTCTAGAAGTGAGGTGTCAGAATGCATTTCGTATGGGACCCTGGGACAAAAAGACAGTGAGCTACATACTCTGCCTCCATCTTTGCCATTACTTTTACTGTTGTAATGGCTAAAAGCTTCAGTACTCAGTTCAGAGATGTTTTCTGGGCCATTTATGCAGTATAAGAGATGAGAACACCAGCTGAGTGAACAAATGAACACCTACAAGCTGGCATGTTAAATAAAACAGTTCTGTTAATACAGCCCTGGTGACATTTGCACAATACACACACTGACACATGATGCTGATAACTCATATTCCGACACTCCTTGAACTCTTACAGAAGCAGTTATTCCCTTGTCCTGATTTCGGCTGGGACGGAGTTAATTTTCTTCCTAGTAGCTGGTACAGTGCTGTGTTTTGGATTTAGGGTGAGAATAATGTTGATAACACACCGATGTTTTAGTTGTTGCTAGGTAGTGCTTACACTAGCCAAGGACTTTTTAGTTTCCCATGCTCTACCAACTGAGAAGGCTGGAGGTGCACAAGAAGCTGGGAGGGGGCACAGCCAAACTGGCCAAAGAAGCATTCCATACCATGTGACGTCATTCTGAGTACATAAACTGGGGAACGCTGGCCGGGAGGGCCGCTGCTCGGGGACTGGCAGGGCATTGGTCGGTGGGTGGTGAGCAATTGTACTGTGCATCACTTGCTTTGTGTATTATTATTATTATTACTACATTGTTATTATTATTATTTTATTTCAATTATTAAACTGTTTTTATCTCAACCCAAGAGTTTTTCTCACTTCTACTCTTCCAATTCTCTCCCCCATCCCACCGGGGGGGGGAGGAGTGAGCGAGCGGCTGTGTGGTACTCAGTTGTCGACTGAGGTTAAACCACAACACAGTGGGAAGCACATGTGAAGAGGGACTCACCGCTTGGAGGCTTGGATATTTTTGGGGTGGCACACAAAGGAAATTACCTTTTCAGCAACAAAGTGAGGCAAGTTCAGAACAAGAAGAGAATGTGCAATAGTCAAGTCAAGAGAGCAAAATATAGTTGCATGAGAAGTTGAAGTGTTTAGAAAGAAAAAGTCTATGAGATACTACACAAGGACAAACTATAAGATTTACTCACTGCCTAGATGTGAAGTAATACCTTGGACGAAGCAGCCAGCTCTCTATATGTGCTTTGCTACAAGCTCTTTATTTTAAGATACCCAACCTAATTCCAGATGAGTGTTCAGTCATCACAGTACCATTTAGAGATAGTGGCTTGCGTGGTACGTTATTTAGCTGTGGATTTTTTTCTCACCCATTTGGAGAGTTGTTCAGCTACCTGAATACATTTAGCTACCTAAGTGAGTTACCTCTGCACCATTTTTTATCATGCAGGATAGACTTGCACTGAACAACCCAGCATTTGCCTGGCTACGTATTACTTGCTTTGAAATGCAGACAAATGCAATTAGTTTTAAATATTCAGAATTCCTGCTGAAGTCACTGAAGTAAAAACAGCAAAAAACAGGCTGAAAATTTCAGTATTACCTTAAGAAGAAAAGAAATGTCATCTGTGACTCCGTTCTCTTCATATGTTTGTTAACACTAAAAACACATCTCACGCAGGTAAAATTTTGCAGCCATACTCTCCCTGTCCACTTATAGCAGAATCACTTCTAACCCCTGGCCTCTATTAAAAGGAGGAATACAATTGCTTCTTTAACAGGTAATCTTTATAAAAAGGCTTTGAAATGCTGGAAAGCCAAAGCCTATCTGCCAGTTTAATCTGGCGAGGGAATGGAGGGCAATAAGAAAGTTTTCTACAGGTACAAAGCAGCAATAGGAAGACAAGGGAGAATGTGGGTCTGTTGCTGAATGGGGACTGGTGGCAAAGGACACAGAAAAGGCCAAGGTACTCAATGCCTACTTCACCTCTGTCTTTACTGGTAAGACCAGCCATCAATATTCCCAGGCCCCTGAGGCCAGAGGGGAAGTCTGGAGCAAGGAATACTCCTCAGTGAAGGAGAACCAGGTTAGGGAACACTTAAAAAACCTGAAAATACACAAGTCCATGGGACCTAATGGGATGCACCCAGGAGTGCTGATGTTGCTGATCAATGTCATTGTGAGGCCATTCTTGATTATCTTTGAAAGGTCATGGTGATCAGGGGAGGTTCTTGAGGACTGGAAGAAAGGAAATGTCACTCCTGTCTTCAAGAAGGGCAAGAAGGAGTATCTGGGAAATGACAGGTCAGTTAGCTTCACCTCAGTCCCTGAGAAGGTGATGGTACAAATAATCCTGGAATCCATTTCCATACATTTGAAGGACAAGAAGGTGATTGCAGGTAGTCAGCATGCATTTATGAAGGGAAAACCATGCCTGAACAACCTGGTCACCTTCTCAGCAGAGATGACTGGCTTGGTGGATGAGGGGAGAGCTGTGGATATTTTTTATCTTGACCTTAGCAAGGCTTTCAACACTGTCTCCCATCACATTCTCATTGACAAACTAATGAACTGTGGACTAGACAAATGGACGCTGAGGTGGACTGAAAACTGGAATAACTGCTGAGCTCAAATGGTAGTGATCAACAGCACAACGTATAGCTGTGTTACACTAGTGGTGGGCCCTAGAGGTCAATACTGGGTCCAATATGGTTTAACATCTTTGTCAATGACTTGGATAATGGGACAGAGTGCACCCTCAGCAAGTTTGCAGATGATACAAAATTGGGAGGAGTGACTGATACACCAGATGGGCATAATGACATTCAGAGGGACCTCAAGAGGCTGAACAAATGGGCTGACAAGGGCCTCATGAAGTTCAACAAACAGAAATACCAATTCCCAGGCATGAGAACAGGCTAGGGGCAACTGGCTGGCAAGCAGCTCTGTAGGAAAGGTCCTGGTGGACACCAAGTTGGCCGTGAGCCAACAATGCACCCCACAGCAAAGAAGGCTAACAACTTCACGGGCTGTATCAGACAGAGCATTGCCAGGTCAAGGAGGTGATCCTTCCCGCCCTGCTCAGCACTGCTGAGACACACCTGAAGTACTGTGCCCAGTGCTGGGCTCCCTAGTACGAGAGAGACAGGGACATGCTGGATCGAGTCTAGCAAAAGTCCACTCAGATGATAAGGGCTTGGAGCATCTGTCATACAAGGAGAGGCTGAGAGAACTGGGACTGTTCATCCTGGAGAAGAGAAGGCTCAAGGGTATCTTACTGATGCTTATAAATACCTGACGGTGGGAGTAAAGAATATGGAGCCAGAGACTTCTTAGTGGTGCCCAGTGACAGGACAAGAGAAATAGGCACAAACTGAAACATAGCAAATTCCATTTAAACATAAGAATTTTTTTTTTGCTGTGAGGGTGGTCAGACACTAGAACTGGTTTGCCAGGGAGTTGGTGGGGTCTTCATCCTTGGAGGAATATTTCCTAGCTTCCTGACTTCGGACTCTGAGCTGGAGTTTTCTTCATTTCTGGGGGAATGTTACAAAACTGATCAACCAAGCTGGTACTGAAGCTGTGAGATGAACAGGAGGAAGCTACAGTTCTTGGGAGACAAATCAGTTTAGGGATTGAAAGCTAAGTCTATTTTGCATGCACCAATTCTTTATTTATGCATTACAACTTTGACTGTTGATTTGAATAACCAGCTATTGTTAAGCATATCTAGCTTTATTTTTTATATGGTTTATTTTTCACAATTCCTAGGATTAGTAATAGAATCATAGAATCATAGAATCATTGAGGTTGGAAAAGACCTCTAAGATCATCGAGTCCAACCAGCAACCCAACACCACCATGCCCACTAAACCATGTCCCTAAGCGCCTCATCTACGCGTCTTTTAAATACCTCCAGGGATGGGGACTCCACCACTTCCCTGGGCAGCCTGGTCCAATGTTTAACCACTCTTTCAGTAAAGAATTTTTTCCTCACGTCCAATCTAAACCTCCCCTGGCGCAACTTGAGGCCATTTCCTCTTGTCCTATTGCTAGTTACTTGGGAGAAGAGACCGACACCCACTTTGCTACTACCTCCTTTCAGGTAGTTGCAATAAGATCTCCCCTGAGACTCCTTTTCTTCAGGCTAAATAGTACCATAGGTGCTAATAGTACCATAGGTGCTTACTCTTAACCTCATTTCTCCTGTTACAGAAAAAATCTTCAGTATCATATTTAACACTCATTCTTAGTATGTGATTGATGGTTTATCTCAAATTGCAATGGCTTCATCTTTGATATCTCACTGCTGTTAGTACCAGAAACACCTTACAAAATGCAGTGACTGGTACAGTGGATAGGTTGCAAATGATGTCCAACTTCCTCAGCTCCTAAACATCTGAAGTATTTTTAATTGTCTGAGCAGACACAGTCAGGTGTAAAGTCATTCTTGGTTACTATGGGTTAAATCTAATGCAACTTCACTGAAGCCTTTCATTTATGATGCTGTAACACAACATAAACTATGACCTCTGCACTAGTAAAATCAAATAGTTCATCTGAAAAAATGTTGCCAAGCATTGCATGGGAAACCTTTCGAAATCAACGCTCTTTGTAACATTACTGCCACTTAACAAATCATACCCAGGCTTCACACACACAAAACAGGCCTGAAAAGGCTAACATGTAACTTCTATGGCAGAAAAAGTGTAGTACAAAGGAACTGCAGAAACAGAACAGTTGCTGGTAAGTTTAAATGTGAATATAATTCCATTGTTACTTTTTCTACAAACTCTTTAAATGTTATTTGGACTCCAAGATGTGAAACTGCAATGTCCTGATTTAAAAAGTAACTTGTTAAAAAATATTGACTCAAGTATTGTTTCTTTAGCCTTTATCTACTACTCTTGCTGTACAACACAAATCTAATGGAAGTTATTGAGAAACCAGGTAATGGTACAGCATGGTGCACTCACAAAGCATATAAATATGTAAGCCTAGGGACTTAGGCTTATATCTGGATGCATAGATCAATAGGATGCATAAAATCAGCAATAAACAGATGTAAGGTTTAGGGAACGAGCATAACTTTTTTAATCTTGTTGGCATAGTGACTAAGCTTAAAGCTGCATGCCAGCTTTATAACTGTGCTGGATATACCCTCTAGTGTATACACAGTATATGCTAACTGTACTTAGTAGTGTTTAAAATGGTCTAGATTGTGGCAGATCAGAGAACTGGGCAACACAGCTTGGAAACAGCAAGTGGGTCATTGCATATTTCCAGCTCCCCCTCTGGAGAATTTCCATCCGCCTGGCTGGCTGCCCCACCAGTGCCCGCCAGGAGTGAAAAAGCCAGGAGGGCTATTGCAAAAGGTGGAGAGAGCTCCAACCTCTGCTCCCATAAGCCTATTCTTAAAGAAAAAAAGAGGAGAGGGAGGAAACAGAAAGCACCTAGCAAAACAGCTTAACTCCTTCATAGCAGCACCCAGCAAAGAAGGATGGGGATCCCAGAGAAGGAAGCAGGAGGAGCAGCTGGGGCCACAACTGATGCAGAGGCTGAAGGACTGAGTGAAGGGAGTAGATTGAGTTGAGGCATGGAGAAAGATGCAGTTGCGTGCTGGTAAGATAAGCAAATGCAGTGATGGATTCTCATACACATTTTTCAGGCTACTTTGAACACTGAGTTAGCTACTGTAAACATACACCCAGCCTCCCTATCCCCGCTCCCCTCCCCCCCCCCCCCCCCATTTTCTCCCTAGAGCAGTAAATAGGTAGTCCCATTAGGAGCTGTGGGAAATAGATCTCTTCCCTGTGATTGTTATCAAGGTAGCTGAACACCTTCTTCTTCAAAGGCTGTGCAAGTTTAAGTTTCATATTCAGTCTCTTCAGCTTTTCCTCTCACTCCTGTGCAATGTTCCACTTAATCTGATTTTCTGTCTTAGTGATTTTTATTGATGTTATATTTTACATCAGGACTATTATTTATGACTCAGTCATCATAGTCATGGTTAAATACTGGCAGTCCTCAGCATATTATGCAAGAAGGGAATCAGGCGCTTACTATTCAGGTATCCCAATAATAATATGATGGGTTGAATTACGCCCTGAGTTAATGAAATTACATGTCTGTCAACAAGTAGAAAGTCTGTCTCTGCATTCAGAATACAGAGGGCCATTGTTTTCTACTGGTAAATGAGGCAGCAAGATACACAGCCCCTCAGTAGGATGAGACAAATCCCTAAATGCATACCTCAACTACAGCTCCTAATGGATCCCCAAATGCTTGGGACTTTGGAAGATACTGGATGTTTTTATATTTCTGTTGCCACAGGGTATTAGAATTTACATCAATCTTAGTATAATGGAAGCAAAGTTAGTTTGAGAGATGGACTTCACTCAAATCATTCTGAAAACTCAGGAGACTATCAAGTATTTTGTTATCTGCTATCATCTGAAGCCTTGCACTGACAGTCTGCACTTAGTTTGTTTTTATTAACATTTCTGTAGGTGGCATACAGTATAAATAAAATTAGCCTCAGTTAACCTGCTTTAGAATTTATCTTAAGACTTTCCATATTGTTCCAAAATTGCCTGAATACACACTACATATATGCTAAGTAAATATGTAGTGCAATACATAATTTGAATATTTCATAAAATACACATAAGTTGACATTTAATTTAGTTTCTGCTTGTCACACAAAGTAAAAACACATTTATTTTATTTAGAAAGATTCTCTGCTATCCAGGTAAGTCAGCTGAAATTGGTCATTTATTTTTAAAGTAAATCCAGTGCTCCTCCTGTCCCTGTTTATTCTTTATTTATATATACAGACATAATTATGCATATGTGTGTGGATGAAACTGTAACTGCATTTTCCTGTGATTGTGAGCTTTAAATTCTGTCATCTATATTTTGCTTCTGTGATGTCACTTCAGGGACATTTTATGCTTTCAGTAAACATTGCCTTGAGGTTTTTGAAAATATACTGCTTCTTTAGACCAAGATAGAACAGATGGAAACTTCATTGCTTAAACAAATGGCTACAATTTTCTTCAGGGCACAAAATAGTATCATGAACTTAGAGCTTAGGAAGCTTCCAGAAGCTTTTACTCTTTCTTTGCTGGCAAAAGGATTAAATTCACAAATTTTGTCCAAGAAACATTTTACAAAAATCCCTTTGTCCCTTTCCTTTTTCTTTAATTTTTTTCCCCTGCTTTTAAGCGAAGCGCTGGCATTCCTGATTTCAGTGACCTTTTGGATTAAATTGTTATGAGAGAGATTTTGCATGACAATACATTTTCTTGTTAGCTGTTGAAATTTCAGTGCAAGCACAACAAACTAGACTGTTTCAACAGACTTCACATTACTCAGTTACTGACTCCTGCAATTTAATGTACATTTCCCATAATGTTCATTAATGTAAATAGCAACACATCCTCTGAGTCAGGGTCTTTATTGATCTCAGTTCAGAACATGCTTGTATCTTTGAGAGAGAGAGAGAATAATCCTAGTGCTTTTACAGCTGTTTTAATTTAAACTCCACTGATAAAACACATCTATAATAAGGCCTGTTGGAAGAGTTCCCGGCCCTGACAGTTATCTATAAATTAATGGGAGTCATATACTTGTGCTTGTTTGGAAAAGTATGTACAATAGCCTAAAGCAGATAACAGAAGTCACATCTGCTGGAGGATGCTTGCAAAATGTATAGACAAAGGTGAGCCCTTGTTATGAGTCTCTTATTATGGCAACACAGTCATGGTGCTACTAATACACGCAAGAATAAGGTATGAAGTTTAGTTAGAAAAATAAGCTCAATACCTTTCCGGGAAGCAACCTTAATGAGACTAATTACCTATGGCCCAATCTCTAAGTTGCTCTTTCTAGCACTGTACACATTAACCTGATTTTGGCAAAGGTCCAGCCTTGCATTCCTTGCACCCACAAAACATCCACTAAAGGTCTGCACAGTTCACAGTGTTGTGGCATTTCTTCAGCATCTGCAAGTAACTCAAACATAGATGAGTCCTTAGCATCATTCACATACAGCAGATTGCCCTGGTGAGACTAAACCTTACAAGCCAACGGTTTTTTTCCTCCATTAATAAGTTTTGAAGGTGGGGAGTGTGACATGGCAGCTAGATATACCACCTGTGCTTGGATCCTGCTCGCTTCCTAGATTTGACAGAACCAAGACAACTGTGCAGTGCCTCAGCTGTGCTTATAAACCAGGATCTCACCGCAATGCGAAAACAGAGCAAGATGACTCTGCCTGCAAGTGTTTACACATCTGGACAGAAGATAACAGGAAGGCACAAAGGAAAAAGGGAGTGCAGAGTAAGAGTGGGACAGTGTGGGTGTGCATGGTGGGGAGTAGTAGTAACATGGTTGCAGTCCAAAGTCAAAGATGTGGTTTTTGTAAGCACCTCTACAGGGTTTGGAGGAGGGACTGGAAGAAGGATAATGAGGCAGCTTTGTTTGAAGGGAGCTGCTTACAAGTATGAAAGGCAAAATGGAGGAAAAGATAAATAAGCTTGTTTGGAAACATAATCAGTGGATAAGGGAGGTTGATAGCATAAACTGACTGGCAATGAGAATTTGAGCTCCCAGCACCTGTAGTATTAGGGAAAGCATAGTCTGTGAAAGACTGTGAATGTGAGGATAAGTTATTTATGTTTAATGCAGTAGTTATAAGCCATTGGAAGGGCTATATAGCCAAATATCAGGCTATCACTGCAACAGTATTCTACATGGATAGCAGGAGGACAAACTTCATTTATTCAGGGCAAGAGAAAAGGATATTGCAAGAACTGAGTCATAAAATCATGTTAGTCTAGATGAATTTTATCTATGAAGATGAGACTTTATCCAGAAAAAAACTTCAGGAAATAACTAAGCATGAACACCAAAGATCTGCAGATAAGTCAGAGTCTGTGACAGCGCCTTGGCTATGAGTCCAGGTGACAGGCAGGCTGACAATTTCCACTCTGACCAAAAAGACAGTAAGAAAAAGCTATGTTGGATAAAGACAAATTAATGTTAGTTTAGCCATTTTTGAGCTTTAGGCTTTGACTACTCTTCTAGTCAGACCTGAGAAGGGGGCTGAGATTTTTAATTCAGTAGATTTGTGATTATTTATACTAGGTGATTATCTAGCTCGTTAAGATATAAATTGGATACTGCTAAATCTTTCCTTTGAAGTGCCTACAGGTAAGTTCTGTACCACACAAACAACAGTTCAATCCAACTAAATACATCGAAATATACTAATATACACACACTTGCGTGTGTGTGTGTGTGTATGTGTGCACATATAATGAATGATAGATATTCTTCAATGAAGGCTGTGCTATGCATAGCATCTTCAAAGGTATCTCTGAACATGCCTTTAAAATGCCCCACAGTAATAATTTTCATTAACAGTTATATTGACTCTAGTTTTTCTTGAACTCAAGGAGGACCTATTTCCAGTCCTGGTTTGTCTAATGTCTTATTGGATAATCCAGAGTACAATAATTCTCTGCTTTTTGCCTCAACTTCCCTTAATCTGTACAAAGAGAATAATAATACTGACTTCACTTGTAGAATATTTGGAAAATCTACAAGATGAAAAGCACTATGTGAGATGTAGGCTCATCATTAGCAGCTTTTTCCACACATCACAATTGTATTTGCATATAAGGAGAATGTCATAGAAGATGAGTTTGTTCCTCATCTATTTAAAAATCTCAAAGTCCAGTACAGAAAGAAGAGTTTATATTGCAGTTTTGCCACAAAAAAAAAAGTCTTATTCTAGCTCATGTACTTATTTCCTGAAATGTAGCCAGTCCTCATACTGAACTATCTGGTTTACCAAAGCCAAGTCCCAGTCATTCAAAGAATCTTCAGTAGTCAATGTTCTAGTGAAAACCTCACTTACATTCTGAAATGATGTCATTTTCTCTTTCCCATCTATCACAATTTCCCATCACCTCAAGATCAGACTCTCCATTGCCTGTGTGCACAATTTCAAGTCAAATAGGCATTTTGAGTTGTCTGGGTTGTATGACTGAGGCCTTATGGGATAAACATTTATCCCTCCAAAATCTAAACAAATGAATTGCTCTGACAAACAGACTGCTTGAAATGGCATGCCAAAGAGTGTATAATAGTGGATGATATATTCATTCCCTTTCAGTCTGCTGCCTGCATGAGAGAGCACTGGAAATGGAACCAGCATAGTCACATGTGTAGGTGGTGATGACAGAAGGGACAGAAAGGTGGCACACCCCACCCCCCCCCCCATTTTTTCATGTTTTTAATTTAAATAACAGTTCAAATTACAGCTTTAGGGAATAGTTACAATTCATTATACTGTCTATAATTTGTGAAAAATACTAAATGTGTCTCAGAGAGAATTATGAGGTTTATCCAAGATCAAGGAAGTCAATGAAAGGACAAATGGGGTTTTTTTTGCCCATTGGCAAAAAAAAGACAGAGCTTTCATACTCTTCAAACAAGCCATTTCAAGAACAACAGAAAAAAAAAGCAAAAGAGACTTCAAATTCTGTGCAGAGGGTAAAGAAAGTAATACCATCAAATCCCAAAACCAGCTCCTCTAGTTACATGAAATAAAAAATAATTTTCATTACATTTGTACAAAAGCTGGTCAATACCACAGCTATATGACCTTCAGAGCCTAAATAGTATTCCCACATTACCTGCCACATGTGGATGTATCGACTCACTCAACACTGGCATAAAGTTGTCTTCACAATGCAAACATCCTCATTACTCCCCAAACCCATTCTCCTGCAGAAACTTGACAAAAATAGAATTTTTACTCCTTAAGAAATGATTAGTTAGGAAAGCCAAAAGCCCACTACATCTCTACAGCATGGAAGTGTACTCACAGCTCTATCTTGCTATCTATCTAGGCCTCAGTCTTTAACAAGCAGACCAGTTATCCTCAGGATACTCGGCCCCCCGAGCTGGAAGACAGGGACGGCGAGCAGGATGAACCCCCCATAATCCAAGAGGAAGCAGTCAATGACCTGCTACGCCACCTGGATGCTCACAAGTCTATGGGGCCGGATGGGATCCACCCGAGAGTGCTGAGGGAGCTGGCGGAGGAGCTCGCCAAGCCACTCTCCATCATTTATCAGCAGTCCTGGTTAACGAGGGAGGTCCCGGATGACTGGAGGCTTGCCAATGTGACGCCCATCTACAACAAGGGCCGGAAGGAGGATCCGGGGAACTACAGGCCTGTCAGCCTGACCTCGGTGCCGGGGAAGATTATGGAGCAGTTCATCTTGAGGGCACTCACAAGGCATGAGCGGGACAACCAGGGGATCAGGCCCAGCCAGCACGGATTCATGAGAGGCAGGTCCTGCTTGACCAACCTGATCTCCTTCTACGACCAGGTGACCCGCCTAGTGGATGAGGGAAAGGCTGTGGATGTGGTCTACCTGGACTTCAGTAAGGCCTTTGACACCGTCTCCCACAGCATTCTCCTAGAGAAGCTGGCGGCTCATGGCTTAGACAGGTGTACTCTGCGCTAGGTAAAAAACTGGCTGGACGGCCGGGCCCAGAGAGTTGTGGTGAATGGAGTTCAATCCAGTTGGCGGCCGGTCACGAGCGGTGTCCCCCAGGGCTCAGTTTTGGGGACAGTCTTGTTCAATATCTTTATCAATGATCTGGATGAGGGGGTTGAGTGCACCCTCAGTAAGTTTGCAGACGACACCAAGTTGGGCAGGAGTGTTGATCTGCTCGAGGGTAGGCAGGCTCTGCAGAGGGATCTGGACAGGCTGGATCGATGGGCCCAGGCCAACTGTATGCAGTTCAACAAGGCCAAGTGCCGGGTCCTGCACTTTGGCCACAACAACCCCATGCAGCGCTACAGGCTTGGGGAAGAGTGGCTGGAAAGCTGCCTGTCGGAAAAGGACCTGGGGGTGCTGGTCGACAGCCAGCTGAACAGGAGCCGGCAGTGTGCCCAGGTGGCCAAGAAGGCCAATGGCATCCTGGCCTGTATCAGAAATAGTGTGGCCAGCAGAGGTAGGGAAGTGATCATGCCCCTGTACTCGGCACTGGTGAGGCCGCACCTCGACTACTGTGTTCAGTTTTGGGCCCCTCACTACAAGAAGGACGTTGAGGTGCTGGAGCGTGTCCAGAGAAGGGCAACGAGGCTGGTGAGGGGTCTGGAGAACAAGTCCTGTGAGGAGCGGCTGAGGGAACTGGGGTTGTTTAGCCTGGAGAAGAGGAGGCTCAGGGGAGACCTCATCGCTCTCTACAACTACCTGAAAGGAGGTTGTAGCGAGGTGGGTGTTGGTCTCTTCTCCCAAGGAACTAGCAATAGGACAAGAGGAAATGGCCTCAAGTTGTGCCAGGGGAGGTTTAGATTGGATGTAAGGAAAAATTTCTTTACTGAAAGAGTGGTTAAACATTGGACCAGGCTGCCCAGGGAAGTGGTGGAGTCCCCATCCCTGGAGGTATTTAAAAGATGAGTAGATGAGGCACTTAGTGACATGGTTTAGTGGGCATGGTGGTGTTGGGTTGCTGGTTGGACTCGATGATCTTAGAGGTCTTTTCCAACCTCAGTGTTTCTATGATTGTATGATTCTATCACCATAGTTAACACCTACAAACACTTTCTATCTAAAAGCAACAGCAATAGTGATCCCCAGGGCATTTCTGAATTTTCTGTTTGTATTAAGTCGAACATGTATTGTTGGGAGAGGCCGACGGTGCTTGCTCTGTGACTGCCAGCTAGGATAAGAATTCCTTCTTTCATTATGAAATGTGAAGAACTAATTTTGGTCCCTTTTTCTCTTCTACTGTGGCATACAAAATGCTGGAAGCACAATGAATTGCTTCACAGGAGCAAAGAATGGAGGCAAGTTTGGGACCTCTCTTTAGGACAACTGTCACTTTTTTGGGAGGCAGGGTGTGGGTAGGAATCTTCCAGTGTTCATCTTGTTATTAAATACAGATCAGTGTTTTTTATTTATAGGATTAGAAATAATGAATATAATGTTTTTCATTTTATGTTGCATTTGTAATAATCTCCTGCATCATTCATCAGCCAGCACAGAGCTCAAGTTCATCAAAGAAGGAAGTAAATAATAACAATTAATCTGTACAGTGTTACTTAATAATAGCATGAACTACTCCATGGAGCCAGGAGTAATCGCCACTAAGTGTATTATACAGCAGCCGAGGAAAACTGATTTATAAACCCAGCTGTCAGGCTGCAATCTAATAGTGACTGTATCATGTTGTGGAAAGCTGTAGTAATTTTGGAAACAACCCCACTGAATATTCTGGAAGAGAGCCTGCTGTTATCAGTAGCTACATCTACACTCCTCTCTAGGTCACCCTCAAGAGCTGCCCCCTAACCCTGGCTGATGCTCTTCATTTTTGCTTCACACATGCACTCCAAATGAAATGTCCTTGGGGATGCCAGCTCTTCTGCAAGATTTTGCCTGCTACCTTTTTGCTGCACAGGAACTGTATCTGGCACAGACTTTCTGATAACTATCATTTTCTTTCATCCAGATCTATAGAAAAGGGCATCTTTTGGTATCCCATCTAACATGGCATGACAACACCCAGACTGGACTGGTCCAGGTTGCTCAAACCAGTTTTGGATCCCTGAGGTGCAGTAGAAATGCCACACTGTCCCTGGTCCATGCTAGGAGGAAACCCTTTCTGTAGAGCAAGACTGTCATTCAAAGTCCAGCAGAGAGTGAATAGTATCACTTGGAAATTAGCCATGCTACACCCTTAGATGACATGACATTACCATTGGATGCTCCCCCTCTGCCTTTGCCTGCCCCTCTCACTGGTTTTATCTCCCATCCTTCCCTCCAGGTCCTCTTCTCCCCACAACTCCCTTTGTGGACAATAGTCTGAAGCTGCAGTCACCTCTGTGCTAGGTGAGAATTTGGGTTCTTTGGCCAGCTGACTGTCCCTGCATATTCCCAGCTGCTGTCACTGGTAGCAGCTCTTTGGTACCACAGTCACTTTGCCTTGGCACCTTCTTCAACTCTCCTTAAACGGGCTGGGGATTCTTTTATCTGGTGTGTCACTCTGCCCCTGGCAGGGCAGTCCACACAGGGCCAGATATGCAGCTGCACAAGCATGATCACCCACATTTTCTTCACCATCTTTTGGCATGCTTCTAGATCAGAATGCACTTTCTTTGGAGAAAGCCTATAGGTCTGCCAGGGAAACGGCAGGTGTGCATCTGTGTGTCTGCCCAGACAGAGCCTTCCTGGCCAGAACACTCTGACCATATATATATGGCTCCTGGAGGCCAGCAGGGGTTAGAGCTAACTTTATTTTTGGTGGCATATGTATAGAGAGACATGCTATCCTGTGCATCTTGTCTACTGGCAAGGACCAAGGTCTGATAGCTGAGCCTGGGCTAAAAGAGGTCTTTTGGGTAGCAGCAGTCTCCCATCAGCTTTAGGGCAGAGGAACTACTTCAATCTCCTCAAACAGCAGTCTGTTGGCTGGCCTAGGCCATCGGTGCTTCTGTCTGACCCACCTTTCACAGTAAGTAGTGTCCTGACAGTGTGTGGCTTGGCTTCCTGGTAAGAAGAGGTCAGGTATAGTTATTGACTCAACTGTAGTCTCTCTGAGGTCTCCAGAAGATGGGTGTCCAAATAGGATTGGCTGGCCATAAGGGGCATTTGAGCACTTTTTAACAGTATGACTGTAATCTTGTAGGCTCATCAAGGTGCAAATCAGTACCTCATTTTTATAGTCATGGATGTGCAGGCTACAACCAATAAGTCATCCTTCCAGAGCAGTCAGGTCTTCAGTGGCACAGCTGGCATCTTTCCTGGCTGCTGGGAGTCAGTATATGACAGTACATGAATGGTACAAAATCTGCAGCTTCTGAAGAGCCACAAAATACAGTTTGGCATCATGTCCTGGTTAGGTGGACTGCAAAATCCACAAGCATCTGTCTGGGAGCTCCTTGTCAGAAAGCCAGGCCAAGTACACTCAGGGTGAACATGACAGCTGAGCATCTGAACAGAAGTTTGGAGGGTACTCCTGTGGCTAACCAGCATGAGCAGTTGGCAAACTTGAGGCTGTTCCTACAAAATAATGTGAATGCTTTCCTTTTGAAGGTGGTATTACAAAGAACTAATGAAGGACTACAGTGCCATTTTTAATGACTAAAAATAGGTAAGCATAGATCTCAGCTTATGGAGACAGAATATACAGAAAGACAATGCAGATATTGCAATGTGACTTATCTGTGGTAATAAGGAAAAGAATAACATACTTTTCAGAAAATCCATCTTAATTGCTGCTATTCTCAAACAAAAGCAAACTTTCTTAGGTTTAATTCGGGAAGGAGGAAGTTTCTTGCTTTCTGCTGCATCATCAGGAAAAGGGTTTTTTTGAGATCTATCAGCCTGAATGGACAATATGATATCTTTCACTGTGGCTGTTTTGCAAAGGTCTTATTGGCTATTTCACCTAAGTACCTTTTGGTTCTTCCTTCAGTTGTTTCTTGTTAATGATGCCTTTTGCTCCAGTTCAAACCCATTTTTCCTCCATTAGAGTATCTGTCTGTGCTGAAGTCCATGCTATCTAAGACAGCAGTGTATGGTATATTGGCAAGAAGTCAGGAGACCTCATTTCCATTGAAATGCCAATAACCAGCTATATGACCCAAAACACCAGCTCCCAAATTCACTCCCACATTCAGTCTTTAATGGAAAATTTACAGTGTTAGAGACAGTGTTTCTTCTCTTCCTGGTATTTGCAAGTATTTTAAATACTACTAACATAACACAATTTGGAATAGGGCTAAAGGTTGCCTGCCCTCAGCATCCTCCTTTTTTCTATGCCAATCAAGAGACATCATATACATTCAAATCCCCCAGTTTTCTATATGTAATTTCGCTTGTCAGAATATGAGTTGTATATGCCTATTGACATTACCCAGCTCTTATCAGTTGCTCCCTCATGTGGGGATCTGTTAATATTATGAATAGTTAATATAAAGCTTTTTTACATAATGCACACAAAATCAAGAGTTTGCTGGCTGAGGATCCATTTTGTACGAAAATATGTGAATAACTGCGTCTCATAAATGTAACTGCTCATTCCCCTCAAGTGAGCCACCCTGTTCCACAGCAGAAGAGATGCTTTGCAGTACTTATCTGTCTGGGAAGTCTGCAAACCAAGCAGCAACTGGAGTATTAATGTCACTACACACTGTATTTGGGGCCACAGTATCTGTTGCTGTGTTTACAAATGAATGTTTCCTGTAGATGTGGCACCGAATTGTGGGTGCCGCAGTGAAAGTTCCCAGCCTTGTCATTCCCATCACGTGCACGTATCCGATAATGAACAATAGCTGCTATGACTTTTTGTATTCCAGGCTTGTTATCTTGGTATATATGAGAGAGCTTGACAAATTTAAAAGAAAAAAAAATACCACAACTGTAACACTTGCTGCAAGCTATAACAGCATGTCTCATGAGCAGGTAGGATAAACCAGATAGCTGGAATGACAGGCCAGGAGATCAGTGTAATTTAGTCATTATTTCTGATCAGTGTTGCTCTGTGCCTGCCAGATGAAGTCCTCCCAGAGTCACCTCCAATTGCTAGCACAGAGCCACCCTGTATCATACCCCTGTTATCCTAAGCAAGCAAAAATGGGCTAATTCTGCCAATGCTGATGTCTCAGAAGGTTTATTAGTTCCTTTTCTGCAGCCATAAGACTCTAACTTCAAAAGATTTGGCTTCAGTCTCGCCTAATGGATCAAAACATCAGGCATATACCTGCTTTGAATCAAAATAGGTGATATGAGTGGTTTAAACTATACTGGAAAAGGCCACTTACATGCTTGCTTTTTTCTCCTTTCAAAATGTCTTCAGATTTAGATTTTTTTTTTCATCACTAGGTAAATCTCTAACTTGTAGACTCAATCCCTTTGGGGCTTTACTTTTCCATAAGTGATATTTATTTACAAAAGATTTGGCAAAAATTAACAAAGGCCTTTTATGTACAGCTTCATCCCATTGCATGAAACGTCAGCTTTAATAAAGCAAGTCTGGTGAGAGATTAGATAAGAAAACCTTGAGTATTGAGGTGAACTCCCATGAGTATAGAAAACATACAAAATTTTGGCTTATAGTCAAGGTTACTGAGAGGAGACTATGTCCTATAACAAGAATATGTTGGGTAGAGCAATATTTCTATACATCTCAGTTTCTTATATGCACTGGCATACAATCAGTAACTTATATACTGCTAATTTATATGTATTACTTTATATATAAAGACATAAAGTAAACTAGAGATTTTAATTATATTAAATAACCTTGATTCTGTTTTTTGTGTATGTTTTTTTTAAAAAATCAGATCTATATTTTTTTCACCTGTCAAGATGTGTTAGGTTGACATACTGCATGGGACATTTCAGGTTTATTTATGTGATGGACAGCTTGTATGAAAATTTCTCTCATAGACCCAATCTGTACATTTTATTGCTCAAGTAGGAAGGAGAAAACTCAGAATGACCTTTGCGTATCATATCTTCTTTTAAAGTCAGATTGATGGCTTCTCTTCTTTTCACTCTCCTGTGCCTTTTTCTCAGTAATGCACAAAAGCCTGGAATAAAATCTCCAGTGTGTAATGCATAGCTAGTTTTATTTTTTTACTCCAAACCCTAGCAATTCAAAGCCAAGTAAACACCAGCAGGCTTCATTCACTTACACTATGGATGTTGATGCTAATTGCAGTTCCCTAAGCATTTTACATTGTTTGCACAAAATAGCATTGCTCTGCCTTCAAACAGTCAGTTCAATAACAGCTGGAATGAGTTTATCTCATACTGCTTAGTGTCAGGTGCATTCTTACAGCTTTCCTGTCTCCTTTTGAGAGCTAATTAAGGCATTCTTCTCTCTTGTTTAATATTTACATTTAAACAGCTGCATCTCATTTGGATATAATGCAAAGATGGCACCTGGCTTTCTTTCCCTGAGTTAATTCTGGGAGCTTTTTTTCCTCCCCCTCCCTTCACTAAAGATCCAAAGTGGTTATTTTTGTGCTTATGTAGGGAAATGAACCGAAACGGCTGTAAATGGAAAGAGCTGCTATTCATTCACAAACAGGGTGCATCTTCCCAGGATCCTTCACAGCTAGTCTCCTTAGGATACCCGGGATGAGAGCAGAATGCAAAGCAGAGTCCTTGAGGCTTTCATCAGGCTGCTGCCTTTGTCAGGCCCTGGTCTCCTCAGGGGCTTGCTCATTGTTCTAGTCCTTTTTGCATTTTGGGTTGGTTGTCTGTTTCCCCACACACACTTGAACAAAGAGTGTACAGGAAAAATAAAAAAGAAGCAAAGCCTAAACATTATGGCACTAGGAGCACGTGGCAAATGTACAAGTAGCAATTCCATAAAACCTCTCACATTTTAGCAGGAAGGGGTGTAGAGGTGCTGCCCACTCTGCCTTCAGAGGTCCACAGAGGCCCAAGTTCTCCAAGGAGAACATCTATTTACAGAGACATGGTCAGGACTGCAGCCCAGCCTTAAGGCACTAAGCATTTTAGAAGGTTCAGCAGCACCATTCACAATGATCTTGGTGCAAGATAAGAGCCTGTCAGATGTATCACCTTTTGTGGTTCTTTCCACATTTGCAGATCTCTGTCTTCAACTAGGTGGCTTCTTAAAGTTATGAAAAACAATAAAATAATCTTCCCAAGAAACTTTGGAAGGTTCAAGGGCAAAGATCTAGCTCCATACATCTCTGTGTGACAAATATCATCATCTCTGCTCAATTTTTTATGATTTCTTTGTCAGTAAAGAACTACTAGGGACAGTAGATATTAACTCTGTGCTTTAAAGCAGTAGTGCACTAGGCTGTGATAATCCAGATAGTCAATAATAATGGTATAAATACATATGAGAGAATTAATGAAATATGAAAAATATACTGTGATCATAAGTTTAAAGGCCGTATGTTTATTGATACAAGTTAATGATGTCATTTTCTTACTTCTGTGCAATTGATTTTCATTTCTCAAAAGGGAGGGGAAAAGAAAAGCCTTTACTCCTTGGAAAACATTATAATGGGAAGTAAACGAACTCAGGAGGTGTATCCCATCTGTCCTGCCAGGGGCCGGCAGGACTGCAGTGCTGCTGCTGCAGCCTTCCCCACTTGAGGACCTGGAGTAACTGAGGGCAGCAACAGACCATTACTCGCTGTGAACCACTGGAGGGCAACGAGGCACGCACTTTGCCAAGGAGCTTCATGGGTACTTGATGACAACAGAGGAGGTCTGGGGGCTCAGTGCTATTCCTGGGGATTATTTCTCTCCCTGCCAGGAAGGGATCAGCCTGCAGCTTGGTCCCTCTCTGTTTTGTTCCAGGCCTATCTCTTCCCTTCATCCTTGCCCTGGAGGAACCAGAGTTGAAGCCCCTTTTCCATCCTTCTCCCATTCCCATGCTTCTCGTCCTGATCCCCCCTCCTGTTTCGTCAACCCTAATTCTCCTGCCATATGGTAGCCCCTTGGAAAGCCTCTTTTCCCAGTCTACTACCTTCTGCTCGATAGCTTCACTTTGCCAGTCCAGACCTTCCTTTCGTTCTTCATCCCTCTGCCAACCTACAGGCTGCTTGTGCTGGTATGCCCTTCTTAACCACACCTCATTCCCTTCTAATTTCAGTGAAATAAATCCTCCTTTATTGCTTGCCAGGGATCAGTTTGGAGAGCTTTAAGAGACTCTCTGCACAGGAACTCAGGCAGGACCGGGTCTGTAATAACAAAAACTGGAGCTAAAAAAAGAAGTCCTGCCTGAATAACACTCAGTATAGGACTGTACATTGGACAGGACTTTTCAGAAGACTTAATTGTGAAGCTACAGCAAGTTTCAGCGTGTGTAAATTGCATTTTTTCCCAAAAGGCTTGTAACTGGGAAGGTTTTCAAAACTGACAAATGGCATATCTGGTTTGGAGGCCAGACGCCTCCAATCCAAATTTCAAGTCTCTGTATGAAATTATGGGACACTAGAGCCTCTAAAGAGGAAGAGCACCAAGGGAGCATTCATCTGACTACACATGAATGTCTTTATCTAAGCTTGCAGTCACTGAACATTGAAAGTACTATAGCGAGAAATAGATAGACACTTCTAAGGCTACTAAAATAGTCCAAGTGCTCATTATAAAGGTGTCCTAGGAGGATTATCTCACATACAAACCTCTACAGTATAGATATCTAAAAATAGGTGAAATTGATATCAACATTCAACCTGAGCAACCTCCTTTCCAACCTCCTACTCAAAAACACCCAATGGATATTTACTGAACAATTCTATGCAGAGCAATGTGAGCCCTGAATATAAAACATTACCAAAGCATTGTATATGGAAAGTGCCAGGCAATCCTAAGAATAGAAGCTGTTTCTTACTATGCAGAATTTTATTATTCATCCTTTCACCTGAAAAACATCAACCTTTTATGTTACAGCAGAAGTACACTGTCTCTGAGGAACAGGACTGCACTGAAGACAGTCTGTTGGTTCTCATAACCCATTCTGCATACTCAAGTTTGCTGTTTCCTCAAATATATTAATGATATAATCACAGAGGAACTACCTACATTGTTCATTATGTAAAAACTGAAGCTTTTTAAACAGCCTAACCTTGCACAAAGGCTTATGACCAACTTGGACAGTACTGCAAAGTTTGGAACAAGGAGTTGGTGTCATTGTCGGCTTTTATCATGAGAAAAAAATGAAGAATAGATGAGGTGGTTGTCATTTTGTTCTGGTTTTAATGGAATTTTTTTCCACTGGAAGAGTCGGCTCCTTCAGAACCTAAACTTGACTCAGGAACATATTGATTTTAACACAAAAGTATCAAAAGCCAGTCTTTAAATCTCTCAGTTTAATTCAAGTGATGTTAAAGTGCTTCATGGAGAGTAACTGAATAATTCCATTGAATTTGAGTAATTGCATTCAATAAATGTTTCTCTGAGAATGTAAAAGCATTTTACTTGGATTTGTAAATTTTGTTCCACTTCAACTTCTGAATTACAGTTTTCATACTGTGGCTGTGCTTTACATTTTCCTCTATCCCAGTTGGCTGACATCTTTCACTGTAAGTCCCTCTTTTTATTATTAATAATGGATCTTGACCTGTTCTCTCTTTCAGAAACAGTTCAGCCTGCATCAAGGCTGAAACTGGGGGAAATAATACATGATTTGATCCATGTTAAAAAATCATAGTGACATTTTCTTTGAGCAGCAGTAAAGCTATTCTGTGGGGCAAGAGCTTACATCCCAATGAAAATTTAACCAAAAACACCCTTTTAAAATTGTTTTTTGTACACACTAAAAGACATATTCTTGAATCTATTTCAGCTCCTGATGCTGTCTGAACCCTATATCCTCTCCCCACACAGCAAAGGTCATTCCTCTCATCAGCCATGGGGCACAAGGGATGTCAGTGTCATAACCACAGAGAAGCTGAGCATATTCAGTACCAGAAAGGGATGGGCACTGAGCTTGAGAGGTATCTTGTCCTCTCTGTGACTTGGTGTCTTTCAGACACCTGGGTTAAACAGAGGGAGAAGCAGTTTTTTTGAATACAGAACAGAAAAAGCAAGATGGGGAAAAAGGAAACAAGCGGAAGGATATTCACGTGTGAAGAGAAAAAGTGACTTGGACTTGGGTAGGAAAGAAACTACTATTAGGATTTATAAGGGAGGAAATGGGGCAGAGATGGAGGAAGTGTAAATATTGCATATGCAAACTGGGACTAAAACCAGTAGAGTGATGTTACAGCTAGCAGCTGACAAAGGTAACAGGATATATGTGTGGTAGTGGGGAGATAGGGCTAAAATCTCTGGCAGTTCATCCTTTCTGATAAAATACATGGGCAAATGATCAGAGAGCACCAAGGAGGTTAACTAAAGCCACAGGAGAAACAAGGGAGCAGGTGACAAGGATGTGGTGGAGGAAGACAACTATAGGGCTGGGGCTGTGTGAAGGGAAGAAGATACTAAGGTCAGTGATAACACAGTGATAACAGTCAGAGCACCCTGAGAGGAAGATGAAGGTTGCTTGAGCCAGGAGACCTGTGCTGGGATTAGGAGTTTCTGTGGGGTTACATCATGGTGGCCTGTAAGGATGATAGATTGTGTGGAGGTAAGTCCCTTGCCTGAAGTCATGTGCTGAGTTCTGATTGTCCTGCAGCAAAAATGACACAACAGAGAAAAGGTGGTTCCAGACAAAATGACTTTCAGGAACTGAGAAAAAATGAAAAATAAATGTGACTGTTTATTTTGCTGTAAGATAAAGAGAAGATAAATAAGAAGGTGCAAAATAGAGACATGCAAACTAATGAGGAGCAGTCAGGTGGTAAATTGAACACTCCTGTGTACTTTCTCCATTACTTTGTCGTAACAGGGGGACATCTGGGGAAACAGAAAGGCAGCAGATGTAAAACCAGTAAAAGGAAATGTGTTTTTCCTGCTTGGCCTATAGAACATCTTCTCATGAGGCAGCACACAGCCAGGAGCTCAGCATGACTCAAAAAGGGATTGAACATTTGCATGGATGAGACCATGCAAAGTTACAGGCTTATAAACTGTGAACAAATCTAAAAATTTGGAAAGGATGGAAGCCCCCTGCCTCAGGATATTTACCAGCTTTTAAACGAAACAATGAGAAAGAAGCTTCTTCCTTACGAACAGCTTGTGAGATTTCCAGCCTCCTGTAACTCAAGGCAACTTTATCATATAATAACATTAAATTACTCTTCTATCTTTTTGGTGGCTGCTTATATTAATTGTCAATAATTATACAATCTTTTTGCAGGCTGTCCCTCATATGCACATTTCTGGCTATGTTTGGACAATTCTCATGATGTGCTGGTCACTGACGGATAACTCTTGTCTAGATGGATGTCTACTGAGTCTAATGACCCTTGGTGACTCTTCCTAGAGATGGGCCTTAAACACACCATTCAAATCTGGCTTGTACCCAAAGTTAGAAATGCTATTGTTAGCACTCTGGAATAGGTGTTAATCATGCTTTAGTTCAAAATCTGATCTCTCTCTCACTTAAATTAGGACTGGAGACCTCATGCTGGGGGCAGACTGTTACACAGCCATCTACTGCAGTGGGTGCCTCTGCCTTACTCTGGGGAAAGCTTAACACTGCTGCAGACAGCACGTTGGCCTAGCAGGCTCCATGTTGGTATCCATATGGCAACATATGGCCAAATTCACAGTAGGAATCGATATTTGAGGGCTACCATGGGAAAATGTTATTGTAGATACCCCAGTCTTTTCAAGGATGAACTTTCAGGGGCTCAGATTCAGCAAAGAACTAATGTGAGCTCTAGGAACTGTACATGCTTAAACACTTCATTAAATCAATGTCTTTCATTCCAGTTCTCCCACCTCTAATTCTAGCTGCCGCTTACAAACTGTAATGAAAGATGAATATTCCTTTCCCCTGAAAACAAGCCAGCCAGTGCTTCAAAATGATATATGGGCTCTTCAGTGTGTGCCAGTACAGGATCTTCTGTTGAGTTAGAGACAGTACATTCCAGCCGAGTCCCAGAGGGGTGCCTATGTTAGTGTTTCAGTTTAGAGGAAGAGTGAGATTTTGAAACAAATTTCCTATTATCTCTATTTGCTGTGCTTTGATTTGTACCACAGAGTGGTCTGAGAGTGCATGACCTGGATTCCTTCTGGATGAAACTAAACTGGAAGATGTGCTCCTGGGAGTGTACTTAATGCACTCCAGCTGTAAAGGGCACTCAGGTCATGGGACCAGTTTAGTCCTGATATAAAACCTCTGAAATGTGCATATTGCGGATGTCAGGCCCTAAATATCAATTGTTACTTCTATAGATCTTATTTGTCCACATTACTTAATAATATAGACATAGCAAAAGTCACCAAACAACTCAGACAAGCATAAGAGAAATGACTACATAAAAACTATTGCCCTGTTGCTTTTTCAGATGTGATATTCCTAGGAGCTCAGGCAAAATTACCACATACTGATGGTCTATTTTTCTTCAGAGGTACCAAGGCATTTAACAACATGATATCTAATCACTGTAAAAAAGGAAAAAATAAGAGTCCTCTAAAATTGTGGGGACTATTTTAAGCATCTAGTTTTTCTTTTTCCTTCTTTATTCCTCCTTTCTTTTTTAACTTGAAAACATTTGTATTTACGATTGCTATCAGCACTTCCTTAACAGGTAGTTACATGCCTAACTACTAAATAGGATCCTTAATTTTGGTACAGTGCTTGGGGGATGCAAAGCGTTATGTGACTGCTAAGTATTATTAAACTGAAAAGAAGGATGGTTAATGAGGAAGGCATTCTGCCTTTTAGCTCTGGGATGGAAGGGGCTATATTAGCTTTTCATATAAAAACCTTGTAGGGAAATCCTGTTTTTATTAACATCACAAGCGCCTGCTAATTTGTTTGTATAATGCCATTGGAACCAAAACACCTTCCCTGTTCATCTTTAAGTGATTACACAGGTTAGAATAAGATGCTGAGGTAGATGGATGGCATAGTACCTCATAAGACAAACAGAACAGGAAGTACTGGTTCTCTGGAAAATAAAGAGGAGAGCCTTGACTTGAACTTATTTCAGTATTGAGATATTCAGGATTTTTATTAACAGTGTTGAAGTTTTTCTTAAATTCCCCATTCCTATATGCTCTACTTCATTAAGAACAAATTCTAATGTTCATGGTTGCAAATACAATTATTTCAAAAGACTTAAAATTTAAGTAGCAAATAAGAAAAAAAAAATTCCTTTAAAACTTTGTGATTTCTATGACAATTCAAAGACATTTTGGGCCAAACTGCTTGTGAACAACACTCTACTGTCAGATGGCTATAAGAAAAGCATTTGAACTAACTTCTCACCTTCTAACTTATCTTTTGATTTCTAGAAATCAAAGCTCTGCTGTAGCTCAATGCTCAGCCACTTCTCACCAGCTTTACGAGAGTACAACGGGGCACTGTCTCAAGTGGCAGGTCAGAACCAGACCCGTGTCAGACTGATTCCCCAGCACTGTTCCAGTTTGACCCTAACATTTTCACTGGTACTGTGGAACCTGGCATAGACTGAAAATGCCAGAAAGGATCAGGAAGAGATGGATTGCACTACATTTTTAAATTACAGCTATTCTACATTGAACGAAGAACCCTTCACAGAATATGAATATATACCTAAAATATAAGTCTACATTTACAGACAACTTTGCAATATTAAAATGAAGTAAAAAGTTCTCCAGATGTGTCTGCAGATAGAGCTATGGAGAGCAATTATTCATGATTACTCTATGTGCAAACATGCTTATTCAGCATGGAATACGTTACACAGAGATTTTATTCCTAAGTACCTTTACTTTGGTAAGCCTTTCATGAAAACAAGATGAAAGTCCCAGTATCTAAAAGGCAGAAAGTATCAGTGTCTAAATTTAATGATGACTCAATTTCAACTCAGTGCTACTGGATTTGAAAAATAGAACCCAAAGAATTTTTCTTTAGAAAAAGCAACAGCAAATCTGTTAATTGAAATGGGGGGGAAGGCTATATTCACATATTGTAAGGCCAGAAAAGGCTTTTTTGACACAGTCCTGCAATAATACAGATCTCAGGATTTTCCAAAGATACCCTTGCATTACTCTTTTGATTTCAAATATTCTCTTATCCTTACTGCTAAGAATGGATTGAATAGTCTCACTCTGAGCTGATCTGATTTCACCCCAATGGGAATGCTTCAAGTCTGTTACCAAGTTGTCCTTAAAATTTCTCCTGGGTAGGCTAAATATGGTGAGTTTATTATGATTCTCACTGAAAAAAAGCTTCACTGAAATCACACTCTGGGCCATTCATGAAGCCCTTGACCAAGTGCATCTCCTTGGAGTTCTTGGCCACAAAATGGACCCTGGGCTCCCCATGTCTCATCGCTTCCCTACAGAGTAGCAATACCAGACCTGTACTCCTGTTCAGTTGTACCTTCCCTATTAACATGCGTTAACATGCGTTAACTCCCTCAGCCATAACATCACACTGACTGCTCCTTAATCAGCTAAAGTCTTTTTCCAGGCTGCTGCTTTCCACAGCACAGTCTCCCATACTGCAAGTACAATCTGTGCTGCTTACAGATGTGTAATCTAGCACTAAATTGTTACAAGATTTCTAAACTAATAAAAGTTTCCTAGCAAGGGCTTTTATATCTTCTTCTAGAAGATATAACGCTATGAATATTTAATAGGTATTAATTTACAAACGGAATTTAATTTGCTTTTCCTTAAAAAAGTTCTGTATGATCTCTGACCTAAAACTTTTTATTGTTACTGTAGAAATTAGCTTGAAAGCAGAGCATTTGTGGTAATGTCCCTCTAATGCTGCCAAGAAATATATCCTTAAATAAATACATGTTTCATTCCAAACCTTGCTTTGGGACCTCAGACAGTCATGAGTCAGATTTTCCATATTACTAACACTCAGGCTGTTCCAGGGGTGCAAAGCTTGGATGCTGCTATGCAGCCCAAGGACTAAGTCATAAACTTTGCATTTTTCAATTGGACCAATGCTACACCATTTCCTACAATCGCTGTCCATCAGACAGGCCGCCTACCTGCCACAATGCTGGTAATTTTTTTGTATGCTTGTTGATGTGCTTTTTCAAGTCTCATTACATAGTATAGTTTCTGATTTTGCAGGCTTGATAAAACTTGCTATTGTGTTCTACAAATGGCTTCTTCTGGCAGCAGCTGCTATCAGTTCTTAACAGTGCTGGCATTCAATTAAGCAATGGGAAAAAACAGTTCCTGTCACCCACATTAACACAGCGAGGTATTATAGCAGTGGGAACTTCTTTTTGGCCTTCCAAGTGATAATACAGAAGAAATATCAGCAATTTTTGGGGGGCATTAATTGAATTGATCTAGTTCTGATTACCAGGATCTGCAAACAGCTTCTCCAATCTGTGGAAGATCTAATTATTCCCAGAAGAAACAGTCCTGTAAATCTGAGGTATAGTAAGTATGTGTATGGACTAAATATTCTTGCAGTTCATAACCCTGTAGGTCTCTCTCTTCTTGTATTGCAGAAAAGCAAACAGAAACATCAGAGGCATGAGCAGAAAGAACATCTAAGATACAGCCCTGTATCTGGCAGACAAATGTACACCATGTAGCCCCATGTGCTTCTCTCTGAAGCCTAAAGGTGCGAGAGGAATTCAGAGCGTTGTAAGGAGAGCCAGAACAAGGACACCGGGGCACCTCACAAGGCTTCAGCAAAGAACAGATGGTTAAATAAAGACGTTCCAGATTATCTCCTGCTTGACAAAGACAAGACTGTTTTGTAAAGGCAGCATCCAATGCTGTGTGGCTGGGGATAAAAGAACAGCAAGTGTCATTGCCACAAGTAGCAACTTATCAGCTTTCTCATACGCATGCCCAATCCTTTAATCATTATTCAGATACCGCATACATACATCTTAATAGGAATTCTGCCAAGTGTAAACTGTTAGATTAACTGCTACAAAATCTTGAAAAATTAGAGCAAATGGTCTGTGCAGGAACGGTAATGCACAAACAATATCAATAACATTTGTATTGTTAGCTGATCCAGAAAAGCCATGAGCAAGAAAACAATAGGGAAGCCATTTGATTGAGCCATTTACTTCCTCAATACACTCACTGTTGCATGAGATATTTTCTGAGATGCTCCTGCTGTGTTACCTGCTAAAAGAAACCTACCCTAAAAGTCCTGGGCACAATATCAGGACTGAAAAAGAACAGGTTCTTGAACTTGACAGGATTTGATTAGGCAGCCAAAATGATTTCTGTTTCATGGTTTAACAGCATGTTACTGATACCCTTTCTATGGTAGAGCTTATATAAACCAGCACGGCATTTCTGAATTCATTAGCGTACTCTGTAGTGCAGGAGTGACTACCATTGCTGACTCACAAACTTCATATCAAAACCTTAGGTGTCTGATATACACACCTCTCCAAGGCCTGAGAGGAAGAGACATATCGTAGTACTTTACAAGTAGACGATGACAATTGCTTCCCAAACTCCTAACTCTCTGTTGCAGAATAAGAACAGGCTGAACATTCAGCTGAGATCCCATTAACATCCACCTCATCACATCTTCTAGCCTGCTGCTTCCCACAATTGGAGATTCATATTTTCTCCCATGTCAATAAAGCCCTAACCTCCTCCTAAGCGGTACATGACTCGAAAGCCTAACTTAGTGAGCCCACAAAAAGACAAACAAAAAAATGTTCCTATTTTAGGAGCTTCCCGGTAAGCTTAAAACAAATTATACCAATATTAATACTGCTACTAATAAGAAATAATTACCAAAGGGACTAGGATCTCACAGCATCTATAAAATACCAATAATTAAAGCTGCTGTGAGCCCACTCTTGTCTGTGCTCTTGTATGCCAGATTACTGTGATCAACGGCAAAGAGAACATTGCTTTCCTGAAGCATGTGTAGGGAGAATCTACCCATGGCAGGCTAATTCTAGGCATCTGGCCACCCTTTATAATCAGTGAAAGCCAATAAACACTTTTAGGTAGAATTCAGACAACTAGTTTAGGCTTGGTGAATTGCACTCTAAAGGTGGCTATTTCTATCTACTGACTATAAAGGGGATCTAGCATAACCAGCTGAGATATTAAGAGATGCATTTAAGACATCTGAAGTTAGGTGAGATGAATCCCTCTTAGGAATCCAGTTTCTTGCCTGCATTATTATCGGGGGGGGCGATAATGCAGATGAATGGACAGTTGCAAAGGCAAGGACCAGCAGGAGGAAGAGACTTCCCCTGAAGCCTGAGGTGCCCTTGCAGAACCGCTTCATCACTCTGCAGACCACAGAGGAAAGTCCTGTCACACCAGGAGAAGCAATAGACCTGAGTAATGCAGCCCGATCTGCCCCCCGTATAACAACCAGCACAACTAAGAAAAGGCAATGGGTGATAGTAGTAGGCGACTCTCTTCTGAGACGTGCGGAGGCACCCATTTGCCGACTGGACGCACTCTCTAGAGAGGTGTGCTGCTTACCAGGGGCTCGCATAAGGATGTCACCGAGAGGCTACCAAGCCTCATACAGTCCACTGACTATTATCTGCTGCTGTTGTTTCACGTGGGCACCAGTGACACAGCCAGGAGCAGTCTGAGGACTATCAAGAAGGACTACGGAGCCCTGGGAGCAGTGGGAAGGGACTCAGGAGCGCATGTAGTTCTTTTCATCAATCCTGCCGGTCAAAGGGAAGGGGTTTGAAAGGGCCAGTCGAATCTGGCAAGTCAACAAATGGTTACGCGACTGGTGCCACAGCCAGGGGTTCGGCTACTTAGACCATGGGACTCGCTTTGAGAAACCTGGTCTACTGGGGGTTGACGGGGTCCATCTGTCAGAGAAGGGGAAGAGCATTGTCGGTCACAGTCTTGCCAAGCTGGTGAAGAGGGCTTTAAACTAGAGATGCTGGGGGAGGGGAACCTCAATCCATCCCACTCCTACCAGTTTGATGCCAGGGCCAGCAATAGATACCCAGAGCCTGGAGAAGGAGCACAGGTCATCAGGAGAGCGCCTGAAGAGCAGCACAAAGGAACTCCAGCCAGTAAGACAGCTTCATCGGGGGCCCAACTTAAATGCCTCTATGCAAACACACGTAGCATGGGGAATAAACAAGAGGAGTTAGAGACGTGCGCACGCCTGCAGGGCTACGACCTTATTGGCATCACAGAGACGTGGTGGGATGGCTCCTATGACTGGAGTGTTGGGATGGAGGGATACAGGCTCTTTAGGAAGGACAGGCAGGGGAGACGAGGAGGGGTGTCGCCCTCTATGTCAATGACCAGCTGGAGTGCATGGAGCTCTGCCTGGGGACAGATGAGGAGCCGACCGAGAGCTTATGGGTCAGAATTACAGGGAAGGCAGGGACAGGTGACGTTACGGTGGGGGTCTGCTACAGGCCACCTGACCAGGAAGACCAAGTGGACGAGGTCCTCTACAGACAGATAGAAGCAGCCTCACGTTCACAAGCCCTGGTCCTCATGGCGGACTTCAACCACCCCGACATCTGTTGGAGGGACAATACGGCAGGGCATAAGCAATCCGGGAGGTTCCTGGAATGCGTCAATGATAACTTCCTTCTCCAAGTGGTAGAGGAGCCAACGAGGAGAGGTGCTATGCTGGATCTTGTTCTCACCAACAAGGAGGGGCTGGCAGGGAATGTGAAGCTCAAGGGCAGTCTGGGCTGCAGTGACCATGAAATGGTGGAGTCCAAGATCCTTAGGGCACCGAGGAGAGCGCACAGCAAGCTCACTACCCTGGACTTCAGGAGAGCAGACTTTGGCCTCTTCAGGGATCTGCTTGGTAGTGCCATGGGACAAAGCCCTGGAGGGAAGAGGGGCCCAAGAAAGCTGGGTAATATTCAAGGATCACCTCCTCCAAGCTCAGGAGCCATGCATCCCAACAAAGAGGAAGTCAGGCAAAAAGGCCACGAGGCCTGCATGGATGAACAAGGAGCTCCTGGACAAACTCAAACACAAAAAGGACAGGTAGCCTGGGAGGAATACAGAGAAATTGTCCAAGCAGCCAGGGATCAGGTTAGGAAAGCTAAAGCCCTGATAGAATTAAATCTGGCCAGGGACATCAAGGGCAACAAGAAAAGATTCTATAGGTACGTTGGGGATAAAAGGAAGATGAGGGAAAATGTGGGCCCTCTGGAACGAAATGGGAGACCTGGCTACCTGGGATACGGAGAAGGCAGAGGTACTTAATGACTTTTTTGCCTCAGTCTTCACCGGCAAGTGCTCGAGCCTCACCGCCCAAGCCGCGGAAGGCAAATGTGGGGACTGGGAGAATGAAGAGCCGCCCACTGTGGAAGAACATCAGGTTTGAGACCATCTAAGGCACCTGAAGGTGCACAAGTCCAGGGGACCCAATGGGATCCATCCACGGGTCCTGAAGGAACTGGCGGATGAAGTTGCTAAGCCACTATCCATTGTATCTGAGAAGTCGTGGCAGTCCGGTGAAGTTCCCACTGACTGGAAAAGGGGAAACATTGCACCCATTTTTAAAAAAGGAAAAAAGGAAGACCCGGGGAACTACAGGCCAGTCAGTCTCATGTCTATGCCTGGGAAGATCATGGAACGGATCCTCCTGGAAGCTATGCTAAGGCACATGGAGGACAGGGACGTGATTCAAGACAGCCAGCATGGCTTCAGCAAGGGCAAGTCCTGCCTGACCAACCTAGTGGCCTTCTAGGATGGAGTGACTACATCAGTGAATACGGGAAGGGCTACAGATGTCATCTATCTGGAGCCCTGTAAGGCCTTTGACACGGTCCCCCACAACATCCTTCTCTCTACACTGGAGAGGTATGGATTTGATGGGTGGACTGTCCGGTGGGTGAGGAGTTGGTTAGATGGTTGCATCCAGAGGGCAGTGGTCAACGGCTCAACGTCCAGATGGAGATTGGTGATGAGTGGCATCCCACAGGGGTCCGTATTGGGACCAGTACTGTTTAATATCTTCATCAATTACATAGACAGTGGGATCGAATGCACCCTCAGCAAGTCTGCAGATGACACCAAGCTGAGTGGTGTGGTTGACACGCCAGAGGGACGGGATGCCATCCAGAGGGACCTGGACAAGCTGGAGAAGTGGGCCCATGTGAACCTCATGAGGTTCAACAAGGCCAAGGGCAAGGTCCTGCCCCTGGGTCGGGGCAACCCCGGGTATCAGTACAGGCTGGGGGATGAAGGGATTGAGAGCAGCCCTGCCGAGAAGGACTTGGGGGTACTGACGGATGAAAAGCTGGACATGAGCCAGCAATGTGCGCTCGCAGCCCAGAAGGCCAATCATATCCTGGGCTGCATCAAAAGAAGCGTGGCCAGCAGGTCGAGGGAGGGGATTCTGCCCCTCTGCTCTGCTCTCGTGAGACCCCACTGGGAGTACTGTGTCCAGCTCTGGAGTCCTCAGCAGAAGAAAGACACAGACCTGTTGGAGCGGGTCCAGAGGAGGGACATGAAAATGATCAGGGGGATGGAACACCTCTGCTGTGAAGAAAGGCTGAGAGAGCTGGGGTTGTTCAGCCTAGAGAAGAGAAGGCTTTGGGGAGACCTTCTTGCAGCCTATCAGTACTTAAAGGGGGCTTATAAAAAAGCTGGCAGCAAACTTTTTAGCAGGGCCTGTTGCAACAGGACAAGGGGGAATGGCTTTAAACTAAAGGGGGGTAGATTTAGACTAGATATAAGGAAGACATTTTTTACGCTGAGGGTGGTGAAACACTGGCACAGGTTTCCCAGAGAGGTGGTGGATGCCCCATCCCTGGCAACATTCCAGGTCAGGTTGGAGGGGGCTCTGAGCAACCTGATTTAGTTGAAGATGTCCCTGCCCACGGCAGGGGGGTTGGACTAGATGACCTTTAGAGGTCCCTTCCAACCCAAACTATTCTATGATTCTATGATTCTGTGCTTTTTTGTTCCTGCACGTATGACCTTGCATTTGACTGTATTAAAACATACTGTTCTGATAGGCCCAACTCACCAAGTTGTGTGAAAGTCAGGGGTGGTCCAACTGATCTGCCATTATTGTTTATTTAGTTTCACTGGTTTCTAAATCACCATGTATATTGACTGTACAGATCTGTGTAGAAGAGTACTGGAAACATTCCCTTTTGGTGATGACTCCTTATGATTTGCATGAAGATGTAATATTGCTTCTCTAGTCGATTCGAGCCAAGAAGTGAGCTTCCTCCCCTGCTCTATAACGTCAGGAATATAGACACCATTCTTGGCAGTTTTTTCTCCTTTGGAGTGTTTCATTAACAAGATTATTTAAGGACTTCTCTTTTCAAGAACTTTCATAAAAGGTAGCAAAATGGGACCTCTAGGAGTTATTGCAGTCCCATCACAATTACCACAGCCCCATCACGTCAAAGGTAACAAGACAAAACAAGCTCCCTAGCATAAGCAACTATTATATTTCTTCTAAATAGTTTTTAATATTTTTCAAACATGTTCCCCTCTCGGTGATATTTCACAATTTCTAATATATAAAAGCTGTTATTACCAGTCAACATTTTAAGCCGTCATTAATGACGATAGTGTCCTTTTGTTTCCAGTTTGGCTCTGGTCCTACATCCCTCAGAAACACTGTGGAATGTCCCTTCACTTAGCCCAGATGGATAAGAGGTTCATAGCTGCCTCGCAGCCCTGCAGTCAACAGGAAACAAATGCCTAAACATCTGGGTCATAGATTTCAGCAATACGAGTCATCCCCCAAAGTGTTATTCAGTGCAAGTGAAGGCTGAAGGCCTAATGTCTTCATAGACTGGTCAATCTTGAGAAGCCTTGGAGTAATCAGGAATTTCACGTTTCCCAGCTGAAACCAAAGTATGTGAATTAACCCCAAGGTTAAAAACATCAGGCCAAATTCCTCCTTAGAACACCAGTGGAAATACAATAAAACTTCATTGAACTTAAAATTAAGGTGAAGATATAAGCTTCCTAATAAAATTCTCATATGAACATCAAAACACAAATAACACACCAATACGATTGCAGCAAAACAAAGTTTCCTGACTGTTTTCTTGTGCTCCAGAGGGAAGCTGTTTAACTAACTAGAAGTAATCTGTTCAGCTGGGGAAGAATACATGATATTTGCATCTCAGAAATCACAGACACAACAGTCATATTTATGAATATGGCCTGTGTAACTGCAGAAGCCTTATTTTCATTTATCAGCAGAAGACGATATACTATTGCATCTAGACTTATCTGTACCATACCGATGGCCATTGCCAGATGGAGCAGTGACAACAGGACTGAACAAGGCAGGGGCATGGAGTAATTCGTCTAAATGAGAGCTTTTTTCATCAGTTTCTTAGTACCATTAACACTGTGTGCTGCTAATTTTGCCAAGGAAGTAATAAGACTGTCCCAAATTGGTCTCAAAATTGGTCCAGCCACCTTGCATAACTTCATCCTACGCATCTTAGGGTGTTAAGCATCACCCAACAGAAAGACCTTTTTATCCTCTGACTGGGCAACACTATATGAAGCTTACTTTACTTTTTCGAGTCGGTGGAGAGAGGAGTGGAAAAACATAGGCTGAATCCTTGGTATATTCTGATGCTGCTGCTTTGTGCCACAGCTTGTCTGGACCTACCTTAACGGACAATTTCTGAGTGAGTGAAGGTATCCAAGGTTCTGGTAATCAAGAGCTTAGCGAGTGCCTGCAAAAGTGACCATTCTTCTTTTGATCAATGAATAGGATATCCAAAATTTCAATAATAAAGATTTAAAAAATAAAAATAAAAAGACTAGGGGGTGATATAAACCCTCAAGTTGAGGACATAAAACCTATTTTTTAGATTTTTTTTTTTGCACGACACTTCCTTGAAATGTGTCTCATTATATTAAATAGTAGAACTGAAACTCAAGTATGTAAACAGAGTAACACTTCTCTGAATAATATTCAAAGGCCTCATCAGGACTAGAAGCCGAATGTCCTGGGAAGAGACAATCAAAGACCTTCATGGTACACATCAGCTGTGCATGAAGTTAGTTGTTATCACTTCAGAGGACTGGGTTCTCAACAGCTTCCATTAGAGAGGGTTAATTAGAAAAAAGTGTCAAAGAAAACAATGAATTTGACTGTAAGAATATGTATGTTTGGTTAAGCAGGTAGAGTGACTATACATGAATCCCAGCTGAAGGAAATTTTTTTACTCTGCATCTATTATGTATGTCACTGTCACCAAGACTACTGGCAAGGACTTTCCACTCTGAACTGAAACACCTAAATTTGCGTACCTACATAGAGGTGTTTACATGAGGTTTCTACCTATATATGAAAAGACGTTTGGGTGACCCACACCTCTTTGACTGGCATCAAGAGCCAGGTGGGTACAGCAGGCAGCATCCCAAGTGGCTGGAGTGTAGGCAGGTAAATCACACCCCAGATTTCAACAGACTGTAATGAAAGCTTAGACATCTCACTCAAATGTAGACAACCACATCTAGACAGCTACATTTAGTGTCTTAGTGGCACACTAAGTCTCATGCTTTTTATCCAAAATCTGATTGTGAGCTTGGATCCTCTACATTCAGCTCATATCAATTATGATATGTCATATCATAATTGTTAATGTATTTTTACTTTCTGAGACCAATCGGTTGGATTTTTTTCCCAAAGTAAATTCAATGGAAATTGACATTTTACCATAGACTGTTTTTCTTTTAAAGAAACTTGCATTTCCAAAGGAAAAATATTTCATTTAAACTTTATGATCAGGTCCTGATTTTTTACAATAATGCGTCAAAGCATTAATGCCAATGCTCAAAGTATGCTAGCAAACATAAAATCTTTGGCATATCAGCTACAGTCCTTAGGCAGAAAAATATATTTTCTTGCAATGGAAAGCTGCCAGTGATAAGAAATTAACTGTGCCTTTTCTTCAGGTAAATCTTACTCTATTACAGCGTTCAAAAGGTCTGGACTTCACTAGCTAATCAGTTGTGGGCAATGTTGCATTTGAACGTATTATATAAGACTATACCTTCCTACAAGACTGATGGTTTTTGCAGCTTTAGTAATTAATGTTTGTATTGATTTCCAATAGCTTGAGAATTTGTATCTGTTTTATTAATTCTTCAAGTATTAGTATTAATTTTTTATCACACAAGACACTTCACACTGTTCCATTAGCTTTAAAAATTATTCTAATGCAGTGAAAGTTACGTTAGAGCTGGTACAATCATTTTTACTTTTATTTCTAGGTGATTAAAGCTCTCCAAAGCTGTAATATTTGGGAATGAATTCCCCAGAAATAGTTTTAGTCCGTTTCCTTTATAATATTTAGTGGGAAATATTTGACCAAAATCTTTCGGTTTCTTTCATTGTCGGCTGCTATCTCTGCCTGCTTGGAAAAGCCTTTTTTAAAACAGCACATGTGTAGGACTTGACCCTGGAATAGTGCCCTGGAGCAGCACCTTACCTTCCTTCCCTTATGCAATGATGGGCTGTTTTGAAACTGTCAAAGTCTCATTCTCACTTCCAGCTGAGTTGGAAGAGGACATTTGACAATGTGCTGACTGGTGTATGTCTTGGTAAGCTTGAAAAACAGTTAGAGGCCAGTTCAGAGAACCTTTGCTTACAGCTATAACTCCTTACAGCCTGCTCTCTCATATTCCAAAAATAGCAGTCAAGTGTTTGCCTAGAGTTTAATAACTAAACTTAAAATAAGCTATAGAAAGGATCATTGGGTGAGGAAGGGGCATTAAATTGTTTCACTCCTGGGATTTTGGTAGTTTGTTATTCAGTGCAAAAGCAAAGCTTATAATAAATGTAATTCATAATGAACAGTTTGATCTCTTCTATTCATAACAGTGACTGGTGTGCTTTTAGTTCAATTTATATACATCATGGCAGTTTCAATAAACACACAAACTATAAAGAATTTCTTGTACTGTAGCAAAGTGTCTAGTTCTGTAAATAAGGACTCATGGTACTGATCACAATGATTTCAACAGGATTTCCTGGAACAGTGAGAGTTTGCAGAACTATCTTTTAAGGGTAAATCCATTACTTCAGTTTGGCTACCAATGATGCCTTCCTACCCATTATTTTGTAGCCTGTCTGACAGGGAGATCCAAGCAATTTTTTTCTTTGCCTCCTCAGAGGCCAAAGCATGATGATGTAAGCTATTTTTACTATCTTTTTTAAATGCATAGTTTGATATATGCACCTACTCTTCTTTTGGGCAGTAACACAGTAGTATGATTGCTGCATATTGTTCTGTTTCTACAGCTTTGCTTTGCTTTTCATTGATCTGTGTCTTTGTAATATAATCCCAGCCCTTCGTAGCTTTCCCATAGGTAAACGTAAGTGTCAAAGTTACATATCTGATGGATGCAAACCCAACTCAGGATCATTATCTCCCAAAACACTTGTTTCTGGACAAAGGCAATCAAGTTCAAAGGAAACCAAAAAATTCCTTCCTTTACAGGTGTTTGTCCCACATATTGCATAACCAAGGTCCAATCAATGATTTCTCACAACAATATAACCCTAAAATTGGTAAGAGAAGTACGTTGTTCTAAGGATGTTATTGCTTGTATTTTTTCCTGCAAACAGGACAACTGGAATGAAAATCCAAGTCCAAATGGGACAAAATCAGGGTACAAAAACAGGTAGCACAGATTTAATCCTTTCTGTATTGAAATGACAAAGCTGACTCATCCAGAAGACACAGGAGGGGAAGAGAAGATTGGAGAGGCAGACATTTGTGATTTGTGCCATCGTGAAAGAGATCCTGAAGTGTCTGATTCACTTATAGGACCTCATATTAAACTCAAAGAGGCAAAGAATCTCTCCTGACATGTCCTCTCACCTCTCAGGAAAGTGGGAACAGAGCCTTTCGCAGCAAAATCTTACACTGGGTCCTGGCCATTAGGAAGCATTCAGGACTAGATTTGCTCACATCCTGGCTAGAAACAACCCACTGGGCTGGAGGGACAGAACTGCTGCCACCTTTGCTGGCCCACGGACACTAGTTTCTCCTCCAGGCTTCTCATCCTGTGTGCTTGCCTCCTCCCCTTGGAGACATCTCCTATGTTCAAGGGAGGGTATTTTCTTACCACATCACCCCATTCTGCCTTGCTTTCCCTTCTGCAAGCTCTGCAGCACAGGCTTGGAGGGGAACATGGCCTCTGCCAGCAGCACCAAGGTCGAGCAGTCCTGACACCTTGCAAATAGGAAGTCAAAGACAACATCAAGGCCTTCTTCACATCAGGAGACCTTTCTCACCCTAGAAGAGCACAAACGTAGATATGATTACATATCTACATATATGCAATTCCTGCATAGGTCCAGCTTTTCTTCCTTTGCATCACTGAAAAAATTTTTAATTTTTCCAACGTCGTGCCCAGTGAGTGCTTGCCTTTTGGTGTCCAGACAGATGCAGTGTCTCTAATTCTTAACGTTCTCAGCTTTTTCTTTCTGCAGCAATGACATTTAAAATCAGAAGATTAGCTCAAATTCTAAAAGCAACATAAAGAGCAGCTGAATGCCCAAAGGTGCAAGGAGAGGCAGAGGGAAAAAGAAAGAAGGAATATCTGCGTTCACAGAAGCATGCTTTTATTCGTTGAAGAAGTGTTTGTCTTTAAAGTGTTCAAAAGCATATAATAGTGGTCTAATGGAATTTCAGTCTTACCTTTGAAGTCCTCAAATATACTCTGAAGCAGAGTCAACTTTCTTTATATTTAAAGTATCAAAATAAATGTATGGTTGGTTCTTGGTTTTGGGTGGTTTTTTTATGTGAACATCAGTTGTCAGTGTACAAAGATTTTTCGGACAGGGCCTCATGACAGTGCTGCTCTCTACTACTGAAAATTTTGTTTAGAGCTATGTTCTCCAGATTAATTTTCCAAGGTTGAATTGACCTTCAGAAGACTCTGTTAACTGTCCTTTTCCTTGTCATTTGAACAAAGAGGCTTTTCCTCTGTCTGGACAAGGTGAAATCCCATACGTGTTCCTTTCCCACGATAGATTTTTCAGGTGTCTTTTTTCGGAAGTTCCATCTTAAATTTTGATTTCTTGCCTTCATAGGCAAAAACTGGTGTCTGCATTCTAACTGCTGACACCAGCCTTCACATCACTTCTGAAATTTATTCAGCTAATCGTGCCTTTTCAGCTAATACACTTACATGGAACTAATAACATAATCAAATTAAAACACTGAGAGTTTCCATGCAATAAAATATACCCTGCCTCACTGTGTTTTTAGACTGACCTTGACAGTGAGTTTTTTGCTTAAAGCAATTAGTTAGATGGCTACTGTTCCCTCCAGAAATTCAGTTCTTTTTCATGATCTGAGGGGTGTGTGAAATAGTGCTTCAGTGTTTTGTCAGTCTTTGTAAATCATTGCCACACTGTGCTTTTTATTTTCTTTGTGGATACTAGTGTAAGGACAAATACCTAATGCAGATGAGAGCTGCTGGGTGAGGTGGGCAGGAACCATGTCAATGGTCACCAGGAAGCTAAAGTCATAAAGAACCAGGACATTTGAACCCCAGAAATGGCACAGATGCATCCAAATAACAAAAACGAGAACCTGAGACATGACTAAGAATGAAAAAATAGAACTTTCCCTCTGAAAGTTTTCTTTTAGCCAAAAGTCCAAAATTATTACGCTGGCTAAAAAACCCAAACAATACATACTAACTTATGAAGGTTCTTATGGCTACGCAAGGCCATTACAGGGAAATGAGTCACAGTCCCATTTTATTCTACAGTCTGGACCTCCAAATTGGACCACACTTTCCATGAAGCACCATGAGGAAAGTCCCTCACCATGAGCACCATGTCCCTCGCAGACATTCTATTGTGTCTCAGAGTTGCTGAACTGGTGAGGCTGTCAGGGAATGCAGATAGCGATAACCAAACTTCCACCCTGAGGTTCTGTGGCCACAAACTATTTCAATTGATCTATGCTTCTCTATCAAGGGATTTTTTTTTCCCCCAGTGGAAAACAGTGACATTTTCCATGGCAAAACCTATTTTGCTATTTAAACAGTTTCATTGTTTAACAGTTGTTCATTCACTGGGTAAAAAACTGGCTGGATGGCTGGGCCCAGAGAGTTGTGGTGAATGGAGTTAAATCCAGTTGGCGGCCGGTCACGAGCGGTGTCCCCCAGGGCTCAGTGTTGGGGCCAGTTCTGTTCAATATCTTTATCAATGATCTGGATGAGGGGATCAAGTGCACCCTCAACAAGTTTGCAGATGACACCAAGTTGGGCGGGAGTGTTGATCTGCTCGAGGGTAGGCAGGCTCTGCAGAGGGACCTGGACAGGCTGGATCGATGGGCCCAGGCCAACTGTATGCAGTTCAACAAGGCCAAGTGCCGGGTCCTGCACTTCGGCCACAACAACCCCATGCAGCGCTACAGGCTTGGGGAAGAGGGGCTGGAAAACTGCCTGGCGGAAAAGGACCTGGGGGTGTTGGTCGACAGCCGGCTGAACAGGAGCCGGCAGTGTGCCCAGGCGGCCAAGAAGGCCAATGGCATCCTGGCCTGTATCAGCAATAGTGTGGCCAGCAGGAGTAGGGAAGCAATCGTGCCCCTCTACTCGGCCCTGGTGAGGCCGCACCTCGACTACTGTGTTCAGTTTTGGGCCCCTCACTACAAGAAGGATGTTGAGGTGCTGGAGCGTGTCCAGAGAAGGGCAACGAGGCTGGTGAGGGGTCTGGAGAACAAGTCTTATGAGGAGCGGCTGAGGGAACTGGAGTTGTTTAGCCTGGAGAAAAGGAGGCTGAGGGGAGACCTCATCGCTCTCTACAACTCCCTGAAAGGAGGTTGTAGCGAGGTGGGTGTCGGTCTCTTCTCCCAAGTAACTAGCGATAGGATGAGAGGAAATGGCCTCAAGTTGTGCCAGGGGAGGTTTAGATTGAACGTGAGGAAAAATTTCTTTACTGAGTGGTTAAACATTGGACCAGGCTGCCCAGGGAAGTGGTTGAGTCACCATCCCTGGAGGTATTTAAAAGACGAGTAGATGAGGCACTTAGTGACATGGTTTAGTGGGCATGGTGGTGTTGGGTTGATGGTTGGACTTGATGATCTTAGAGATCTTTTCCAACCTTAATGATTCTATGATTCTATGATTGTATTTTTGCGTCCCTACCTTACTCTTCCTTCCCCTTCTCAAATTCCTCAGGGGTAAAGGGCCTTGAGAAGGGAGAAGATTAGCAAGAGTCTTAGCAGCCTTATGCCATTTATAGTACTCTGATCATATTCTCTTCTTTTGTGCCATAGATCTTGACGCTCTTTTCCATTTTCTTCAGCAGCTGCTACTACTTCCAGCTGAGGGTCTTTTAGAAATAAGTTAGGCCTCAAAGAAGCTATATGTCCACATGTAAGTTAAACTCAGTATTTTACACTCTTGCAGAGAAATTTGCAAAACATTCATTGTCAAAAAGGACATCCTCTAGAAAATAAGATTTATGAAGCATCGAGCTTTAAGCTAAAGCATCAAAATGTGATATTTTAGAAAATCCTAGCAGGCTGGACTTATAAAAGAAGCAGTACCTTTATTTTGCAAAACTTAGGGCTAGGAAAGTACATCTCATTCTTTTCTTCCTTCTTTATAAACCTTTTTATTTTTGGAATAGCTTCTAATACGTGACCCCGTCATCTAATGTTACATAACCTGAAACTAGCCCTTCTTTATATTGATCGTCTCTAGCCAAAGACTTGAGGAGTGCTTTCTGCTGTTGGATCTGCAAGGTAAACGACCTTTTTTCTTTTCCTGTGCTGAATTTCTGATACAGCTGGTGGAAGTTCAGTGCAGACAGAATAGCAATCTGTTCTTACAGAAAAGAAAAGAAAATGCTGAGAAATGAAGAATGTTTTCCTTATCGTTATTTTACATGAAAATGCTATGATATTAACAACAGGATATGTTAACATGCACAAAGACTCCAACCGCTTTAGAATCTTCCCTTTACAAAAACATTTTTTGAAAGATGTTTTCCACCACTGAGCCTTTTTGAAAGGATCTTTAGAAAGGAAATCTAAAAGAGAGTTTGATCATGCATTTCAGAGACTATAAGGCTGAACAAAATTCCATATGCTGCTATTTCAAAAAGGCAATAAAATCCAGTTCATATTCCATTTTTCATTAAAAATATATAGAAACAAATGACACTAGAGAGTTTTATAAAGGTTGTGCCAGTAAAGCTTTCTTTCTGCCTTGCTCCATCACTTATTCTATGTAGGTCATATATTTTACAGAAAACAATTTCGGAAATGCGTCAGTTCTTAAAACATTTATCAAGTCTTTTCATATCCTTCTTCATATCCAGACATACCTGGTACCCTAGGCCTGCCTAGGTACACCTCTGAGAGAGGGAGAGAGAAAATAAAAATATAATTAACATGCTTTAAAAATTGTGAACATCTATGAAAAGCTTGGGTTTTCCAAGTAACATATGCATTTAACTTTATTACAGGCTTTCATGAGATAATTGTAGCATTGGGAAGTTTTTGAGATGTTTCTTTAAACAGAAAACAATCACAACTTTAAAATCTCTGACACAGGCAAATGTTGACTATTGTTACAGTGCTTACAATATCCAGCAATGTTCATGCTTCACATTGCTGTGGTTAATGTTGGAGCACAGTGACCGAACAAAACAGCCTAATACTAAAGCTAGGGATAATGACAAAAACTTTTTCATGCGAGTCTGAGATCTCTGGAGAGACCAACATGGCAAAATTTTATGAAAGACAGGATACCCCAAACTGTTGCTTTCCAAGAGGATTTCAGTTTGTTTCAGCATTTCCACAACTTTATAAATATGCTTTATGGAGCTTGTATGATTGATTGCTTTGTTTTAGTTTTATGCACAGATTTACTTTTCAGCCTGCTGATCTATGATCACCACATAAAATATTAACCAACTACTTGTTTTTTAGTGTAGTTACTGGCTAAGGTCCTCTTACTGAAAATACTCACGCTGTCCCATTATGGCATGTAAAGAGCAACTTACCTAGTTCCATGGACAACTGAGAAGTTCACAATATCATACACAGGGAGTGTATCTCACAGATCTTACAAATATTTGAACTTCAAGAAATGAAAAAAAAAGTCTAAAAGTCCTAGAAGAAACTCTGAAGACAAGCTGAGACTCACTTTATTTTACAGATGATGTCGCCTCTGCACTAGCTGTAAGTCATCCATTTTCTTGTGTCGTATGTGATGTGTAATTATTTATATTACAAAAACATATAAATAGTCCAAAAATTAATTCCAGATTGGGCTAAGTATTCATCTATTTCAAAAGGTACTCCTGCTTCCTCCCCCCAGTTTCAAATTTTAATTATTAACACAGACAGATTGGTCAATTAGAAATATTATTCCCATGAGAATTGAAGCAGAATTGACTGAACAAAGCTAGGAGTCAAAACCAGCTGTCCTCTAGCACAGGCTTGTGCCTGCATGACGAAATTATCTTCCCTCTCTGACACTGGATGTGAGGTGAAGTGGTCTCTGCTGTGTTGTCAAGTTCTGATTAATTAGCTTGTGGATTTTGTAATTCCAGAGGCTTCAGCAAATTTGTGCAATTTGTACATAGTGTACCTAGTAAATAGAGAGTACACTGAGCTCATGAACAGGCTCCTGTTATTGTTGCATAAAGCTATATAAACAGAGAGTTTATTTTTCAGTGCAGCATTATTAATGCCTTCCATATTATTGCGTTGCATGAGGAACAGAATGCCTTTATCTCCCTTGTTGGCTGCAGGCTTTCCGTAGAGTTCAAACACATACCCTACTCTGCAAGTACAATCCGGTTCAAAACTAAATGTAAACAAATTGAGGTTGAAAAATGTTTTTAAAAAGAAACTTTCTATATCAACCATCCTGCCCCCATAACAAATCAGTTCCCAGTTAGGACTGACTGGTGTTCACTTTCCATCATGGATGTTGGAGTTTGATCTTCCTCTGCCTCAGTATTTTCTGTCTCTCTGTGCAGATACGCCAAGGTTTCCTTTTCAGACACAACCTAGTATTGCTCTCCTCCCACCAAACCTGGTGTAAAGCAACCAGAAGGCCCATGCCCCCAGCCCTTCCCACCACCATAGGCAGCCCCAGCTCCAGTGTCCCTGTCCCCCAGCAGACTGTCTCCATCAATGCAGCACTGGAGAAGTGGTACTGATGGATGAGGGGACTAGCAAGGCTAGAGCTCTTTAGGTACCCACTAAGCACTGGTCTTCTGCAGACATGCAGGGTTCAGGGAAGTCTCTCTGGGTTGCTCAGAAAAGGATGAAAGAGAGTAATCCTGCTAGCCTGACAAAACAAGAGTGGGGAAAGATGCACAAATTATTTTTTTTGGGGGGGGGGGGAGAAAAAAAAAATTCCTCCTTCACAGAATCCCTTCCTGGATGCTTTACAGTTGAAGAACATCTGGATTCAAAGGCTGACCCCAAGTGGCTTTTTGGCCAATTGACCTTCACACATCTCACCCAGCACCCTGCTAGGTGGGGGGGCCTTGTGTTGCTCTGATGGGTAAGTAAAAGTAAGTGGCATCGGCATGAACCTGGAGTGACTGCTGATACCAGCAGCATATGTGAAAACACACATTAAACTAATTTTAACCTGTGACCCTGCCCTTTCTCAATGGAAGCTCTCACTCTGCTTAATGAGGTATGTGTCTAGAGAATGCTGCAACAAACCACATATCCGCTTAACCAGGCAAAAGGTATGGGGATTAAATACCAATACTTTTTTTTTTTTCCCCTCAGGCCACAAGTATAAACATCCCACTCTCTACCCTGAAATATATATTTTAATTCTGTATTTGGTGAGCACAGATGACAGTCTCTGTTGTAGGGACTGGGAATCGTGTTGGTAGCATAATGCTCCTGAATAGCTGGGAAGCTGCCTTCTGTTCTGTACTGGCAAGGAAAGGACTCAGTGGGCTGACATACATTTCACAGCTTTGCATATTATAACTTGAGATTTTATTTATCACTTCAGGTACATATGAATGAGAAAAGAGGGCAGAATTGTAGTGGAAAACTCTTGTTGGCATAACTTGTGCTTCTTAACATGCTTGATTGTGAAAAAGAAATGCAAATCATCTGCAGAGTATTATTTAGCAGATAAGAGACTAAAAAGTGTGTGTGATGATTTGCTCTTGGTCTTCTAGCAAAGAAAAATGTCCATTACTGTATTCTTGTATATTTTTTCCCTAACGCTGTCAGGCTGTATGGGAGATTCAGGTCAACAATCGTAAACTCATACTAACCCTATGTCATGGATGACTACCAGCTTTCACTTTGATGATCACTGAAATCAAAGCTCAGCATCTTGTGAAAGCCAGGTGGAATGAGTACAGAATCAGGCCCAAATAATTTTCAGCATTACTTCCTTTAAATTTCTAATACTCTGATCCATAGATATGCCATAATCATTGATCACACGGCTTGCCAAAGCCCACCTTTGAGATCAAGGATATGGACATTCAAGGGAACTCTCTCACTCAAAAACTATCATAGGTAAGATACATAACTATATGTGTATTTCAAAGGGAGGGAAAAGTTTGAAGGTATCTTTTGAAAATTAGAAGTTTGCCTTACTTCTTCCCACATGGTGAGATTAGATGTCCTATTTGTTTCCATGTGACTTCTGGCATACCATGATACAAGAATTCTGGACTTATTTTCTGTTCTTTGGTGTTTGTAACAAAAGTTAAATGTGATTCATAAAAAATGGTTTCCTTTTTCCCTTTGTTTCTACTTCATCCTACACACACTTTGAACTAAAATCCTTAAAAAGCCAGCTGTTGAATAGTTTGAGCTTACAATATAGGCTGACAGAGCAAGTAAGCAAATCAAATGAGAGGAGAAAAAAAAATTTTGTATACCCCATAGTTTTCAGTTGGTTTGACACGACTTTGTTGGTGCTACATATCTTTATTCCTCACCTGAGAAACAGTTACACAGCTAGCACTCTATCTCTCCATCCTTCAGCAAATGCACTGATATCAGCTGTGATTTGCCTGACTCACTATGGATGTCCACAGCGCAGGCGTGCACATCTGAACTAGTCATCACAGATCTTTTATCGTCAATAGACATCCAGTTAACGCAGTCAGTGGAGTTTAGACACGATTCATCATCTGCTGAGGTAGTCAATAAAGTTTCTTTGATTAGACCTTCATTATTAAAGGAGAGCAGGATGATTACTTCAGATACAGATCCCGGTACACAACTACAGTTACCTAAGTATAGATGTCTAGTGACATTTTAGGTGCTGTGGTATATCTCCTTGAGCCTCCTACAGCCATTTCAGAGAGGCTTGAGTCTCCTGTAACTGCTGGCTTAAATGTACCAGCATTATGGAGAATTTCATGACAGTGTACAATAGCTGCAAACAGACCTAGATACCTCTGGTCATGCAACTGCATCTAGACCCTAAAGTCAGGTGAGATGAATCCCACTTATCAGGACAGGAGAGCAAGTGAAAACACACAGAGATTCAGCTTATCTGCCAACCCCGGGACAGAGTCTTTATGTCCCACACTATGGCAGTCAGACCTGAACCTCTGTCATGCTACTGGCCTTTGGGAATTTCCATACAAAATGTAGGAAAAACCTTTTTGAACACATTTCTATGGTTTTTGTTGTTGTTATTAGCCAAATGCATACTAATGCATTGCCTGCAAGCCACAGTCATGACAGGGTTTTTGCTGTCTTTGGCTGTGTACCAATAAACAGCCCTTAGGGACTGCTACTGGCTTTGATACTGTCTAATCAGATAAGGCGGGCGAGAGAAGAGGAGAAACAGAGGCACCAAGACATAATGAATCCAAAAGCCAAGTAGTAGGTCAGCAGAAAACACAAAAGCAGAATTTGGCTTCCCTAAATCTAATCCAAAGCCCAGGCTCTAGGCCACACAGCATCTGTTCCTACCTCTTTTCCACCAATTTCCTATCCTTACCCTTTTCCTGCCCACCCAACCAGTGAAACAGCAACAGAGATTTAAGCCCATTCTTCTAATTTTCCTAACTTTCTTTCCTGGCACTAGCTGTGCATATACACCCACTTCTTGTTTCCAGGCTGGGACACGTCTTTTTGTGAAGTCATCCAGCTCTCCCTCTGTGCTGAGCCCTTCCTGGCTGCCTGCTGCTGTGTTTGCCTGTTAAGCACACTCTTCCCTGCTGTGAGTCCCAGCAGGCTAACTGCTGACACAGATTTTCACATTTTCTCTACTGGATAATTACATGGAAGGACTCCACACAACTAAAATTGCCCATCTGCAAAGATCCTGTTTTTTCTGGGGTGCTGCAGCTAGAGGTGGACTTCCAGCCATGATCCCACAGACCAAACACCGGGCTCTTTTCCAGTCCCTGCCTTCTGCAACCTGGACTCCTTCCCCTGCATGCCGGGCAGGCTCTCGTTGCTCCAGGTCATCCCCTGGCACACTTGATATAGGCACCCTCAGACACACTCTGCTCCCCCTCTACATGAAAAGAAACCTTATTTCTTGGATGAAATTGAGAAATTCACCCAAGGAAAACACTCATTGGAAGTCCCCAGGAGCACCTACAGGGGAACTTCACACCTCCCACACTCCCAATTCAGATGTCACTCGCTGTCACGACTGATCTCATTGCTGCAGCAATGCACATAGATGAGAATATCCTCAGAATTATGGTGGTAGAATGTGGTAAAAACATTGAAGGACTGATACAAAAGTACCTTAATTGGTGTTATACTCCTAGATTTATTCATGACCCCTGAACTGCACAGATGCTGTGATGTACAGAGGTTCATGCAAAATAAGGGGCAATGAATGTTAGGGTAGGGTTATTCTGGAGAATTTCCCATCCCAGAAAGGAAGCTGGAGCACTTGAGATACTAATGACCACAGTATAAAGAAGAACAAAAATAAATAGAACAGAGAACTTTTTACAAACTATGCCTCTGCAAAGGCACGGAGCATCCAAGAGAAAGAGGGACTATCCTATTTGTCTTCAGAAATAACCTCTGCTTCTGAATGTTCTTTGATAGTGCAAGGAGCAACAGAGGACAATATGGAACTGTATCTGAAAGCAGAACAGGAATAAGAGACTGGAAGATGTTGAAATATTTTGTGGCCACCTCCATTTCACGTCTCACCCGAAACATGACCTCTGGATGTGCACATCTTCCCCAGTAATGCACTAAATGGATCTGAGCCAAAAACTTTCAGTCCCAGAGGCAGAAGGCTATCTACTAAGTCACAGTGACACTAAAGCCCTTCATTTGGACTCAGGATTTTAAAGGCAGGGACTGTTCTCTTCCAAAGTACACTGCACTCCATTTTTAAATGCTTCCCATTACCTCAGTGCACTGTTTCCTAACTTTACTGCCATTTTCAAAGACTTCTCAGTTTTGCTTTTTTCCATGCATTTCAGTGGATTTCTAACAAAGATAATTTTGTTTGTCCCAACAGAATACACACAATCTAAGTTGTGTTCAGTGTTGCATAAGGCATGTCAATAGGTCACTTGGAATACTCTGATATTTTGTATAACCAAAAAAAAAATAACCTACCCACTTACCCTTCTCTTGCGATGCCTCAGGTAGCTACCTTCAATATGTGTCAACTGTTTAAAACAAGCTGTGTGACTTTGAGTTATAATAATCCAAGCATCCCGCAGTTTCCTTCCACTCTTTCTCTCCCTGCTTTGTGCAGCACTGTGTTTGGTCCTGCCTGGCTGTCAGATCAGTGGGGTTCAGAAGGCCATAGCTGAAGTCAGTGAAGACTGGAGCTCTTGCCTAGGGCTCCTCTACTTCAGCATTTCTCCCTGTACACATCATATAGGCATGATGCAAAAAATATACACTGGGTACCACAGTAATAACAACTCTGATATAATTTGACATTAGACACATTCAGAATCATGATATGGCGCCTGTTCTCACCATATTGCTCATTGTCATATGAAGCTTTCACTCTCCAGTCTACTGAAATTTAAATATTTATCAAGAAGCATCCCTGTTAGCTCCAAACGCTCTGCAGCCTCTGAATAGGGAACAGGTTCCTGATCAGACTCTTCATGTTGAGATGGGCAGAGATGCCTCACCACCCGGATACCCTAGCCACTCTGCACTCCAACAGCTATTATGCAGAGGACATCATCACCAGCATCTCAGTCTTGTGAAAATTTCACTTCATATCTGTTGTTTTTTTTTTTCCTTGCAGGTGTCTCAAGTAAGCCCCATTAATCAATTTGTTTCATTTCACTTGGAATGATTTAAGCAAAACCTAATTTTTCAGTTTTCTTCTTTGCAACAAGGGAGGAAACCAGTATTTGGTGCAGTCTAAACTGTTCCCCCTCCCACATTCATTTATGTTACTCTGCTTAGATTTTTCTTCTGCAGCTAAACCAGAAAAAGTGGGGGTTTTGCATAACTCTAGTCATTAGTTAATGAGTGAAGCATATGAATTAATGAGCTTAAGATGCAGCAGGGAAGATTTCAGATGTGGGGGGAAATGAAACCAAGAGAACACACAGTCAAGCTAAGAGGATATTGTATAAAATGCCAGTAGGATGCAGACTCATGTTGGTAGCTGAATCTCCTCCAGCTACGCTTTTCTTCACCCACCTGGAGTTAATTTCTGTACACAGTTTATGTTCATGGCAAAACAAATTTCGATTTCATGCATCTAAATTTGCTTCTGTAACTGTTTATTTGATAACTGCTCACATACTTATCCAATCAGAGAACAAATACAGCCTTATATGATTTCCTTTCAGTCTATGAAATTAAATGGTGTGGCCTAAATAACCAAAATAAACTAGTTTCAGATCCCTGGTCCTGGTATATTCTGAGTTAGGTACATTAAAGTGAAAAATAAACACAGTGAAATAAGATGTCCAGGGACGTTGTGAAGAAAAAAAATTAAGGTTGGCTTACATCATACAAATTGAGTGCAAATGACTCAGTCCTTTTCAATAAAAACTACAGTTCAGCTATTCACAGACACCACAGAATCACTGTGATACCACACAAGCAAGGCTGAACTACCTAGCAACCCCTTATGGATGTTTCAGCCAATACAGATGATAGTACAGATGTCCTGCAAAAAAGCCCTTTCAATATCAGCTGTTTGGTGACTAAAAAAACGCACAAGAGACTCATGTTAACATGAGAAAATACTCCAAGTGATTAGAATAATGTCATGCCTTTTTGCTTTATCTTTTTGACAATGTATTAAATCTGTGGCTAATTAGAGATGGAATGATGGATTCTATATAATCTTTAGTTCTGCAATGGAAAACACAACTACCTTCTAATTTAGACTGAAAATACAGTGTATACAGAGAAGGTTGAAAAGAGATGCAGTAAAGCATATTGAATCATCATCACTTTCCTAGACAACAAAAAAGGAATATTAGCTGGTCACAATGAGACTATTGCTTTCCAGACTAGTAATGTTACCAGTAATGACTAAGGATTTTCACAGGACTAATTTTTTTTTTTTTTCTAGCTGTTCCTACACTTTAAAAGACCAAGCAACCTTCTGACTGTCTTATTCTTGGAAGAAGGTTTATTCAATGCTTTGAGTTTTATAAAAGCCCATATAGATTCTCCTGTGACAGATTCCATGACTATCTGTGGATCCAAATTCACAAGGTATGCTGAATGTTACAGGACACAAAAATCCAAGGGAAACACTGAAATTTCATATACAGCAAATGGGGACAGCCAGACACCAAAGGGACCGCCAGGTTCAACTTTCTGTGTACTAGTAAGAAATGCCCAAGAGAGAAGTTATTTTTTCTTTCTTTCTTTCTTTCTTTCTTTCTTTCTTTCTTTCTTTCTTTCTTTCTTTCTTTCTTTCTTTCTTTCTTTCTTTCTTTCTTTCTTTCTTTCTTTCTTTCTTTCTTTCTTTCTTTCTTTCTTTCTTTCTTTTTCTTTCTTTCTTTCTTTCTTTCTTTCTTTCTTTCTTTCTTCCTTCCTTCCTTCCTTCCTTCCTTCCTTCCTTCCTTTCTTCCTTTCTCCCTTTCTCTTTCTTTCTTTCTTTCTTTCTTTCTTTCTTTCTTTCTTTCTTCCTTTCTTCCTTTCTTCCTTCCTTCCTTCCTTCCTTCCTTCCTTCCTTCCTTCCTTCCTTCCTTCCTTTCTTCCTTCCTTTCTCCCTTTCTCCCTTTCTCTCTGTTTCTTTCTTTCTTTCTTTCTTTCTTTCTTTCTTTCTTTCTTTCTTTCTTTCTTTCTTTCTTTCTTTCCTTCTCTCTCTCTCTCTCTCTCTCTTTCTTTCTCTCTTTCTCTCTTTCTTTCTTTCACAGCTTATGAGAGAGAATTATAGCCTGAAAACCCTGCTTGAATTTACACATCCCTTTGCACTAGCTCACCTTTCTCTAACAGCCTACTAGCCACACAGGTAGCAGGAGCAAGCCATTCACTGCCACAGCTCAAGCTCATAGCTCCTGTGCCTCACATCAGCACTTTTGTAGAAGGGGTGTAGACAAAGACTAACTGGTCCATTCTCCATTCAGAAGTGGGGACAGACACCAAAAAACAAGGAGTCTAATTTTGCAACTTTGTAAGGATGACACCACCTTCTTACGAAAAGGAACCCTCTCTACCCTGCACTACTTCAGGATGCAAAGCTTTAACCCCGTCAGCCTAACAAATGCAGCAGCCCCTTGTCTGCAACCAGCAGCTTCAACCTTCCTTCTACCTTCAAGGAGACTTGGAAGGTCACTCAGTACAATGTCAGATTCTAGGGGAAGACAAAGGGAGTGGCATTACATCTATAATGTAAGCTTTTCCCAGAGAGGAGGCAATTGCATCTTCCCTGATAACATATAAAGCTGGAAGTGGTCCAAGGGAAACACAAAATGGGGAATGTTTTTGCACATTTCCAGAGTTGTAAGCTAATTTTCTCAATAAAGAAAAGGCTGCAAGAATTTCCAAGGAATTATGACCAAGTCTATTATCTATTCCAGCTGTACTCAGGAAAGAACTTATCTTTTTGAAGATATTTAAATTATTCTTTGGACTATTACAGTTTGGACTGTTATTCTTTTCCAGAATAATTTCGTTCAACTGTCCAAATTCTGCACTGTGTCTTTGTGAGTGGTTAAGGCTGGATGGCCATCGTGGTTCCCAGTGGCCTTGAAATCTGTGAAGTTCAGCCCTTCTATCATCGATTTCATAGATGAGTAAAGGCTGTTTCCAGCCTTATCTGTATTTTGATCAACACTTGTGGTTTCACTTGATATGGCACTTCTGATATAACATTATTCTCTGCAGCAGATTTTCCTCAGCTCATTTCAAGTATTTCCAAAGTAGTGGTATGATGAATGACTACTCTGAAATGGTTACAACTCTTGGAATGAGACTGTTCAGCTGGAACCAACTGGAATTTGGTACTTTCAGCAAATCTCGACCTGACCATATCAGCGAGAAAAGATAGCTCACGACCTGGTGTCATGGTCAGGGAATCAGAAGGCAGTCTGTCTTAGGCTTTGATTGATTTTGGCATATCACCGTTCTCTGTCACAGTCTTCTGTCAATAAAAGGGATGGTAATCACTGCCTTCAGAGAAAAACAACATTGTAGAGAGTGAAATATTCAAAACACTACCTGAGGGCCACAAAAACACCTAGTGTATGTTGCTAAGAAAACTTCCCTATAAGGAAAAGGCAGCTGTAATTAGTTCTTTCTTAATTTCCAAGTCAACTTGGAGTTTATATAAGCATAAGGAAAAACTAGACAGAGTATTAGCAGTATAAAATATCTGGAGATATCTGACAAAAGTTTCAGAAAAAGAATCTAGAATGTTATTTGTTATCTGAAGCCAAGCAAGGTCTGGAGAGGTAATATATTTCATTAGACTAACTTAGTCATAAAAACGTGAAGATATTTGATTTTGGGCACCTAAGATGTTCTCCACGTCTGAAAAAAGCAGCATGAAACTTCACAGCTGCGGAGTGGCTGAGAACAATTGCTCTGAATGAAAGCAGGTACGTCAATCAATCAGGTAGAGCATCTGAGGGAAAGGGAGGCTGATACTTGCTCAACAAATAACAGGAAGGTGAGAGGTGATTATGGCCACTTCCACAAAAAGCTGCTGATAAAAGTACTCTATACTCTTGAACGGAGTGTTCAAACATGGAAAACAAGGTTCTCTTCTGTACAAGTGTGTTTTTCAGACACAATAGCAAAGCAAGCTTTTCTACATTGACCAACAATGTTTGCAGCCTTAAAGAAGAGGAATTCAAATATTCTTGTCACTGTTTTGTTCTTGGACACTACTCATATTGCATGCAATAGCACTAGTTATAGAGTGTGATCTGGAAACTAGGCAATAATTTGTGAATTTGGGATTGGATGTCAAAAACACTTTTCTCCATCTCTTTCCTAAAGTACTCATATTGTCCTGGTTTCGGCAGGGATAGAGTTAATTTCCTTCCTAGTAGCTGGTACAGTGCTGTGTTTTGGATTTAGGGTGAGAACAATGTTGATACACCGATGTTTTAGTTGTTGCTAGGTAGTGCTTACACTAGTCAAGGACTTTTCAGCTTCCCATGCTCTACCAACTGAGAAGGCTGGAGGTGCACAAGAAGCTGGGAGGGGGCACAGCCAGGACAGCTGACCCAAACTGGCCAAAGGAACATTCCATACCATGTGATGTCATGCTCAGTATATAAAGCTGGGAGAAGAAGAAGGAAGGGGGGCACGTTCGGAGTGATGGTGTTTGTCTTCCCAAGTCACCGTTACGCGTGATGGAGCCCTGCTTTCCTGGAGGTGGCTGAACACCTGCCTGCCGGTGGGAAGTAGTGAATGAATTCCTTGTTTTGCTTTGCTTGTGAGTGTGCAGCTTTTGCTTTCCCTATTAAACTGTCTTTATCTCAACCCACGAGTTTTCTTACTTTTACCCTTCCGATTCTCTCCCCTCTCCCACAGGGGGGGAGTGAGCGAGTGGCTGTGTGGTGCTTAGTTGCCGGCTGAGGTTAAACCACAAGAGAAATGTAAAAAAAAAAATTAAAAAAAAAAAAAATCAATATTCAATAAGATGTCCAGTTACATCCTTATTAACTAATAAGGATAATTAACCCAAGAATCTGCTTTACCATTAGTATGCTAATTTCTTTTCTCCTGGAAAAAACACACAAACTGTTAAAATTACTTTATTAAAAGCTGTGCAAAGATTTGGTTTTAATTTGCTTATCTCTAAAGATCTTACATTATTCTTATCTTACTGGCTTGCTCACTATTGGAATGCCACTATTTTGTAAACATCCATCTCCATAACCTATTATTACCATCATCACTATCATCATCATCTCATAGCACAAGATCTTCTAGTCCCAAATACACCTATAGAGTCCTTCCCCCTTAGTGCAATTCAACAATAAAAGTTACTGAAATAAGAGGATGTCTCTTAAGCAAATGGTTGTAACAGCATGGGTCAGGTAAGCGATTATAGTTACTATAGCAAAATATCAACAGAAAGTACGAGCACTTTTAAATATCAAGGAACGAGATATGAAGAAGACAGAGCAATGTTATATGTGCATACCTCCAGTCTGTGTCAAAACTGTATGAAACTCTGCTATGTAAGTAGGAAGGCAAAGTCTCTACTGCATTATGAAGCAGAGAAATTTCTATGAATTTACTAGCTTATACTTAGAATCATAGAATCACAGAATCATTGAGTCATTGAGGTTGGAAAAGACCTCTAAGATCATCGAGTCCAACCAGCAACCCAACACCACCATGCCCACTAAACCATGTCCCTAAGTGCCTCATCTACGCGTCTTTTAAATACCTCTAGGGATGGGGACTCCACCACTTCCCTGGGCAGCCTGGTCCAATGTTTCACCACTCTTTCAGTAAAGAAATTTTTCCTTACATCCAATCTAAACCTCCCCTGGCGCAACTTGAGGCCATTTCCTCTCATCCTATCGCTAGTTACTTGGGAGAAGAGACCAACACCCACCTCGCTACAACCTCCTTTCAGGGAGTTGTAGAGAGCGATGAGGTCTCCCCTCAGCCTCCTTTTCTGCAGGCTAAACAGTCCCAGTTCCCTCAGCCGCTCCTCACAGGACTTGTTCTCCAGACCCCTCACCAGCCTCGTTGCCCTTCTCTGGACACGCTCCAGCACCTCAACGTCCTTCTTGTAGTGAGGGGCCCAAAACTGAACACAGTAGTTGAGGTGCGGCCTCACCAGGGCCGAGTACAGGGGCATGATCACTTCCCTACTCCTGCTGGCCACACTATTTCCGATACAGGCCAGGATGCCATTGGCCTTCTTGGCCGCCTGGGCACACTGCCGGCTCCTGTTCAGCCGGCTGTCAACCAGCACCCCCAGGTCCTTTTCCGCCAGGCAGCTTTCCAGCCACTCTTCCCCAAGCCTGTAGCGCTGCATGGGGTTGTTGTGGCCAAAGTGCAGGACCCGGCACTTGGCCTTGTTGAACCTCATACAGTTGGCCTGGGCCCATCGATCCAGCCTGTCCAGATCCCTCTGCAGAGCCTGCCTACCCTCGAGCAGATCAACACTCCTGCCCAACTTGGTGTCGTCTGCAAACTTACTGAGGGTGCACTCAACCCCCTCATCCAGATCATTGATAAAGATATTGAACAAGACTGTCCCCAAAACTGAGCCCTGGGGGACACCGCTCGTGACCGGCCGCCAACTGGATTGAACTCCATTCACCACAACTCTCTGGGCCCGGCCGTCCAGCCAGTTTTTTACCTAGCGCAGAGTACACCTGTCTAAGCCATGAGCCGCCAGCTTCTCTAGGAGAATGCTGTGGGAGACGGTGTCAAAGGCCTTACTGAAGTCCAGGTAGACCACATCCACAGCCTTTCCCTCATCCACTAGGCGGGTCGCCTGGTCGTAGAAGGAGATCAGGTTGGTCAAGCAGGACCTGCCTTTCATGAACCCGTGCTGGCTGGGCCTGATCCCCTGGTTGTCCCGCTCATGCCTTGTGAGCGCCCTCAAGATGAACCGGTCCATAATCTTCCCTGGCACCGAGGTCAGGCTGACAGGCCTGTAGTTCCCCGGATCCTCCTTCTGGCCCTTCTTGTAGATGGGTGTCACATTGGCAAGCCTCCAGTCGTCCGGGACCTCCCCCGTTAACCAGGACTGCTGATAAATGATGGAGAGTGGCTTGGCGAGCTCCTCCGCCAGCTCCCTCAGCACTCTCAGGTGGATCCCATCTGGCCCCATAGACTTGTGAGCATCCAGGTGGCGTAGCAGGTCATTGACTGCTTCCTCTTGGATTATGGGGGGTTCATCCTGCTTGCCGTCCCTGTCTTCCAGCTCAGGGGGCCGAGTACCCTGAGGATAACTGGTCTGCCTGTTAAAGACTTTTCCACATTCAAAGGCAACTCCTACCTTCAAGGCAATCTCAACGTCTATTGAGCATTTTTCCTTTGAGTTCTTTTAATACACCTAACTTTGTTCCTGACTGGCATGTTTTGAATGTGCCAAAAGACTCACACTTTGTATTATAAATACTGGACGCAGATAATACCTGAATTCCTACTAGTATTCTGCATCATTTACACTTGTTTAAGACAGGCAAAATGAGAAGTGATCATACTTGTAGAAAATATTGTTTAGAGTCATCTGGCCTTGATTTTCTCGTTCAGAAGCTTCTATTTTTCCCTTATGCCTCCTCGAGCTTAGTGAGATAAATAGGATGTAAACTAAATGGTGTTATCACCATGATTATTCATGGACCAGACAATCGTTCTGAGAAAATTTCATTGACATCTAAGCCTGGGAGCTTTTACATTCCATTTTATTTACTTCTGTTCTGTGTAGAAGGGAATGAATGTTACATATTGGCAGAAAGAACCATTAAAACACTGTGGCATAGCACTCTTTCACAGAGATATCGGAAGAGACACAAGGTAACTGATAGCTCTACATACCTGAGGCATCAACTCTCTGAAGCCAGCAGGTTACAAGTCAGGATGCAGTGCAACCTGGATAGGCAGAAATGAGCTAGAACTGTCTTGCCCAACCCTGGCAGCTACTGCAGCAGAATGCAAACTGGAAGAAGGCAGAAACCCCCTAAGCGTCATTGTAAGTCCATGGCTAGTTTAGCAGCTATGAAGAAGGGGAAGGAGCATGACCTGTAAGTCTGCATAATAAGAGAAGGAAGATCCCATGCATCTCCACTCTGCTTTCTTCTGTTCTCAGATACGAAAGCATTGCTTGCCCATGTAAAGCCACCGTTCTTTGTACCCAGATCCCTCCCACAGTCCAATACTGTTCCTAAGCAAGAATGTATTGTGTGGATATCAGAAATTGCATTATCCTGAAATGGTTACACTTTTCATCATCCTCCCCACTCCCATTTTGTGTCTGCCTTAATTGCTTCAATCAAAACTGCTCTTAGGAAGAAGCAGCAGCTAGGCATAAGGTACTTTACAAGATTTAGGTCCTTCTGTTCCCTCCCACACAATGTAAGCAGAGGCAACCAGATGGCCTTCTATGAACAGATCATCTGTGTATTACCTGACGTTGTATTCTACTTTGTGACCAACACATGACTTTCTGGGGTGTTTTTATTCCCAATATTTTAAACAATTTTCCTTTTTCTTTAATTTTACATTTTAAAAGTGAGCTACCATTCCCTTAGGTCAGGAAAAGGAAACTTTGATAGCCAGAGACAGCTGCAACATAGCTGATACAGTACGGTCATTATGAGTTTGTTTTAGCCACACATTAAAATTCTGTTGATTTAAGTATTCACGTGTGTCTAATTCTGCTGCATGAGCCAGAGAGTTTTCAGGCATCTGTGTTCAATATCAATATAACTTTCTATTTACTTTCCATGTGAAAATGAGGGAACAGTTTGTCAGTCTTGATGCTGATTTTTTCCCCCCCTAGTGTTCTGTTTTGCCTTTTGCCATGTGCTCATTCCTACATCCCTCTTTTCAATGCCACTTTATTTTGGCAAGGAAATCACCTCAGCTGTCATTTACAGAAGCTAAGAGGACTATAGGCACTGAAAAATTTCAATTCACATCACATAGGGCTCCTGGAAGCTTTACAATTCCAACTTAATTTGAATTACATTTCCTAGATAGTGAATAAAATTACATGTTAATTAAGGAGGGTTCCCAGCTCCTGTTAAGCCCATGCAACTCTGATAAAGTCAAAGCAGCTGCCCTAAATTTAAATCAGCTGAAACCTTGGTCCTGACTTTTTCTTTTACAAAGGGCTAAGAAATGGGATAAGACACATAAGAACAGATTTCTTGCACAAACAGATAGAATTTTTAACCTTTAATCTGTTCAGGCATTGAGTAAATCCTTCTTAACTCATATAATGTACCTATTTAAGTAGGAGGAGTGGCTGGAAGTAACAGCGTTCGTCTTGCAAGTACATTACTGGTATTGTGAAGTACAGTACAGGATTCACCACATCATCCAGCTGTACCTTGGACCACTGGCACTTGACAAAAAATGAACTTATCCACATACCTAAGATTTCACGCTAAATTTCATTATATTCCCCATGAAATCCGTGAAATTATTGGCTTTGATAACTGCACAATGGGCTTTTATATAAACAATAATTGTAACTCGGTAGTATGCAGCATAGACACATGTCTATCATATGTCAGTTGGCTGAATGACACCTGTTGATATCCAAATAATTGGTAATTAATTACAATATATTAAACACAGCATCTTATATATCAATGGGCCAGTGACCTATAGCAAGGCTATGAAAATTGAGCAATGAATTAAGCAAAAACATTTATAAAATAATACTAGATATGATTCCACACATGTTAGAGAGGAGTTTCAGGTAATGAGAGTAAATGTGAAAATATGAAAAGGAGGCGTTAAAAAGAGAAGGTAATAAACATTGTTCTAATCATCACTGGTTCTGTTAGAAATAGGATTTCTTTTCATAGCAGGAATTGAAGGCGGGGGGGGGGGGATCACACCAAATATGAAAAGGCTATGGAGGAAAATCCTGAGGTGGGTGTTAGACATACAAAATGAAGTGAAAAGGAAATGAAAAGGCAGAACAAGTGCATATGGCACCCGGTACTTCCTTCAACACATTGCAGTTGAACCCTCTCTAGCCAAAGTAGTATCTTACCATGGATGTTAAATATAGACTTAAAAGAGGCAAACATGAGGCTAAAGGTCCTCTCTTACACAGCCTTTGCTTTTTTTTAATAACATCTTTAATTGACTTTGACTTCATATTGTCTAGAACTTCCATGCCTTGAGTGATTTTTCTAAAAATGGATTAGCAAAAAGCTGCAGTTTGTGAAGAAAATTTTAAAATCACAGAATGCCTTCCCAAGAATATCTATCACATGGAAAGATCAGTGCCTTTTTAGTAGACAGAGTCCCTCCAACAAGGGCTTGTTTTTTACTTCCCTTTTCATCATTTGTGGAATGAAAGAAGTGCTAAAGCACCACTAAAACACATACAGTATATGAGAGCTGGCTGTTTCAACAGTATGAAATGGTGCATGACTTAGTCATGAGATGTCTTGAATACTCTGCTAAAGTAATACTATAATACAGGACTGTGTTCATACGATGCAACTGTCTGTAGCAGTTTCTCGCTATACCATCATTGCCTGAAACTTATGAATACCACAATCCATGGGGCTACTTTGTACATGAATTTCAAGAGCTTGAGAAAATTTTAAGTTGGGGGCTGTACTTTGATTGCTAAGTATAGATGATAGCAGAGGTAAAAAACCCAAAATTGTACCAGTACTAGAAATGCACATTAAATCCTGAAAAAATAAAGAGTGAGCGGGCACATGGCAAAAGGCAGTCTCTTTAAAATTTACTGCAGGAAGTATTTTCCCTTATTCAAGAGAAAGTCACATAAGCATAGCTGTGAGTGAATGGGATTGCACGTAGCTCAATTCTGTTAGCACAGTAACATAAAAGGATTGTTTTCCACATGCCATTTGGAAAGGGAATTATAACGTCTGTCTTCATATTCTCTCAAGAACTGCTGCACCAGAAGATAAAACCTTAGGTTAGTCTGGTCCCAGGAACAGATCTCCATCCCTTGAATAAAGGACTTTAATGAATCAAGGTCTTAAGTGGAAATTTCAAAAAACCATGAGACTTTCATTCATTTCTTAAAAACCTTGGTCATTTTCTGTCTGCTTGATTTCCTGCATGCAAGACTGTGCAGATATATATGCCATCTGGTAACATGTTATAGTGCATTCACCTTTTATATTGTTCTCTAACAGGTGCTCAGACTATGGCCTACTTCCAAATCATAAGGTCAATGTTTAAATCATGGGGTAAACATACATATTTTTTTTTATGAATGTAATTTATAGGCTTTAAAGTTAAGATACATTTTAGTATGCAGAGCTATTTGGTGTGGCCAGTAGAATTTTATGCATCCATCCACAAGAGCTGGAAATTGATTTTCTACTTGAACTCCCAAGGTTGCTCAGTAACTGTAAACTATTATAGAAAGATAATTTCCGTTATATTTCCAAGGATCTCAGTAAAGAAGAAATTTGGTTTTGACATCTTGCCCCTCAGTTTTGCTAAGCATTCTGTGAATTTTCTATTGTGTTTTTAAAAATGTAAATAATATGCACACTAATTTAGAATTTTTGTGCATACACATATATATGCAACTGTGTGTGTAAGGGTAGAAATGAATGACTCCAATGATATGGTTTACCTATTAAACTTAAATGAGTTACATATGGATCACAGAACTGGGCTCATAATTCTGTGTGAAACGGCTCCCAGCACTTAGCTGACATTGTTAACTTTGTGTCAATTTGCATCTTCTTTTTTAAGTTCTCTTCTCTTTTTCTAAATCTGCTACAGTCAAAACAGCATTAGATGAACTTTTACCTATCTTCCTTGCAGCACCTCCAGGCAAACACACAGACTCCCTCACGCTTACTTACAAACAAAACTAGCACAACGTAATCAAACTGTTCCTTCAGATGAGAAAGCAGCAGAGGTTGTCATGGCAAATGTATTATTAAAATATTTCAAAGGCACGGGGAGAGTGTGGTAAGTGATGCCAAGCCATTGTCTTTTAGGACAGAGAGTGTGCACAGATACTAAAGCAATCCTGAATAAAGGACTGGAAGCAAACAAATCACTGCAGCACCGTTCTCTGTGTAACGCTTTTCACTTGCATTAATCAGTCTGGATGTAGCCTTATGCTGCCTTGGCTAGACTGCTTTCAGCTAGCCAGACTAGTTTAGTCTGATGTTCAGGCCTCTCTAGCCTGTGCAGCAATGTGTGGTACAGTCCACCTTTAGAGGAACCAGACAGAATGAAAATTAAAAGGAGTCATGGGATGAATTTATTTAGGTGATTTTTAAAAGCTCACCACAATTAAATTACTGTATAATTTCTTCAGCATATATTTGAAATGCAACTATGCAACTGTGGTTTTATTCTTTAAACTTTCAAGGAAAAATGTTATTTACATTCAGAGATATCTGAAATTATTTCTGTGCTGAAATTATGAGCCTATTATTAAAAAAAGGGAAAAGATTATTAGTAAACAGACTACACCCTGTAATGATCATTTTGTCATTTAGATGACTCCAAGGTAAAATCTAAACATTTTTCTGTTCCCTCCCCTGCCTTTTTATATAATTATTCTGTCAAGATAACTTTCCTTGAAGTCTGAAATCCACCTTAAGTTTTTATTTGCAAAAATAAAACAAATTAATTTCCATGCTCAGGAAAATTACCTTCATAACATAGGTTCACAGCTAATAAAACTTTCTATTTAAGATTTGCCTTTATATTAACCAGCATTTCCTATTTTTTTTTCTCCTCTTGCTTTTAATATAATTTTGTTATTGCTACTAAATGGTTTAAAATACTGTTCTGCATGCAGGCTTGTCCATTTAAAGTGCTGATTCTGCAACTGATAGCAAATAATTCAAGTAAGTATGTACTGCCAAAGTCCTGGGCAATTTGTATGCAATGTAAATCAATACAATCACTTGCAAGAGTCTGTCATGGGAAAAAGTAGAAGTCTAGCAGCTATTCAGAAACCTTTTTATCTATCCAGCTACCTATCTATCTATATCTACATATCAATTGTAGTTTACAGCAGTGCTCAGTAGGATTGCAATAGTTAAGTCTGTATCTAAGTTCCTATTTTAAATCCCAGTCCTAAAGGGATGAGAACTCAGATACAAAAATTCCCTCCAGGCTGGTTTGACATATGGTTTCTGACAATATCGCAAGTGCAGCATGGTGGAAGAAAGAACAGTTAAAATAACTTTCAGGCTGAATCTTGTACACACCTAATCCCATCTAGGACTCCAAGTCCCTATTGGTAATGACTTAAGTAATTAGTCTTGTACTGTTTGCATTGCAGTGGATGTCCCGGCTGGAGTCTCAGACCTAGGCCACGATTTCATGATGGGAAAAACAGTGCAAACCCAGGAGGAAGAGAAGTGAGGAAGAGAAGTCTTCATGCTCCTCGGGGTTTGCATCTCAGTCCCTCGGAATTTGCTGCTGTAAAGAATTGAAGACTTCTTCCCAAACACATACAGTGCCCCTTTTCGGGGGGAGGGAAAAAGAGAAAGAGGAGACAGTGGAAAGACAACAGCAGCACAGCACAGAAAATAAGGAATTGAGTCTTATGTTGCAGCTGTATCTTGGCAGGACTGATTTTCAAAAGTATGCTGGTGCTCACACGCACAAGCTGGGCTAGCACATGGCTCACCTTGGGTAGGGCTAGCCATGAACCCTGTATCATTGCTGGGACAGCCCCTCCCTTTCCACCTACAATGTTCTTTACTTTGCCCAAAGCCTATAAAGATCTCAGTTCTCAAGGATGGCAAGACACCTTCCTTTATGCAAATCTTGCATGTTCATGTTCCTCCACATGACTGGTCTTTGTAATCCCCTCTCTCTCTATTGCATCAAACAGTCTGTCTTCATTTTCCAGATGCTCCAAGACTATTTCTCACTACATTTTCAGATAAGCATTTTCATGCCTTCTCCATGACTGCCATTCCTTTTAGAAAGAGTTTCCTGTGATCATCAAAGCTACTTCCTTATTCTTCAAAGTAATTTCCTTATTCTTCAAAGTTTCAAAGTCATGCCTGAAAATACTTGACACTGGCTAGGTACCTGCTGACTCTATCATTGTAAAATTTCACTGCTTCCTTGCACTCTTACACTTTGTGTATTACATTATGAGACGGAGCTCTTTGGAGCAGGAGCCCTCTGCTGTGGTGGCACAGCAGTTGGGATCTGGAGCCATCAGCAGATGCTTAGGTAATAGCATCAGCAAAAACATTATCTTCTGTGCTGAAGCATTGTGGTGGAGTTTCTAAGGCTTCTAGCGAATAGTGTGAGGTCCTCTAAGCCATCACAGGCACAGAAATGTCACTGAAAATTTCCCTTAACTGCCAATCCTACTCAGAGCGAACATCCACTTTGCTCCGTGTATCTCATTGAGTTTAGCTTGGCCTGAATACATGACCCACTCTGTGTATTTAATGCATTAGGAAAAGAAGCCTGGTTTAGCCAGATGAAACTATAGGAGGTTGAAATGCAATAGATAAATCATCACTAATTACAACTTCATATCTCATTTCCCCTAGAATAACAAATGACTGCTCAGTCTCATGTAGCCTAACAAGCCTTCAAGTTGACTCCTTAGGAACAAAATCATGGCTTTTGTTTCCAGTACAATTATTAACTGGATACTTTGTGTTGTATTTATTGTATCTGGAACATCTCCAAAAATGGTTATTATTTTAGTAATCATAACACTGTAGGCATCAGTATTTACTTACTGCATCACCTCAAAATCTCATTGAAATACTGAGTTCTCACTACATTCAAACAATGAAACCACCTCCCTGCCCTAAACAACTTTCAAGCCAAATGTCAGAAAGCAGACACCAGCCGCAGCAGGACAAAGCAAACAAGCAAACGTTAGGAGCAGCTCGCTTACCCACTCTTTTGGACATGTTTTATAAAGTTGACAAAGCTGCACAGAGACTGATCAAGTCAGAAAACAAATAATGAACTGTTTGGTATTTTACCCCCAAACCATTTTTTTTTTCAAGCCAAAGGGAATAATTTCCCTTCCTCCCCAAAAAGTTTTTCACTTGACAACCAGTGGGAAAATTAGCTAAAATTACAATTAAAAAAAACCTATTTTGCATTTTTAATGATACAAAAATTAATGAAGTTGTAGCTATGAGAAGCCATTCTACACAGCATAATTCTACTAAGATGTTCTCCACACATCAAAAAACCATTAGAAACCACATGGGTCTGATTGCCATTTGCACAAACGCCACTAATCGCCACTTTGGCAGTATAAAGGAGCTTTGAAGTGGGTATAAATTCTTATTCAGCATTCTTATTAAGGCTCTTTTCATCTGTCAGAAAGGTCTAAAAAAAGACAATGGTTATGTCTCTACAAACTTCCCATCTCACTGTAAAACACACTCAAATTCATATTAGCTATTTATCTCAGTGTAAAATTCAGGGCACTTAGAACTCAAGAAACTGCATCAAAGTAACTCCATCTTGCCTCCTCCAGCATTTTACACTGAAGTATCTGCCTATAAAAAACAGTGAAAATCTATTAACAGTGAAAATAGAGTTTTCACATAAGAATACAAAATCTTAGATCTTATTAATTCTATTAGATTTTAATAGGGTTCCAAGTTGTTATCCCTGGGTCTGGCAGTAATGATCACCTCACTATACAATGGCAGGCTTTTTAATAGGAAAGGGCTCTGGTAATTCACCCTCATTTTAATCCTTCTGGCCCATTTCAGAAAAGCAGTTACATGTCTTAAAGAGGAACATGTGATTAAATCTTTCTGAAGCAGTCCTGAATCAGAAATATTAGTAAAGGGATTCTTGTTCTATAACATATGTTATTGGTGAGGTGTATGTGTATATATATTTATATCTATAGATATGAGGCACACACCTATATATGTCAAAACACTTTCAAATGAGGTGGGGCATAGAGGTGAATAAAAGCTGCCTGTCATTAGAAACAGTCTGAATGTACAAGTACAAATAAATGCTCTTGTAAGAATCACAGGGCTGACTGTGCTCTGACTCTTCTCTCGTCTCTCTTCATGATGTCCTCTCTTTGGCCTATGTCCTCCTCTATCCACCCTGGAAAGTCCACAGGACACAAAGCTCAGTGCTACTTCCAAATGTCCATTACCACCCAGAGGAATCTTTGCTAGTTGCACTGCAGCCCTCCACCTCTACTCATTCACAGCTGAGACACCACTAAAAGAAGAAAATAATAAAAAGGGGGAAAAAAAAAATTCATTTGTCCTGTACTTCAGCAGTAAAACTTATTTGGAAAAAAATCTGCAATGCACTGGCCTAAGACTCTATCAGGAGACCACATAGCAAATCCCACCTACTCAAAATGGCTTGAATTTCCTAGCATCACTTATCAAAAACATAGAATCAATCCATTCAGCTTAAAAACAACCAACCAAATAAAAACCACAACAAAACCACAAAACAAAACTGGAAGAAACAAGAGGTAGATTCGAGTAGCAGTCATATTTGAATGAATCCTGACAGATGTTACCAGTGGATAAGTTAGTCCGTGACTGCAGTGTTTGACAGAGAGCTCTGTCTTTGTACAGTTGCATGATGAATGGTTTTAACAAGACTCTTTCAGACAGTAGAGTGGGTGTCCATAAAGTCTAACTGTAGCCTGGGGAGAATGTCACTGGCCAACAGAGTCTAGGGAGAAACAAAACAAGTTACTCAATTCAGAGCAATTCAGAGCACGATAGTTTCTGCCTCCTGGACTAGTCTGTCTGGCTGTGTTTCCCCCCATCTTTGGCTAAAGATGGAGCTTCCTTAGGCTAATATTAGCATTTGCTGATGACCCTTCCCTAAGTGTTCATTGATTACTGCTTTAAATATCATCCACTCATAGCTGGCTACTTGCTGTGTCTGCCTAGCCACTTGATATTGCTTCTGACTCTGCAATGGATGGTCTTGAATCCAAAGATTGTTTTAAGCAGATTTTTAGCAGTTGCCAATGCAAGAGTTATCTAGGCACACAAATGGTATTCTCTGTGTATAGGAATACTCTGATGTGAATATTCTATGAACTTGCTTGTCAAGGAAATTGGTTTTGCATGAATCTTAATTTTAAGTGACTAAAGGGATCGCAAATATCATCTCGGTGATTGGTTTTGCATCATTCTTGCAGCTGTATTTCTAGTTATAGGTCCCTGGATAACAGTGAACAATTCATCTCCTTCCTAGGAACATATGCTCCTCAAATAATACTTGTAGATCGTTACTAAAGGCAGAGTAATTGTAATTTAACCAAGCAATACGTATAAAGTTATTTTAATCTTTTCTCATAAATCATTTATCCTAGCCATTTAATCAATTAGGTAGAACTCCACTGAAGATCTGCTAATTTGCGAAAAACTTGCTGGTACAGAGACATTCAGTGCTTTAAAGTGTCTTCTAGACATCTTCTTAGCAGAGGCAGATTGAAAACAAGGGCTCTTCCCCAAGCAAGAATGCTTCTCTGTACTACTTTCTAGATAATTTGGTTGAACAGCTCACAGCTACATCACAGCTAAAGAAAGTGAGGGGGAACTGGAACACTGGCAAATTGTCGTCTTCCAATGCTAGCCATTAACACAGACAGTATATCCCAACAGTACCTCATTAGCCATAAGCACTGTGAATTTCAATTCCTGATCCCAAATGAGTTAAATGAACTAAGACTGTACCTACATGTTCTTTTACTGATTAGCAAGAATATAATCTTGTTCTTGGAAAATACTTTGTCAAGATATACTGAATAAAATTAAATGACTATTTAAACTATTCAGCCATCTTTTCTAAATTTAGAAGGCTATTCTTTATTCAGAGATTTATTAACGCAACATGACAACTCTCATCATGGTGAGGATAAGTTGCTTTTAACAGCAGTGTTGAGCTACTCAGGAGGGAAAACTTTAGTCCGTAATTAGGGAAATAAAATTCTTTTCTGTCGTAGCAGCCCTGGAATATCTCACATCTTCAGTTTAAACAAATGCATGCCACTTATGTCATAGGAAATTTATCTTTCAGTTTGATCCCTCTGGATGTTTGCCAGCATGGAACTTGAGGGCTTAAAAAGCAGATCTTTTAGTGGTACATAATCCTGGCACCTGGTGTCTTTAAAACCATTGCCTGTCAAACCAGCACAAACAGATGTTCCTGTCTGTTTGGCAGTGCTGTTGTAGCAGGTTAAACTGTCTGTATCTGTCTTTATAGGAAAGAAAAATCTTTATCATTTTTCTGATCATTATTTTTCCAAGAATCATTAATCCGCTTGGCAGTTTATGTAATACAGAGCAATACATGATCTCTTCTCCTCGGCCACCCATGTCTTATAATGTAGATAAATGTGCTGCACATCACTTATATTAATTGTCCTGGCTGCTTGTAAGGAGAACAAACTTCAAAGGATATTCCACTCTCTCCCTCGTTTTCTCTCTCTTTTTTTTTTTTTTAAATGGGGTGGGGAGGGACTTTCTACAACTTGTTGGGTCAGTCAGGGTTGTCAGTCGAGGATCTTCCAAACTATAGGTTCAAACCATCAAGATGACAAAATCCATAAATTTCCACCTCTGGCCAATCAAAAGCAGCTGTCCTAACAGAAGTATTAGCTATAACCATGGTGACCCATGAATGCAAAACCTCTGCGCTGTCTTATAACTGACTTAATTATTACAGTTATCTATAATATCAACAGCAACCTGTCCTCCTTCTGCCTTTATTTTGCTAAAAAAAAAAGAAACTACAGTCATAAACTCCTGTTAGACAGATGTTCCATTCCCCTAATCATACCAGTAACTCTTTCCTGTGCATGGCCATATGAATGAAGAGAATTGCACAGGAGGCTTTGAGGGCAGCTGTGGCTTTATCACTTCCCTGTCTCTGCAAAAACAACAGAATCAAACCTGTTCTGCGATGTTCTAGATGCACAATTGCATTTCTGTAGTGCCATCACTTAGGGATACAGACTCATCCTGTTATCATCTTCTGAGATCCACTGCCCCCAACAGCACCCAGCTTCTACTAAAATTTCATATTAAATCCAAATTCATTGGGTCTGATTAATTCTAGAACACCTAAAGAAATGTCTGAAGCAATCTCAGAGCCATTAATGATTATCTTTGAGAACTCATAAAGGGAAAAGGCAGCGAAGTACTAGGAATGTGGAAGAAAGACAATATAGTGATGATTTTAAAATAAGGAACAAAATAAGAGACAATGAACTATACGCTGATCACTTTAACTTAAATTCCCAGCAAATTATATAACAAATAATTAATATAGATACCGGCAAACAGCTAGAAAAAGAGATTAAAAATGACCATCATGTATTTGTCAAGAACACCTTGTGTTAAATCAGTCTAATTGTCTTCCACAAGCAAAATACACAGATAGCAGATATTTAAGTCTAGACATGAGCTATTTTTTGTTTAAGAATTTGACTCCAGGTAGCTCAAATGATACTTTCACAGTCAAGTTATGTACATATGATCTAGATTAAAATATCATAGTCTGATTTTTTTAACCATATCTTGAAAATAGTTACCAGTAATCAAATGGAAGGATGTCTAGCATGAAGTTTCACCTGGTTCTGGGTTTGTTATATGTTTTCCTTCATGACATAAATAATGGAAGAGAGTTTATGCTTATAAAATTTGCAAGAAATGTGAAAGTAGGAGTGACTGCAAGTATACCGGAGGACAGGATAAGAATTTGAAGTGGTTTTGACAAACTGGACACATGGAATAGAAATAATAAATGAAATTCAAAGGGGGATAAGGGCCAAGTTCTACACTTGTGCAGGAATAATCCACTTAAATACAGAATAGAAAACAACTGGTTAGGAAACACATCTTCAGAGAAGGGTCTGAGGTTACAGTAGATGACAGCTGGATGTGAGTCAACAGTGCCACACTTGTGAAAAAAGCAGCATCCCCCCTAGGACACACAGAAAGGACAATAAGCCACATGATGTGAAGCAATCCTTTCATGCTGAGGCAGCTGCAATGCTGGGACCAGTTTTGAGCAAAACATTTCAAATTAAGAAAGTCCAAAGGAGAATGACAAAAATGATGAGAGGACAGGAAAACTCTACTAAATCAGGAAGACTGAAAAAAATTAAATTGTTTGGTCTAAAGAGGAGAAGATCAAGGAGGTACCTGATAACAAAGGATTGCTGCAAAACAGAGAAGGGAATAATCTGTCTTTCATGTTAACAACAGCTAGTACAACAGATATGGGTTGAAATCGTATCAAGAAAAATTCAAGGAGGATTTAAAAGACATTTTTCCCTTGGTAAAGATAGTGAAGTATTGAAATAAACTGAGAGGAGGAAGGGGAGTTGTTTAAGAATGAGCTAAATGAGCATATTCAAGGTCCATCTTTCTTAGAGGAGACAGTGGACTACATCTCCCTCATCCCCCCACCAAAAATACTTTCTAGTCCTACTTTTCTGTTGTACTTTCCCCTCGTTCTATTACATTTCTTCCCATTTCCGTTACTGCAATCTTCCAAAAAATCCATCCACAAATATTTTGTATTCACCATGATTATCAGCTTTATGTGATCAGCAAAAATTATCTCCATTTTTCTGTACCAATTTTGTTAACAGCAAAATTATTTAGAAAGGTTAACCAAGATCAGTTGCAAAACCAAACACTCTCTGTCATCCAGAGACATTAACTGTGAGTAGAACTGAAAGATTGATACTTTGATGATATATAAATCATTTCTAAAGGGTATATTTATTTTCCATATATTACCTAGGCCAGTGCCAATGAGCCTGCCAACAAGGGCTGTGGGGCAAGAGTCAGCACCAGGTAAAGATACAGCAACTGAGGCAGTGTGAGTTAAACATCTCAGCTCCCATTATAACCGGCTGAGATCTATGGCACAAGTCAGTGACCCACAGGGAGGCAGTTGCAGTCATCTAAAATACCCTAAGGTAACAGAGCCATTTGCACAGGGCTTGCAAATATGCCAACAAAGCTATAGGAGACCTGCACCCCCTGGCTGGCAGCCAAGGCTGCTTGGTGTACTAGGGCACCCTAAAAACCACAAGGTGCTTGTATATGAACTAAGAGGCTTCTGGTAAAATCTGTGGTGGATGAAGGGGATGGGAAAGGGCAAAGGACCTTCTGAGAATCATTTATTATCCGAAACATTGACCTGTGGAGTAAATTGTATTCTGGAGACATCTGTCTGCTGCTCAGAGAGGGGGCCTACAGAACTAGGTTAGACTGAAACAAATAGTTTTCAGGTACCTGAAGATAAGAGAAAGGATGTAAGGTAAGAAGTGTTGATTTGGTAGAGTTGGCCAGGGTTTTGAAAATAAAGATGGCAAACTTGAACTTTATGTGAAAAAGCAAGTCAACAGAAGGTTTTAAATCTCTGACCTTTGTGGTCAAGGTCTTTGAACAAAACAAGACTTATGACCCTTGAATTCTTACCATTAAGAATCATCTCAGTCAGAATGTAATAACTATGAAATAAAAGGAACCCAGACACTTCTGTTCCTGGATATTACAGAGGAAGAAACCATCTAAAATGAAGGCTGGTACAAGAAAAGCAAAATATTTCTTGGTTTTAATGTCTTCCTCCTCCCCATCCTTTCTTTTGTCTGGATATGGATTAGATTATTTTTTCATGTGCTATAGAAATGTTTTCTGATATTAGCTAAATCCCATTAAATCATCCCTTAGGATGGGTTATCAATAATAGCATCAGCTTCTGCAAAGTTAGTAAAATTCCCATATTCTTTCCGAGATGTCATTCCAGCTTTGCAGTTAACTATTTTGAGCACTGGTGAGCTATTTACTGTTAGATCTTTACGATTTGATAGTTTTTATTTGATAGATGGTGATTTATTCTTTCAGCATCTCAATGTTATTAATTTAACTGGAATAATACTAAGGATGTGAATTAAAGTATCAATGCCTTACACTGCTGCATGGATGAAGTAATACTTTCTAGCAAACCACATTCTTGATGTAAATAGAGTAAATTATTAATATCAATTCCAAGTTCTGTGTTATGATTTATAGGGTGTAACTCTAAGAAGTTTTCAGTATCTTATAACCATTTATAAGCAAACAATAAACTACTAATTGTAGCTCATATTGCGCAATAGAAATGACAATCTGGAAAAATACTTACCTTAAACAAGAGTTTTAAAACCAGAACTCCCATTTGTGCAAGAGTTTGTGATTTGGAATAATTACAGATGCAGTTTTGCTCCTTGTGCAGATCACTCCTTTCAATATCAGTTGTCTATTTTAGTGGTACAATCACACATCAATGCAGAAAGGCAGTGATGCCATCAGTTACTTATGCCTATAAACACAACACTGTAATGGCTTTATAAAGGCTAAGTATTGGTCTTTAAGGAAAGCTGCAGAGTATGTAGTCCAGCAAGTAGAACACAGGCATGAGTGGCATTTAGAAATCTTCAAGAAAAGGTGACCCAAAAGCCTACCTGTTGTTGGTTGCATCATTTATCACACACAACATTAAACTCCCTTCTGAAGGCTCTCTTGAGATGCAGCGATTGTACATGTGCAGCATTACTCTTCACTCTTTACTCCCCAAAATGGGGTGGCCACAGCAAATCTGCTTATTGCAGATGATCCCTGGCCCTTGCTAACTCCAAGACCACTCCTGACCTCTGTCTGGAAGATTCCTAGTAGGCACAGGCACAGACTATAACAGGGTCCATGCTAAACTGCACAGATTGAAAGCATTGGGATAGTGCTTGAACCAAGGCTTTGTTACTGGCAGTGGCACAGCATGCCTGTCTCAGTCTTTACCCCATCTCCTATGGCACCAGTCAGGACCAGACCTGGCCTCTGATTTCTGATCTCTGGACTGAATCTACTTTAAACTAGGCATTCACTGAAACACAGAAAATGGACAGAGATGCCTTATGTACAGCCGTTTGTGGTCACATACACTCCAGAACATTGGAGCCCAGACACTACTGTACTACCATCATTTCCTTTTACTTATCTGAAGAAAGTCCCTGAACATACAGGGGCTCCTCTGAAACTCCCAAATGTTCACCACTGACTACAAAGGAAGGTTAGGATTGTATTATTGATCCTCTATATCATCTTGCTATGCAGTGCTTGAGTTAGAGGTGCTTGAGAAAACACTTTAGGTCTTGCCTTAGACAAATTATAGAAGAATAGTTATTTAACAGTTCTGAAGCAGCAGGAGAGAATTTGCTTTCAGGATTACTCTCTGGAGTCATGAAGCCATGGCAGTGTTGTTTACTGCAGCTAAAAAATTATAGTGATATGTTACCAAACTGTTACCTGCAGGCCAAATCATGTAGCCCTTCTTCATTTCAATAAGCACAGGCTTAACTGTTTGGCAGATAAAGCTAGCCTTAAAAAGGTGCTTAAACAATTCCTAAACAGGGATACTTTCTCAAATACAGATCACATTTCACAGCTCTGATATCACACATACAGACTCATGATTCATACGTGCACCTACATAAAAACTGTTAACTTTTAGATGTTTCAAGTGAAGTGAGATTAATGTTCCCCATCTGCATAAAGTCAAGCACCTTGGCAAAGCTATTCATCGACATGCTGTTGACAATCAATGGCGGGGTTGTAGGTTACACCTGGACTGAACTGCTGAGTGACCCAGTAGCCCACTGCCTGGTCCTAGTATCCTGATAAGCCACATCAAGGACTTGAGGTGAGCTGCAGTTCCTGGATCCTTCATCATGGATCTGGGACACAGAGCACAGCCTGCATGTTTCTCACCTCATATGGTGCTAGGGGACAGCCAGAGCAAGCACTAGGCCTGAGAAACTGGGAACTCTTCCAGTAAGCAGACACAGCCACAGGAACTCACTGGAGGTGGCTCATCTCATTTGAGCAGAAGATATTGGAGAAACTGAAACAATTGTCCCCTGGATGTCCTTCTCTGTTTGCCATAGCTACAGAAGGAGACTGCAAAACTGCAGACCATACAGCTTTTAAATTACTATGTCAGGTTAAATTTATCCAGTTTTAAGAAACAAAATAAATAGTAAGTTTAATCACTACACTAAGTCCTTGTTCGCCCTATTGTCTCTGTACAAACCCCATCTCACATCCCTGGCAGATTTGTTATAGACTCAAAGGAATATGAAGAACAGAGATGCAACCTGTTCTTCTGAATCAGTGTGAAACCCCTACATTAATGCCATAGTTCAAATTTCCCCCTAAAATACTCTGACTTTGCTCAGTTGATTTCAGTGGACTTATACCTGATTTACTTCCACACCCGAGAGATGAAGTGCCATTTCTGAGCACTTTGTAGTATGGGTTCAGTACTGCAAACCTCACACTTTCCAATCCAGTCTTATTTTACATACTGCTGAATATCACATTTCATCACCCAACTACTAGTAACTCACAAAGAATCACCTGCTATCACTTTGTTTTCAAAATGGAAAAGAAATTATTTTAAATCTGGCCTTTCTTTGTATGCCTCTCCTTTAGTCAAAGCTCATATACAGATGATACTAAAGCTCACCATGCTGTCCTTCCAGACTGCATTACCCGTGGGTATGTACAAAGGAAAAGTACTTCAGTAAGACAAATGAATGTAATATACAGTAGGAATCATCTCTGAATCTCAATTAACTTGGCTTCTGAAGGATTACAGAACAAAAATCAAATTTTATTTTATTTACTTATTTATTGCCAACACTTAGCATATGCTGTTCCAAGATGCCCTGGAATTGCTGTCAATAAGAAATGAAAGATCTATTTGTACAAGGATCTTTTAGGCAGAAGTATGCATGTTGGAGCAGACTTTTTTGCCAAAAAGGTGGTCACACTGGCAAATTCATCTTTTAGCTTTCTGAATGATCAGTCAACCCATAAAAATATTTAGGAGAAACTGATAACTGGATTATATCCATTTGTATTCTCTCTATCCCTGACACTGCTATAAGCCTAGGTCCCACTTCTTCAGACAGACCGCTAATCAGAGTGACTCGTGATCATATTTGCAGAAATCACACAATTACTTAGGTGTAAATCTATTCAAGGAATGAACCCCTCATTAAAAATGCATAAGGCTCTAAAAATACAATAGACAACATCGCTAACAATTTTATGCACGATGTCAATTTGATATGGCCTTGTAAAGAAGATTCACTGCTGATTGGTTTTAGATACCGTTTTACCACCGGGTTTGCAAATAGGCCTGGATGCAGTACCAGCACACATGACACAGTGCCAGCAGCTTTTTATTTTCATTCTTTGCTTGATGAAGTTTAAAGATGACAGCAATAACTCTAAAATGCAAAGTGATAAAAGCCACATGGAAACAATCTAAATTGTATGTACAATGTGTTAAAGAGATCTGAACTCACTTACTTGAATACTCTACCCAACTTTTGAAATATTGCTGGGAGTGGGAAGACCACATTATAAACAGTGCATGTTCTGTTGTTGCCCTGTTGATCCATCCTCATCCTCACTGTTAAGTCTTTCAGTTCTTCAGTTGTTTCTGTGAATTCCTGTATGCCTTTTTATAAAGTTGAAGGTAGGGATCAATTTATCATGCAGTAGAGTGTGAGGCATCATATCTTTCCTAGGAATTTATAGCTGGGTGACTAATACCTTTTTGTTTTTCAATGACCAGTTAAAACTCAGCCAAGATAGGAACATCAGTAAGTTATGACCACTTGAAAGTTGGATACAAAACTTCAAAAATGAGGTGATGGTTTCAGCCCAGTTCTTAGTTGACCACTGTTCTCAGCAAACCCCATCACAATAGACATTAATAACTCAAAGATTAGACTGGGCTAGCAAAATTATTTGCCTTTAGATAGTCTTCTTAAGATCACAGATCAAAGACATACAACACTAGTTCTGCAGATTTGACAGAATAAATGGTTCAGGTTTCATGGAAGTCCTATGAAGATGTGGTCTTTCATGATCTTATAAACACTGGGGCTTTTCAGGATAGTCAGATATTATTTCCTTGACTAACTAGGTATGTAATACACTGAATATGTATACTGCCTGTGCTTAAAATCTACAGTATTGCATGTATTCTTAGGGGTGGTTGAACATTTGTTGTGCAGTATTCAATGCCTGTACAGTCCTTTACAGAGTTCTGCCAAAAATATTTTGTTAACTATCTTATGTTTAATTATAACTACTAACTAGGTTAACTAAACCTGGTATGCAACATATTGAATTTTGGCTTGCACTACAATTAGTAAATGGCACTTAGATCTAGGAGACTTGGGTTGTACTCCTGACTCTGCTTTTGCTTCTGTGATTTTGGACAATATTTCTTAATGTTTAGTCTTCATGAGTGACATAGTTACAGATATCTAACTGCATATGTAAGCCTTAACTTTAAGGGGCAGTGGGCTCAGCTGGCTGCAAGTTCGTCTAATTGTAGATGCTCTCTGCAGTGGAATCATGTTGCTCCAGAAACTTTCTCACTATATCCCATTAGAGCTAAAGTAGTCAGTAAGAAAAATATGGCCTGGAACATCAAGAAGAAATAGTGTAAGCAAAGTGGTAAACATACAGGCAGGACACTTACAAAGTTTAGATTTTTATCAGCAGTTGCATCCTTAAAAGATGCACAATTTCAGCTAATTTAATAATTTCAGTGCATTTTCTAATATCTCTAGCTTTTTAATATCTTTTGCCAATGTTTCTTTTGGCATCTGTTCAGTTTTACAGATGAAGAATTAGACTTCTATTTCTTTTTCTTACACATGAAAACTTGCCTGATATACTTTTTGTTCTTCAAAGAGACTAAGAATAGCCACTTTTTTCTTCCTTCAGTCTCGTTCACTAGATAAAATGTTTTGCAGAAAACTAGCATGAAATCTAAAGAAGCACTAAGTTGTCCAAAGTGCAGGCATTAAGGGCTTATGTGCAAAAGAGCTTTGACAACTTTTCCCACGTCTCCTACATACACTGCTTATTTGTATATGGCTTATCAGGAAACTAAGCTTTCTGAAGGTGCTTGAAGTTCTGATACTGAAGACAGGCAACAGCTGACAGCAACAAAGCTGACAGATCCTTTGCTTATAGTGTAAGAGACAGCTTCCTGGCTGAATGATGTAGGTATCTGGTTCCAAAGTTAGCCTAGGATTCTCCCCACCTCAGCACAATGCTTTAGCTTGACCCTCTGCTGTGAAGCAGATTTGATTCCATCCAGGAAATGCAGGAACTGAGCTTACATATTGATTGTCAGAGAATGCTCTAACTGCAAAGCTCTTCTGCAAAAAGAAGGCAGCAACTTGATCGCCCCTACTGTGTGCAGAATGGAAGACTTTTTACACTCATGCCCCTGGCTGTAGTGGCATGGAAATCGAGGAGAAAGGTGGTTTATTGGATACAGCCTTCTTTTTGGCACTCCCTATTTGCTGGTTTAGCCGTTCCCTGCTTAGTCTATCCACTGTTGCAGGCCCCGTTTTTCGGCATCCACCTGTCCCCATTCACTGTACTTCAGCTTTTGTATGAATTGCATTCTTGAACCTGGGCCACTACATCTTCAGTACTGTAACACTGACTGCCATGGCAGGTAAGCCCCTCTCAGGGATCTATGCTTATGCAATTGCATTGGCTGTATTTGTGTGTTTCTCCCTTTTCACCCCAATGGTTTCTCAGTTCACTGACTAGTTTCAACCATATTTCATGGAAAGGTAGACATCTTAAAAATATCTTAAAAATATACACTTGTAGCAGTGATCAAGCAGATCAAGCAGAGGATCAAACAGATGATGAAGCAGAGGAGAGAAAGCCTATAAATATCCCAAGTAAAGACTATGGTGCCACATGAGCTAAAGATGTGATAGATGCTGGAGAACGTAAAGGGGATGAAGTTCCTCCTTCTCCCTCCCCTTCTCCCTCCCATTCCTACTAATGAAGTTATTCACCAGGTATTTTTCACTCTTTAAGACTCTACAGGACATTCACACTTTAAGAGATTAAAGGGTTGTGTTTGTTATCCTGCAGTTAACTGTAGTGACTTGTTCGGATAGAACAGAATCAATCCTGATGTGACCTGTTTTCACAGTGGGTAAAAAAGGTTCCCAAACTTGTAGTGAATGACTTGAAAATGCCTCACTGAATATTTTCTCTTTTTCTATCTTAGGGCTAGTGAAGTAGGTGGCATACAGCTGGAAGGATGATGGCCAACACTTGTACCTTTGTGTTCTGGACCCTTAAAACAGGTGTTCTAAAAAGATGCATGCAGTTTATAATCCCAGAGATTATCAGAATAATCGGAAAGCAACACATTGAGAAAAGTTGTAGCATATATAAGAACAGCTTCTGTTTTCTCTCCGGAAGAAAAAGAAGTAGACCTGTTTCTGAATTCAAGAATAAGATCAGAATGGGATTTTCGACAGTAAAAAGTGAAAGAATGTTACCTAGTTCCCACAGAAAAAAAAAAAAAAAGAAAAAAAGAAAAAAAGAAAAAAAAAGAAAATTAAGACATAAGAAGCCAAGGTAAGAAATACTGGAAAAAGAAAGATGGAACATTTAAGTTTGTTGCAAGCATCTTTTCATTTACAGATTTTTGAGGCCAGATGTATGGTGGAGGATGAACAAAGAGGACCCTGAGGAACCAAGGAGTTGTCTAGAAGTCATGCAGCTATCCCTAAAAGTCCAGGGGCTTGACTAGAGCTCTTCTTTTTAGGCTGGCCAGATAGATAAATTAATGAAAGGAAAAACTGAAGCAACAGATATACTTAATGTAAACCCTAACAAGCTCTTTTATGAATAAACTGAAAATTTACTTTCAGCCTTTAGTGATGGAAAGCACAAATTTAGTAAAGAATGATGCTTCGTCATTGTCCTGCTTTGCTCATGAATGTGTGTAGGAATTATGTACTCTACCTCAGATTCACATGAAATACCTTTGTTTGATTTTATCAGCCATGAAAATAAATACATATTGAAATGACATATAGTGTATATTTTCAGTACTTGGGATTGTTTCACCTTTATGCAGTAGTTGGTACCATGTAGGAACTCATCACTGTGTCCCTGTAAAGACAGGAAACCAGGCCTTAAAATGTCTCGTTTCAGCCATTGTCCTTGCCACTATACTGAATTTTCTACAAAGACACCAGTAGCACAGGCTGATTTTTCATTTAAGTGGAGTAGTATAAAAAATTAAGGAATTACTCAACCTGAGGTTGATAATACTTAATACTGAGGTACTGTCCACATAGAGTAACAGTTGCCTGTAATGTTTTCTTTCAAGATGCACCTTCGCAAATGCTTCCAAACATTCAAAATACAACTCCTTTTTTTATTATTTAAATTGCAGTAGAACATGTGGTGCCATGTTTTCTTCTGAAGTCAGAGGAAAGCATGGTTCTGCCTATAAGAAATCTAAAAAATTCAACAAGACAAAGTTCCTCTGACATTGAATTACATTGCACTGGTGTTATTATTGCTGTTACTAGGAATGACTAAACAGACTCATTAGTGCATAATGTGATGACCATTCATAATGCTTATGCAGAGGGTGGAGGAAAAACAGTAGCCTGCTAGCTGGTGTGCTACTCTCAGAGGTCAGAGGCCAGCATCCAGCTCTGCTTTGCCACACATTCAGCTAAGGAAAATCACTTAATCTCTCTGTCTGTATCTAGTGCCCAGCTGAAAAGGTCCAGGCACTGGTTCAGACCCTGAGGCCAATGGCTCTAACCAGCTCATCTGAACATTGCTTAGGGCCAGCCTTCTCTATTTAACTAGGAGCAAAGTATTTGAAATAGTCCAAAGCTGGGCCATGGAAAGAGCAAACAATTAATCAGTACAGTTGATCAGGGTCCCAGTGCCTCAAATAATTTTCTGGCTTGCTTATTTAGTATTACCAGCACATGTCTCTGTGCTTCAGTCCCTGTATGTACAACAGGTATACATTCCTACAGTGGAATGGTGGCATTAAATATGGGAGGGACAATGAAGCCATCAGCTATTAGACATAATGGTGTATGGGTCCATATGAATGACTCAGATCAGTAGTCCTTGAGTTACTTTGACCCTGGTGTAACAACACCAGACACACTACCATCATGCTTTGCTCTCCCTATCAGCTTCAGCTGTAACCTCCTATAGCTACAGCAAAATTGGGAGATCTTACAGGCAGCACATTGGTTATGAGCAGGGGCTGGAAACAATTGCCTTAGGCAGGAGTCACATGTTTTTCAACATACACACTGAGAACCACCTGTGGTCTGCAGGTAAAACAGCAAGAGCAGGTGTGTGACTAGGTACTATCCCTTAATGCTGTGTTACTACCGAAAAAATGATTTTTATGTTATTTTTTCCAAACCTCATTCCAAAGGAGTTATGCTTGCCATATTTGCTGGAAGGAAAGACAGCAGGTTTACCAGTCTTTGATAACCAAATGTCCTACTGAGAGGATGGGAAGAAGGGAGAAGAACCTGTTTTCCATATCTGTTTCATCAATTTAGAGCCACTGCTGCAGAATAAAAAGCTGCCTGTTTACTATATCAGGCATCCCTCATCCATAAGTTGTTCCAAAGCTAAACTCAGTAAACACAAAATGGAGGAAAAGATGCAGAGGCAAGATTTCAGACTCATGAGTTTAAGGTGGAAAGTTTATACCCCGGTTTGGGGGCTCCAAGGTAAAGCTCTGCCAAAGGAAGCTCTGGGTCCCTCAGGAGAGAAGCGGCTCCCTTCACCAAGAGCCCTCACCTCAGCGTTGCTGGAGAAGCCCAGTTCCTTCTCGAGACCTGCTGTACAACACTGAGGTCATCTTACTTCAGCTCTCCATCTAAAAAACCACAGGAATAACAGTACTACTGTAACTCACAAAGGCAACAGAAAGAACAGGCACTGTGAAGCACCCAGATCCTATGTGGATCCTATGTGGATCCTATGCGATCGTACAGACAAAGGAGGGGAATAAATTTTGGTCTTTGTTGTCAAAAAACTGGAGGGGAGCAGAACCGCTTTTTTTTTGACAAAAAAAATTAGAATCATAGAATCATAGAATCATTGAGGTTGGAAAAGACCTCTAAGATCATCGAGTCCAACCAGCAACCCAACACCACCACCCACTAAACCATGTCCCTAAGCGCCTCATCTACGCGTCTTTTAAATACCTCCAGGGATGGGGACTCAACCACTTCCCTGGGCAGCCTGGTCCAATATTTAACCACTCTTTCAGTAAAGAAATTTTTCCTTACATCCAATCTAAACCTCCCCTGGCACAACTTGACGCCATTTCCTCTCGTCCTATCGCTTGTTACTTGGGAGAAGAGACCGACACCCACCTCGCTACAACCTCCTTTCAGGTAGTTGTAGAGAGCGATGAGGTCTCCCCTCAGCCTCCTTTTCTGCAGGCTAAACAACTCCAGTTCCCTCAGCCGCTCCTCATAAGACTTGTTCTCCAGACCCCTCACCAGCCTCGTTGCCCTTCTCTGGACACGCTCCAGCACCTCAACGTCCTTCTTGTAGTGAGGGGCCCAAAACTGAACACAGTAGTCGAGGTGCGGCCTCACCAGGGCCGAGTAGAGGGGCACGATCGCTTCCCTACTCCTGCTGGCCACACTATTGCTGATACAGGCCAGGATGCCATTGGCCTTCTTGGCCGCCTGGGCACACTGCCGGCTCCTGTTCAGCTGGCTGTCAACCAGCACCCCCAGGTCCTTTTCCGACAGGCAGCTTTCCAGCCACTCTTCCCCAAGCCTGTAGCGCTGCATGGGGTTGTTGTGGCCAAAGTGCAGGACCCGGCACTTGTCCTTGTTGAACCTCATACAGTTGGCCTGGGCCCATCGATCCAGCCTGTCCAGGTCCCTCTGCAGAGCCTGCCTACCCTCGAGCAGATCAACACTCCCGCCCAACTTGGTGTCATCTGCAAACTTACTGAGGGTGCACTCAATCCCCTCATCCAGATTATCGATAAAGACATTAAACAAGACCGGCCCCAGTACTGAGCCCTGGGGAACACCGCTCGTGACCGGCTGCCAACTGGATTTAACTCCATTCACCACAACTCTCTGGGCCCGGCCGTCCAGACAGTTTTTTACCTAGCGCAGAGTACACCTGTCTAAGCCGTGAGCCGCCAGCTTCTCTAGGAGAATGCTGTGGGAGACGGTGTCAAAGGCCTTACTGAAGTCCAGGTAGACCACATCCACAGCCTTTCCCTCATCCACTAGGCGGGTCACCTGGTCATAGAAGGAGATCAGGTTGGTCAAGCAGGACCTGCCTCTCATGAATCCGTGCTGGCTAGGCCGGATCCCCTGGTTGTCCCGCTCATGCCTTGTGAGCGCCCTCAAGATGAACCGGTCCATAATCTTCCCTGGCACCGAGGTCAGGCTGACAGGCCTGTAGTTCCCCGGATCCTCCTTCTGGCCCTTCTTGTGGATGGGCGTCACATTGGCAAGCCTCCAGTCGTCCGGGACCTCCCCCGTTAACCAGGACTGCTGATAAATGATGGAGAGTGGCTTGGCGAGCACCTCCGCCAGCTCCCTCAGCACTCTCGGGTGGATCCCATTCGGCCCCATAGACTTGTGAGCATCCAGGTGGCGTAGCAGGTCGTTGACTGCTTCCTCTTGGATTATGGGGGGTTCATCCTGCTCGCCGTCCCCGTCTTCCAGCTCGGGGGGCCGAGTACCCTGAGGAGAACTGGTCTGCCTGTTAAAGACTGAGGCAAAGAAGGCATTGAGTACCTCAGCCTTTTCCTCATCCTCAGTGACAATGTTCCCCCCCGCATCGAATAAGGGATGGAGATTCTCCTTGGCTCTCTTCTTGTCATTAATATATTTGTAATAATTTTTTGTTGGCTCTAACGACAGCGGCCAGATTGCGTTCTAGCTGGGCTTTTGCCTTTCTCATTTCTTCTCTGCATGACCTAACGAGGTCCCTGTACTCTTCCTGAGTCGCCTGCCCCTTCTTCCACAAGCGGTAAGCTCTCCTTTTTTTCCTGAGTCCCAGCAAGAGCTCCCCGTTCAGCCAGGCCGGTCGTCTTCCCCGCCCGTTCTTCTTACGGCGTACAGGGACAGCCTGCTCCTGCGCCTTTAAGACTTCCTTCTTGAAGAACGTCCAGCCTTCCTGGACCCCTTTGCCCTTCAGGACCATCTCCCAAGGGACTCTCTCAACCAGCGTCCTGAACAGGCCAAAGTCCGCCCTCCGGAAGTTCATGGTTGCAGTTTTGCTGACCCCCTCCTTACTTCACCAAGAATGGAGAATTCTATCATTTCATGGTTGCTAAGCCCAAGACGGCCTCCGACCACCACATCTCCCACCAGTCCTTCTCTGTTTGTAAACAGCAGGTCGAGCGAGGCACCTCCCCTGGTAGGCTCCCTTACCAGCTGTGTCAGGAAGTTGTCTTCCACACACTCCAGGAACCTCCTTGACTGCTTCCTCTCTGCCGTGTTGTATTTCCAGCAGACATCCGGGAAGCTGAAGTCCCCCACGAGAACAAGGGCTAGTGATTGAGAGACTTGTGCCAGCCTTAGGAAACGCTTTCTCCAAATTCTTAGGGAAACAAGTAAAGGAAAAGAAAGGAAGTCTTTCCAATGTCACAGCTAGACAAGCTCAAACTTGATAAAAATGTCAACCTGTGTAAAAATCAACTGTGTCTTTTTTCTGTTACAATTTCACAGTGAAGCAAATCATGTAAGCAACGACCTCACTGAAAAACACACTTTTTTGACAGTTGAATATATAGCCTTTGAGCTTTCAGTTTTAAATAGTTTGTTACCATTCTGCCATGTTTTTCATCTCTTGGGGGAGAGGGGGCACATATTTCCAAAAAAGATATGACTGAGGTACTGGAGGTGAGAGTCAGCTGAGCTCAGCTGAACTTGTGGAGAAACAATCCCCTTGTGGGTGTCACAGCATGACTGAAAAATACCACTGGTCTTATAGCTCAAATACAGCTCCTCAGCATGCCTTTTTGCCCATGCATACTAACATACCAGACCCAATTTTTTCGTGCCAGAAGCCCATAGCTCACCCAACAGCTATTTTCAAATTCTCTGCATGGGGTGGAGTAGGGGCATTGAAGTCATGAGATTATCATCGGAGGGAAAAAAAAGGTAAGGGAAGATTTTATTCAGAGAGTTTTAGGCTGAACAATAAATGTTTGGGAGAAAGTATTTCTAAATACTTTACAATTACTGTCTTACATGGTTTTAATTTTATATGCTGTGCCACTATGATGAGATATAACTTCATTGAATTCAGTGAAAATCAAACCAGAAATTTAGCTCATTGTAACAGATCTTGTGATTCTCATAGGAAACTATCCAATGTTTTCAGCAGATTTGATATCTGAGTTTATCTTGTCATTCAATACAGGATGACCTACCCCTCAGATAATGGGGGATCTTGTCTACTTAATAGAGCTCACAAAGGGCACATAAAGACACTGGAATACATGTAGCACATATTAATTATGACTAAATCACACACGGCACAACTTTAAGAAAGAATGTTTGTGTTCTGTAATCTTTCATTATGACTGAGGGGTTTTATTTCTTCTATGGGGTCAGAAAAACTGGCATACAAAGCCTCTGTCTCTATGAAGTGTCTAAATCTAAATGAAGTTTCCCTGATGCACTGAGATTACAAGGCAGGAAAAAAATTAAGAAAACAGGCAACTAATATAATGGAAAAGTAAAACCTAGGCCCACAAGGAAAATGGAGAGTGTAACTCCCAGCAGTATTTGAGAGAAGCCACCTAGAAAGATGGTGTAGAACTTGGACTAGCAGAAGACACTTGGCTGCACCACCATGCTGGCCCTGCAAAGGCACGTATCACTTCTCAGTTCCACCATAATAGGCACGAGAGCACACAACTGGATAAATGTGACCTATACATATAAGAAAATTATTCAACAAGAGGGGAAACAATCCACTTTGTGAAAGGAAGGGTTAAAGCATTTGTCTTCCCATTACTCTTCTCCACATTATTTGTCCTGTAAGACTGTTACTCAGGTAACAGTCAGTGCAGTAAGTGCACTTGAGTATCCCATGGACTACAGCTATGAAGGGAAAATAAATCTTTCAGATGTCAGCCCAGATACAGGGGAAAAAAGGTACAGCAGGCAGTATGTGACCTGGTTTCTGAGTGTAGGATGGGGGTTAATAACTCAGAGACACCACAGTCTTTACAACCCACATTGCTATAGCTGAAGAAACGATTTCTGATCATTCAACTTTTGGTACAGCTTCTCTGAGCCCAGTGAGATCCAAAGGAGTCACAATATGATCTTTTGTAATCCGAAAGGCTAAGTACAAGCTCCAGAGGTGCTGATGGTATTATCTGACAGAGCTTCAGAAGCTTGATTTTAGAGAAGAGTGCATAATGTAACCAGCTGTTTTCCTGTGCTCTGTTTTCTAGATGGAAAGATTTTTCAAGCTTCAGCCAAAAAGGGAAGGAAAGTGTTTATTAAATCTGATAGAGAAAATCCCTTTTCTATCAGATGTTCTTTATACTTGTATGCATGTATTGCCCAAAAATTAAAGGGAAAAAATACAAATTATTTAAGATGCAGTATAACCAATATAATTTGTTTCCCTTTCTCAGGATTTGTTGTTAATACTGAGGAAACTTGAAGCAGGTACAAAAATCAAGTTAATTTTAACAATGCTGTATTTAAAGTGAAGCTGCTATAACCAGTGGTAACATAGCAGTATATCACCACACACAAGCTGGTTTTAAGGGATGTAACTCCACTGACTCCAATGACTCCAGTGAGTGAGTTATCACATTCTTATAGGCCCAAACTCTCCTCTTTGTAAACAGAATATTTTCTAAATTCTAGCTCCAATTCCATGAAGGCTGATGCATACATAAAAATTAAATAGTTGAACAAGTATTGCAGGAGTAAAGCCTAAAATGTAGCCTACATGAAGTTTAACATAACATTGTTATGAGAGCTCTAATTTGCACCCAAAATGACATTGCAGTCGGCATCTTTAAAATGCCTCTTTCGAACAGCTTAGACTTTGGTAGTGGTTAAGGCCCTCTTGTAGGGTGAAAGCATGAAAAGCAGATGTTTAACAAAAACATTTTTTAAAATGCCATTCCTATATAAACCTCACTTTGTAGCATGCTTAGGTATGCACATGCAAACATAGAGCTTTTTTTCCCAGCTTGCTCTTCAAGAGTGGCATAGTTACAGGTTTAACTTCTACTCTTAGACCGACACAAATTGCTTTATCATTACTATTTTATTCTTACAATCATTTCAACCTAAAATTTCCTCTCAGCAGTGTGGCTTTTTATTAGCCTTTTGAAAACATCAGTCAGAAAATTCAAACTATAAAGCAGCCATTACTTGGTTATGGATATTGATAACCCTTTGATAGGTTTGGGGAAGTCAGGTACATTATGTCTGGGCCTTGGAACATTTTTTCCTTTTCATTTCAGTATGCAATAACATCAGAGACATCAAGTTAATCCTTTCAGTTTCTAATCAGTATTGCAGACACATTTATTTCAGAGACTGAGCCTCTCAGCAGCTATTGAGAATTTCAAGTTGAAACGTTAATGATTATAAAAATGTCACTGAGATGACATAGTGCCCCTTTCTGCTGCCTACAGTTTTGCAGGAAAACAAAGTTACTGGAAGTAGCGCTTGTTCATACTAGTGAAGTACAACATTACTGAAACTATTTCACATGCATAAATTGACTTTTTATAAAAGACGCTATCCTAAAGTACTACTAGTCAGTCAGCAGATCTGTCTGTTCTGGTCAGTGCCCCCTTTCCTCATCCTCCAGAAAGTGGGAGATGGCCTTTCTGGTGTTGGAGGATCTCACGTTACCCATTTCCTTCCAGGGTGAGCTTCCCTGACGCAAGTGAGAATCTCAGACCTCAAGACTAAACTTTTCCTATGGTGTTATTTTTACCTCCTCTAGAAGATATCTCTGTTGTTCACCAGATAGATCCCACAGAGAAGGCAGAGAGAGTGGAAAGAACAGTTATTTTCTGATTGAACATGTTGAAAGTCAGCATTTACTCTTAAATGATCAAGCTTGACCCTGCTTTCCGTTCCTCTTCTCTTGTGACAGAACATAATGAAATAACAGTGAAGAAGTTGCTTTAAATTGCTTTCTGAGCTCCATGGAGCTGTTAGTGATCACACTTTAAACCCACCCCCCCACCCCCCCAAAAAAAACTGAAAAAAAAAGAAAAAACACTTCCCTTGGTACAAGCCAGGATTTTCAGGATTTTCATACAAGTCCCTGATTCCCAGAGCTCAGACTCCAAAGAGAATATTAAATCTTGTGATGATTTAAAAAACCCAATAATATATAAAAATCATAAGACTTGAAAATACTGGAAATTTTAAAATTGTTTTCCATTAGAGGAGTGCACTAAAGAGCTTAAAAGCTTTTCTTCTTTTAGCAGAGATAAAACCTCTCTCTTCTACCTACAAGATAACCTTGATGCGGGGTGAGGGGAAAGACAGCTACTGATGCTTGAGCTATTTAAAGGAGGCAGAACATTTATTCAATGCCTTCTCCTAAAGGCACAATCACTACTAGAAAGGAAATCAAAATAATCATTGGTCAAGATTTCTAAAACCTTTACCCAACCTCAACATGTTACTATATTCAAACATTGGTCAAATCTTTTTTGCTTACTAGCTCTTTTCTTTTATTAACTCCAGACTACTTCAGCACCAGTGGAATTTTTCACCAACTTGTCTGAAAGCATATATCCAAAACCAATGTTTTTTCAAAGTTAAATGCACAGTTATGGAAATGTAGATCCTCAAAACCATTATAAATTACAGCATTTTCATCTGTAATCTGTGCTGCTAAAAATATTTTTTTAAAAGTTTTATTAATCATCTCTGCAGTCAAAACCAGCAGCAAAACTATTCTTTACAATTCTAATACAAAATAATTGAGGTAACATCTGCAAGGACTTGTTAAGGTGATTTATACCCATCCTGAGCACTGATAAGCAAAACCAATATCCCTCCATCACACTTTTATATAAAAAATTGCCATGCACCACTATACTGTCTGAGAGAATGTCCAGCAACAGCTGAAAAAATAGTGAGGGTTATCTGCCATATCGCAGCTCATTTTGATATGCCAAGATTGGTTAAACTCTTAAACTAAACCTCATGCTTCAGAGTTTAGAAACTTTTAAAGTTTCTGACAACTTTAATTGATACATTTCTAAATAGCCAAGTCCTCTTCGTCTCATTCATTTTATTACATTTCATGAACATGTGGGGTTGAAACTCATTATTTCTGGAAGTGCAAATCAGATACAATTCTATCAAAATCAATGGGCACTGGTGTTTCATTCCCTTCCACTCTACACTATTGTTGTGGTTTATCCCAGCCAGCAACTAAGCACCACACAGCCACTCACTCACTCCACCCCAGTGGGAGAGGGGAGAGAATTGGAAGGGTAAAAGTGAGAAAACTCGTGGGTTGAGATAAAGACAGTTTAATAGGGAAAGCAAAAGCTGTGCACGCAAGCAAAGCAAAACAAGGAATTCATTCACTACTTCCCATCGGCAGGCAGGTGTTCAGCCATCTCCAGGAAAGCAGGGCTCCATCACGCGTAACGGTTACTTGGGAAGACAAACACCATCACCCCGAACGTGCCCCCCTTCCTTCTTCTTCCCCCAGCTTTATATGCTGAGCATGACGTCATATGGTGTGGAATATCCGTTTTGTCCGTTGGGGTCAGCTGTCCCAGCCGTGTCCCCTCCCAACTCCTTGTGCACCCCCAGCCTAGTCGCTGGTGGGGTGGTGTGAGAAGTAGAAAAGGCCTTGACACTGTGTAAGCCCTACTCAGCAGTAACGAAAACATCCCTGTGTTATCACCAGTGTTTTCAGTACAAATCCAAAACATAGCCCCACACTAGCTACTATGAAGAAAATTAACTCTATCCCAGCCAAAACCAGCACAACTATATACACTGTACAGCAGAAACTGTCTTTATTTTGCCTCTTCTTCTCTTTCTAGATGGGTGGTGTGTTTATTTAGTCACCAAATTTGGACTTTCCCATCATTTCCCCTCACTGCAAGAAGGACATCGAGGTGCTGGAGTGTGTCCAGAGAAGGGCAACGAGGCTGGTGAGGGGTCTGGAGAACAAGTCTTATGAGAAGCAGCTGAGGGAACTGGGACTGTTTAGCCTGCAGAAAAGGAGGCTGAGGGGAGACCTCATTGCTCTCTACAACTACCTGAAAGGAGGTTGTAGTGAGGTGGGTGTCGGTCTCTTCTCCCAAGTAACTAGCGATAGGACAAGAGGAAATGGCGTCAAGTTGCACCAGGGGAGGTTTAGATTGGATGTAAGGAAAAATTCCTTTACTGAAAGAGTGGTTAAACATTGGACCAGGCTGCCCAGGGAAGTGGTGGAGTCCCCATCCCTGGAGGTATTTAAAAGACGAGTAGATGAGGCACTTAGGGACATGGTTTAGTGGGCATGGTGGTGTTGGGTCGACGGTTGGACTCGATGATCTTAGAGGTCTTTTCCAACCTCAATGATTCTATGATTCTATGATTTCTGTAAAAAGACTTCAGACTTCTCAACAGAATACTCGTTTTTATTTCCCAGCCTTTCTTGCAGTAATTGGAAATGAATATGGGTGCACAAATCTGAGAATCATATTGATTCTGCCTGGTGACATTTGTCATTGGCAAAAGACTGCTGTGAATCTAATCACAAGTTCTCCTTCTCTAAGCAGAGGCAGGACCAGCTTCTCAAACCTCGTTGGCAAACTACACGACACACAGACTGGATCTTTCTGGATTCATGCGTGGATCTGTCACTTTTCTGACTTAAAGACAGATCTTGTATTTTTCCTGAGATGGCTACTGTTGGATAGCTTTTTATGCCAGAACCTTGTTCCTGTGTTCTTGAAACACTATATTTCAATTAGGTAAATATATGCATATAGTGACCAACTTTGTCCCCAAACCTTTTTGAGGGTATTATTTACAGCCATTCACTGTTCCAGCTTATGAATTCCAGCCTTTTAAAGCATTAGCCTTTTTTTTGATTAATATGGAATTCCAGTATTAACGTTTGGTTTATTCTTTTCTAAATAAGGAAAAAAAACTTCTTCAACAATCTCTATTGACTAAATTTTCCAAAATAATGTTTACTTTCTTATCTTTGCAGTGAAATTAAAAGTCAGTACTAACACAAGTGATAGTTTGTCAATAAATGCAAACTACTTTGGCCTTTCCTGGTCCTTCTAAGACAGCTGACTCCTAGAATAAATGACAGTAGCATTTTCAAAGCTGCTAAATTATTCTGATCCTACTGAAGCAGATACTGTCTGGCATGAAGGATCCTAGAACTGGTCAATCTGAACAGACAGGAATAACTGAGCAGAATTTGCTGTTAAAACTGTGATAAAGAGCTTAAGATAAAAGGAGAGATTTATACTGAAATAGAGGCTTACAGTAGCAGATTGGTTTAATTTACTCTGCCACATAGTAAGCAAAAAGGCATCTAAAAGGTGGGTAGACAGATTTGACTTGTAGATCAATATTCTGTTGGTCTCTGGCCACAAAACAATTCATCTCTGCAGTGCAGGGCAAAAGTAAAGGGGAATCTAATGTCAAATCAGTTAACCACAATCTGAAATTGTAAAAGCATGCAGTATTGATAATGATGGTTAGCACAAGTTCCTCCTATTAAGTGATATCATCCAGTGCATTCATTGCAATGTATTAATTACACAGTGCAGTCAGCTTGATCTCCTAGGCTAACGCCTTAGCAATCAATTGCAGCAGTGTCTCCACCATTCTGTTTAGCACTACATTTTCTTAGCTGAATCTGAACTTCTTAGAGAAAAAATTAATTTCAGCTATCTACTATAAGTTCTCTTTATCTACACAACTCACATTTTGGAGGGAACACAACTGTTCGGGAAATAAATGTAGGCACAATACCTCATTATGTTAATGTACTTGGAAATTCCATTTGGAAACCATCTTTATTTGTCACGTCTCCAGACAAAAATCAGTAGACTTTAAAACACATATGCATTCAGTGTTTTTAAAAAAAAAAAAAAAAAATTGTGTGCGGGGATTGATAGCAAAGGGGAGGATAGTAAAAAGGAGAAAAGGAAAGGAAACAGATACTTAAGTTCTCCAAGAACAGGCTGTTTTTTCAAGAGCAGATACGGACACAGCATGCGTATTAAATTGATAATGGCAACTATTAAAAAACCACTATGCAATGGTACTAAAAGAATAACTGTTTGAAATTACAGGAATATTCCAATAGACTAACATTATTCTTACTTCTGGGTATCCCCTCAAGTAGTTGAAAACTGATCCCTCATTTAAAAAAAAGAAAGACTGTCATGGTTTAACCTCAGCCAACAACTGAGCACCACACAGCTGCTCGCTCACTCTTCCCGCCCTGGTGGGATGGGGGAGAGAATCGGAAGACTAAAAGTAAGAAAACTCGTGGGTTGAGATAAAAACAGTTTAATAATTGAAATATAATAATAATAATAATAATAATAATAATAATAATATATACAAAGCAAGTGATGCACAATGCAATTGCTCACCACCTGCCAACCAATGCCCAGCCAGTCCCCAGGCAGCAGACTCCCCTGGCCAGCTTTCCCCAGTTTATGTACTGAGCATGACATCACATGGTATGGAATATCCCTTTGGTCGGTTGGGGTCAGCTGTCCTGGCTGTGCCCCCTCCCAGCTTCTTGTGCACCTCCAGCCTTCTCAGTCAGTAGACCATGGGAAGCTGAAAAGTCCTTGACTAGTGTAAGCACTACCTAGCAACAACTAAAACATCGGTGTGTTATCAACATTATTCTCATCCTAAATCCAAAACACAGCACTGTACCAGCTACTAGGGAGGAAATTAACTCTATCCCAGCCAAAACCAGGACAAAGACCTAGACAGTTCTCTCCTGATCCTTTGTAGTTTTACCATGAGTTGTTCCCATGACTAGTTCAAACATTTTTTTGTTCCATATCAGAGCACAAAACCAAGACTTATAGAATCATAGGATCGTTTAGTTTAAAAAGACCTTTAAGATAAACAAGTCCAACCATAAACATAACACTGCCAAGTCCACCAGTAAACCATGTCCCTAAGCACCACATCTACACGGCTTTTCAATACCTCCAGGGATGGTGACTCAACCACTTCCCTGGGCAGCCTGGTCCAATGCTTGACAACCCTTTCAGTGAAGAAATTTTTCATAGTATCCAATCTAAACCTCCCCTGGTGCAACTTGAGGTTGTTTCCTGTTGTCCTATTGCTTGTTACTTAGGAGAAGAGACGGACACCCACCTCGCTACAACCTCCTTTCAGGGAGTTGTAGAGAGCGATGAGGTCTCCCCTCAGCCTCCTCTTCTCCAGGCTAAACAGTCCCAGTTCCCTCAGCCGCTCCTCATAAGACTTGTTCTCCAGACCCTTCACCAGCCTCGTTGCCCTTCTCTGGACACGCTCCAGCACCTCAACATCCTTCTTGTAGTGAGGGGCCCAAAACTGAACACAGTAGTCGAGGTGCGGCCTCACCAGGGCCGAGTACAGGGGCATGATCACTTCCCTAGTCCTGCTGGCCACACTATTTCTGATACAGGCCAGGATGCCATTGGCCTTCTTGGCCGCCTGGGCACACTGCCGGCTCCTGTTCAGCCGGCTGTCGACCAGCACCCCCAGGTCCTTTTCCGACAGGCAGCCTTCCAGCCACTCTTCCCCAAGCCTGTAGCGCTGCATGGGGTTGTTGTGGCCAAAGTGCAGGACCCAGCACTTGGCCTTGTTGAACCTCATACAGTTGGCCTGGGCCCATCGATCCAGCCTGTCCAGGTCCCTCTGCAGAGCCTGCCTACCCTCGAGCAGATCAACACTCCCGCCCAACTTGGTGTCGTCTGCAAACTTACTGAGGGTGCACTCGATCCCCTCATCCAGATCATTGATAAAGATATTACACAGAACTGGCCCCAAAACTGAGCCCTGGGGAACACCACTTGTGACCAGCCGCCAACTGGATTTAACTCCATTCACCACAACTCTTTGGGCCAGGCCATCCAGACAGTTTTTTACCTAGCGAAGAGCACACCTGTCCAAGCCATGAGCAGCCAGTTTCTCTAGGAGAATGCTGTGGGAGACGGTGTCAAAGGCTTTACTGAAGTCCAGGTAGACAAAATCCACAGCCTTTCCCTCATCCACTAAGCAGGTCACCTTGTCACAGAAGATCAGGTTAGTCAAGCACGACCAGCCTTTCATAAACCCATGCTGACTGGGCCTGATCACCTGGTTGTCCCGTACGTGCCATGTGATGGCACTCAAGATGATCTGCTCCGTAACCTTCCCTGGCACCAAGGTCACACTGACAGACCTGTAGTTCCCCGGATCCTCCTTCCGGCCCTTCTTGTAGATGGGCGTCACATTTGCTAACTTCCAGTCAACTGGGACCCCCTGGTTAGCCAGAACTGCTGATAGATGATGGAAAGTGGCTTGGTGAGCACTTCTGCCAGCTCCCTCACTACCCTTGGGCGGATCCCATCCAGCCCCACAGACTTGTGTGTGTCTAAGTGGTGTAGCAGGTCGCTAACCATTTCCCCTTGGATTATGGGGGCTTCATTCTGCTCCCCGTCCCTGTCTTCCAGCTCAGGGGGATGGGTACTCTGAGAACAACTGGCCTTACTATTAAAGACTGAGGCAAAGAAGGCATTAAGTACCACAGCCTTTTCCTCATCCTTTGTCACTATGTTCCCCCCTGCATCCAACAGAGGATGGAGAGTCTCCTTAGCCCTCCTTTTGTTGCTAATGTATTTCTAGAAACATTTTTTACTGTCTTTTACAGCAGTAGCCAGACTAAGTTCTAGTTGGGCTTTGGCCTTTCTAATTTTCTCCCTGCATAACCTCACAATATCCTTGGAGTCCTCCTGAGTGGCCTGCCCCTTCTTCCAAAGGTCATAAACTCTCCTTTTTTTCCTGAGTTCCAGCCAAAGCTCTTTGTTCAGCCAGGCCGGTCTTCTTCCATGCTGGCTCATCTTTCGGCACATGGGGACGGCCTGCTCCTGCGCCTTGAAGATTTCCTTCCTAAAGAATGTCCAGCCTTCCTGGACTCCTTTGCCCTTCAGGACTGCCTCCCAAGGGACTCTGTCAACCAGGCCCCTAAACAGGCCAAAGTCTGCCCTCCGGAAGTCCAAGGTAGCAGTTCTGCTGACCCCCTCCTTACTTCTCTGAGAATCGAAAACTCTATCACTTTGTGATCGCTATGCCCAAGACATCCTCCAACCGTCACATCACCCACAAGTCCTTCTCTGTTCACAAACAACAGGTCCAGCGGGGCGCCTTCCCTAGTTGGCTCACTCACCAGCTGTGTCAGGAAGTTGTCTTCCACACACTCCAGGAACCTCCTAGATTGTTTCCTCTCTGCTGTATTGTATTTCCAGCAGTCATCTGGTAAGTTGAAGTCCCCCACGAGAACAAGGGCTAGCAATTGTGAAACTTCTCCCGTATTTCATCTGCCTCTTCATCCTGGTTGGATGGTCTATAACAGACTCCCACCATGATATCTGCCTTCTTGGCCTTCCCCCTGATTCTTACCCATAAACACTCAACCCTATCGTCACCATCATTAAGCTCTAGACAATCAAAACACTCCCTAACATACAGCGCTATGTTTCCATGATGGCAACTATATCATAGTTTGCCCACTGCACAATAGCTTCCAGCTCCTCCTGCTTGTTGCCTATGCTGCGTGCGTTGATGTAGATGCACTTCAGTTGGGCTATTGATCCCACCACCTTTTTTGAGGGAGAAGCCCTAATTCCTACGTGACCATTGTCAGGCACTTCTGTGGTTTCTAACACATCCATAACCCTTGCGTCTTTGCTGCTGCATGGATCTCCATCCCCTACCTCCGTCTGAGACGGCAGACCGAAGGACCTCGCTACCACACTGTCCCTCAAACATTGGCATGACACCCCCCAGACGTATCTCTAGCGAGCCTGGTTTTCTCCCTTTCCCCCTTAAAATCTAGTTTAAAGCTCCTTCAGTGAGCCCTGCTAACTCCTGCGCAAAGATCCTTTTCCCCCTTTGGGACAGGTGTACCCCGTCTGTCTCCAGCAGGCCTGGTGTCATGTAGACCGACCCACGATCAAAAAAACCCAAATTCTGTCGGTGACATCACTCTCGGAGCCAGGTATTGATCTGCTTGCTCTTCCTGTTTTTTCCCTCATCATTCCCTGCAACTGGAAGGATAGAGGAGAACACTACTTGTGCTCCTGATCCCTTAACCAATCATCCCAAGGCCCTGAAGTCTCTCTTGATTGCCCTCGGACTTCTTTTTGCAACTTCATCGCTGCCTACCTGAAAAATCAATAATGGATAGTAATCTGAGGGCCGTACCAGGGTAGGAAGCTTTCTCTTCACATCTTTAAGCCAGACCCCAGGGAGGCAGCAGACTTCCCTAAGAAGTGGGTCAGGTCTGCATACTGGGCCTTCTCAGTATTCCTCATGAAGCTGGGGGAGATGAACTGACCACCTTGGACTGGGATTTATCCCACTTAATTTCAGGCAGCTACCTGAGCTACCTTATCAAGAAGTATCACTGATATTCCAATACCACCATGGGACACAGGGTCGCCTCCCCATACAGCCATAAATCAGACCTCATGGCATCAGCTCATAATGGATGAGATTGCTCATGATTGATCTTCAAGGAGACCTTTGCTAGAGCCACATCCACTTGGATGAATATGCATCACAGCCACTGCTCTAAACCTAAGCCAGGTAACATCAAGACTCATGAGATGGGACACCTCAGTAGATGTCTGCTGTGAAGCTAGTCACTCAAGGCTCTCCCTGTAAACACATAGAAAAGGGCATGTTTTACGGTGTGGTTCATCTGATCTACTTTAGCTGTCTACTTTATGACGAGACAAGCTAAATCTCAGAAGCTCCTGTTTCTCTCCACTGACTACAAAAGGAGGTTCAACAACCAATTTAGGTGTAAACAGCTGTATAAGAAATATGTATTTGGTCAGATAAATGCACTGCCTCCTCCTTTCACTGCCTCTCCATGTGTCATCCCACATCCTACTGCAACTTCTCAAGAAAAGTTTTTCCCTATCCTGTCCTCTTCTTTTTATTAAAGGACCAGTTATTTAACTGCCACCTCTGTCATTACTAATCCTTAACACCTCTTGAAATGAACAGAACAGGAAAAAATATTATTTCAGACTGGCTAGGAATTCAGGAAGACTTTTTGCATCAGTTAAATGTATTTCATGTTTTGAAACTGCTTCAGACACATCAGTTAGATCAGTCTTCAGAGATTAATGGAAAGGTCTTAACCCACCACTAAATTATTGTTTACATCTATAATCCATTCTTCTTGAGGAAGAAACGTGAAACAAACAGAGCTACACATAGGATACTTGAAATTTGCAATGGAAGACCAGTGGAAAGGAAAAAAGAAAACAGACAATGTAAGCACATAAAAGGGCAGTACTGTCCATTAGAAATCATTTTTTAATGGACAATTCTTTCAATGTAAATAAAATAGTCACAACACAGGCATACTGCCTCAGCTATTAAATAGGGTATGTACATATATGTAGCTTCACTGAGAGAGGCAGAGAAAGAGAATTGCTGAGCCTTCATCATGATCTGCCATTATTGACCGCACAGAATTATTTCATTTTAAGATACTTCTCAATTTTGGCAAAACTCTTCTTGAATGAATTGCTGCACTAGAAATCAGGGAACAACTATTTAATCAAGGCCACTAGCCCAAATGCAGGTAAAACCCCAAATCAGTAATTTCTAAACTGAAGCATATTGATTAGCCAAAAATGAAGTTAATTACTCCTGAATGAATTACTACTGAAATGAAATTAATGCTGCTGAGTACCTGCAAGACAGGAATATTCTTAAGTACATCTTGCTAGCACAGTGATAACATGAGCCTATTCCCACTCCAGAAGCACTTACAGCTGAGCCCTGCAGGGCATCCTTTTTTCCACAGTTGCCTCAAAACTTCAAAGGAGGTGCCAAATGTATGAATACCTCCTCCAAAGTACCAGAGCAAATGTTACTAGGCGGGTTCTGGAGTCAAACAGTGACAGAATTAATAAAAGAGACAGAAAAAATGCATTAGACAAGTAATCAGGTTACTCAGCCAGCTCTCAGCAGACAACAATGCCAAACAAACTGTTTTACACCAACTCTTGGGTGGATAGTCAGTGGCGATTAGCTCATCAGTGGTTACAGGCAACGTAGTCTTCAAAGCAGCTACACCCATACTTCTGCCAAAGGGACTTTTGAGTCAGATATATGCAGGGGATGATCTGGTCACAGAAGAAACAGCCAGGGCAAACAGTTCAAATAAAAACCCATCTCCAACATTTCATTTTTAGACTAGATCTCATTGGTTTTATTACTTCCAAGTTTTTTCCTTTAGGGTCACAGTGTTAGCTGGAGACATCAGAAAACATGTGGATGGTTCAAATGTTCAATAAAACTAAATTATGGACAGTAGATTTCTATTCTCCCAACTAGTATCAAACTATTAAAACATTTGGGGTTAGATTCTTGCCTGCTGTAAATCTGAATAGCTCTACTTAATCCCATAGAGCTGCACCCACTTACACCTGTAAAACAATCTGACCTCCTTCAGTGATGAGAGTTTGCCTGCATATCACTGAGGGCAGAAGCACTTGTCTGTATTTTCTTAGTTTCTGCCTTTTACTGGCTGCACTTTGCCCTTTTAGCCAGACGGAGTTAGCAAGTGAACTCAGAGCAATATATTATTTTTGAATATGAATCATGTTTATGTCCCATCAGTCCAGCAACACTTCCTTTTACACTAATGAGCCATTAAAATCTGTGTTAGAGGATCACTAATCTTTCAAGAGGTTAACATGTAGCTCATCCAATTCTAACACTTCCATGACAGAAATGGGAATTTGGGAACAGAGCACATTTTATTAAAAAGAAAAGGAAGCACACATGCAAAGAGAAATGCATTGTCAAGACTTGGGAGTGCCTGTGTTGTTATTTCAGATATTTATACAGGAATAAAAGCTTTCACTCTGACCCCATTCTTTCCACTGTTTTGCCCTGCAATGACATCAGTCTTCTGACATGATTACAGTCTTAAAAATGCACAGTATCATAAGGTCAAAGATGGGCAGAGAAGCAAATGTTAATAGCTGTGACCCATCAGAACAGCACCTTGTAAAAGGCATCTGCTGTGTATCTGCCAGTCAATGGGCATGGACAGAGGGAGGCCCACTTTGGCAGAATCAGAAAAGCCCAGGTCATCAAGTGACACCTGGTAGACTTAGGTGGTGAAGCTGGTGCTCAGACTCTGTAACCTGAGTCCTAGCCACCAGGGAGAAAAATCTCTCTAGTGCAAACATGAAGCTCAGAGAGGTTATACAGTCCAAGAGTGCAGCAAGGGGAATGCATGTGCCCTCAGCAATTACAGCAGTGTACAGTGAGAAAATTGAATCCTATGCAGAGATAAAGGTGGAATGTGCCCTTGCTTTCAGCAGAAGAAAGGAAGTTTTGGTCTCCTGCCCCCTCTTTGTGTTACTACCTGTTTGTGCCCTCAGTGACCTCAGCAGGCATATTTATCAACAGCCAGTGAAAAAAGAGCCTCCAGGCCACAGCATCACACATTAAGTCATATGTACTGAAACCTCCTTTCTCAATTGCAATCATTGCTGCTTCAGCTACATCTCATCCTTTGAGATGGACCTTTACATTCTAGCCCATCTGTGACACTAACTGGAATTATTCACAATATACAAAAGGGTTCAGGATACCTAGCCATGCAGCACGTAATGTAAGAAAACTGAAAATCATATAGGCTTACCAACAACTCTCTGCTCTCTACAGTAAGCTGTCAGCACCTCTACTCTGCAGCAAGTGACAGCAACAGGAAATAATAGGATGCTGTCTACTCTGTGCACTGCTGGGACCCAATAAAATAGTACTTCCTTTGTGGTACCAGAGAAGCTACCTAGACCACAGAGATGAATTCTCTAAAGGGCCTGCAAAACATTAGCAGTCTCTTTCCGAGACATTTGGAAAAACACTGAAAAATAGTGATCTAGTGATCTCCTGCTGCCTGTAGCTGACATACAATTTAGTGACCTCTGCAGACATACACAGAACAGAAGCATCTGTATGTTTCCTGCTACTGCTATTCTAGCTTGGCTGTATCACTGTAGCAAAGCAACAAAACACATACAGAATAGGAAAACTGACTGTGGCTGTTACAGAGATTACTTTAATATATTATACATGGTATCCTCCCATAAACTTTCAGCTCATGAATTATCCCTTAGCAGATCATGGTTTTTGCAGTGGTCCAGTCATTACTCAAAGTTCTTTGTAAAATCATGTCAAATAATCTACTCTGAATAGCAAATTAAGAGTGTTCAAAATAGGAATGGTTTTGACTGGATGGTGAGCACACCTTCTCAGTTCCCAAACTACCCGAGTGCAACTCATTGCAGGCACTCATCAGAAGTAACTGGGTTTAACTTCTCAAAACTCTCTGTAACTTTATGGCACAGCCTGACTTATGCAGAAGCAAAATAAACCTCTTTGTGTTATAGAATAGAGACAAAAAGCATCACTTCAAAAGCCCCTGCATGCACTTTCCATATGGGCATGGCAGTGAACAGTGAGGTAGAAAGAAGCGTCTGTCCTGCTGCTGTCTCTCAGTTTCCATGAGTAAGGAAAGGCAAAATACAAGAACAGTAAATAGACCAAAAGTCCCAGAAACTCATGAAGAAGAGAGGATGACATGATTTATCTCAGAGAAAGAAAGAAACAAGATGGGGTTATAATAAAGCCTATAAAATCAAAGCGGGATAAAAGAGGTTGGGTTATGCTTTCTGGTTCAGAGAACAGTGTCATCAAATCTGTGGAGAGCACATCTTTCCTCACAATGCAGCCAGGACACCTGAGAGAAGAGACCAGGGCTTCAGAGACCCCTTTTGGTCCATGTGCAGGACATGGCAACAGCACACTGCTCTGCCTCCACTTCCAAGTAAAACCACAAGTCATTCTTTCTGCAAATGTCCTAGCAAAGGGACATTAAATGGATACACATGCATATTGGGAACCGGTCCTTTGCAGTAGTTGCCCAGTTGCTGTGGTTACATTATATTGCTGCTAAACAGCTCTAGTGAATCTTTGCCAGGTGCCCAAAACAATGAAAAGAGTTTGAAAAAAGCACCAACAAAATAAAATAAAATAAACCCTCAACAGTAAGCAGGTGCCAAAGCATTTTTTTATCTTTTATAAGGATCAAACAAGACTACTTTGCAAGCAGAAACACCTTCTGTTTCTTGGTTTCTGCAGAAATATTTTCCACAAAGCAAGCAGGAATTTCAGCCATTTCTTATCAGTAACTGGAGCTGACTGAATCATTCAAAGAACATCTGTTTTAAAAGCATCCTACATCACATTGTAGTCTTCAGTGAAAAAAAAGTGTTCAAAAAGTTCAGTTACAGCTGGGTGTCTAAGACATTATAAAGCTAAGGAGAAACCTATGAGGGGAGACAACTGGCTGTGGTTTAATACTGCAGCTAATTTTGTCAAACTGGCCACTTTGTCTGACACAGACTCTACTAGATATTGAGGTACAGCCTTCCCAGTATTTAGAAGATGCATATAGTTCTGATAAGCATCAAAGGATTATTTAAATGTATTTAACTCTAGCTGGCATTACTGTTGGAAGACTTTACCTTCAGTGCACCCATGTGACTGCAACGATGATAAATCATTTGACTATCTGCTCCTCATTAAGCAATGGTTCAAATGTTATTCTTGCTCCTAGATTTCAAACCAAAAATTTTAGGGAAAGAATGTAAAAAAACCTTGAAACATGGGATATAGAGTTGGGGGAGGGAAGCAACCTAGGTGTAATCTGTCTAGAATAAAGACAAATGTGGTGACCTGGTAACAGTTTACAGTTCAACTCCATAAACGGATGGCATAAAGAAGAATAGTACCAATTTTTTGTCAAGCATAAATCTATATGCACTATGTTCAAACTACAGTTAAGGAAATTTAAGATTAACTATTAAGAATACACTTGTAACTGCAAGAGTAGCTTTTACTAAAATATAATCATCAAGACACCCTCTTTCCTCCCCACAAAGAAAGAAATCCTGACCCCTATATTACATCTGAGATGGTACAGAATGCCTAAAGCAGTTTTTCTGTGATTCCAGCAAATGGACTAAAGGAGACCACAGCTGCTTCAAGCCCAGACACCTCCATTTACTCACCCACCTCACCTACTGGACTGTTGCAGAAGAGGCTGGGTCTGTATTTGATGCACAATACAGAAAATACTCCAATTTACAAAAAGTCATTAGATGTTTATCAGAAGCATGTGACAAGCAGACTTGAGAGGCATGCAATAAATGAGCAGTCATTACATGTGAACAGAACAAACTATGTGATCACCTAATTCAACCTCCTATATAACACTTCCTATAATTTTTCTTCCAATTATTTACCTGAAAGAAACACATCCAACAAGAAAGTATCCGGATTCTTAATATCCAAAAAGAGGAAGAACCCACCACTCCTCATGGCAGTTTGTCCCAACCACCCACTTTTGTGGTCAGAAACACAAACTTTTAAACGAAGCTGGCTTTCACTCACAGCCTCTGGTTCTTGCCTCTTCCCTGAATCACTGAGATTAATCTTCCTCTGAAGGTGTCTCCTTGTCACTGTTTTGAAACCATGAGTAACATCCTGTCATTACCTGCTTAACCCCTGCAACATGTTTGAAACTGGAATTTAACAGTGAGCACAGGTGTTCAGTTTTACTCAAGAGCAAGCCACAGGGAGACAGACATTCAGAGCTCTGGCCACATGCACCATCACGGCTCCCTGAGGGAAGGAGCTCTGAAACCCTCAAGCTGTGACCACCAGTGCTAAGGGCTGTGCCTTCAGCAACCAACACGCAGTTTTCACCCTGGGGTTTCCCTCCTGCAGACACCCCTGGATCTTGCTGAAGAACAGCCAGCCAAGTTTCAAAGCACTATCACTCACCCACTCACTATCAATCAGAGCCAGGACGTATGAGACAAATGTGGCTTTGGGCGAGACTGCTAATTGGAAGTATGTAATTTTGTCAAATTTTCCTGCTTTTCACGGAAAAGATACCAATGAGGAACCTAAAGAGATAACAGCAACTGTACTGGACTGCAGAGGATCATTAAAAGTACTAGATAGAGTCTGAAACCATCTACCTTCAAATTCATGATGTTTATACCTTCTTCAATGATAATTATTCTCATAGTTCTCCAATACCCCTGCCAAAGCACCATTGGGTTACACTGATGTTATGTCTGAACACTGGTATTCCATCCTAATGTAATTCTTACTTCTTATGCTTTTTTCTAATAATGCAGATAGAGCAGGTGTTCCTAGTTTATAAAATTCAGCAAATAACTGCATTCTTGGGGGGGGAGGGGAAGAAGGGGGAAAAGAGGAAGACCTACATCACCGGGGGAAGCACAGGGAGGGGGAAGGGGGGGGGGGGGGAGAGAATGAATGTTCATTTGTGTAGCAACCTTAAAAAATAAAACAAAGTTTTAAAAAAGCATGTTTGCAAACTCCTAATCTTGACATCTTAGGGTCTCAATATAACAAATGTTAATAGGTTCAACTGCAGTCAAGTTTCTAAAATCCTTTTTGTGCTTCTTAAGAGACTTGTCTACGTCAGGCAGAGGCGGGTGTACTCTGAAATATGTCTGGGTAAAAACAGCTTCATTAAATTCAGACTGAGATGCATTTAAACAAATGAGATAAGGGTTTTCAACGCTTTTCTGCGTGGTTAACAGTATTTTGATAACACAGCTTGTCTTTTCATAAGATGTACCATGATCTATCAACAAGCATAAATAGTCAAAGTCTCTTGCAGTCACTAAGGCAGACAGATCTGACTCAACAGATACATAACAGCTTTTCTAAACACAGCCCAGGAACATGGTGTTGGACACATGCAGCTGACTGTAGAATTAGAAAAAACTTCCTTTGACCAAGGCAAAACCAATATTTGTCATGCTGGGTATTTATTCCTAGTAAGAAAATAGGACTTACTGTATTAACACCACACAAGAAATCTGACACGAAGCCTATTAAGAAGTAATAGAAAAATTTCTGCTGTCATCAACAAGCTTCAGATCACACCTAAAGTGCTTTTGAAGTACTTGATGAGCTTCAGTGCTGAAATTCTTACAGAAAGAGAGAGAATGAGTACAGCTTTTATAAACATATACAAAAGAGCATAAGCTCTTCAAATTTTTTGGCCCAAATGTTCTAATTAGTCTCTTGTGCAAATTGCAGTGCTCCCTTTCCAAAGTGTTTATAAAACATCAGAAATTCTGTTAGTCAGAGACTTTTGTAGAGATCTTCCAAAGTAAAGGCAACATTAATACAAACTGCAACTATACTGATAAGACTATCACTAGGAACAGTCATTCTCCAAACTCATATGATTCCTGGACTCCTCCAAGGCCCTCAGTAAAGAGACATATAATGACATAACTCCCAAAGGGAAGTCATATAGTCCATCCTCTTGTCCCTGGGCACAATCACTTCTGCCTAAATCATTCCTGATCAATGTTTATCTACCCTGTTTTTAAAAAACTCAGTGATGGAGATTTTGCAGCTTCCCCAAGTAATCTATTTCAGTGCTCAACTTCTCTCACCATTAAAAACATTTTCTGTTCCCTAAATTAAATCTCCCACATTGCTGTTTCTGCCCATTCATTTTCTTCTGCCCAAGTCCACTGTGAACCATTTATTTCCAACATCTTTGCTGCAATATTTTCCATATTTAAAAGTATCACATCTCCCCTCTATTTTAACTTCTTTAGACTAAAAGAATACAACTGATGGCTGTTTCCTGGAATTTTTTTTTTAAATGCCCATATCTAGATAATATACTAATTTTAGCTGCTGGATAGTAATTACCATACTTGTTTGTATTGGATTGATTTCCATTATATTCATACCATGTGTGTCTTATCAATAATTTTTAGCGACATCCAGCATCCAAAAATATTTGAAGAGATTCATTTGCATTTTTGAACTGTTAATAATAATAAAAAAAATCTGCCAGCAACAAAGAAACAGAAACATAGTTTGTTGGTGTTAATCAAACACCCATTTTTAAATTCTTTACAAGCTTTTTCGTGATGAAGAACTATAAGTCATTGTTTTAGAGCAGGAGAGAGACAAGGATGCCATATCACCAAAGGCATATAATCAATTTACCAGTACATCAGCTCTGCATCAAATGAAGCCATAATAAATGGGGGGGGAACCCAACCCAAAACACACACATATTTGGGCTGCTAAAGCATAAAATAGGTCACAGAGGATATCTGAGCCTATAATTCAATTCAGTTGTACTGTAAAGCTCAAGCAATGAGATATCAATAAAACACCTTAAATGGTGGTTAGACAGCTTGAACTTGAATTTCCGCAGCCTTTAAAAAAGTGGATTCAGATTACCATATTGTAAACATATCTGAAAACTTCATCCTTCAGATTGTTTCCAGTTTCATTATAAAAATTTTCCAGGTATAACAATGCTGTATTTTATTTATTAAAAACATGTCTTCCAATCCTATGTTGCATTTTTGCAAGTTTATTAGACAAATGCCCTAATCCATCTGAAAGAAGATAATTGGCAAGTAAATCTAGTCTGACTGTGTATGAATGTGATACGCATGTGCGCGTATATGTGACATGCTTGTGTATGGGATAAGTTAACGCATCGATAAGAACAGATTAGCTATAAGTAAAGTAAATGCAAACTCTGGAGCTTACTCCCAGCCTCAATGAAGGTTGCCTTGCACCACTACATCACACCAAAGAAGAAATTATGCTCTCTCATTACAGAAACATATTTGGAGGAAGGAGAAATTGTCCTGAATGTTGCTGCCCTACATCTTGAGAGCCTGGAGGTTTGTCTGTGTGGCCCCCTAAGATTGGGCAACTGCTGCACTACCAGTCAGTTGCTTGAATCAGGGCTGTTCTGTGGAACTCATCACTTGACAAATACTTAAGTGTTTCTACTGAAATCAAACAGCATAAGGCTTCAGGCGCGTGCCACACTGTACAACTTGAAGCTTTTCTTTGCCAGCATTGGCTCAAAGCTTATTGGCAGCAAATAAATTCTGTTTGGCATTTTCCCCAAAGATGAAAGATCGGAGCCAAACAAGGGTCAGAGTAGTAAGGGAAGGAGAATGAGAAAGAAGTGATGAAGCTGAGACAGAGTCAAGGACAGAAACTTGGAGAGCCAGACTCACTGCTTCAGATGTGGAAGAGCAGATGGATATGGTGATGCCAGAAACTTCTCTTTTCAGGAAGCATTACAACTCCAAGGCCTTTCCAACAGTGGGAAAAGGAAGGTGGTTAACCTGATTTTCATAGCTCTGGCACAAGTTAAGTAAACAGTTGTGCCATGGCTGTTATCCCACCCATGACTGGCAACTGCTGTAAGCTACTACCTACTTTGTATTCAGAGCTACTTTTGGCAATTGAAATGTACATGGTGTTGATATTCACTCCAATGAAGAACCGATATAGGGCTCTGAGCTGTGTCCCACTTGAATATAAAGTGGGACTTGCCCTAGGAAAGTTTCAAAGTCTAAAGACAAAAACAGATTAGTTACTTCCCAGGTCTTCCCAAACCTGAAAAGAAACTCTGAGGTCATCAGATGTATCCTCTCCTATTACAAACATCAGAAAACCCTTTTCATATTTGAGGACCATCTTGAGACCAAAAGCAGTTTGGTTCCTTCTCCTCCTCCCCCAATATATTTATATACAGCACTCCCAGATCCTCTAAGCTCTTGTTTTACTGGGTTAAAAGATATGCTGGTTTAGTAACTTAAAAATTTTGCTGTCTCTGCTGAAGTTCTTCCCTCAATGACTCGTACCATCATTTTTGTCTTATTCACATCTTACTCTGTGATCAATTTACATATGCTAGCCAATCTCCTTCTCAGCTGCTTGAACCTATGCTTCACTTTTGTAAAGAATACACCAGTAGTATGTGATACTTTACAGTTACAAAAAAAAAAAAACAAACCAGACACACTGCCCTTGAGCACCACACAATGTCATTCAGAGAGATAATAAAAACAAATAGGAACCTACCTTCTCTACAAAATGAGAGTCTCATTTTAAAATTAATCCGTGATGAGGTTTCAGTCATGTCAACGCAAGCACACCCACACTTTCCAGTTTTTACTTCGCCAGCTAACTTTCCTAGTGACTCTTTACATGCTGGGTCACTGCTAAGACTAAAGTCATGTTAACTTAGTAGGTGTGCACACAGATGGAGCACGTAGGGGCACATTGATCTTGGTGAGGGATGTTAATAATAGTATGCATTCATAAAAAGAACACAAAGCATTGTGGCTCTCTAGCCTAACTTCTAAAGGTGCCACCTAATGGCAAAAACATCCAGAGCAGAAAATTTTCCTGTAGATCTCCCAAGAACTGACATCCTTCTCTTTCCTCTTTCTTGAATCACAGGAATAAAATAAACCCATGACAATAAAGGTTTTGAAGAAGCAAAAAGCTGCATAAGTGAATTTTCCAAAAGAAACTAACATGCCTAAATTTCACATAATTCAAATAGAAACTATCTTCGTGTTATCTTTTGAAAAATCTTACCCATTATCAGTCTACCCAAAGCTGTATGGCAAGGAAATATCTGAACTGTTCCTTAACTTATGCCTCAAATATAAACTATTTTTAACATGGTGAAGAGACATATTGCTCTTAAAGTCATCCACTAGCTTTCCCATGAATTCTCTCACTTTTATAAGGGAGCCCAACTGACACAGTAAATATGTTCCTGTTGCAGATGTCCCATAAGCCACACCTTCGCTGCTCTGTCTAGGTGAGGTTACCTCTGGTGTCACAAGGTCTATACACTATCTCAGTAACCTGTGTGTGTAGGTACACAGATTTTTTTGTTAATATTATGCCAGACAGGTGGCTACAAAAAAACGAGGAAAATCACTCATTTTCTATTTTTATAACTTGTGGTTCTGTCTCACCTACCCCCAAAAGCAAAGGCCCTTAGACTAAAGCCCAAGGGACTTCTTACAAGCTGCTGCCAGTCTGTACCAACTGCAGATTGGACACGTGCCTTGGACACCCTTTGTCTGGAACAGGTTCTTCAAGTTCAAGAGACACAGGACAGGGTTTTCTGGAAACAACACACACTTTCTGCACTCCTCAAGCTCCTTTTTCTTGCTACAAATAAACAAAAAGGCTCACTAAAGAGCAGTAGCATGATATGACTAAGGAAACTTGTTTGCTTCAAATGGAAAAAATTATTTCCTGCAGTGGACACCAAGTGCTCTCATTTGTGCTATGTTCTGGACGAAAACACTGACTGTGACTAGACTTGAACATTATTATAGGAAGAACTCTGACTTTCAGAATAACTCCTTTATTAAGACTGATTAAATCCTGAGAAGAAGTTATTTTAAACGCTTTGGCCAGAGAGGCAAAATTATTTGAGATTAGTTCATGTTTTTGAGAAGCAGATGCCTGCTGGAGCTGACTAAACCTCATTCATTTCTTCAGCAAGAGCTAGTGCAGGCTAGAAGGGAGGCAACACCTTTTTGCCACAGGTGTAGGAGAGGAAGGAAATCACAGGCTCATCCTCGGCTGGAGCTATCCTCCTTCCTCAGCCTGGAAGAAAGCCCACGGGGAAGTCGTGTCTCACCTGGCTGTGGATCACTTGCTGAATGCCGTGCACCACACAGAGAATGTCCTCCTGAGTGCAGGAACTTCAGCTGTGTCACATTAAGGCATGGGACACTTGACAACACCAGTACTTGTCTAGCACAGCAAATCCTAAAATCACTCATCATGTGCTTCCAGGCACACAAAATGACTGGTATCTGATTTCCACTGAGACACCACAGTACTGACTCTTTGCCTTCTCTTCAAAAACTAAATTAGTTCAGGAGTGATACTTAAAACATACCAAGGAGTTCCTTAATTTTAGTTTGTCATGTCAGTAACTTTCAGAGTTACCACAGGCACATTACACAGCTGTGAACACCAGAAAGCAAAGGGTTTGCTCCACCTGGACCTGATGTCCCTGAATTGCTCTCTGTTGGAGTGCCTCCTGCTCTGTGTAAATCCCCTACGAGATCCCTATTAACTAATACCTGGACACAAAGAAATATTGCAAAGGGGAGCAACATCATTATCACCAAAGCTTCGAGATAGAGCAGTCCCTCACCTTTCTGTAAACACAAAGTCTCTAAAGGGCCTCAGGCCTTAAAAGCCAGGCCTTACTAGAACATCTTTTACAATAGCAAAACTCAGAATGGCTAGATAAAACAGTACAAGAATAGAGGGGATACCTCTCATCAATAACATCCTTTCCTCCAGGCTTCTCTCACCTCAGCAGCTTCCTCACTTGCAACAACTGACACAGTCGGCCATCTTCCAACCCCACAGAGAATGTCTTTCTTCCCATCACGTCTGAGGTCCAGCTCCATGCGTAATGCTTGTCCCCTCTGCAAGCTCTCCGTCACTGCTATATTCCCTGAAGAGGGAAAATGCCTTCCCAGGGCTCCCTCAGATTGTGCAAATTGAGTGTGACCCCCTGACCATGCTTAGTTGCTCTCAGGGAAGAACTTCTCCCATCTGAGACTTCATCTGGTTCGGAGAGCAGCAGCCAGGACCAGGTAAATGAGTAGATTTCCTCTCTTTCCCCTAGCTGCAACCTAAAACCAAAAGAAGACTGGCAGCAAAGTAATGTATTGGGTTTACATAACAAGGTGTTAGCAGCCGGGTGGCTTCAGGGGCCTCTGTGAGGAGAAATTGGGGCTGCCCAGTGCCACAGAGAGCCAGTTTCAGCCAGCTCCAACAGACCCACCACAGGACACAGCTGAGACCCTCAGCCAAGACAGTGGTGCCTCTGGGAAAACATGTTTAAACTGCATGGTGTTGTGAGGAGAAAAAGTGTGAGAAACAACTGTATGAAGAGCAGGGTCAGAGAAGAAGGGGGTGGAGAAGGTGCTCCAGGCACTGGACTGGAGATTCCCCTGCAGCCCAGGGAGAGACCATGGTAGAGCAGATATCCACACTGCAGCCTGTGAAGAGACCACACTGGAGCAGGTATTCTGCATCACTTTTTGAAGACTGCATATGCAGGGCAATCATAGCAAATTCTGAGCAGCCACTTCTTTTAATGGAGTTAAGTGTTTTGCAGTGGTCAATGGCTTTCATTAAGATCAGCTCTAGTTCAACAGAAAACAGGCAAAGTGTTAGTCTGAACTGTAACAGACACACAGAATAACTAAAGAAGGCGTAAGCATGTGTGACATAGGCTGTCCCTTATATTGGTCACAGTCTGCTAGGATGATACGCATTTCACTGAACTTCACCCTTCCATGCTTAAAGCCAAGTTATGCCCAAGACTCACTTCATAGTCAGTAGAGAAAAAAAAGGCCTTCTAAGATATGATTCACTTCATCCTAAATCAATGTCTGAAGCAGGTCAAATGAATGATCCCTAAAAGCAGCTGTTTCTCTCCTCTGGCTAAAAAGGAAGCCTACATCAGAAGGTGAGACATTTGCATCATACGTACCAAAACGAGATGAGGTGAGTCTCACCTCTAACAACTGCTTGGTTCATTCTGTGCTGGTTTACCAATACTTCTAACAGACGCATAATGCAATACATTCAGAGTCTCTAGCACAACCCACAAAAATGAGCATTTGTACTATGCTAGGTCATAAAAGACGTGGTCCATTGAAATGTTTTGCAAAAAAACCCAGACTTCAGAGTTTATCATTTGACTCACAAACACTCAATGGCCTGTGAAGAAGTCCTGCACACCTACTGAGGCATTTAGTACAAGTAGGATAGTAAAATATGAAAATACTGATCAGCAGTAAGGGAAAATACATTCAGATGTCGCACAAGGACTGAGAAACCCCAGCTTGGTACCACAGAAATACAAGACATGAGCTTCACAGACCATACCAGAATTGAAACTGAATGATCAGGCATTCCTAATGTGATTAAGTGACCTGATTTCATGGTTTTTAACAAGTAATTGAGTTGAGCCAAAATATGATTTGAGTGGGTTTGGTACTTTACGCATCACAGGTCAGTAAATCATCACTCATGAGAGGTACCTTAACCCTGAACTGTATGGGATTTGAATCAGGATTCAACTCTGAGGAAGGACTTTGTTTCAAAGTGAATTAAAAACTCTCTTCTTTGCACTCTTTTTGTCCTTGGGTGACAGACTGGGGCAAGGAAGTTTTCGATTTAGCATAGTCCAGTCTAATCCACTGAGCCCTACACTGTACCTGTCCTAGTGTTACTTCAGCACCTCCAAGTGATATGTGGTGCAACATGACTAATAGTTATCGTGACAATCTTTTTATAATACTCCTCCTATGTTAAACCAGTATCTTTTCTCAACACTTGCTGAGTAACACGAGGATGTCACGCTTGGTTTGCAAAACGTGACTTTGATGCACTTCCTTTCTATGCATTGACATTTCTGGGAGAGGTGTGGCTTGAAAAGTCAGAGTAGAGGGAAAGGAAAGAACAGCATCGATGTTAACTTGCCAATGAAGGTAAGGCTCTGAGTCTCCTCTAGACAGTATTCTATTCCTGTACTTCAGTTGCATCGCACTACCTGATTAGCAATCTCATTGATTCAAAGAATAATAAAAAGAATCCTAGAGAGACGGCAAGTGAGATTCCACTACACAGGAATTAAAAGAGTGCTGCACCAGCTCTCGTGACATAGTCTACCCCAGAGACATCTGAATCATCAAAAATTGGCTAACATAGTTTGGCAAAACTTTGATTCTACCGTGACTTGGGGAAGTTACCAAGAAATTATTAAGATACCAGTATTGTCTTAGCGTCACTGGCTTAGATTTACGATTTTCTGAGAATCTAAGGGTTTTTTAAAAATGTCTTTATAATGAATTATTGGGAAAAATCTTTAGTAAAGTCTGCCCCAGATCTGATGCAATATATGGTACTAGGACAATCAGTTACTGCAGAATGGCAGAACTCTGCATCTTTCTGTGCATCTATAGGGAATTCCATGGCTAATGAATGTTTTCTAGGAGAAAACAGGTAAGAGAGTGAAATGTTTTCCTTTGATGGCCTCAGGTGAAAATTCCCAGGGACAGCGCAGAACGTCCCGGTTGCGCACTTGACAAGAAATGCGCTCGCGGTGAGGTCTGCATGGAGCCCGTGTACCACGGGCTGACCTCTGCCTCCTGCCTCATCCCACTGACCCAAGGACACGGCTCTTGGCTCACACCCGACGTGTGTTCATCCTGCTGTGTGATTGGCTGGTTTCCGTGTCTTGAAGGCATCATAGCCACGTGATCTCAGAGCAGGCTCTGATTGGCTCCCCACTTCCTTCCCATAAGGAGGATACAGGTACACTTTCTATATGTGTGTGTATATATAAAGATATACATGTATCTTGATAGGTATCTAAAGATCTAGACATTCAGTGTAATAAGGACAATAAGGAAGAGGCCCAGGAGGTTTCCCCCAAAAGGCCACACAAACCGGAAGAACCAGCCAACGGTTCATGAATCAGAGACTCTTATGTCAAGGTCAGTTTCAGAGAGAGAGGGCGGGTGGCGCGGAGCTCCCCTTGTCCGGGGCCGTGGGGAGCCTCCAGCTGCCTGTGGGACCATGGCGCGGTGCAGACTGGGGCTGTGTGCGCTTCCTTGTCCTTAGGTCAATGGCGTTGTCAAAAGCTGCAGAAATCTGTGGCTTAGTGGCTGCGGAGGGAGGGGACGGGAGTGCGCCGTGGTGTGGTGCTGTCCCTGTCTGGGGCTGCGGCTGGAAAAGGCAGGAGAACAAACACTGGCGCAGCCGCCCTGGCTCACCATGGGCAAGCCCTGCCCAGGGCTCCGTCAGACTCGTCATGCCTTAACTTAGTGTCAGCGTCCTTGTAGAAGTTAGAAAATCTCTCTGGCCGTCTGGCCGAGGACCGGAGTGCACCGTGGTCTGGTGCTGTCCCTGTGTTTCAGCCTGCGTCTGGAAAAGGCGGAAAAAGAAACAAAGGGAGCAGCCACCCTGGCTAACCATGAGCAACCCCTGCCCAGGGCTGTGCCAGACTCCTGACGCCTTAACTTAGTGTCAGCGTCCTTGCAGAAGGTAGTGAATCTCTCTGACTGTGGCCGAGAACAGGAGCGCGCCGTGGTGTGGTGCTGTCCCTGTCTGGGGCTGCGGCTGGAAAAGGCAGGAGAACAAACATTGGGGCAGCCACCCTGGCTCACCATGGGCAAGCCCTGCCCAGGGCTGTGCCAGACTCTTGATGCCTTAACTCAGCGTCCTTGTAGAAGGTAGCGAATCTCTCTGGCTGTGTGGCTGAGGGCAGGAGCGCGCCACGGTCTGGTGCTGTCCTTGTGTGAGCCTGCGGCTCTGGAAGACAAAGGAGGAGCAGCCGCCATCTGTCGCGCCACGGGCAACCCCTGCCTCCCTGCCCAGGCCCAGCAGCCCTGCCCTCCCCTCCTTGCCCTCCTCCCTGCCCTCTCGCCTCAGCCCTCGCTCACCCGCCTGCTCGCCTCCAGTCTGGGCCGGCTCACCGCGCAGCCGTTTCGATACCCGTCCTGGGCGGCTGTGTCACCAACCCCCTGTGACACGGCCACCACCAACGTTCTGCCCGCTGTCACGTGGCCACCACATCACTGGGGGAGCCAGGGCTGATGGAAGGCCCAGCACTCAGCTGCCTGGGGAAAAAGGACCGTCGCTCTTCAGCCTTGTTCAAATGCAGTGGGATGGACAAACCCCATAACTCAGGTGCATGGGGAAAACAGCCAACATGGAGAGCCCGCTGTCACTCCTGTCTCTGTGGGGACAGCCTCTCACCTGGGGTTGTGGTCACCACACAGCCCCTCACCGTCCTGTCCCACCCCACCTCCCCTGGGCCTCCTCCTTGCTGTCAGGGCTGGGACAGAGGCGGGTGGAGCTCAGCAGGAGGGTGCAGCCAAATAAATGTGATGTCTAAACACCAGGGAGCAGTTCAGGTGTTGTAACATACTGACGTAGTGCCACGTGGGCTGTCTTACAGCCTAATACCCTATGGGTATACATGAAACTGGCAGATAGGACAGGGGACCTGGGAAAAATGCGTGCCTCTTTAGATCATCCAGGAGGGATACACAAGGGCATCTCACATTGCACTAAATGCTTATTTTAATCCCGGTTGCAATGCCTAGCAGTCCGCTGGCTCCGTGCATGGACAGGTCACTCATGCCTGCCTGCAGAGAGCAGGGATCAGGTGTCTGGAAACAGGCTCCGCAGTGTCACTTCAGGTGCTGGGAGGAACCTCACCTGGCCTGTAGCCGCTGCGCCAGGACAGGGCAGGGCTGGTGTGAAGGTGGCACTGTGCTGGTCTGCTCTGCCTGGGCGTCTCAGGCACTGTGGAGACCTCCCGGATGGCACTGGGTATTTATCTGTTACAAACTGAACACTCTCTGTACAGATTAATTCACATGCTTGAGGTGAGGTCTGCAGTGCAATTCCGATATCCTAAGGTATCTGTCCTGATTCCAAGAGGCCACTTCAGAGACCTCCCATAGATCCTGTGTCATACATGGCAGCTCTATGTGGATGTCTCAGGGAGTCTGCAATATGGTTCTACTTTAACATTTAGACTTTTTAAATGCTTTCCTACATTTAGACTTCTAAATTTGGTTGTAAATAGTATGTTGCTGACAGATACCACAAGAGACTTGATTCTGTGCTTTGGTGGTTGTGATCATCTGAACTGTTTCAGAACTGTGTCAGAATGGAATGAACCCACTCCTAGAAATGCTGGTGTTCTTTTGTACTTTAGCACCAGTGATGATCCTATATTCTGCTAAGTAGAGCATTTAATCTCACAAGTTATAATTATATGAATTGATGTTGAATCTCCTATTACAGAATTCCTATCTTTTAGTAAATCCTGAAAACAGAATGACTGCCATATTGGCAGTCACTGCACAGGATGGATTGTATTCAGTTAAAGAACAATGACAAAATGTTGTTTAGTACACAGTCCTACAAATTGTTTTTTTGTGTTGTGCTCTTGTCCCGATCCAAAGCTAGCGTACATATTTTCTTCCCTGGTATTTTTGTGATGATTGCCAAAATTATACAACTTCACAACCACCTTTCAATGCAAGCAGTACTATTTTTAGTCCCAGAGATAGATGGGACAGAAAGTTGAAAGTGTCTGCAAATTTGGGGTGCCCGGCCTGAGAATCTTAAGGCCTGGTTTTGCAGGTCTCCTAACACTATTTATCACTCATCTCATACTGCCTTTGTTTTTGTAACATTTGTGTATCATCAAAATCCTTAGGGACTGGTATTTGTCTCCTTTCACCACAGGCAATTACACTACAGATACACTTATAGAGATGTCTGTCTCTATAGATATGTAGACAATTGAGTCAGTGGAGAGTGATCAGTACTTCTACAGCAGATGACCCCTTCGATTAAAACGAATAGCAACATTAAACGTTCCTGTTTCTCTCCATTGACTGTAACAGGAGTCTAACGTAACCAGTCCTAAGGAGAAAGGGTGCCTCTTTAGCATCACAGCCTGGTGGTTGTGGAGCAAGTTTTGTTCCCTCACTGCATGAACTTTTCCACTTCCCAAAGCCTCGATCCTGTAGACTACTGTTTCACACACTCATACAAGAGAGGAAAGTTCTGGGTGTCACCAGGGCTATTTATGAAGTCTGCATGAGACATTTATTGGATAATACATATAAAGAGTAGCCTCAAAAGCCTTTTTTTTTTTTTTTTTTTTCAATTTATCATTTTGTATTCTGCCCTAACATGACTCTGAGTCCTAAACAGTAAAAACACATTAGGACCATCTTTATAGCTCCCCTGGGTTCTTGTACCATGATGCAACACCCTTTGTTAGGATAAAATCTGAGCAGGAAGGGACTTCAATATGAACAGATTTCCTCTCTGCTTATTCTGAAAAAATGCGCTTTCACACAACAGCAAGGTGAATGCAAAGGCCGACAAAAATAAGCAATAGATTGCTTCTCAGACTTGCCAAATCTACTGTTGTCCCCTTATCATGCCCTTGCCTTAAGAGAGCTTTCCAGGAACCTATTCCAGGTTTTTCAAGCCAGATTCCACACACACAGATTTAACAGAAAATGGAAGATGTGTGTCAGTGTTTTTTAGCTAGTACCTTTGGTCTCAGAAAAGTTGACTTTTTTTCCTATGATCTCTTTTCAAACATCACCATTTAGATTATCCAAATCCAAGTTTCCTAGATTGCCTTACACGTGTCAAACAAACGTGGTTTTTTTTCCCCCAGTATGTATAGTATGTTATTTCTCAGGCACCAAGCAAGTTCAGGACCCCTACTTCCCTTTACATGACAGAAAGTATGTTACTGTGCATGGTGTAGGTCTTATCTGTTCCCACTTTTCCCATGTATCTTCGCAGAGAGGTCCCTGTAGAGCCTGCTTCCCTGCTGCCTGGCATCTGTTCCCTTGCACAGGAACATCAGGCTAGTAGTCATGGTCTGTAGCCTCTAGCAAAAGAAAGTCTTATCCTGAACAGCTTTTAAGCTAAATACAAAAGAGATTAAGAGATGTTGTATGGGAAATAATATCACTCCCACTTTACAGAAGTCCACTTTTTTACTGCACCCTACTTGGGTGGAGCTTGACATGGTCACAAAAATTTCTTTTCTTCTCATTCCCCATAGTTTTTCCTTTCCTTCAGGAAAAACACCATGTGGTGGGAGGTAGAAAAGGTATGTGAAACCCATAAGGTGCTAAAGCCTTCTGTCCTGGGGTAAGCCACTTGTCAACATTTCCAGTTAAGGTCTTACCATTTAATTAATATACAACATCAGTAGCACAAAATAGTCCTCTTCACCATCATTACAAATACTGTGTGACCAATTACTTGCAACTCATTTCACGCATGCTTATGAGAGGATGTTGGCAGATATATTTGGTAGTAGACCTTGATATGGAGGCTGAAGACACCAAAAATGATGGAAAGGAACAGAGGAAAGGGGAATAGAGAGATAAGCATCAAGTGAGGAAGAAAGGTGGGAAGACAGGTAGTATGTAAACCAAGGAAGAAATTAGGGTCATTCCTTTTTCATACCTTTGCCCCTCAGATGCATTTCCTTCTTTGTAGGACAATGTAAGAGAGTCCATGAAAAGCTTCTAGCAATAGAAATAATTAATGATTTTTACTTTCTTAGTATCTAGTTCCCTATTATTCACTATTCCACCCTATTCCCTAGTGAGCTGGCACATCACTGCAGGCCACAATTATATAGGCAATCAGAAAGACTGTATTCTCCCTCTATTCATTAAACTCTTTCGGGATACTTAAATTCTCTTTTATTCAGTTTCTTACTCTTTCCTGACAGACGGTTCTGACTTATTAAGGGGAAAACCAAAGCAGCACAATGCTAATTCATTGCATTAGTAAGTGTCATCCAAATATCATTTCTTCTTCTCTAGCAATTAATCTATGCCACTGAAATACTTCTTCTGAAAGTTTTTCTCCCAGTTTTAATATAAGCAGTGTCCTGAAAGGGCACTACTATATACCAAAAGAAATATCTGATTAACATCCAGTTTCCAGTAAGGAATTAATCCTGTTGTTGCTACTGCTTCTGTGTTATCTGGCACTGTGAATAAATATGTTTCTGTAAAGTGACTGCAATGTTCTGACTAATCAGAATTCTCCAGTCAGCAATTTTGGTTAAGTAAGTAAATCTATAGATATCGTGACCTCTTTTTAATATGTTCAGTAATTTCAACAGTATTTCCAGATTCATATGTTGTGTAGAAATCAGCTTTATGGTTATAAAGACTGGAAGAGGAAGGCAGACTTCCCTGTGACTCTCATTTCCATTTCTCCAGAGCAAACTGTTTATTCAGTGGCATTGTAAAGAACATAAGTGATGAGGGTCAGGTGAGACGGAGAGGAGAGAACGCAACTGATTAGTTCTGGCATCTTAGCTTCCAATGGAAAGCTTTTTTAAAAAGATCCAACTAGTTTCATTTTACTATAGAAATAAGATGCTTTTGTCTTTTGATCTATATTATTGCCTGAGAAGGCATAAATAACCACAGAGCCATATGTATTTTATCTTACTCTTTAATATTTCATTTCAGAGTGATATCTTTGTTAGTTTTTCAGCATTACTGAAAATCCCTCGAAAACATCTGAAATGGATATTGTTGGTTTTATTTATTTGTGTAGTTGCTTAGAACTTGACTAGTTCATTAGTCATACATCTTGCTAGAGCACTATCACTGATTTTTAAAGTAAGCAGTTCTACCTGACACAATACCAATGCTCGAAAACCATCCCACTGGAAGTCATTCGCTATTTGGTCAGGGTGATTTCAGTTATGGGGATGCATTCCTTCTGATGATGACTTCTTTGTAAAGATGATGTGGAGAGCAACTTTGCGGAAAAAAAACCAAAACAGAAGTCAAGTTTCTTAGTTATACAAAAGGCTAAGCTTCTACTAGGGAAGGGACTGGGATCAGCTGATGAAATCAGCCAGCATTCACAGAACTTATTCAGCTGTAATGTCTCTGTAATGTCTCTTCTGCCATCTCACAGCTGGATCCAGTGCTCACCACTGAGGTTTCAAGGTACGACATTAATTATTTTGTGTTTTCACAGTACTTATTGCAAGCACTCTGTCTTTCATTAACAGCTCTTCTAACTCAGCATTCACATAGTTTCTGATCTTATATAGATGATTAAGGTATCTCATATGCTTTACAAATCTTGCCCTTTTTTTTCATGAATCCAGTAAAAAGCGGTGTCCCTCACGGGTCTGTACTGGGGATACTGGTGGATGAAAAGCTGGACATGAGCCAGCAATGTGCGCTCACAGCCCAGAAGGCCAATCGTACCCTGGGCTGCATCAAAAGAATTGTGGCCAGCGGGTCGAGGGAGGTGATTCTGCCCCTCTACTCTGCTCTCGTGAAACCCCACCTGGAGTATGCGTCCAGCTCTGGGGCCCACAGTACAAGAAAGACATGGACCTGTTGGAGCAGGTCCAGAGGAGGGCCATGAAAATGATCACAGGGCTGGAACACCTCTCCTATGAGGAAAGGCTGACAAAGTTGGGGTTGTTCAGCCTGGAGAAGAGAAGGCTCCGAGGAGATCTTATTGTGGCCCTTCAATATATAAAGGGGGCTTATAAGAAAGGCAGAGAGAGACTTTTCACCAAAGCCTGTAGTGACAGAACAAGGGACAATGGTTTTAAACTGAAAGAGGGTAGGTTTGGATTGGATGTAAGGAAGAAATTTTTTACGCTGAGGGTGGTGAGACACTGGAACAGGTTTCCCAGAGAAGTTGTGGATGCCCCATCATTGGAAATGTTGAAAGTCAGGTTGGATGGAGCTTTGAGCAACATGATCTAGTGAAAGATGTTTCTGCCCATGGCTGGAGGGTTAGACTAGACTATCTTTGAAGGTCCCTTCCAACCCAAATCATTCTATGATTCTATGACACGAAATCTAGGGCTTGATCACATGTTTTATGGATGCAGCTGTGCAATGCAAAGTACAGTGTGTCAGTGCTAACTTGACCTGTCTTTGAGCACATGGGATGTGACCACATACCTATCTGGAGACCCATTTAGAAATTTTAGTACAAAATTGTACATAATGCTCTTTAGCTTCCTCTCAGAAGATGTAAATGTCACTACTGCCATGGTCAGAATGGATTTAGTCTTGAAAGTCCAAGCTATAGTTTCTAGAGAAAGCCTATGCTTTCTCGGATGCTCAAACTAGGAGTCCTTCTGCTCATCTCAATGTGAGGGTTTTACCTGGCAGAAGTGGGAGGTTTTGAGGACATACATTCCGAATCAAGCTTCACACAAAGTAAAAAAATGTCCTGCTATCTGCAAGGGAAAGGTTAGAGCTGTACCTACCACAAAGATCTGCATTACTGTTCATACTCTTTCAGTAACAAAATAAAACTCTGGCCCTTCTATTGATATCTGAGCTTTGTTATCACTAGGCAAAACCCATGGACACTCCAGGTCCTGCCCAGAACTTACCTGCCTATCTCAAAGTGAAGCAACTTCACTAAAGTAGCTGGTTGAGTGTCCCATCCAGGAATACCTCTAATCTACATAGGTAAGCCACTGCTACAATACCCTCACATGGAGAAATAAACTGAAGCTGGAAGTGTTTTACACATGCCGGATGAGTACAATACTCTCATAATCGTTGAATAAAAGTATGTATGTTGAGCAGTTCTTCAGCCATGTTTTGTGAGAGAAATTTGAGTGAGGCACTTAACTTCAGGAGATGCTTTAAGATTTTAAGTCCCTTTCTTCAGTGTGGAGAAAGTTTCTTAAATCCTTGGGGAAGAAGGGTATAGTTTAAAACACATTCCCCTCTTCAGGGGGTGAAATCACATTATCATTTTCCATAGGCAAGTTCCTGATCAGATATAGGCTTTTGCGGATCCCTTTCTTTTCAACCAATCACTACATCTGAGTATTGATCTTCAATGGAGATCTACAAAATATATGGAAAATACAAACCTGGCAACTAAAATTCATAACTACGGGAGCCAAAGACTGAATAGAGACATTGGTTCACAGCCCTTTACAATTTTCCTGTCAGTTCTTCCCTCTGCCCCACAGATGCCAACCAATCTTTCCATTCACACAGTCTGTTTTTTCTCTGGTATACAAATTATATCCATATCAACTGTTCCCAGTGGGAATTTAGCTTGATACTTTCTGTTTCTCCTAGAGAAAGGCTTGTTCCTCTGAAAGCTTGTCTGCTTTTTGCTGTGTGTATATATATGTCTATACACATAGGCTAGGCAAATGAAAATATTGCTCATTCCCACAAACTCTGTTTCTCTTTTCTATGGGAATCCACATATCTAATCTAGGATATCGCTAAGTGTTCCTGTGCAAAAAGGTATGTGCTTCAGCCTCTTTTTGCTAGAGAATTCAAACAACAGCTATATTACTTTACGCAGTGGTGTTTCCAGATCATGGTTCTCAGCGTGCTTAATTTTGAAGCTGACCCTGTATCAGGCTGTATTTTTGTTTCCTTGGAGTTCTGGTTTCTGCACGAAGGGAAACTGTGTGGTGCAGACAGGAACCTGCTGTGCTCTGGATGCTCTGTGGATTCAGCATGAGAGTGACCCATGAATTTATATACTGACATAGTTTTGTTTTCTGATTTGTTCTCAAATCATTTCCTAATAAGCCCCAGAATTTGGTCTGTTGTGGTTTTTTGTTTGTTTTTTCATTTTGCCACCTGGCAGGTACTGAGCACATTTTTTCATTGATCTATCTCTCATAACCTCAAGTCTCACTCATATAGCATTAATGGTCACCTCAGAGCCCATCATTTTATACAGGAAGCTGAGAGTCTTTCTCCTCACATGCATCACTTGACATTTATCTAAACTGAATTTCATCTTTCATTTTATTGCCCAGTCACTCAGTCTCATAAGTTCCCTATGTAGTTCTTCATAGTGATCTCCTGTCTTTTTTATTTTGAATAACTTCATATCATCAGCAGACTTTATCACCTCAGAGCTCACTCTCTTTTCCAGCTCATTTATGAATACGCTGTCTGGAGAACAAATGTATGCTGTATAGAGACGAGCTCTTAGTGGAAGGCACTGTGAACCCTTCAACACTTTGACTTTAGTACAAAAGCAGCCACCTAAGAACTTTGTGGCAGAAATGCCTGTCAAAAGTTAAGGGATGGAGGACTTTGCAAGCCTTCATTTGGATGTTCCCTGTGGAGACAGGTGCAGTGGGCTGCAATGATCCAGGCAAGAGAAAGGTTTTCCACATAGATATATCAGAGGAGATAAGGAAATAGTAATTCCCAGATAACGTGGGAAGGATTGCTCACTATTATGACTGCATACAGCTTTCTTTAAATGCTATGCCTATAATTTGTTAGGGTTAGGAGGACGCTCTGGCCACTACTCTAAAGGCCAGAGTCGTATGCATAGCCATCTCGTTCCAGATGTTTGTTTGAAAGTAGATTTCTCCATTCTTTGAACTGTTTTCAGTGGAGATTAGTTTGGGTTTGGTGTTGTTATCCTACTATCCTGTTGCTTTAAATCAAATAATACAAATCTGGAAGCAAAGAGCATGTATCATACTAAAATGGAGTTGTTATTGGATGGAATTATTATAAAAGGGCATCTTCCTTATCATCAGGGAGATTAAATGTCTTTGGAAAAATACATCAGTCATCCACTAAATGTGTAATCTCAAAACAGAGCTGCAGCAGCTAACTGGGCAAATGTAAACTTTGTCTCTGTAAGCAAGACAGTAGCAAATAAGAAGGTGATTTTCCCTCTCTGTCTGGACATTACAGGACCACTTGTGAAAGGCCACTAATATCTTCATTTAAAAATCTACCTGGACTTGTGCAAATCATTTGACACTGTCCCGCACAACATCCTTGTCTCTAAGTTGGAGAGACATGGATTTGACAGATGGACCACTCAGTGGATAAGGAATTGGCTGGATGGTTGCACTCAAAGAGTTGCGGTCAATGGCTCGATGTCCAAGTGGAGACCAGTGACGAGTGGCATTCCTCAGGGACCGGCACGGTATTGGGACCGGCACTGTTTAACATCTTTGTTGGTGACATGGACAGTGGGATTGAGTGAACCCTCAGCAAGTTTGCCGATGACACCAAGCTGTGTGGTGCAGCTGACGTGCTGGAGGGAAGGGATGATATCCAGAGGGACCTTGACAGGCTTGAGAGGTGGGTCCATGTGAACCTCATGAAGTTCAACAAGACCAAGTACAAGGTCCTGCACATGGCTCGAGGCAATCCAAAGCACAAATACAGGCTGGACGGAGAATGGATTGAGAACAGCCCTGACGAGAAGAACTTGGGAGTGTTGGTTGATGAGAAGCTCAACATGACCCAGCACCTCTCCTATGAAGACAGGCTGAGAGAGTTGGGGTTGTTCAGCCTGGAGAAGAGAAGGCTCTGGGGAGAACTTATAGCAGCCTTCCAGTACCTGAAGGGCCTACAAGAAAGCTGGAGAGGGACTTTTTACAAGGTTATGTAGTGATAGGACAAGGGGTAATGGTTTTAAACTGAAAGAGGGTAGATTTAGATTAGATATAAGGAAGAAATACTTCACTATGAGGGTGGTGAGGCACTGGAACAGGTTGCCCAGAGAAGTTGTGGATGCCCCATCCCTGGAAGTGTTCAAGGCCAGGTTGGATGGGGCTTTGAGCAACCTGATCTAGTGGAAGGTGTCCCTGCCCACGGCAGGGGGGTTCGACTAGATGATCTTTAAGGTCCCTTCAAACCCAAACCATTCTATGATTCTATGAAAAACATATGCCGGAAAATTGAAAGGTATCAGAGGCCACAAGAATGTTATGAAAACATGCATTATATTAAAAGAAGAAACTCAGTCTATTTCATTTATGTAAAAAAAAAAAAAAAAAAAAAAAAAGAGTAAGAAGTAATTTGAAAATGACAATATGCAGGGGGAAAAAAAAACAGTAGAGAAACCCAGTGACTGGAAGCTCAAGCAAGACAAAAATCAAAACTAGAATTGTTGCTCAAAGTGAAGTGATTGACCGTTGGGTCAAATGGATGTGATGGACTGTATTACTTCATATATTTCAGTTGTGAGTAGGTATTTTTGTACAAGGATGATCTAACTGAAATAAAGTTATGTTCCTGTTATGCAAGCTGTTTTGTAGTTGATACTACCTTTGTTATACTTAGTGCTTTAAAATATACAAATATATAAACTCAGCTTCAGACATGGGAGTAACTGTGTCTGAAATGATGTTTATGGAGAGGAGTTCAATCGGTCAGAATATATATTGCTTAAAATTAGTTTTAGCTGCAAAAAGATAATTATACTGCATATACAGGCTCTATAAAGTGGCAAGATATTCAAAGTCCTTTATTTCTATGTCTCTGTGATCAAACTGCAAAGTCTTCTCACAATAGCATGAAGCTCTCTACCCTTTTCAATCACCTGTTTGAGAAATGGTTTCACATTAGTATGAGCCTTCATGTCAGAATTTTAATATCGCAGAATAATTTTCTGCACGGTGTTAACTGTCAGGTATACTCCAAGTCAGAAATACCTTGGGCATAACAGAGAAGCGATCGTTAGTGGGGTTTTCTTACTTCTGCTCTCAAGCACCAGTATTTTCATTTTCTGATCAGATGGCGAGATACAGTTGTTTCTGAAGAACTAGATTTGAAGGACTGTAATTGGTCTTAGTGTAATGACTTATCTAAACAGTAACTGAGAGCTTCATCTCCCATTATTCCTTTTTTTTTTCAGTATTTCATAGACACAAATAATCCTTTTCCTGATGACTGAGTTTGAACCCAACAGTCCCAGAACCAACACTGCAGTATCTTTCCCAGCTGATCTGATTTAAAAGACTTGTTCCACCTAGCTACTTTATCATTATAGCTTTAAATATTTTGGTACAATTTCCTAATTTCATAATTAGTCCATTAACTCTTGTGTTGTATGATATATTTCTCCTGAGAAGACTTTTATCCTGAGGGATTTTGATATTTGTGTTAATATAACGGAAGTATTATGCGTAAGTTTTTCCTTGACCTTTAGCATTTCACTGAAAAGTGCCATTTGGGAATGCATTGATTAGTTTTAATCACAGAGTTGGATCATTAAATAACATGTATCTAGCATAAACAACTATTTAACCCCTTGACTATTTTATGCAGGTCATGAATAATGAATAATTTGGCACTAAAAAATAATTAGGACACCAAAGGTAATGTATTTACCACACAAAGACAACTGACTACAGTTTTCATTGCTGCTATTAGTACCTGCAACAACACTTCAGCACTTACTTTTGCTTGTGAGTTTTAATATATGTAATATCTACTGTGCTAGGTCATCACCATGGCTCTCTTTTTGATTCCACAAAGCAATCATGCCCATGATTAAAGCTGTGTGCTTAATGCTTCAGGACATCCAAGGACTTTCACTGTTACACGTATCACAGTATTATGTTTCAGAGGTTCCATTTACTTGCAGGCTTAGGTGTTGCCAAACCACAGCCTTTTTTCCTATATGCAATATTGGCTTCCTAGAGCTAGAACCAGTTGAGGTAAACTAGCATAGCATAGGTAAAATAGCTCCACTTATTTCAGTGCAAAACCTCTTTTTATATGTAACTGATTTTTATTGCCTGATCCACTCTTTCCTACTGTTAAGGCTTAGAAAGTTCATATAGTAAAAAAGATCCCATATAGGAATCAATTCTCTAGTACAGTTATCAAAAACTAGGGAAAAAAACCCAACCATGTAAAAGACCACAGACTCCAGCTGTTCAGAAAACCATTTGTTACCATTTTATTATGTGTTATTCCCAGGTTTCATTTATGAGCCTAATGCTTCTTTTTAATGTCTGTAATAATTCAACAGAAAGTCCACTCAACCAAATTCCACACTGCATTTGAGATTCTGTTGCTTTCCTGGGAAAATTGTACCATTCCATGATTTTCCTCATAGTTTAAGAATATTTTTCTGATGTCTGACTTTTCCATTTTCTAACTCTAAACTGATACCTGTGAACTTTGTGCCTGTCCTGGTTTCGGCAAGGATAGAGTTAATTTTCTTCCTAGTAGCTGGTACAGTGCTGTGTTTTGGATTTAGGATGAGAATGCTTCTTTTGAGCACTGGATCACAAAGTCAATGGTACAAGGAAGACTATTGCATTGTTAATTATGCTTTGGGAAAGGCTGTCAGCTCTGAGAGGCAATGATCAAATGCTTACCTTTCAAGTATTTTTTCCACCCGCTCTATGGAATTCAGTCTAGCCAGGGTATGATTCAGTAATGGGTGGTGTTACAGTCAAAGAAACGCTTTTTTCCTTCTTCTGTGGATGCAAATTCTTCTCCTGAAATTTATGTGAAATTTGGTGAATGGAGTTACATCCAGTTGGCGGCCGGTCACGAGCGGTGTTCCCCAGGGCTCAGTACTGGGGCCGGTCTTGTTCAATATCTTTATCGATGATCTGGATGAGGGGATCGAGTGCACCCTCAGTAAGTTTGCAGACGACACCAAGTTGGGCAGGAGTGTTGATCTGCTCGAGGGTAGGCAGGCTCTGCAGAGGGACCTGGACAGGCTGGATCGATGGGCCCAGGCCAATTGTATGAGGTTCAACAAGGCCAAGTGCCGGGTCCTGCACTTTGGCCACAACAACCCCATGCAGTGCTACAGGCTTGGGGAAGAGTGGCTGGAAAGCTGCCCGGCAGAAAAGGACCTGGGAGTGTTGGTCGACAGCCGGCTGAACATGAGCCGGCAGTGTGCCCAGGCGGCCAAGGCCAATGGCATCCTGGCCTGTATCAGAAATAGTGTGGCCAGCAGGAGTAGGGAAGTGATCGTGCCCCTGTACTCGGCCCTGGTGAGGCCGCACCTCGACTACTGTGTTCAGTTTTGGGCCCCTCACTACAAGAAGGACGTTGAGGTGCTGGAGCGTGTCCAGAGAAGGGCAACGAGGCTGGTGAGGGGTCTGGAGAACAAGTCTTATGAGGAGCGGCTGAGGGAACTGGGACTGTTTAGCCTGCAGAAAAGGAGGCTGAGGGGAGACCTCATCGCTCTCTACAACTACCTGGAAGGAGGTTGTAGTGAGGTGGGTGTCGGTCTCTTCTCCCAAGTAACTAGCGATAGGACAAGAGGAAATGGCCTCAAGTTGCGCCAGGGGAGGTTTAGATTGGATGTAAGGAAAAATTTCTTTACTGAAAGAGTGGTGAAACATTGGAACAGGCTGCCCAGGGAAGTGGTGGAGTCCCCATCCCTGGAGGTATTTAAAAGATGTGTAGATGAGGCACTTAGGGACATGGTTTAGTGGGCATGGTGGTGTTGGGTCAACGGTTGGACTCGATGATCTTAGAGGTATTTTCCAACCTTAATGATTCTATGATTCTATGATTCTATGTCTGTTTTCCAGTGAATCTAACAGTTTAAACAGACATTCTTAAGGGCAGCTAAAACCATGTCTTGCTCCTCTTAAGTCAATGTAATTTTTGATTTAAAGAGAAGAAAGAGGATGTTTGATATGAAACATATATCACACTAATCAAAAGAAGCAATTAGTTCATAAAAGAATATAAGAGGATTGGTTTATTTATACATTTTTTTTTCAGGACTGTGTACCCAAAGTACCCTAAACCAGTGCCTTTTAAATACTAACTCTGTCAGTTATTCCCAACAAGTTATGCAGCTAGTAAGAATAAAAATAAGATCCAAAATACATATAACAATGTGATTCCATGGGAAAACATTGGTTTTTAAAAAAAACCCTCAAGCTCAGTGTGCATCAATAAAGAGAATGAAACTCCCATGTGATTTGCTAGGAAGTAACTTAAGTGGATATTGTGACAATTAAGAATTTTCAGTGGGTTTTATTTTTATTATGAAGGTAAACCTGATTTAAGAAAGTAACTTTGTGATTTAAAACTGCTTAAAAATGACTGATGGGATGTTTTGCCCCAGAATCTGTGCTGTGGAGTGGTGTCTTAGTGAAACACTAGGCATGGATTCCGTTTTCTAGAGGTAGGTGTCTGGTGCCATTTGAAATGCCTTTGGTATCCTGCTAGGTCTTCAGATGCTACTGCAGATGGGCACAGATGTTCTACAAGTCCTGAATGGTACCAGTCAGCACCAATGGATTCTCTAGAACACCTCCAATCTTATATACATTCAGGTAAGTGAATCATACCACATGTGCTCCAAATAATTAAAAAAATTGATGTGACATCAGAGCAGCTTCTGCATCACTGCCATTTCTGTGCTGCTGAACTGTTAAGAGCATGAGGTCAGCTGAATGCCAAGGAGAGCCTCACACTTCTTCAGCAAACTCCTCCAGCCTCTGTAGCCCCATCTACTTCCAGGAGTATAGAAGAGATGCTCCACTGATTACTCTGTCAGTGGGACAAGTTGCAGCTTTGGGAGCTAAAGAATCACACACAATGTTCCATCCCATAGAATAATAGAATCCTTTAGGTTGGAAGGGACCTTCAAAGATAGTCTAGTCTAACCCTCCTGCCATGGGCAGAAACATCTTTCACTAGATCATGTTGCTCAAAGCTCCATCCAACCTGACTTTCAACATTTCCAATGATGGGGCATCCACAACTTCTCTGGGAAACCTGTTCCAGTGTCTCACCACCCTCAGCGTAAAAAATTTCTTCCTTACATCCAATCCAAACCTACCCTCTTTCAGTTTAAAACCATTGTCCCTTGTTCTGTCACTACAGGCTTTGGTGAAAAGTCTCTCTCTGCCTTTCTTATAAGCCCCCTTTATATATTGAAGGGCCACAATAAGGTCTCCTCGGAGCCTTCTCTTCTCCAGGCTGAACAACCCCAACTTTGTCAGCCTTTCCTCATAGGAGAGGTGTTCCAGCCCTGTGATCATTTTTGTGACCTTCCTCTGGACGCGCTCCAACAGGTCCATGTCTTTCTTGTACTGAGGACTCCAGAGCTAGATGCAGTACTCCAGGTGGGGTTTCACGAGAGCAGAGTAGAGGGGCAGAATCACCTCCCTCGACCTGCTGGCCACGCTTCTTTTGATGCAGCCCAAGATGCGATTGGCCGTCTGGGCTGCGAGTGCACATTGCTTGCTCATGTCCAGTTTTTCATCCACCAATACCCCCAAGTCCTTCTCTGCAGGGCTGCTCCCAATCCCTTCGTCCCCCAGCTTATATTGATAGCGGGGGTTGCCCCAACCCAGGCCAAGAGAGCAAACTAGATAGATGAACGTGATGATATTGAAAAAAATTGGACACAGTTAAATAGACAGTAACAAGCTATAGCGATATTTTAATTTTAAAATGCCTATAAAATATATTATTGGACTTAGATATATAGTTGAATTTATTGTTCATCTTACTTTTTTTTTCATAATTTTGTAATAGATATTGGCTAAGTATAAAGATTATGTATCCGCAAAATACCATGCATCACCTGATTACCTGTTCATGAACTTGGAAAAGGGTGGTTTTTTCTCCTCACTAGAAGTCTTTTGGATTTGAAGAGATGATAGTTAAAATTCTGTACATGTTCTGTCTTCCCCTTCTGCAGCAGTGGCAATGAAGAAATTGTTCTGTAAAACACTTTCCAGTACTTAAAAAACTTCTCTTTTGCACTTGATAACTTTTCCTTTCCTATGAAATCCTTTCTCTTTTGCTTGTAAAGCATGATAATGCAAAATTATTCAAGTAATTACAAAACCAACATCTTTATTTTCTAAGTCCTGTCTTACGTTTGTATTTTAGAGGGAATGGGGTACCTTTTTAAATAAAGCTAAGTCAATGGATAAAATTTGTTATGACCTATGTTATGAACTACATTTCAAATATTTCTGGGTAATGCTTTAACCACCATGCTGTTGCACAAAAGGAAAACTAGTACTTCCTCTTCTCAGGTCCTGTTGTATGAATACAGTGATCATTGGGTTTGACGCTGTACATGGTTCTGTAGGTCCTCTTGAGGCAAGCTAAATGCAGCCATACCAGGCTGGGCCACTGGGCCACTTAGGAGTATGGACTGTGGGAATGCCTGCTTTCTGGAAAGGGTTTCTTAATGAGTCAGAAGCCAAACCTTTCAGCCCCCATAAAAGATTGACGTGTTTGGTTTTGCCCAGGATGAGAACACAAAGCATCTGCTGAGCCTTACTGTTAAGTGGGATGGGATTAGGGTCTGCATTTCTGCACTTGAATGTCTAAATTCCTCCCAGCCCGGGGGAAGTGTCCGAATCTTTCATAGATTTGAGCATTAATATTCCCAAATATCAGTTCCAACTGAAAAATAATCAGGTTCTTCTCCTAGAACCCCCATATTCCATCAGAACCCCCTGAAACCAGTGGCCAAAATTTGTCTATGGGGTACAATACTGACCTGATGAAATTAATTAAAAAAGACAACAGGGATGGATTTCTGACAGCAGTGAGGCAACCCAAAAGCTTGGATCTTGACAGTGGCATCAATCAACCACAAAAAAAAAGGAAGTTATCACTTTTTATCACATAGCAAATCTAAAAGAGCACCTGGTAGATTTTCAGAGGAATTTAGAGTTGGCTTAGCTCTTTGCAAATAACCCATTTTTAGTCACTGCAGCTTTTTTTTGGGGGGGGCATAGTACTCTAAATACATTTTCAAAACCTTCATATTCTTTAAGACAACTATATTGGTTCAACCTTTTAAAATTTATTGTTTTCTGTTCTTAGCCAATTGCAGACAGCAAAACTCTAGCAAATCTATTGCCTGTGACTTTGGTTTAGGTTGGTGCTATTTGTTGAAGCTCAGACAAGACAGGTAGAAAAATATCCAGCATCATTCATGAATTTTTATGATTCCCATTTAATACTCAGTGTCTTAAATCCAATGGATAAGAAAATGCAAAAATAACTAAAACGAATAGACAAATCACCTGGTCCAATCTCTAAGAATAAACAATGATAAAGTTTGAAAAATATCTTGAAAGTCCACTGAAACACGGCTTTTTACATGCCACTGTGTAAATGGCTTTGCATACTTATGGTAATATAAAATAATAATAGCTTACAAACTACAATTCAAAACTGCACTGTGGCATTATAGGTTGTCATGGTGAATGTTAAAATTCATTCTTTTCACATAACAGTACATACATATCTGAAGAAGAGGAAGTGTTTATTTATACATATTTTTTAACATTTTTCTTAGTAGAGACTGCTCAAAATGATTTTTTTCTTCATTTATTTTTCACCTCAATTGTTTTCTGGGTTTTTTTTGTTTGTTTGGTTGTTTTTTTATGTTGGTTTACACCATTGGTGTTATAACATTCTGAGAAGTTGGGACACAGAGCAAAGCACTATTAAAACCTTTTAGTAAGGTTTCCCTCTCTTATGCCAACTGTGGCTCATTAGCATTCCCATTTAAAAAAATAATTAAGTGGGTGCCTAAACTTGGGCTTGTAAGGGGGTTCAATTTGAAGATGGATGCTGCAGAGTTTAAAATAAGGCTCAAGACATTTTTCAGATTCATTAGTTTCACCATATTTGAGGTATTCTGTATCAAAGTGCCATAGAAGAGTGCCCAGCAGTAGTGTAATCACAGCCACCTGAGAACATAAGCATGGAAAAGTCTGTAAATAATGGCAACGCTTTTTATTAGTCCAAATAGTATAGCTGGAAAAGTAGGAAAGATGAAGAAGGGCCTTTACATACAATTCTTTACGATTCTATGGCTTGCCAGTGTTGCAGAATTCCTGCCTCCCTTGAGTGGATATGTAGTGAGAAAACTAAGGTGACTTGGATATCACTTAATGGGATGCAAGCTACTACAGCCCAGGAGCTAATGTTAGCTGAACAATATGTATGAATTCCTGTTACAAACTACATTTCGCTTTTCTTTGCCTATGCAGAAAGTTTCAAACTTTGTACTATAAAATTGTCTTGTAGAACTTATACTACTATGAATGCCATTTAACATTCAATGGTAAGATGCTTTGCAACTGAGGTAATTTGTAGTATCTGTTATAAAGCTACAAATAAAAACAGATTTTAGTATCTTTCCTATTTCTGTTTTGCTGCGAATAAAGTGAATTTTTCCATCTCTAACTTTTGGCAGTGTCTTCTTGCTGCCATCCATAAAGCAAAGACGTGCATAGGACAGCTCCATATTCTCTAACAATAAAGATTACCAAATCATTGCACAGAAGACTGAAGAATAACCCCCAACAACTAACAAGTCGCAATAAATTCTAGCAGGAAGATGAGCTTTGGAAAAATCCCACTTATGCCTTAAGAACTGGGATTATAACTATTTCTACATCATTTGTCTTGAGTTCTAAGAGACCATCCATGTACTGAATCTCAGGGAGAGCACAAGAAACATTATTAAATTGCACGTTGTTGGGGCTTTATATGATATACAGGCAACTTTACAAAAAAATGTTGAATGTAGAGGACTAGAATTTAAGTCTTCTAGGTACTTGACACAGGTCTTCTACTGATGTGCCTCATCATCTATTTAGCACCTTTGAACATGCATGTACCAGTCCTTAAAGTGGCTGTCCTGAAGTCTGCCTAACTCACGGGGTCCTGAGAATTCCATAAATAATATTTGCAAAGTAGATTCCTATCTTAGGATAGCAAGTGCTTGATAGATGAATGTGACTTGAATAGGAAAGGTACCAGAGCACACAAGGCTAAGAATTAGGTGCCCAAATACCTTTAAAAATCTGTCCCCTGCACTATATGTGTACTTAAATTTAGATACTTGCTTATATACTGAGACTGGGACAGTGATGGTTTTGCTAAGTGTGGCAATGTCATTTCCAAAAAAACCAGTCATGCTAAACTGTATAGAAGGAGGGAGTAAGGAACCTCTACTTCATGAACAGCAATTCATTTTTAGTTTCTTACATTGTTCTACTTTTCATTAGACATCCCATTTGATACTAAATCTGAGCTACTTCTAAACAGAAATATTTTCTAAAAGACTGGTTCCAACCACGAAGTTTTTTATCCTGTTTCAGGGCATGAGTTCGGTCTAACTGATCTTCTGCAGTCCTTTTGCCCTATGTTTTTGGACGTCTACCCTATCTTCAAAGAATTATCACTTCAGTTTTGCATACTAATAGCAGATGAATTGATTCATGAACTAAATAAACCATCTTTGACACATAAGAGAGCCAAATCCATCACTCTCTTAAATCTTGAATAAAAAACTAAGTGCATAGCAAATTTCTTCATGGAAAATACTGTAGAAGCTATGTTGTAAGAAAATAATAATGTTTATGCTCAGTGGGTCTTACAGAGCTTGCAGTGACAGCCTCTTTCTGTGCTAGTGGGAAAAGCTTCAGATGATACTATACATTAAGCTTTGAAGACTCCTGGTGGATCATGTTGCTGCTCTGTGACTTATCAGTCAAGAACACAATAGGTCATCATTTTTAAGAAACTGTCATGATGGAAGAAGTTCCCACTTTGGTATTTATTAATGGCTTTTCTTCTGAACATGGAAGCATGCCTATACATTTAATATTCTTTGCTCCAATACAAACTGTTTCACTATTGCTCAGTTCAGACACAAATAAGGGCAGAAGTAAATGTAATCCCAGAGTCCCAAAACCAGGTATCAATTCACTGTAACTAAAACTGGAACACGCTGCAGATCTCATAACTTCCAGTCTGATTACTAGACTATTAGGCACCATTTCCCATTATGTAATTAATTTCATCTTGCTTCATATTTCCCAAACAGTAAAGAGAGAGTAAGAACATTTTTGACAGAGTATTTCACACTTATACATCCTAGAAATTACCACAGGAAAGAATCACACTATGATCAGGACTAGGTTTGGTCTAAGCTCCAGGCATAGCAGATAAAAGGCTGTAGTTGTAATACTTGCTGCTATGCAAGTATGAAAGATTTATTTCATGCCACAATAGTCCTTACCTCTCACTTACACCATGAGCACCATCTCCTGATCATACTGCCTCACCCTTCTCCTATAGCCATGAAATAACACGGTGATATTCTCTTGTTCCCATCATTCTGTGGGAATATACCCTGAGTAATTCCAATTATCATAGAATCATAGAAACATTAAGGTTGGAAAAGACCTCTAAGATCATTGAATCCAATCATCAACCCAATACCACCATGTCCCTACGCACCACATCTACACGTCTTCTAAATACTTCCAGGGATGGTGACTCAACCACTTCCCTGGGCAGCCTGGTCCAATGTTTAACCACTCTTTCAGTAAAGAAATTTTTCCTTACATCCAATCTAAACCTCCCCTGGCGCAACTTGAGGCCATTTCCTCTCATCCTATCGCTAGTTACTTGGGAGAAGAGACCGACACCCACCTCGCTACAACCTCCTTTCAGGTAGTTGTAGAGAGCGATGAGGTCTCCCCTCAGCCTCCTTTTCTGCAGGCTAAACAGTCCCAGTTCCCTCAGCCGCTCCTCATTGTTCTTTTGGTTTGGGTTTGGTTTAAATTCTGTTTTAAACCTGGATATTCTCATTACTCGTGAATCATCCAGTGATTTCTGTTTGCTCCTGAATTCTTAGCTTCAGCATATTTTGTGGCAATGAGTTACACTGGTAGTTCACTTTCATATCTACTTTTTTTAATACCAGCTTTATTGTTCACATGTCTGCAGCTATGCTTGCTCTGGCATCTCTGAAAGTCCTGCAAATTTGGAGTCAAACTCTGAAAATTCTCCCCAGAGCATGAGATTAGGCATCTACAGGTTGGGGACAGAATAAATTATACACAAAAGCATTATATTCTTCTCCTGTACATCATAACGCTACAAGCTTGAGAGAGAAAGTAGCTTATTAATGTAATCTAAAGTCTAAGAGTTTCAAGAGATAGTCCAACCTGGTATCATATTCTATTCCTCTTTTATGCTGAACAAACTGTCTTCTCTGATGTAATGCTGCCAATCTGCCCTTTCCGTTTTCTCTTACAGCCAGACTGATTTTTATGTATCTCATGCCCTTTGGGTCTAAATCTGCTTAGTAGTACTTAGAAGCCAAGTTTCTAGGTGCCTTTGAAATGCTAGAGAAGAGAAAGCCAGACAGATTGTCCAGGGTTCCATTTACCTTGTATCTATTTTAAACGAACATTAAATCAAGGATTTAAAGCACCCTTGTTAATTACTACTTGCTATAGTTAATTATAGGACAAGATGGCAAAATAGCCTACTGAGTCATTTGGATAGACCTTGCAAAGATTTGATCTTCTGCGATGCTATGTCTTGAATTTCAAGTTGAACAGAAAATTCAAATCTATGATCTGCATTAGTTAAACACTGCAGCCTTTGGGTTCAGGGCTAATACCTGTGTACACAGGATAATCATCTCCTGCCTTCTAAGAATTTTGTGAACACTAACTAGTTACTGTTTATATAACTTTTCAAAAATACACAGTGCTATGTGACTGGCAAGTATAATTTGCCAGTTATAGGCTAGAAGGCCCAACAGCTACAGTATTACTGTGGGATATGGAAACAGAGAATTTAATTCCCTACTTTTATCACATACTCCCTGTGTGATACAAGGCAAGTCGCCTTGCCTCAGTGATGGCATCTATACTGAACCTGAGCTGCCTGGTCACAGCAATGTCACATGCTCATATACTCTGGAGACTTCATTCCAGGTATCTACCTTGTCCTTGTAAGCAACCAGAATGAGGACTGACTAAAAATCCCACCTTCCCTTGTAAATGGTAAATCAGTCCCTTCTAAGAATAATTTTGGGCTTTCTTGCATGCATGATATTAGCCCTGTGATGTCACTGCAAAGGTAGACAAGAAATATGAAAATGGCCAGACAGATGCTGCTGGGGTGGATCTGCTGTCACTGCAGATAACGGTGCCTTTGGATGCACTTTACAACGCAGAAGGTACTAGAGATTTTCCTACTGTGTGCAGCAGCTGGCTTACACTAAACCTGGCCCTTGCATCACTCCTTGTGGTGAATAACGTGGTCAATTGGTGAATCTGCTTTCAAAAAACAGTGTACACAGGGCCCATGTTTTCCAGTTCTCTTTCTGTAAAACAAAGGCAGATTATAATCAATAATGCCTAACAGAGGTGTTATGGAGATGAACATATTTCGAAAATGGCTCAGATACTATTTTAGATGGGGACTATAAGTATATATTACTGATTGTAATTGCATCAGTTCCATGTAGTATATTACATAAAATATACTAAAGGCATGATAATTCTTTATTATTTTTAGTACTAATAAAAAATAACTATAGACAGTTACAATGTGTTATCTGTAAATATACATCTTTGTATAATGATCCAAGAGGAAATTTAGTACTTCTGAAATGCATCCAGATGGTGTCATCTCTAAAGCATTCAGATAATAATCCTTACAGTTGTTAGAATCAGATCTCCAATTTCTGTATGTATATTCTCCAGTACTTACAACCCTAAAAACATAGACACCAAAATCATAATCTTGATTACAAAAAGAATATAATAAACTTTTTCAATTCACTTGGACAGCTGGGGTCCAGGTGGGTTCATCCATGAATGGTTTTCTATATGCAGAACCATTAGGTCTTAGAGTAATAAAAGATGAATCACTGATGATTTAATGAACTGGAGACAGGAGAGGATGGCTACAAGGTCTTCATTAAGTTGGTGAGGGGCATCTGGCTGATCAGATAATACACCCACAAAAAACAAAGTTTGCAAGGCCCTGTTCTTTTGCAAATACTTAGTTTATCAATGTTAACCTTACATAGGGGCCTATTACTAATCGCATTAGTTCGACTGACTGTGAATTGGCCACACATTTTTGGCTAAGGGAATGGTAATGCACTGTGCTGAGTATGGTTGCTCTATTATCCAAGGATTAATTGCCTGATTAGAGACCACTGAAATGAGAAAAAAAAAAATCCTTTTGGTTCGCTTGGGATTTGGATTAAATACTAACAAAATATGTATTGAGGAAATCGGTTATATGTGATTTTGTTCTGGTCCATAATTAAATTGAATTTTATATTTCTTCCTCTGTAGATCACTGCTGATATTTTATAGCAGGATACCAAAGAACTACTTTTATTCTATGTTTTTTAGAGCAGAGCTCATTTTGCGGCACATGACACATGAAGAAAGAGCTGGACTACGTAAAGGCAATCAAATATAACCACAACACAGGAATTTCCAGTTGTCTAGGGATAGTTTTTTTCCTTTAATCTAAAAGAAGTGACAAACATTATGAGCCTTATAATGAAGATGAAAACATAACGACCCCCAGTATAAAACCAAGTTGCTTTTCAATTACATTAAAGCTCACTATAAATTCATCTCTTTTACAACATGTTTTACAGAAATCAAAAAGCTTAATGAGAAAGTTTTACAGGACCATGATGATGGCACAGTGTTCTGATTCTGAATCACATCCTTTTCTTTAATGAATCAAATACAGAGTGGAAAATACAAAGTAAAATACCAAGAAAAAATTAAGGCATACAACAAATAAGTTCACCAAAGTACTAAATGGGAGTAAAACGAATCAAACCTTTAAATGTCATCTTATTAAGTAGATGAATGCTATGCAACAACTGCCTTAACCAAAAAGAGTAGAGAAAATATCAGAAAGAGCAAGCATGGAGATCTCAGTATTTCAAAAGTTTGCCCTTTGTACCTTTTACACTGCAAACGTGAGGGATGAAGGGGCAACACTCAAAGGCTAAGAACACGGTCTCTCAGCACAAAAAGAGCAAAGGGATAAAGAGAAGGCAAAAGATGACAGCACTTGGATAAAAGCCAGTCATATAAAGATATCAGCACAGAATAATAGAAGAGACTGGCAGACATCCCAAATCAATTAAGGGAGATTACTACAGCACAGGCCAATATACTTGCCTTCAGAAAGCCTAAGATGTGGATAACAAAGTTTGACAATAGCTACAAAAAAAGAAAGAAAATGTGAATTTGGGGAAGTAGGAGGAAAATGAAGGCAATGTTAATTATAAATCAAAGCAAGGCACAAATGTATTGTGATTTCACTCTATTTGACACCTCTATATGACCTGCACAGGGTCTCAAATTACTGTTTATAGACTGTACCTAAGACAGTAATTCAACAGGTGTGGAACATATTGAGACACTTCATCCTGCAACCATGTAGACTGTCACTCGAGGTTCAGTACTCCTGAAAAGATACAAATTGGTGTAAGCTCCCAAGAGCTTAATCTACTCAAACTGTGAGATATTCTTACCAAACCACGCATGTCTAACATGATGGACTTCCATTTTTTAAATGAATAATGTTTAATGGAGACTAACAAAAAACTACAAACAAACTCCTGCTCATAAATCAGTTCTGGCTGTAAATAAGCCCAAGGCCATTTCCATCATTCTATCAGGAAGGGAAAAATTATCACCTTGGGTATCTTAAAACTCGGGATGAAGGTAAAGCAACCCATAAATGCTGTGCATGGTAGTTCAACATACGTTAATAATCAGTTACTTGGGCTACAGCTAATAATTACTTACTTGGACTACAGCTGATGACTGGCAATCGCATTGAGACTGTACCTGAAAATACACATCAATTGACAGGAAGTAAAGCTATTAAAATAATCTACTGTTCAACTTTTATGAATAACAAACTAACATTCCTGATTCAGTTCTTTAAACCATAGCTACTTCCACTGCAATTATGGACTGAATTCCAAGCTAAGAAAGCACAACTTCCTGGATTTAAATTTTTTCTTTGTATTTCTCAAATATCTAGTAAAAGAGTAATGCTTCTCATTTTTCATCTAAATCTCTGTTTACACTATTTAAAGTGTAACAGACTTAGACGGGAATTGTCAGGCAAACAGAAATTGTGCCTTACACTTCATTTGCCTTTTCTTCTGTGCCTTCTGCAACAGAATTTAGAAGAATGCATTATTACTCCTTCTGTAGAGAGTTATTATCCTTATTTTGTTTATGAAAACACTAAGAAAATATGATACAAAAACGGTCAGACTAAATCATAGATTGGCTACCTGCCTCACAGTCACAGAGCTAGGTTACTGGAACTGAGTTCCTTTTCATCACTGACTAGATCCGATGATGAACGTAAAATAGGGTCTCTCTCTTCTACAAATATATTAGAAGACTCTGTGTGTGTGTGTGTGTGCAGGTGCTGTAGTTAGTAATAGCAAATTACTATTACTAACAAATAGTAAATAACCAGTACTGTGTGGACAGGTAGAAGTGTCAGCTGTAAGAATACAGTCAAGATAAGCACATAACTTCCAATACAGAATCTTACACAAACACCGTTTTCAATTAAATAAATTCCTTCTCTGTTAAAACTGTGAGGTTTGACGAGAAAACATTGTTCGAATGCTTTTGTAAAGTCTGCAGTAAACCTCTTTTATCTCTTTTTATCCAAGAAAGACCCCAACCATTTTGCCCTCTACAAATTGTTCTTTTCAGACTTCAGTGACTCAGCTGATTTTGTTCCAGATTAGCTTACTGTGACAACTGACTGAAGACCAGAGCAGCAGATTCTGTAGTCCTAAAGTTTTAAGCAAGGATATTTCTTTCATAGGTAAATATTTGTAGGTTTCTTTATTGGAGTTTTTGCTTGCTGTCTTAGATTTGCACCACCACCATGAAGTGTGCAGTCTAAAACAGCTGTCTGTGTATAGCAGTCACTGTGTGGTATGTCACTTTTCGTCCAGGCAGATTTGCACAGGGTAAATTCAGATGTCAGATTGCTAAATACAATTCATTCCCACCTCCACTGACTTTTGATATAGGGCAGCTGCCAGTATAGCCATACAAATAGCAGATCTCTCCAAAACATCTTTCTAACAGTGAGTAGTCCCACAGTCCTTATTTAAACTGAGGGTGGGGAATGTAGTAATGCAAATATGCCCAATCGTGCTGAATTGGTCAGTGTTAATGAAATGACTAAAAAGTTCATGGTCCATTTCTCCTCTCCCTGTCCAAGTAAATCTGCAACTGCAATAGACATACAACTGTAATGCCTGGATATCTACTGTGGCTGCAGATGATGCACTCTTCCGAAAATCAGGTTTCCAAAATTAGTAGGCAATTTTGGAAATACAGGTCTAAATCAGTTTTCTGGTGTCCTGCAGTAAACTAAATCAAGTCAGGCTTAGAATTCATGTCTCCAAAGCCCTTTTCCAATATGTTAGATGTTAATGCCCTGCCTAGGAAGGTCACCAAATTCCCATACACTCTTTAGTGGGTTCATAATGGCTAATAAGAAGCTCACATGATCTACCCCTGCTTAATGAAAGTTTCCATTGTGATACAGCCAGAATGAGCCTACAGCAGAGCCTCTAATTCCTGATCCTGCTGACTTCCACCATCCAAGGCAGCTTCTAGGCAAGCAAAGTGCAGATGAAAGGAAGTTAGGAAGGAAAGGCAATGGTAGCTAATGCTGTTTGGTGAGATTGAAAGACTTCTTGTTACTCACACAATATCCCCAAGACTTACACCAGGAGGACACATGAAAGATGCCTTTTAAGTTTAACATAAACTGTGTCTGAGGAACTGTGAATCAAGCAGTACAATCACCTCCTGCCAGACGCTGCAATCCCTGAGATGTTTTAAGTGACAATATCGCACAATCAGCTTTAAGTGCTTCGTCAAGGTCCTTTTCCTTTTACACAAGTCTGTAACATCAGCATGCAAAGTCATTGCCCTACATGCAATAGTACAGTGCACCTTTGCCAGGAAGAATCAGAGAGAAAATTTTGTTAGACATTTTAGCCTAATGAGTTAAACACTGACTTGGACTGCCATTTGTTACCTGATGATTTTGTGCGATGTGACATTGGACAAATAGTTTTAACCAATGTTGTCCCTATCTCTACAGTGTGAATGTTAACAAACACCTAGCTAGCTTCCAGAGAAAGGCTCTGATGATTGGGCCATTTGTGTAAAAACTTTTGAAAATGCAATGTCCTTACTAATTCCAGAGGAATGCTGAACAACGGACTAGAGCTGAGACGTGCACAGGCTTACAGGGCTGTCATGCAAACTCTGTTGCCTGCCACAGAACCGAGAAAGGCTGGAAGTTTCTCAGGCAGAGCTGGTAAAACCACCTATTATTAATTTGCCCTCCTTTCTTACTATAAGACTCTCTTTTCAAACTTTAACTGTTTGAACTGAAATGCAGCATTCCAAGTGTCTGCCTCAGGTTGATGTCTTTTCATTGCCAGAGAATAACTATTATACTGCTATTAAGATTGTCATGCCAAGCTTTCAAAAGGCATTCTGTGTAACCTTAATTTGGTCCCTTGTGCATATCTATTACGAAGCCAACTAACAAATAACATGATCGGCAACTATTTTTTCTTATAGAGTCTCTGCCTTATTCAGTGCCCAAAATGGAAGTCATCACAGAAGGCAGGATTCACCTACCCTGCCTTCAGACATCTGCAACCCTGATGTCTACATCTGAACTAGTCACTTTGGGCTTCCCTTAGTGTCACTGAAAAACGAAACAGGTACTTCCAGGGTGCAACTCAGCTTATTCTTAGATAGACATCTAAAACACATGAACTGTGTTCAAAAACAGTTGATTTTTGTCTATGTTACAGACATATCTATGGTTAGATGCAGGGTTTTATTTGGCAGAATATATACCAGGCATTTGATTTGGGTGCTACAGCGTATAGTGAAGTACGTCATCATCCCCTTTCTCAAATGGGATTGGGGTGCAGAAAGATTAAGGTAGATCGTTTCCACTAGTTTTAGATACTAAGATTTATAATGCTTGGCATTATATAGCACTACACATAATCAAGAAGCCACTTCTGTTAACTTCAAATATAGTTACGCATGCTCTGCACTTCTTCAATTCAGACCCTACTGTCTCCAGCTGGGCATCCAGAAAATGAGAAACATAGCACTAGAGACCAGCTATGATAAATAAATCTATGATAAGTAAATCTGGTTTACATCATCTCTGTAGCAACACAAACAGGCAGGTGTAGAAACCCTTTCATGGCACTCAGCTGCCTTAGGGATTCAGTTTTCTTTTCCATCCACCTCCTGCCCCACTCACTTCATAACTTTCAACTCTGCAACAAATGAAGGTTCTACAGACTATCTCCCTTTGTACTGTAAAATTATGATTCATCTCCATTATGTGTACTGAATCCTCTGAAAAAAAGTAATTTGCACACCTAATAATAAAAGCATATGTCCTACAAATGCAAAAGGAGGCTGAATTAAGATTCACAAAGCATTTTATTTCTGAAATTTTCCAACTCCTGATTGCTGTGATTGTTCAGGCTGAAATTCATCTGCCCTAAGTTATGTTTTCTTAAGTTAGACATCTAAGTCTGTGCTAATCACCCATAGCTGTCTTACAGTCACTGGGGAAAAAGAAAGCCATTGCGGGGTAGGGAAGGGCAAGGGGAAGTCAACACTTTCTAAGATAATTATGAAAATGGCATGTTAGATTAAGCACTCGCTGGTGGCACCTGTTTCCCTCACAAACTGTAAAGGGAGCCTATGGTGTCTACAACAGATTTAGCCTTCTAAGTTTTGTTTACCCTTCTAAGTTTTGTTTTCTATGTCTGTGTTTAGACCAGATTATTCTTACACTTGTTAATACAGTAGATCAGTAATTTAAAATGCCCACAGTGACTGTAGGTGTGCACAAACCTTTCTTTTGTTTGTCTTTTTTCAGTGCATGTTTTTATCTTGTTCTGCTGTTCCAGAGGCCTCTGGAGAGGCCTTGGTATTTAATTTAGAAAGTACTTCCAAATGAAAATGGAGCTAGATAAATGACAAAATATATTTTACTGTACATGCTACTTCCTAGGAATGCATTGAATTAGTATGCTTTGTTGGGTTCTCCCCCAGGAGACTGATTTAGTCTAATGATAGTGCAAGGTCATTAGCACAGTATCAGCATAAATTCTGCTTAACCAATGCCAGGTGGTTAACTAGTTTATGTTAATGTGTTGTGTGCATAAAACTGTGAACTCAACTCCTCTGTATGACAACGTGATCTGAAGAAAGAGTTGGGCAGCCTGAATGTATTCCCACTAATTTGGAACCAGAGATAAATCATTCTCACTGCTGCCCCTAAGATAAGCTGAAGGCTCTCATACATTGCCATCTAAAGCAGATTGAAAAGAATTTTTTCTTAACAAGCTGATTTACAAACCACATATATTTAAAAGAAACAAATTAATATATGCTTAATGTGCTTTCTCCAATACTTGCAAGTCAACTCCATTTGAAAATCTGGTTGCTTATATATTGTACTCTGTTGTACATGGGTTCTATTTTTGGTATGATATAAAATTACCTTCCCTGAAAAAAATGAACTGTAAGCACAGAGTACATTTTAAGATATCCAAGGCTGAGTGTATGGTCTTGTGCCTGGGTCAGGGCAATCCCCAGTATCAGTACAGACTGGAAGGGTGAATGGATTGAGAGCAGCCCTGCGGAGAAGGACTTGGGGGTACTGGTGGATGAAAAGCTGGACATGAGCCAGCAATGTGCGCTCGCAGCCCAGAAAGCCAATCGTACCCTGGGCTGTATCAAAAGAATTGTGGCCAGCGGGTCGAGGGAGGTGATTCTGCCCCTCTACTCTGCTCTCGTGAAACCCCACCTGGAGTATGCGTCCAGCTCTGGGGCCCACAGTACAAGAAAGACATGGACCTGTTGGAGCAGGTCCAGAGGAAGGCCAAAAAAATGGTCAGAGGGCTGGAACACCTCTCCTATGAGGAAAGGTTGAGAGAGTTGGGGTTGCTCAGCCCGGAGAAGAGAAGGCTCCGGGGAGACCTTATTGTGGCCTTTCAAGATACAGAGGGAGCTTATAAGAAAGGCAGAGAGAGACTTTTCACCAGGGCCTGTAGTGACAGAACAAGGGACAATGGTTTTAAACTGAAAGAGGGTAGGTTTGAATTGGATGCAAGGAAGAAATTTTTTATGCTGAGGGTAGTGTACACTGGAACAGGTTGCCCAGAGAAGTTGTGGATGCCCCATCATTGGAAGTGTTCAAGGTCAGGCTGGACAGGGCTTTGAGCAACCTGATCTAGTGGAAGGTGTCCTTCCTATGGCAGCGGGGTTGGACTAAGTGATCTTTGAAGATCCCTTCCAACCCAAACCATTGTATGATTCTATGATACAAGCTCCAGGAGGCAGAGTTTTGAGCTTCAGAGTTTTGCATTTCTGACCATTAGGTTCTGGATTTGTCCATTTAATGGTGTCCAGTTATTGATTCTGAAATGACTGAAAAGGACTCATTTTGCTATATCTGTGAAATATAGGCATGTCAAGAGGAAGTATGACAAGTTTGCTTTCCAAGCACAAAACCATGCACAGTACTAAGACAGTCAGCAGTGGAAAAGTGGTTCTCCATTGTGCGTTGTACATTTCTTACTGCAAGCCAGACATTTCCCTATTTGTAAAATGGTGTTGGAAAATTCTTGAGTGGGAAAGAAGAACAGAAAAAAATGAGGCTGAGGTTTTTGGACAATCTGATTTAGTAAATATCTCCATTGCACATGTGCACTCAGACCTCAAAGAGGAATGAGATTACCCATGAAGGAAAGAAAACAAAAAGCCCAGAGTCATGGCTCAGCAGTTTTGAAACACTGTCGACAAGATGAGTACGTGGTGTTCTGTAAAACTGAAGACAAAGGATGAAAGCCAAGCTGTAACTCAGGAGGACGTAAGTCAGGAGGACAAGGAAAAATTTTATATAACTAGAAGGTTCAGTCCTTATAAAATCCTGAAAATATTACAATAAACTTCTGATGATCTAGATGGCTGAATAGAGGACTTTGTATAGGGGACACGTGTATGATGGCCACTGAGAACTTAAACTCTTGGGAAATTGAGGGGGAATCTTTAATCAACAAAGGAAGACATTTGATCTCTTACGTATCTTCTCAACTGAGCACAAACCGCAAAACAGCAGATGACAAGAAGTTCATGTGCCATCTTGGTGGTGCCAAGACACAAGTTACTGCTCTGAGGGTTCAGCATCGAGGTGCATTTCAGTCTTTACAACATTGCTCAGATGTTCACTAATTTACAGAATTTGAGTGTTCTCATGCTGAAAATGTGCTGGAGAAGGAAAATGCTCAAGTCAAGAGAAGGAAAATGCTTCCTGTCCCAGAGAAGAGAACACAGAATAGTCCAGAGGGAATGTCTGGGCAGGGTAACACACAGAGGAACCTACACTGTACTATTCTCTGTCTTACTAAAACTGGATGCTTTATTTCTTAAGTAATCTCTACAATGTGCAGACAGAAAACAAGAGACATTTCAGTCTGAAACCTCTGATCCTAGAGATCTCAGGCTACCAGTAATAAAACATTCCTAGAATTTCTCTAAAATTCTAGGTGACAGTTTTCTAACTCAAATATATTATATCCAAGGCAAACAAAATCTGACCTCATTTTGACAGGTGCAAAGGAGTTGATCACAGAAATGCCAAGAGTGGTTGGGTAGAAGTTACTGTGGCTTGAGGACAGCTGTTTTGCAAAGTCCAGAGCAGTAGGTTCAGATTACTTGTATCCAAATATTTTGAAAGACCAAGCAGAGGATCATGATAAACCGTTACTGTTCATACACAGTTCAAGATCCAGAGGGGAAAAAATACCAAATCTTTGAAAATAGTCTTTAATCACTTGAATTACTTAACATTGATGGCAGGGGATTCTCTGTCTCCAGATACTGTAAAATTCAGTTTCCTCCCATTTTAAGATCAAGTTTTGATCTTTTTTCCTAAAAGATACCGTGCTAACTCTTGAGAAATCAAAGCAGGAGGTCAGACAGCAAAACACTTTGGCTTATTTATGCAAGAAGTCAAACTATATCATGTCAGAAAGGTCTCTTCTATCCTTTAAATCTATGAATGTGGGAACTGGGATACAGAAGAAATGTAGTCTTTTTGAAGGTATTATTTTCTTATTAAGAAAAACTTAGGAGAAAGCATAGCCCATTATTTTTAAACCTGAATTTAAATCTAAATACTGGTTCTAGTGATAGCAATGGGGGAAAAAAATCCTACTTACCCTCAGGAGGGCAACATTTCTTCCTTCATTGTGCTTTATACTTATTTTTTGAAAGCATGACTCTGAATATTGCATGCACACTATATGTCAATTGGCCCTGTCACTAAGTACCAGTGGGAGAGTCTGAGTGATACAGCGGTTTCTCAAAATGTTCAGCTTGGGACATCCTTTTCTTCTCCCTCCCTATCAGCATGTCAGTGGTGCAGTATTTGTCTAGAACACTTGCAGTGAAGAACTAGCCAAAAGTTACATACAGCCAGCAAAAGTCATTTAAGAGTTGGGAAGTGAAGCAGGTATATGTTGAAAGGGAGAAGGGCACAGCATTCTGTAGCAGTGCAGACACAGGAGGAAAAACCGAAAGACTGGATAAATCAAAGCTGCCTGCAGCTGTTCTCAAGAATGGGCCAGGCAAGCGAGCATGCACAGCTGGCTGCTGGAGGAGGACAAACAGCAGCACCAGTTGCAGGTCTGTGGCCCAGATGTAATGTTCAGAGTGTTTTAACATGAGTTCCCATGAATCAATGCCAAGTTTGTAGTGATACCAGGCAGCAGTGCTTGGGCTTGTGTTTGATAATCTCAACACCTCAAGTGATCAGTTTCACTGGGGATTTTCTCTGTATGATGTTGAATTGCCGCCTGTAGCTCAGATGATAGTAAATCTGGGCCATGGATCACTGTGCTGCACTTCTCCTCTTGGTGTCTTGGTGCCTGTGGGGTATTGTGATTATCTTGGCAACACATGATTCTGCCCCTATTTTCTGATTCCAGGCATATAATGGCTTTGGTCTACCTTTTCCTTACATTCTTTTCGTCTGCCATCATGGTTACGTTCATTTACTTAAGACGCACATTTTAGCAATTGTGAGATGTTTCTCCATCCCACTCTATGCACCTCTGCTCATTCTCAAGTCATTCACAGATTATAAACTGGGGGATGGGGTCATTGCCATCACTTGCCTGTCCTGTATAACAGAAATCACAGTCCTGGCCTGAATTAATCCCTGGAGGTAGTTTTTTTTAGTTGTCATTTTCCAATAAACTGCAGAACCACTTAGAAATTTCATCTGTGGCTTGTAGTACGGTACATACGAACATGCTTTTCTCTGTCACCTTTACAGACCTTTTAGAAGTGATCAATAGAGCCCACGAGGTCCTAAGTACAGCTTGAAACCACTTGACTGGTTTTAGGAAAATATCAAATCTTGCCTTTCAAATTTTCAGTGATGAAGAATATACAACTTTGATACTTCCATGGCTTTCCACACTGAAAAGTATGCCTTTTATTTCTAATCTTAATTTGTCTAACTCCAACTTTCACCTTGATATGTCATTGTCCACTAGTCAGAACAGCCTTCTAGAATCAATATCCTACCTCCGGGAGGTAGCTGTGACCCCTCTTGAGTTTCTCCTTGACAAGCTAAATGACTCGCGGTTTTTAAGCTTTACCTGAATGGCATGTCTCTCAACGTCTAACCAATCCTGTGGTTTTCCTCTCAGTGTTTTTCACTTTATCATGGTCCTTTTTTAGACTATATTCACAGGAACTTGATGCAGCAGTCTAATAATAACAGAAGAAAGCATAATGCCCCTTCTCTGATTGACGTTCCCCTCTATAAATAAATACCCAAGGACCCCAGTGATAATGCACAAAGATCTTGGGCTTTGCTACTTAATCACCATATTTCCAATGTTCTAAGGGGTGGACACACAGCACATCCATGCTCCATGGACAAACTGTATGACACTGGAGGACCTCCCAGCCAACAAATGATAACAGAGAAGGCTACAGCCCACTGACTTCCTTGGTAATCCACCCCCATAATTTTTTCTGCATCAGTGCTTTCTAGGATTAACTACTTTATCCAGTAACTATAAATGTATTTGTTCCCTATGCTCTCTCCATAGTCAGCGGAGAGAAACTGGACCTTCCAGAAAACAATTTATCCCATCCCAGCACAACTGCCTAAAATTGCTGGGCTAGAGTGCCCTCTGATGGGTATCCAATTCTCTCCATGAACAATGAGAACCCATGTGACTGGCTTACTCCAGGCACTTTCAGAAGACTAAAATGAGGGAAGATGGATGCCACAGGCACTGGGTAATGCTGTCATTGGCTATTTTAGAGCAGAAGCTATGCCAGGGTTCAGCTTTACAGTTCTACCCAGTACCTACATGTCTATCTCCATATAATACCATTACTATAAATCAGCCTATTAGTCCCCCAAGGTTTTTGTAATCTGCAAATGTCATGAGTAATGACTGCCTTTTTCCCAGGTCATTGATGGAAATGCAAATCAATGCAGAAGCAAAAATTAGCCTAAGTGGGGCTCTCTCACAAGGAATCCATTTAATAATATTTCCCTTTTTATTAAACATTTTTAAACTTGTCATTTAACGAGTTTTGAAAACATTTACTATGCATGACTTTCATGTCATACAATTCAAATTGTGTGGTACCAAGTCAAATGCCTTATGAAAGCTGTAATTTGATGCTATTCTGTTTGTCAACCAGATTTCCAAGTTAGCATGATAAGATTTTCCAGGTTGATTAGCATTAATTATATTATTTTCCTTTTAATTTATATTAATTGAGTCTCATATCAACTGTTACATTATTTTATCAAGATCTCAGTCAGGCTGACAGATTTGTAATTACCTAGGTCATCACACTTTTACATCAATATGACCTTGTCCTTTTATGCAGTAACCATGATTTGCTGTAGGTCTTCATATAGAAATCACCTGATGCTTTAAATTATCCCAAACCCTTAGAATACAGATTAGTCAATGTACTAGAATGTTCTCCAGAAAGTGAAGATCCAGTGATCTGCTCATAAAACTTTCTTAGCATAATCCAAACTTCTCACCCTTTGACATGGGGTTCTATGACACCTTATTATAAAGATACTATTTTGTTTTGTAGTGGGTTTAGTGCTTTTTAAAGTGAATTCAGAAGCTGTAGGAACAGCCATTGAAATGCAGGCTTTTTTACAAAGGTCTACCAATGCATGCCAGTCTTGCTGCTCTATCCCCAAATCTTTCTGCACGCCTGTACATCAAATTGAAAAATCTGGGATTTTTTGATACTGGGACTAAAATAAGTATCTGATAATTGACAGAGCTAGGCCTCTGTTTGGAACCCCACAGTAATATTCCCTGGCTGTTTTCTGACCTCAGAAAAAGACTCGTCCCTTCTGCTACAAAAATATTTTTGGCTTTAGAAAGAAGATGGCAGCATCCCATGCTTTGCACAGGGAGGAACAGAAATGTACCGTGAACATGTGACAGGAGTTACACACAGTTCCTCTTGATATATATCAAAGCCATTGGTGGTGGAATCCACTTGCCTGTTTGCATCACTGTCTAATTTATGAGGCCCCTTGCTGTTTTGCTTGAGAGTTCTCTAAGCAACAAGTACCTCTGCTGCAGAAACAGGAATTTCATCTTATGCGCCACAGCAGTATGTACTCTTTATAAAAGAAAAAAAAAAAAAGCCGAGAAAACCTCAGTTCTGTGCCCTGGTCAGCTTGAGGAAGTTTAAACTTATAGTCTGTATCAAGCCAGGGAACACATCAGCCAAACAGCTGTGGAGTGTTTTAGGCGAAAGCCTGTTCCACCTTTGTGTCAAAGCTGGACCTGTGCAGCCAGAGAGGTATAAGGCCAGAAAGACACCAGATGACTCTAGCTCCAGACCCAGCTCTTGAGAAGACGTATGCATTTTATATGAGAAAATTTATATGGGTAAAGCTGGGTACCAAAAGCAGAACAGCCTTGGAAACAGTGCCCTTTCTTGACTGAATTATGTAACTGCTCAGATACTGTCAAAATGCCTTTTGTCTGCCTTCTGGGTGGAAGATAATCTGTCCTTCCTTCCCTTCCTCCTCCGCCACCTTAAAATGGCCACTTGCACAGGGAAGCAATTACGGGTTCTAGCTCCCTGAGTCTAAGAGAGAACGAGGGCCTGAGGGCACTGAGAAAGGAAAGACTTCACCAAGGAGCTGTGGTAAAGGTCAGGGTGTTGACCACCTGCTTTTAACTTAAAAGGTACCTGCACTCAGAAGAGAGCTAAGTAGCTGGGATCCTATTGATGCTTTCTGCCAGTTCCTTGTAACGTAATTGGAAAGAGGCAGACACATTGACTGGATGAACAGAAGACATCTTCAGAGCTCCCCCTATCTTCATTTGCTGCATGTCCTCTATTTGACTTTCTGCTTCTATTAGGATGATTGGATTGGCCACTGTCCCGCTGTTTGCCCAGGTTCTGCCCTGAAATGGGCACCTAAAATGTAGGCACATCTGCTCACAAATGAAGCACTGTTGGAGCCTTTCCATTGTCTACCACATGGGAGCAGGATTAGGTTCACTGTCAGTTTTGGGGAACACGAAAGGGATAAAGAACCATGAATTATGCATAACAGAATTGCACCCTACTGGTTCCTTAAGACATTCAAGATGTTTCAGTCCCATTGTCATCCTAACATGCTCTTGGAGAAAATGTTTCATACAGGCAGAGGCAGTCCTCTGAGTGCAGCAGGATTCATCTGATATTCCTGATACACCACTGTATCAACATTCTTCTACTAGCGAGGTGTTGCTTCATGTTGTTAAAGGTCTGGCAGCGTGTTACAATTTGGTAGAGTGGCTAAGACCATACGAAATGCCTTAAGAAATAAACTGAGTAGGTAAAGATTTATTAGAGAACTCTTAAAACCTGATTGCTTTTTCTATGCCTTCACTTGATTATTTTCATTGCAGCTAATGGAAGGAAAAAAAAGAGTATTAAAACAGCAATCTGGTCACAATCCTTACATACCTTTGGTTTAGACCTAAACTCTTCCAGGCAATAATACAATCTTTCAATACCAGATCCAATTTAATGAGGGTCTAAATTAGTAGGAATTAACTTTTTATGAAAAGCTTTGGACAGTGCTTGGCATGACGGAAGAGCCCATACATTTCTCCCAGGGACAACTGCGGGTTTTCTTCAGCCAATGTGTTTTCATCAGTTATTCCACTAAGTCTCCTCACCTGCCCTGGTGCAACTCAGTGGTTTGAGTCATTCCAGCCCAAGGGATAACCTTTACGTGGCCACTGCGGGCCCGAGGGTGACGGGACACTGGGGTGCGTGGCCTCTTTGCTGGCGGGGAGCCCCTGGCACACGGCTCCCACCGGGCCCACCCGCCGGAGCCCCGCGGTCCCGAGAGGGCAGGTTCACGCCGCAGCGGGGCCAGCCCCCCTCGCACCGCCCCTCCCGCCGCTTTCTGCCCGGGCTGGAGACGGCGCGGCCGGCAGCTCAGGGAGGGCCCGCGCACCGCTCCCTGCCTCCCCCCGCCGGCCGCTCCCGCCCGCCTCCCTCCCTGCTCCCGGGCCGCCCCCTTCCCCCGGGCCGCCTCTCCCCCCGGCCCCCGCCGCGGAGCGCGGGGCGCTCCCGCCGCTCCAGACCCCAGTGGCGGCTCCTGGCGAGCGGAGCGGTGCGCGGCTGCGGCGGCCCCCCGCCTGCGACGTGGGGCACGGCGCGGCCGGCCGAGGGGAGGGGCGGCGGTCCCGGCGCGGGGATTTCTCACCTTTGCCGAGTGTGGCCGCCCGCAGAAACGCAGCAGAAAGTTCAGCATGCAGGAAGTTCGGGGGCAGCTCGGAGAGTAACTCGGCAGCTCTGACTGCTGTTTCGGGTGGTGTGGATTTTTTTTTTGTTTTGGGCTTTTTTTTGTGTTCCCCCCCCTCCCCCCGCATGCAACTCCCCCAAACACACAAGCAACCCGCAACAACAACAACAAACAAAAAATCCGGGAGGGGGGAGAGAACACGAGAGAGGGAAGCACCCTTGGTGGGGAGAGCCGGGTTTCTTTGCAGAGGCACGGTCCCGTTCACAGCGGATCCCAATGCAACTGCTCATCCTCCTCCTCCTCTACGCTGTCGTCTGTGCGAACTTTTGCAGCCGTCAGGGCACCACTGCCCCTGCCCAGAGTGGATCTATAAAAGCCTTGCGGTCCTCGAATATCAGGCGAGATGGTAAGCGTCTGTCTTCTTTATTCCCCAAGGGCAGCATTTGCAGAGGAAGCCCCGAGCTCGGCGCGCGCCCCGGGGACTACCGTCCCCCCTTTCCGAGAGCGGGGGCCGCGTCCCCAGAGGCCGGCGGGGCTCTGTCCGGGCGGGGGTCCCGTCCCTGGGAGGCCGGCGGGGTCAGCCGGGGCGCGGGGGCCGGTCCCCGGAGGTCGGCGGGGGTCAGCCCGGGAGCGTGCGGCCAGGTGGCGGGAGGGAGGTGTGGGCTGAGGGGGCGGCTCTGTCCGGCGGCTGCTCCTCCGGGCGGATCCAAACTTCAGGGCAACTTCGAGGAGGTTGCCTGGGAGCCGGCGGTGCCGGCGGCGCACCCAGCGTCCCCTCCGGGCTGCGGGCAGCACCTCGCCCCTGGCAACGCGGGGTGCCCGGTCCCAGCTGCCGCGGAGGGCCCCGCCCGGCGCCCCTCGGCACCCGCGGGCCCCGTCTCCTCTGTGTCCCTTTGATGTGCCGACGCCGGGGGCAGTGCGGGGAGGGCGGCGAGTTTGTGGCGGCTCCGGCCTGCGCGGGGCCGCTGCGGTGACCCCTCTGGGGCGGTGTGTGGCGGGCGAGGGAGGGCACGCGGGCCGCGGCCGTTGGGCCTCAGGGCGGGGCGCGGACGGCGCCGCTGTCGCCTCAGGGGTGCTTGGCGGGAGCGCGGCTCCTCTCCCGGCCCCGCTGCGGCCTTTCGCCACTTTCGGCTCCTGCAATGGCTCTCCGGGTGCCGTCCTCCTGGTGGAGGGCTACCTTGGTGGGAGGGTCTGGGCCCAGGGCTGGGTGTTCACCCGGGTCTGCTGAGCAATGCCCCACGAGGACTAGCCTCGTCCCTTGTGCCAGCCGCACCGTTGGCAGGAGTAGGATGCCCAGTGATGGTGAGCACCAAGGAGGGTGGCTGCGGGCTTTCGGACGCTGCCCACCTAGTAGGAAGGGTCGTTTCAGTCTTCGTGTTTGAACTCTGGTGCGTTTGCCGCTGTGAGCCGCCGGCAGAGCTGAGGTGCTGTCGGTGGGTCTGCAGTGCAGCTGTGTGGGATGCAAATGCCTCAAGTGAGTGGTCAGCGTGGCCATGTGCTGTGGCCCCATGGTGGATGAATGTGGAGGCTGCATAAAAATAGCACCACTGAAATTCACCTTTGGAATCCACTTGTTCGTGATTAAAGAAAACCGCCCTGGGAAGGGCGATGAGCCTCTGGTTGGGGAACAGCCTGTTGTGTTCCAACTTCATGTGGGAGGACCTGCTTTTGGATGTTGTGGTGTACCTTACTGCAGAGCGAAATGCAAGATGTTCTCCCTGCAAATGAACAGAGTTAAGTTCAGTCTTCAAGTTAACGTCTAACAGTTGCCAGAATTTATATATTTTATAAACCCTTTCCAAAAACCCAGTCACTTGAGCCATTTCCAAGATTGTACTCTATTTGCCAGTGTTTATTCTTCAGCATGTATACAATGTGTGTAATGGGTATATAGTTGATTTAGGAAGATGTTTTTGTTTCAGCTTTGGAGCCATATTGAACTTAATAATCTTTTGTATACCTTTCCTAGTCACTGAAAGAAGGCATAGGGAAGGTGAAGAGGCTTTTCTTAGAATTGAGATAGCGAGTCTGGAAACTTGACAGAATTGCAGAAGTCAAATTTAATCTAATAAAAATGTATGTGTTTGTAATAAAAGCTTACATCCGCTATTTCTGTTTCATCCTTTAAAACTATTGTGTATTTATCAAGCTTCATGACTTGTTAGTCTGCCATCTTAAACTTCGCAGAAAAACTGAGACCATAGCTTAGAACTAAGCTAAGCCAAGCCAGCTTCCTTCAAAGTCAAACTCCAAACAAGCTTTTTTGTGGAAAACTGCAGTGATTTACTTAGCACTTCAAAAGGTGTTTTACTCTGATCTTCTCTGTAGAGTCAGTGAAGAAATCAGTAACCCCTAATATAAATAAACTTTTCAGTTTACTGGCAGTGTGGCAGGTGTTCTACTCCACAGAAGAAGACTTCCTGTGGTGAAATTGCTTCTTGGAGTGATGAAGAGAACAAGAGAACATGTGAAATGATTCGTTAATTGCTCTTTTCCTAGTTGTGATCATTTAACGTTGTGATTAAGCTTTTTACCTTTAAAATTATCTTCCACAACTTGTAGTGGCTGCACTTTCTGGGTACCGGGGTGGACTGGTACCGGGGCTGTTTGAAAGTGGCAGATCTATATGAAATTACATGCTACCTTTGACCCTCCCTGGGCCATATGCTAGTCGGGCCTGCAGCCTACAGGCATAGTGAAACACACCTACGCCGAAGTCAGACACCTCTGCAGTCCTTTAGCGGATGTTATCCATGTACTGAGGAGGTAACACATTTCTAGGAAGACCACAGGCGGAGCCCTAGCATGCTGCAGCCTTGCTCTCTCCTTGTGCTTGGGAATCCTCTTGCTTTTTCTCTGCAAAGGACGGTGTGTTCTGCTATGGCCAGTGGAGCTGGGCATCGGGTCACAACATCTAAAGTACATCAGCTGCTGATTGGCCTGATTTTACTCAAATGAACCAAACTGTTGCTTGAGTTTGTTGACTAAAGGTCTCTATTTGTGCAGCCAAAGCTTACGAGCCGTATTCCAAATGTTGCGTGCATGTAATGAACTCACAAGCAAAGTGTTTAGACCATAGTTGGCTGTAGGCCACTAAAAGTATTTCTGTCTTTTATAATTTTCAGTGGTGTTTGTGTCTTGTTTTGGTCTGAAGTGCTGATATGGAATAGCATTAAAGACGTGGGTTGCATTGCTGAGTGAGACAGTATTTTTTGCTTTGTAAATATTTGCAGACATGACAATATGGAATAGGATCTAAGAGCACACAGTACACTGGGGGTAATATGTTCCAACAGTCTCTCTGAAAACACACAGCAGGGATAAAAACTAATTTAATACTATGTCCTGGGTTGATGATCATGATTGTTATGTTGTGGAATTGAGAGAGATACTGAAGAGGAAGTATCAGAAGTATCAGAAGAGGTTTGTTCAGCTCTTTAAGAAAATATTGTATCTTGGCAAGTTCAAGACCACCTGCACATTTTATTAAATGGGAAAACAATCCTTTGGATTCCAGTTTTCTGTTACCTCCAAGCAGGATAAACTAGAGATACTGCATACACAGAGCTTTAATATGGAGGCTTGGTCTTGCTTCCAGCCAAAACCGGCCTTTGCACTGTGCATGATTTGAGATTGTCTTTCTTCTTTTAGGCTGAAGGAGGTTGGCCTATTTGTAATTGCTCTTACTTAAGACTGAGATTGCTCTGAGAAGAAATCTATAGATGAAGGGCAGCACATGCCAAAAAAGTGCTATTTAATGACTACCAAACCTAACCAGACTGTACTTCCTGCTGAAGTTATTAAGAATATAAATAACCTGCTTACAAGTCATCCTCTTGTCCTAGTGGAAGGACGGGCATTGATGACTCAGCTGTCCAGTGTAGCACTAATCAATTTTTTAAAGTGTCCTGGAGATGCCAGCCACATTTATAGCACATGTAGTGGTATTTACTTAAAGTGTTTATTAATGCCATTACCTGTTAAGTCCTTTGACATTCATCAGAATAACACACAGAGGGCTTCCAGATGCTTCCATTGTTCTCTTGGCCTCAGTTTCCCAATTTGGAGTATGCAGGTATTACTGCCTAATTACAAGAAGTCTGCTATTTTGTTTCTGCTAGTTTGGTTGTTTATGTGTACTTGGAGATGAAAAGTGAAGATGAAAAGTGCTAAGTAATATTATTTACTGTGTGGTGTCTAACTGAAACATCAATTGCTCATTCTTATCTGTTACTGAACAAACATCTGTGTGAATGCTCAATCTAGGAAAGTATGCCTAGTCTGTATACTTAGACTAAGCATCACTATACATATTTTAAACTTTAAAATCCAAAGTTTAAAGAAAAGGCAGAACAGACAGCATAGTGTCAAATCATTTCAGTATGTAAACAACTGAAATCCATGGAATCAGTATCTTCTGATGTGGATTTGAAACCATAACATCAGATGACTTCAGATAAGTTTCTGTGCTCTTGTTGTTTTCATTTTGAATCCAAAAAATTAGGAATTTCCACACTTTGGTTTGCTTGTGCACCACCAAAATACAAAGAAAAATTGTACTTTACCATTCTGGGGAACTGGCAACAGCTTTTGGTTCTTTGATGGCCTGTTCAAAGGGATGTGGGCCATAAACTCCACCGTCCCCTTCCCTGGGTTGGCCTGTGCCTAAGCATAGGGAAAATCATTTGATGACTTGGGCAGTATTCTCTCACCAAATAGGTGTTAACCATCTGCTCTTGGGAAGAGACATAATTGGTTTTTTTTTCATACCACTTTGAAATGGCTCTTGTATCACTAGTGGTATAGGAACCTCAGTTTTGGAATGCACTTATTGAGTTCTTTTATAATAGGCTTGTATACATGTTTTTTAAAGGACTGTGGTAACATAAAATTGTGTCAATTGGAAAATAGCTACAATAAATTTGCTTTTATAAACCTTATTTTCCTGATTGGTTTTGTAAGTTTTGTAAAAAAATGTGTATTTCAGGCTTCATCAGATTAAAAAAAAACACCTTAGTACTTTACCTGTAGTAATGCACTTTGGTCTACAATTGTTTAACTTTGATGATGTCTCTTACCTGTATAATTAACTGTTTGGACTGAAGTATGAAAGGATATTGCGTGAGAATTCCAACCCTGACTCAGCAGCAAGCAGCATAGAGGAATTCTCCAAAGGAGCTTTGAAACATCAGGCAGATGTATATCATATAGTGGAAGTCACTTAATTTACAAACTCTCCAGCCAGTCTCTCAACACTTTTTGTTTCTTTTTTTAAAATGTATTTGTATGAAATTTAATTAGGCCAGCTAATTCTTAAAAGGCTTGCAGAGAAAAATTGGTAATTTTATTGCTTTGATTCTTAGAAACTGAACACTGCTGAAAATTCTAAAATAATGTTTTTTTTCACCATGATCCCACAGAGACGTGGTGTTTTATAAAACACCTAGGAACCAGTATAAATAGGAAACTCACGGGGAATCATGAGTGCAGTAACATCCTTCATGTCCTTAACTTCGAGCATCTTTATAACTCGATTAAAGTCAAGGGGCTCAGTCCTACAGGATTCTGTGATAACAAAGCTCGAATAGCTTATGTGTAAGTGAGACAATGTTGAGTAAAACTAACTATATCTTATGATGAAGCAAGAGTACAAGTATTTGCAAATTTGTCAAATATTCTGTTAAAATAAAAAAAATTATGCATATGTATCACAGGCATATTACGTACACAGAATAAATATATATTGTATCTTTTACATATTATCTAGTATAGGATATTAGATATGCACTTATAATACATAAATCAGAGGACATAAGCACAGGGAAATGAGAATAAGCACACTTAATATAATTGGTTCCAAATTAGCATTAAAATCATAAAAATATTGTACCCAGGGAATTTTTTTTAGAATACTAAAAAACCCCCCAGGTTTAATGTAACTTTTTGAAGTCCTAGTTGAACAATGAACTGTTGGTCAAATATTTGAGCCTAACTTTTCGAGGTAGTTAAGATCCTTTTACATGATATTGTTAGCTATATAATTTATGGAATTTGGGTTGAAAGCAACAGTTATGTTTAAAAATGTTTGTCAGTTTTCCAGGCTGCGAGTGGAAGTTCTGAAAGTAATTTACATGTTATTAAATTTTTTATTAATATTTCCGTATTAAAATTTCCCTATTAAAAAAGAACTTACACGGAAAAGGATTATCGAAGGCAGAAATTCTTTCAACAAAATAATATACGAATTCACTACATTACATTTCTGGCACTCCTTTAGACTGGGTGTAAATATTACATAAAAGGAACAGATCTGCAAAATGTGTGCTATTTATGCAGCAAGAAACTCCTTTGGGGAACAGTAAATTAGAAGGACAGGGAATAGCTTTCATTTCATACCTCTAATAATAGTGTATATACAAAAGGTGCAGCAGAAGTTTGTATGTTTCATACTCTAGTCTTTTCATATGCATAGTCTTGGTTATATTAAAATGTATCTGCAGCAAATTACAGACTGATCTCTCTAACAGCAGATAAAATATCTTACAGACTGGCTCTGAACGCAGGAAAAGTAGGCAGCTGCCTACAATACCAGAATCCAAAATGTCCAGCTCCTTGTTGCCTCCAGAGCAATAATGATGACCTCCAGAGGTCCCTTCCAACCTCAGACATCCTGTAATGGCACCTACTGCAGCTGACAGAGGGGTGGTGATGGGTGGAACGCATCCTGCCTCAGAAGCAGCGGTCGCCTTCCCCATCTCTTCCGTCCCGCTTTCTCTCTTTCCCACTGTCACCCCTTTTCCCATGCGCAGCAGTAGCAGGAACATGAAGTCTGGTTCTCCCACAGCTCTGGGCCTAGTTGTGTCCCTTCTCCTTGCTTTCCTCATCCATTCCTTGTGTAGCAACATTCAGTTTTGCCTACCCAGCTGAGAAACCTTGAGTTAGCTCTCAATGTTCATAGCATGTTCCCAACCCTAGAGAAGGGCTGTCTGCCCCTGCCTGCTCTGGCTTTTGTGGACCTGCAGGAATTTGACACTAGGATATTAAATGAGTCCTAAGGAATACCATGAAGGCTCTGTGTTGGCATTCTCTGTAGTAAGAATTTGCCCACTAATGCAGGAAAATTTAGTAGAACTCCTTTTAGTTAGTTGATTCAAGCTGTATTCAAGAACTGCCTCCAAAAGTCCTGCTATTATATTTATGAGATTGATTACATTATACCACATTTTGTATAAAAGAGACCACTTATATCACTGCTTCTGGTGAGGATCTCTTGGATAAAATACTGGATTGTGTTAGGTTACTTGGCAGTTTGTTTCAAATTAATCTCCTGTTTACAAAACTAAGGAAATGTCCTGTTTACAATGTCAAATTGGCTAGATTTTCTTTTGGGAGTTTGGGTTTGGCTCTAATATTTTTGGTAGTGAGTAAATCCTACATGATCTCAAGCTTCCTATTGTACTTGAGTAATCTTCAGTTTTCATGCTTCCTTTTTGATCTGTGTCCCACGCTGTGAAGGCCAACATCCCGTATTTCTGCTTTGGCAGTCAGAGCTCTGCATACTTGAAGATGGTGCAGGAGGACACACTTTTACCTTCTGGACAAACTTCCTGCCAATGTATTTTAGCCCTGCTGTGCATTGGGACTTGATGATGTTAGACTCTGTAAAAATATTTATTAAACACTAGGTCCATGAAAAACTTGAAAAATAGCCATCTTGACCTTTGTTGCACTGAAATCAATGACAAAACTTCCATCAGCTCTTACTGCAGCAGGGTCTGGCTCACAGTTTACATGAATTCATGCAGGATAAAAGCAAATGCTTAGGAATTCAGTGATGCATTTGTTATAGAGTCATAGAATCATAGAATCTCATTTAGGTTGGAAAAGACCCTTAAGATCATCGAGTCCAACCATAAACCTTACACTGCCAAGTCCACCACTAAACCATGTCCCTAAGCACCACATCTACACGTCTTTTAAATACCTCCAGGGATGGGGACTTAGCCACTTCCCTGGGCAGCCTGGTCCAACGCTTGACAACCCTTTTGGTGAAGAAATTTTTCATAATATCCAATCTCCCCTGGCGCAACTTGAGGCCATTTCCTCCTGTCCTATTGCTTGTTACTTGAGAGAAGAGACCGACACCACCTCACTACAACCTCCTTTCAGGTAGTTGTAGAGAGCGATAAGGTCTCCCCTGAGCCTCCTTTTCTCCAGGCTAAACAACCCCAGTTCCCTCAGCCGCTCCTCATAAGACTTGTTCTCCAGACCCCTCACCAGCCTCGTTGCCCTTCTCTGGACACGCTCCAGCACCTCAATGTCTTTCTTGTAGTGAGGGGCTTATGTAGGTAAGCTTTATGATATTCACAGTTAAGATATTCAATTAGTGTCCATGCGCTGAAAAAAAAACAAATCCTTTGCACTGATAGAGATGAAGGGTAACTTATGTAGTTACTGTTTGTGTAGCAAAAGTACAGAACAAAGCCTTGTGGATTCAATGTGTCTGGCTGCTTTTTCTCCTGTACCAACAATCTTCTGTGTCATCCACAGCGTATGCTACAAGAGACTTCAGCTGCAGTACATTTCTAAACAAGACCTTAAGGAAACCTGTCAGTATTTTTCAGCGTCTTGCATTGTTTCTGTTTGTTTTTTAGTTTTAAAGAGGCTCCAAGTGTAATATGCGTGGGTTTTTGTTATTGTTTCTTCTTGGATCAGTTGCAGCAGATTTTTCCCATAGTTGTATTTCTAATCTGATGTGACTCACAATAAAAGTGGATTGAGGATAAAGCAGAGACCCAGACTGGTTAGAGAGACAGAATAAAAATAGGTACAGAGAATGTTGATTACCAGAGGTACTGTGGAATTTGGAAACCCTTTATGTACCATCGTGCCCTTAGTTTTACAACCAGGAATTTGCTTGAAAGATAAATCCTTTGTTTTAGCAAACCAGTGACAGATGTGTTGCATAAAAACAGCAAGTAGGTGGTAAGAATGCCTTTAGATTCTTTGTGGAAATGGAGCAACACAGCTTCTTAATCATGATGTCTCAGCAGGGATAAACACTGATAGGAATGATTTCGCTAACACATCCAGATGTCAGTATAAGGGTTTAAGACCTCATCACAGAAGCCTACAGAGAATTTGCTACTTTGAAATTGATAGAAATCCCCAAAGTTATGGTACTGTTTCTTTTCCTGGATCAGGTTGTAGGCCTGTTCCCTTGCTGCTGTAAGTCACCTTCACGTTGCTGTGAATGTTTGGAAGTCAGCATGGGGGGATGCTGGTTTGCTTCATTACTGTCCATACAGTGGGACCTGGGGGTCCCAAACCCCCATGCCTGCATGTATCGCTGTTGTTCTGGTAGGGTGGCTATGTAGATGTGAGAAGGGGAAAGATATTCTTTGCTCCTTCCATCCTCATAATGGCAGAGAACAGTTCTTTGCCTGGGTAGACTTGGTTTTATTTTTGTTTCTAATTAACACTTGTCACCCAGGAGAGCTTAATGACATGGTATGCATTTCTCACCTATTCCCATCATTCATTAGACCCTGGAAAGTGGGAGCCGAAGTTAACCTCTTCTTCTAAGCAAGAGATAAAATTCTTGCATCATATAGTAGTGATCTGGCTGCTCCTAGTATATGGGTGATCTGCTTTTACATAATTAGCACCTCCAAAGTCAGTTCTCTGGTGGCGCACACCACGTTTACCGCATAGTGCACTCAGAGTGTCTTGAGTGATGCCTCTGAGAAATGGACGCAGCGACAACTCCATCTTTGCGGTACCCTTGAGTGATGCTGAGGTGTCTTGGGTCTGTCCTTGGACCTGCATGGCAGAGCCAGGTTTTGATGTTACATCCCCATCCGTATACATACAGCCTGCCTCCCAACAGACTTCAAGACACGAGTAATTCCCTTGGCCATATGTCAACATGGAAATAAGCATCACTCCAGAAAAGAAACTTGTTTGCACCACAGAGAAACCTCATGCTGTACTCTAGTGCACATCTGAGGACCGATCCTGGAACTGCGTCGTTCCCACAGTGGCAAGCAGAGGATGAGAAGTGGACCCGCGTGGCTGTTCAGCCTGCTCTTTCCCCAGTCCCCTAAGTGGTCACGGCACACATAGTAGGCGTTCACTGGGCAGTGTTCATGCATTTGATGACATTTTTCTGCGGGCAGTAACACTATGTGGTAATACCTTCTGTTTCACTGTAGGGGTTGAGCCGCGGCAGCTTGAAGAGGCAGAAGTGCCGCTCATAGCAGTCATTACATGTGGGCAAAGACTGGAGATCCTTACCAGGGTGCAGCCATCCTTAAAATGCTGTGGCCTTGCTGCCTGTGCTGTCCCACCTCCTGTCCACTTTTCTGCTCAGAGTTGCCACGGTTTTTGCAGGCTCAGAGCTGTGTGACATACTGAGGTAAAACAACAGGGCACATGGATAGTAATTTTTGAGGAACAGAGAATCATACAAAACAACAGCATGATGTCCTGCATAAAAATCAAATATCTTGGCTGTCACATGCTTGCCTGAAAATAACTCCTGTGGCGTGGGAGTTAAATAGCAGTCTCCCCTCCAAAGAAGCCCCAGAACAAAACAGGGAAAGCTATTATCCTGTTTTTGTTTCTTTGCACGTTCCTTGGGGTTGGTTTCATCTAGTGCATAAGGAAATAGAGGAGGGACATGAAGAAGAAATTGTAATGACTTGATATGTCAGTTCAGTTTATTTTTTTGAAGAAAAAATACCTTAGGCAAGCCATTAGTCAAAATATTGACTGAGGAAAAAAAGTCACCTGTTTTTTTTATCAGAAGAAAAAATATATTTCTATATATGCTTTGCAATGAAATGATTGCAAATTTAAGTGTACATCATTGTAGTTTTGACAATGTATTTCTAGCACTTCATTTTCAAGAAGGCCTTCAAAGATGATTGGCCAAACCAGAACAGAAATACCCAGAGCTGCCTTGTTCCTCTCTAGAGAGGATAGCCAGCCTGGTCACCTAATGCGGCTTCTGCTTCCCTTCTGTTTCCGTGGGTAAGAGACAAGCATTTCCTTTGCTTACTTATTACAAATCAGTATTGTCGATTTTTTATTTTTATTTTTATTTTACATTTACTGTGGCTAAAGCAAAGCCTAAACTTAAGAGACAAACCAGCATGAACTTCATGGTATTACCATTATTTTGTTGGCTTGATGTTTTTGCCAGTTTAAAGTTTCTTAAAATTACCAGATAAAACAGAGGATCTGATGCCAGCACGTGAATCCAGGCAGTTCTGTAAATTGATTTTGACAGAGGTTCTTACCCGTGCAGCAGCAGCTGGCACAGCTTTTCAGAGAGCATGAGTGGGTCTGCTCTAAGAGCTGACTAGCAGAAAGCCAGGGAGCTCCCACGAGGGACTTAGCTGAACTACCGTAAGAAAGCTACATGCCACATCCAAGATACACTGTGCTTGCTTATGATGGATACTAATAAAGAGTTCATACCCGTAATGGTTGCTGAATGATTTCACATGGAATGCCCATTTTTTTCCTGCACATATGCACCATTTCTGTTAAAAAGTTGGTAAATGTTGACTTTTCAATGCTGACATCTGAGACCCAGAAAAACAAAGTTGAGAACAGACTGACAATACTGAAAGCTGAAGATTTCTAGTACCTGTCAAATCACCACATTTACTACATTGAAAACAAAGCACTGCCCTCACAAACCTTTTGCCAAATATTTGCTCTTATAATAAGGCAAAGGAAAGCAACCAGAAAGAAAAAGAAACAAAAAAGATTTTAGCAACAGAGACATTTTCATTTCAGTTCTTGCCAGGACAAAAAAACCCATTGCCAGATGACTAAACATGTGGGATTAACCTGAAACATATTTTTAAAATGGAATTCAAAGTCACATTAGGTACGAAGTGGAATTGACTACACAGCCTTGTTAAATTTACAAAATAAAGAAAATAGAAGAACTCAAAATGTTATCTTTCTTTTTGTTAGATTCATTGTAGGGCCAGACATAGCAGAACTAAAGGGTAAAATCATGCTAGTTGAGCATGTGCATTACCAGCCGTGTAAGTGAGTGTCAGAGGGAAGATGGGGAAGGAGCTGCAGCCCTGCCTCAGTTTCCCAGTTAGTCTTCCCCTCAGGTGTACAAACACAGTGCAATAGAAAGGGTGTTGTAAATAATGACTAAGGCAGAGAGGCTGGAAGAGTTGGATAGTGTGTTAAGACTCCTCCCTACTCCCTACTGAAGTACCTGCTCCATGTCTCACTCATGAACATGGAAGGGCATCCCCTCGTTCCAGTGTGTGCTGGACGGAGCTCCCTCCTGCCTCCTCCCCTCTGCCCGAAGAACTGAAGCCACAGCTTAGCCCTGTGCCAGCAAACAATCCGATATATTGCCAAATGTGACTTTTTGCAGTTCCTTCGTGTGGTACTGCAGCTTTTGCTAAGAGAAACAGATGATCTGTTCAGTCTCTGTATTCCGCACTGAGCTGCGTGGGAGAGCCAGTCCACGTGCATCTCGCATGAGGCATATCTTTTGTGTCATTTTGTGTCAATGCGTGCCATTTTCACTTCTCGTGGAAGATGGACACTGGGTGTAGATCCTGTCCTCACCTTACTCCCAAGACTGGGAATAATGCAGTTTTAAATATTGTGTGATTGTGCTCAATTTGTACAAAAGTAATTTACTGTAATTGTGACCTTATTAACATAGTGTGATTTCAGCTGCTGTTCACCTCTTACTAATGGCTGGTAAATAAAACGCTAATCTATTTTACAGTTTTTGTGTTGCAAAAGTTCAGGTGTTCACATGACTTAATTAGCCCGTAATTTCCACACTACACTGAATCTAATCTGACAATTTTTAGACATCTTTGCGGAGAGGAATCAAACAGAAGCTGTTATGCTAATTGAGTGAGGTCCTTGTTTCCAGTATTAACTGGTATTCCTAGATTCATACTCTACGGATTCATATTTGACTTTTAGTAGAGAAGAGAAGAGAAGGAATAGAACTGGCTGAATGAACTATGTGTAAAACAATTATGGCTTTTCTCCCCTGTGGTTGGCAGAGGGGAAAGGAATATTACATAAAACATGAGAAGCGGCGTCTTCATGTGCGCTTTCCTCTAGATCTGGTAGCCGGAGACCATCCTGTATGCAAAGAAACATATGCTTGAGGAATCTTGAGAGAAAACAGTTTCTAGCATTGAATCCATCAGGATCACTCAGTCCACACTGGGGCAGCAGCTGATGCCATCTAATTTTAAGCACGTAAATTATGAGTTGTTCTTTTATAAGCTGCATTATCCTCTAGTGGTAACTGTCTCTCCCTGTGATTATTCTGGCAATTTTTAAACTAAAATGTAAAGAATACACCTCAGACAGCTTTGGTTGCCCTCCTTGTGGAGAAATCCTCTGCCGCAAAGGTGGTTCAGGCTTGCATTCACGCTGCCACTGGTGGGGGGGTTAAGTGGAGGTCTTAGGGCTTCTTTGGAGAGATTTCTTGTTTCCAGTGCTCTCAAGGATCTAGTTTTGAGACCTTAACCATATTCTGTAACCTTCTCCTACATCCTATTTTTCGAAGAGAGAAATGGTGGTTCCTGGTCTGTGTGATTCTGTATGTGCGTGTACTTGTGTGTTGTAGCAGCTAGTCTATCTATGGAAGGGTAATCAAATGCCATGCAGTATTACTTTATTCTAGTGTAAATATCTGTGTTTCCACAGAGCATTCTAAAGATAATATGCAGCCTCTATGCTGTAACGTTTGTGTTTCATTCCTTCGGCTCTTCCTGCCAGAATAATTTCAGAATAATCCTTTTCTATTTGCCTCTGTTTTGAAAAGAATCCCTGCTATGGACCAAATGACATTATCAGCCAGTGAGATGGTTCCTATGTCACTTAGAGTTAGGATATCTCTCCAATAAGTGCAAAGTGTTATAAATTTATTTAGTTCCGCTATCCCTGGTAGCATGCATGGGATCTAAGCTGATGCTGATCTCTGAGTATCTGGGACCTAACTCCAAATTCAGGTGTCAAAATGGTAGCATTTTGTTAACAGGCCCTACAACCTTTATATAAACTCTATACAGGACTTTTTACTGTTCTGATAGACATAGAAAAGCAGGTCACACTTTTTTGCTTCTACAGTTTTGGAGCTGTCTGGACATTAAACTTTTATACTACAGTAATAAATGTGTTGTTCTCAGCTATAATCATGTGTTAATTTCAATGAAAATCTTGCTAATCCTATGTTGTTTTGAAGAATTGATGTCATATGATCTTGATGAAATTAATAGCATTGTGAAGGTCTATTTACTTTTTGTATTGTTTACATCTGTTGCATTGCGAACTGAATGCTGGTGGGGCTGCTATGCTCTGGAGACTATTCTGCACAAATCTGCATAAAATCTGCAAATTTTTCTTTATGATTAGTTTTTGAGGGAGTTTTTTCTTAAATATAGGGCTCGATTGTGCAATAAAAACATTGTTAATCAAAAACGCATGCTTTCTAGTTTGAAAAAGAAACCCATTTGAAATCATGACAGCTTATTTGAAGATGTGAGCAAAATGTAATACTTTGCAAGATATGACACTTGGTATTGGATAACTGCAAAATACTGTTTCATTGGGATCTGTCAAATTCTACTACTAGAAATATTGCTGTTTTCTTAATTATGTATGGAATTGAAGAACTATTTTTACCTCTTGAGGTCAGCTCAAGTTTTGCAACCATATCACAGTAGGATGTAGTTCATTAAATACCTGTATTTTCTATATTTACAGTAGATTGAATGCTGGTATTGGCATTTTTTTCAAAATCTGACACTTCAGTTGCTGCTGTACAGAAATTTTGCTTTCATTATTCTTGGTTCCAATTTACCTGGCAAGTGTAGAGTGAATATTCTTTTTTTCATTTTGTTTAGTTCACTTAAAATTCAGAAATCAGTTTTGGCTTACAAAAAACCACAAAACAAACAGAACATAAACAGAATGATTCGTTTTCTCTTTCAGTCCGTAAGTAAAAAACAACTACAAGTGTATGAAGTCAGCACTGCAGAGAAGAACATCAAAAATACAAATAGGAACATGCCTGCACAGATGCTTTCAAAAAGATTTAAATTTTCACTTCATTTTATTTTGGGGCCCATGAATCATTTCAGAAATATGGCTGCTATTGTGTGAATAGGAGCAATGGGAGTTCATTAATAGGCAGTATTTCCTTTATTTACCAAGACAGACTTGAATGCCAAACATGTTATGGTACTTCTTTTTCTGATGCTTTCAACACAATTAAGGTAATTTTATTTAACTAAGAGCTCTTTAAAATGCTGGGATATGCACATTTTAATTGAATTCTGATTTCTGTCCAAATGCAGCTTGATGCAAATCACATTCAAAACAATCATTTTCATTATTATGAATATGTTTCTTAAAAAATCATAAAATTCAGGACGTGCAATAAATGTATGGTGAGACAAAATAGCTTTAAATATTATTAGACATAGCTCATCTTCCTAGGGAGCAGAAAGAATTACCCGATCTTGTGCTGTTATATTTAATTGCAGACAAATATGTTCTTAATGGTTGTGTCTTTAAATACTCTTTTAAAACAAACAAGCCTGAAAAGTAAAAATGAAAACTCAGATTAAAATTGAAGATATAAAGCTAGGTTTCCTACTGGTGGCATTAAATCCCAGCTGAAATCTCAGATGTGAATCAAGCCGTCTTCCCAACGCCACAGTAGATCAGAAAACGTCATGAAGTCAGTCACTTTATCTCAGGTGCTGGCTGCAGGCCTTTGAAAAGTGTGAGTGTGTATATGTGTGTATGTACATACATCTGTATGTATGTATGTACGTGTTTGCCTTGTGCTTAAGGGATTCTTACACATTTACATAGAGATTCAGTCTGCCTTATTGTGTGTTTAAATGAGGCAGAAATGTAACTGAGAGAGAAAAAGGTTCATTTTACCAAACTTCGGTGGTTTGAAAAATGGGGCATCTTGTTAAAGCTTCCCTTATAATTGAGGGGGAGAGAAAGGCATCTGCAGAGAACCGTGTGCCTTCTTTTTGCACTCAATACAGAGCAAGTCTAGGGCAACTAGGTCAGTAGCATAGCAAGCTCAGAGAAGTTCCTAAAAATATTCCAGTTTTTATCGCGCTCTGAGAAATGTTGAATGGGTCTTCCTGATCTCTTCAAAATGCTGCATGTTTAGGATAAGATTAAAGATTTCTTTAGAGCGCTGAACAATGGCATTATACTAGTTATTTCTGACTAGGAAGTGGTATCTGTACGTCACTCTGGGAGTGTGAGCTTCAAGAATAACATTTGCTACCACTGCTTTTGGGATAAAGTGTGGAGGGTTGACACTACTGTTGGAATAAGAGCAGGTTTAGGATTAGATTTGGCTTCCCTTTTTTTTTAAGGATCACAGACAGTTATTAAATAGACTTAGACCAGCATATATTCGTGCAAGATCTTGTGTTAGCATTTTTTTGTATGCGCAGAGGTTAACTGAGATTATATGTATTGCCCCTGCCAGCTGTTTTAGACCGCATAATGGCACTAGGCTCTGACTCATGGAGACTGAATTTGTCAGAGGTTTCTGGCAGGGACTGAAATCACTGCTTGTATGGAAGCAGCTCTCGGCGACGCCTGGTTGAAGTCACGGAAGTTGAGCCAGAGGTTGCTGCAGAGTTGGAAGTACTGGGGGGAAAGGGGTTGGTTGAACGTTGACTCCCAAACTGCAAAGAACATCATTAATCTTGTGGTAGCATTCCTAGGAAGGTACCTTTGGGTGCGGGCTGGCTGTAAGAACATGTAAGTGCAAACATGAATCTACAGTTTTTGAGCTCATTACCTCTCTGCCGTCTGAATCTTTGCAGTTGTGTTTGTCTCGCTGCTCAGCTGAAGCCTCTTTCCCCTCTCCCTCTCTTGCCTCATCCTGACCGAACCCACTCAAACATAATGAGAGTCCTGTGCCTGCAGATCTCCTCCCTGGACCTGCGGCTGTAGTGCATGTGGTCATTGACTTCTACATGTCTTCCAGCACCTCGAACTGTGTAATGGGAGATATTTGGCGGCTGTATACCAGTCACATATTGTAAGATACCATTTTCCCCTGTTGATCAGCAGATATAAAAGCAAAGAAAAAATAATCCCACACATATTTAGAATTTGTTTTAAAGTGTATTTTCTTGCTTAAAATAAAGCTATCTAAATGCAAATATAAGATGTCTAAATCTTACTGTGTTAAGGCCTAAACTTTATTTAGTATATTGAATTCAAATAAAATTTAATTCTTTGGACAGCAGAAGTAATGCAACCTGATCTCTTAAGGCTTTGTACCTCTTTGGTAGGCTGTGCTGTGAAATGTGAGCTGCATTTGAAACTTTTCCCAGTGTTAAGGCGTACAGTAATGTTCTCCCTCTGGATTGCCTGCAGACCAATGAGGATGAGGCTCATGCTTCCCTGCTCCCAGGGAGGCATTAATACAGTCTCTCTTCTCTCCATTTTCCTGCCTGTCTTCAGAAAACTAACAGAACTGTAATACCTTTGAGGCTTTTATCCTCAATTTAGGTAACAGGTTCAATAGTTATTAGGGAAGCTCACAAATGGGAATATAGGCATAGAACAGATTCACACTGGTGATGTTATTGAGTGCTAAAGTATTACAAAATAGATTTTGTGTATACCTAGAAGTCCATTTATGGAAGCACTACAGCATGGAATCAGGCCTCAGCGTTGCCTGAGCTCTCATCCCGCTGGAGCGTGGGATAAAGCTAGCAGTGACTTCAATGGGAATAGAGTATTGAGAGCTTTCAGAAATCCCCATCCAGTCATATTTTTATTTCTCAGAGAGTTATGAGTATTTCAGATAGTAGAATTTAAACACATAAAGGAAGACAGTCAGAGTCATAGGAAGTAGGGAATTTCTCGAAAAAGAAAAGAAAAGGAATGTCTCTTCTTGAAAATTATAGTAGTCAAAAGAAGTTAATGAAGGCAAGAGTCCGGAGAGATTCTGTGCCATTAAGAATGGACATAAGGTGTGTATATCTAAACTTACCAGTAAAGGTAGTTAATGCGTAATTCCCATCTGAAAGTAGAACACGTGATTAACACATTTCATAGATTACAGACTGCATGGGAGAAGTTGAGAGGTAAATTACGTTTTGGATATTAGACTGAGATTTATATCTCGGTAGGAACACCATGAGTCTATGAAGTTTGTTTAGCATTGTGCAATGGCTCTGAATCCAAAACAATTGCAACTAGAAACTGAGTATTTTCTGGACGTCCAAATACTACTTCTGGTTCATATGTACTGCATTTACAACACAAATAAAAATTCATAGCTCAGCGTGCCCCATTTAATCTTTTTCAAGAAAAGATCCCAGCCCATTCTTATTCAGCCCTTTACATTATTTCCTTCCAACTACTGGTGTTAAAAAAAGTATTTGCAAGCTTGGACTTTTGTCCCCACACATAACTTGTAGTTTAAATGGTGTAATTATTAATCAGTTGTCTTTTCAAAGTTAAGCTTGAAAAACTTGAGATTCTGATACACCAAAAATCCAAACCTGAAGGAGTGCAGACATGTCCAGTGAGGACTTTAAGTCTTGCTTCTTTGTCTTACAGCTGTGAGGCATCTTTTATTTGGGTAAACAAACTGCACAAAAAATTGATGTAAGAGCTAGTGAACAGAAATACAGAAGTGAAAGGGTCTATAAATAGTACAGAAGAGCTAAGATGGGATTCTTGCTTTGACCCTCTTTGGGAATAGATGATGGAACCCAATTTAACTGAAAAACTGTTTCTGTAGAGGTCTTGTAAGGATTTATTTACACAATGAATTCACTTGCGGAAGTTCAAGTGGTAGAAAGCCTGATTCAGAATATTTCTAAAGGGTATTTGATTGCATCTAATGTGAGACAAATGGTTTAATAAGTTTTGAGCAACGCTAAGACACTTCTGGATTTGACCATAGGCCCTGGAAGATAATGACATTGCTACCATTGTTTCTGATGTGCAGAACTTGGCCCTGAATGAAATTGAATAGAAACTATCATTAAATTAACTGAATATTTCTAGGGCTATGAATCCAAATAGAATTAAAAAAACTATAATCAAAAAGATGTTTTCTTTTGTTATCTAATACTACAAAATCACTTATGCCTATTGTAGTTTTAAGTTGCCCTCTGAGGAGCTTGGCACAAGTACTATCAGAAGAAAGGTATCAGACTGACTGACTGATTTGTCCTGTTCCAGCAGTTCCTACCAAGACATGCAAATCAACAATCATAAGAATTCCTTCTTGGCTCTTATTATTGAGCTTAGATTAAACAGAAAAGCAAAGGCAGGTGTGTAGAATATGTTGGAGATAATGATGTGGACAAGCAGTGGCTGTTTGTACTCTCCTCTGATTATTATCTGTTGACACACTGAAAAAACTCACTTGGATGTGATCTGAACCAAAGGATCTCAGCTCAATCCTCTTTTGGTCTGAATAGCAGTCCACTCTGGGGTAGGCTAGTTCAGCATGAAGGAACTGAAGATAATAATAGCATTTTGTATCTTAAATTTAGTCTGCACCTTGAAGGCTTTTAACAGGCATTAAAAATAAAGCTAAGGTCCTCATTTCTCTTCCTGCATCTCTCCCATCTTTTCACTTGACATCTTCATGAGGTTTACAACTGTTAGATGGCTTTCTTCTCCTCCTCGCTGGCTTGATCTTAAAAAAAATGCTGAGAATTGTGGCTCAGATAGAGCAACCAATGTAAACATGTTTAATCCTGGGAGTAGATACTCAGTGTCCTTTACATTTTGCAAGCCTGTGGTCTCTCTACTCTAAGCTGTAGTCCACTTTCAAGGGGTTTTTTTGCATACATGACTGGAGTCTTCTCAGCTTGATTGTCCTCTCCCATTCTTTGACCAAATAATTTTCCTTATTCATACACCTAATTATTTTTGTCCTTCATTTCTGTGTAGCTCATTCCTCTTTCTAGCCTTCAGTAGGGATAAGTAGTGCCTCATGCTACCCACAGTTTGTCTTTCAGTTCTCACGCCTTTTTTTTGTATGCTGTATTCTGCTAAATCAGCATTTTTTTCCGAGGTCTGAGTCTTTGTCCATTATCTGTCTTCCTGCTAGGCAATATTCCTAACATAATTCACTGCTCTTCACATTTCCTATGAAATCCTTTGCTAAAATTCACATATTTTATTCAACGTAAAATATGTGCTGTTGCTTCACCTCCATCCTTTTTTAGCTTGCACTGCAGTTGGAAGGGCTGCCTCAGGCCAAGTCCCTGTATACAGGTCAAGTGAGCTCCATCTTAAAAATAGGATATTCTGTGCTACTGCTGGTGCTACTTGGTGGCTGTACCAAAGCTGCTTAGCAACCTTCCTATAATTCTGGCCATGATTTGGCTATGGCAAGTTTACGTCTGTTTGCTCCCAGATGAACTCTGTCCTCTAGCTTGGGTGGTTCTCTCTTTGGAATTGACTCCTTGGTATATTTATAGAAAATGATCATGTTACATATTGATAAACTGACCCTTGCTAATAGGAAAGTGTTCCGAGTTGTTTTGTTTCCTGTTCCCTTCTGGAATGCAAAACTAGCATACTGGTATCCAGTTTTAGCACATGAATGCTATACTGCTGTACAAGCAGTGGCAGCGTGTTAAGAGTGGTTGAAAACTAATAGAGAGGACAGATAAATTAGGTTTTGGGTACTAAGTTATTAAAATGCTTTTCTGAGTTATTTTGTGAGCAGTGAACCAACAAAGATTGGTTCCTTTGCAGAAAGTGGAGATAATGTTGATATTCTTGAAATATCAGGCATACACAACCCATTGAGGTGGTTAAGTGTCAGAGCTCTAAAGCTTTGCACCTCTTGGATTTTATGTTGGCCTAAGTGGAAGAAAGTGGGCAAGACCATTTGACTCTCATGACCTACTGGGTATTAAATACTTAGCAGAATTCTCCATCAGAGTGCGTCCCACCTTCCAACACCCATTTTTGAACCTCTTCTTTTTAAGAGCCTTACTTTTTGGCCCTGAATGAAGACAACACTCAAGCATGTACTTCCATCCCATTGACTTCAGTAGCATTAAGCTTCTTTGTGTCCATGCATGTACATTGCAAACAAAGGTCTGATTGCTAAAGTTATGTGAACCAGTTGCCTAAAGGTGAAAATCTGCTTCCAAGATACACTGTCAAATCTTCATACTTAGGAGATTACAGAGTGTGCTGCTATGTGCCGGCAACTGGAGCTGAGGGGACTCTCAGCAAAAGTTTCATGTTGCTGCAGGGTGAAACTTGACCAATATTTGCATTTGTTCAGAATAACCTAATGTATTTGGTTGTCACGGTTTAACCTCAGTCGGCAACTGAACATCACACAGCCGCTCGCTCACTCCCCGCCCCCGGTGGGATAGGGGAGAGAATCGGAAGAGTGAAAGTGAGAAAACTCATGGGTTGAGATAAAAACAGTTTAACAATTGAAATAAAAAAAAATACTACTACTACTACTAATAGTAATAAAAATAAGAAGAATATACAAAGCAAGTGATGCACAATGCAGTTGCTCACCACCCGCCGACCAATGCCCAGCCAGTCCCGGAGCAGCGGTCCCCCGCCAGCTTTCCCCAGTTTATGTACTGAGCATGACGTCACGTGGTATGGAATGTCCCTTTGGCCAGTTTGGGTCAGCTGCCCTGGCTGTGCCCCCTCCCAGCTTCTTGTGCACCTCCAGCCTTCTCAGTCGGTAGAGCATGGGAAGCTGAAAAGTCCTTGACTAGTGTAAGCATTACCTAGCAACAACTAAAACATCGGTGTGTTACCAACATTATTCTCACCCTAAATCCAAAACACAGCACTGTACCAGCTACTAGGAAGGAAATTAACTCTCTCCCAGCCGAAACCAGGATATTGGTATTATTAATCTTTGGGGTTTTTTTTTCCCTATTGAGAGGTGCATTGTGATCTAGGAATGAATAAGGCTAACATAAACTGTACAATAAAAGAAGCATGAATACTTTTTTAGCATGGAAAGACTTTGAGGAATCTTTCTCTTACACTGAAGCCTACTTACACTCCATCTGCATATTATCATTATTCCTATTGTGGTTGCTGATCACCATGTGGATGTTGAGTTGAAAGACTGATCTCACATCCTCTCTCAGCTCTGAACAAAGGCTCCATTTTTTGAGTCTTCAAGACCTTTCTCTTGTTTCATGCCACTGTAACTTGAATGATTTCAGCAGAAGTAGGATGCTACAAAGGAATGGCCTGATGCGTTAGGCCTGTAATGCTGACAGTGGCCTTTCAAATAATGCCATTGTGGTGGACTTACAATATTGTTATAAACACAGGTTTATTTATCCCAGGGTGGTTACTTTGCAAGAGGAGTTCCTGCGGAACGTGTAAGCAAGTTTTAGACTAGAAGAAACCACTAGATTTATTCTGGCATTCTTCATTAAGCAGACTACAGTATTTCAACACATGATTACTTCACTGCAGTGACACATTTCTGGTTAAGTTTAGAGCAAATTTTTGTTTCATTACTTAAAAATCCTATTTTTAAACACTTGAACTTGCTAGAATCCATTGTTAAGTTACTCCACTGGTTCAGAGTTTAATTTGATCTCATTTTCAGTCTGAATTTGTCTAGGCTTGTCTTTAAACTGTAGCAGCTTGCTGTGCCTCAAATATAAATATTTGCAATAATGGCAATGGGAACAGAAGATGTGTACTGACTAAGAAAATTTTCAATATGTGAATTTGCTCAAGTGTGAAAGATTACTCCCAGCTTTTTAAGGCAATAAGACAAGCTTGTTCTTTATGTCAGTTTTATACAGTTTTGTCACCTATGTGACTGATCAGAATTCAGATTTTTCAAGATAACTTTGCACTTTATTAATAAACTTTAAAATATGATGTAATATGAAATCAAATACCCCTGCTATACCTATGTGAGGTATATCCCAGGATGATTTCCATACTTAGAGCAGCTTATGATCTGCTGGTGAGAAGCATGATCATAACACAGCTGCTTTGCCAAAAGTACGTACTTTGCTTTATGTCTTGGACACTCCAGTGATACCTTGGACACTCCAGTGAAGGCTGTTGTTATGAACAAAATTTCTCCCCCTGCCACTTTGCTGGGCCTGTTCCTTTCCATTTGGGAGAACTGTGGAATTATCTATTTTCCAGCTGGTAAAAGGGGACCTGTATCTCCTCTCTTCCATCTGCTAGGGCATGTTGTGTTCCCTCCGACTTCTGCTGCCCTCTGTCCTCCTTACTGCTGAAGAAACTCTCACATAAAACTTTGGAAGTATGGACTTCTATGATTCATGCTTATCTGTCCCCAGAAACCTGGATTGCTGTGGGACAGCAGCAGATCTACAGTTGTTTAAGCCATGGGCTCTGGAGGACATGATTTTATGTGTAAAGCCTTTTTTTTTTTTCCTCCTATCATGAACAGAGCTCTGTAAGTTTAGTTTGGGGAGCATCTGCCTAGGACCTCTCCCTCCAGCATGGTCATCCTTCAGGTTTGGTGTGGCTTCATGAGTCATAGTTAGCCCCACGTGTAACCACTCTGTGAGCCGTTGACTCTTGCTTAACAGAAGCTTGGGGTTGTGGTAGAGTATAGGATGTCGTTCTGGAAAAAAGACAGTGTGAACTTAATGGTAAATTGTATTAATGTATTAATTGTTTTAATGAAGCTTTCAAAGAACAAGAAAATACTCCAGAAAGCTTGAGACTCCTGCAGATTCTGGAAAGAGTGAATATCAAATAGTTTCTCAAAACAAAAGTAGATTGTGGAGGTGGCAAGCTTTCTGGTGGGAGAATATTTCCAGCATTGCCTAACATGCCAGTGACACAGTGAAACTTTGGCAGAGATCTCTCTGTGTGCAATATTAAATATTGTGCTGGAAAATACTAGCATGTGTTGTCAATTAGTGATTACAGGAGAAGTGCTGATGAAATAGTGTGCCAGAAAGGATGAAAAATAGAAAGTGATATCATCTTATTTACAGGGAGATTCAGTGGACTGCAGACTTGTGGAGTGTTCAAAGGCACATACATGCACAGGTGTTCCCTGAAGCCACCTTATAGCTTTTTTTTTTTTGTCCTCATTGAAGAATGTCCCATTGAAGTGGAGCAGAGTTAGTGATGCCTTTGGATTCATCTCACTTAATGATTAAAGCAGTGAGTGTGTGAAGCTGGTCATCTGGGTTCTGTCTGTAGGCAATGAACAATGACAGGCTCATCCTGAGAAGGCTTTACCCCACCTCACACTGATGTTAAGGCAAGGTGTTTGATATTAATCCCCTCTGCTCTCCTGGTTTTTTTCGGCTAACCTTCTGACTGTCTTGTAGGTCTGGTTTTGCGCAACAGAATTCGCACCTCGAATACTGTGTTCAGTTTTGGGCCCCTCACTACAAGAAGGACGTCGAGGTGTTAGAGCATGTCCAGAGGAGGGCAACGAGTCTGGTGAGGGGTCTGGAGAACAAGTCTTATGAGGAGCGGCTGAGGGAACTGGGGTCGTTTAGCCTGGAGAAAAGGAGGCTGAGGGGAGACCTCATCGCTCTCTACAACTACCTGAAAGGAGGTTGTAGCGAGGTGGGTGTCAGTCTCTTCTCCCAAGTAACTAGCAATAGGACAAGAGGAAATGGCCTCAAGTTGTGCCAGGGGAGGTTTAGATTGGACGTGAGGAAAAATTTCTTTACTGAAAGAGTGGTGAAACATTGGAACAGGCTGCCCAGGGAAGTGGTGGAGTCCCCATCCCTGGAGGTATTTAAAAGACGTGTAGATGAGGCGCTTAGGGGCATCGTTTAGTGGGTATGGTGGTGTTGGGTTGACGGTTGGACTCGATGATCTTAGAGGTCTCTTCCAACCTTAATGATTCTATGATTCTATGATTCTATCTCCCTAACTGTTAGCATTTCAGAGCACACTAACTGTTTCTTAATTTCCATTCAATGAAAAACTTTGGTTAGGGCATTTCCTTGATCTATGACTTGTCTTCTTCCTTGTTTTTCTTATTTTATTTGCCCTAGTCCCTGGGGAGTATATATTAGTTTACATTACTTTTTCTACTTCATTTCTGTCTCTTTGTACATTAATACGCTAGGTCATGTGTTGCTCTGAAGAGCTTGTAGCGCGTCCTAAATGTTGCACAACTGGGACCAAAAACTGCCAAGATGGAGGAAAGCATGGAAAAGCTGAAAGCTACCATGAGCTGCCAATTTCTGTGTTTGTGTCTTGTTGCTAGAGAGAAGTTAATATATTTAATACATTATAGAAAAGTCTGTGAAAGGACAGAGTAGAGGCTGCATGAGAAATGAAAAAGAAATGGGAATCCAAAATATTTACTGAGAGCCTGCTTCCCCCCAAAAAAAATAAAATAAATGAGATTAAATTTGCCTTTCCTTGTAATTTAGCAGAAGTGACTCTGGTGCCTTAACGCTTACACAGCACAGGCCAGAGAAAGTCATGCAGCAAAAGTGGGTTAATGTGCGTGGTAGCTGAGGCTGCACAGTGGAATGAAGGGACTCAAGTAGGTGTGATCATGAGTGACCTCACCGCTTTTTTCCTTTAAAAGTTCTGGCTCCTGGTTGTGCAATCTGGCAACTTCCTCAAATAGGTGATATTTTTTGTGTGGCGGTAGGTAAGAATATGAGAGACGGGTATTGTCAAATAAAATGTATCTAACTGTATTTGGTGCACTGCTTACTTGAGGTTAAACCAAAAGTGAAGCCATCCTGAAGAACTATAATGTCTTCTTTCTATATCAGCATAAAGTTAAGCATTCTGTGTATGTCATATGTATTTTAGAAATATTTTGAGAGACTTTGAAAAAGTCCAGTGTCATTTTTTATGTATTCCCACTTGTAAAAACAACAGCATTAAGCTGAATGACTAATAGAGGGAGGGGGCAATGAAACACCATCATTACTTTCCATAATCCATTACTGTCATTTCATTAATCAGATGCATCGGTTGAGAAATGTTAACTGGACAGTTCTCTTCTGTTCTAATGTTGTCATGCAGATACTGAAATATAAGATAGGAGTGAAGCAATGGACAAAGCACATGTCAATATAATGTTTAGACTTCAACATCATGTTTTTTTTTTTAATAATACATACTTATACAAAAGCTGGTCTTAGAAATTTTATAGATGTCTTGGGAAAAAATGAACCTGTTCTATTTTCTGTATTCTTATGCACTATAAATAGGTTGGACTAATTTATGGGTCATAGTAAATAAATTAATGACCCTTTTCATTGATAAAGCATAAAGAAGATGTACTAATAATAACTAAGCAAATAAACAGAAGTGTTTTCTGAGAGCATATGATGAAAAGAGCAACCCTCAGATCTGGCGGTTCAGCAACTGGAACCTTTTTTAATTAATATCATCATCATCATCATCATCATCATCATGGTTTTTTGTTTTGTTTTTTTTTCTTCCAACTTTCTCTAATTTAGGTCTCCCCTCTACTACATTCAGTTTATCTCTGCCCTTGTCCTCACTGTCTTCATCCATTCCTTGTGTCCATTCCTCACCCACTCCTGTGTTTCTCTTTCTTTCACTTCCTCACAAGAGCTACACTGCAACGTCAATGGATGAAACAGAGTTGGATAATAGTAATTCTTTTATCTTTTTTCTCAAGGAGAATGAACTGACCTTTCATTTAGCGGTGTCTGTCTTAGTTGCTGGTCTACTACCATTCTGTAGTATGGATATATTTCTTTCCAAGTACTAATGATAATAGCAAGTGGCACCATTCAGCAGAAGGTCCTGGAGGTCAGGAGGCAATGACCTGGGGAGGGAGGAACAGCCTGTACCGCAGCTGGGCTTGGTGAGAGAAAAGCAGCATCGGGAACAGAGCAGGAGCGTAGGGGTGCTCCTTTACATACAGTTGCACGGGAGATGTACATTAGACCTGTCTATTGGCAGCTTGAGATGCCAGCTCCAGTCAGCATCAGGGCTGGGGGGATCTCTGCTGGGCAGAGGATTTTCTTCTACACCCCGTTTCCTACAGCCTGATATTTGTGTGCTAGGAAATTTCACTGAAGGTAGGTTTAGTTTAGAATACTCAAAGTTCACTAAATGGCTGCTGCAGCAACACTTGTTTTGTGAGTAATAGACATGCCTTTTGCTATCATTCAGTGACACTGCAGCCGTTCAATTCTCTTCTTTCCTTTTGCATAAAGGAGGGGAGATTTCAGTGCCTCGGGGATGAATGTGAACATTTCTCTGTCTTATCCTTATTGATTTCCTGTTATAACTTGTAGCATAATAGTGATAACAGCTTGAGCACACTGTTTTTCTCAGCAATAAACCATGTGATAAACTACTGGTCCTTTTGTCTCTTAATTTGCCCTGTTGGCAGCCACATTAAGGCTTTTTACATGGTACAGTGATAGTTTTATTACTTTATTCAATTAAAACAGCAGACAACCTGAATGAAGGATGGAGGTATGAATGTAGTTCACACCTGATGCCCAGAAAATCTGGTGTCCGGAACTGGATATTGATTCTTACACACACAGTGTCAGCTTTGGGTCTGTACTTGGTCATTCCAGCCCTTGTGACTACAGAGGAAACCCAGATGTTTAATTTAGACTGGGTAGGTAGCTTCAGATGACTTATCCCAGCTAGTGAGCCCATTCCCCTTGACTGCAGGGACTGCATTCACATCTACCCAATGTAATTTTAGACTACCTTGTTTATGCATTGCCACCAGCCTATAAGTATAGAGCTCAGGATAGGTGGGTAAGCTTGCCCAAGGAGCTGGGTTCATCCTAAGCTTTATGCTGCTGCACCTGTACTGTTACAGCTATCCAGATTTAGGTAGTTTAAAGATAATGCAGTGGTTTCCACGAGCTGCTGTTGCTGCAGACTGTGGTATAGTCACATCCGTGTTCTTCAGTCTCTAAGATGAGATCCATCTGAAAGATACTGTATATGTAATATCTCATCTCCGGAAGTTGGTGACACCTGGCTTGTATCCATGTAAACTTAATATCGTGTCTTTGAAGCTAGTATTATGTAAAAGCTGAGTAGAATTGGCTATGTCATCAGTTATTCCATCTCACCCCAAGGGCTCTACTGTTTTAATACAGTATTTTAATACAGAGATTTTTTTTTAAAATGTCAGGTTGCTGTGCTAGAAGCTGTAACAGCTACCTCTTTGTACAAGTTCTTAAAGAAATAAGGTTTTTAATAAATATTTTTCTTTTGGGTTTGTTAAATGAGACCAATTGATGATATGTAGCATATTTCATGTTTAAGACATATATAACATTAGGTAATTAGTTGCCTCAAACTGCTTGCAAGTTGGTGACTGCAGAAGGAGAACAGAGGCTAAATGCCTTGCCCAGGGTCATAAAGGGAGTCAGTGCCTAATACAAAGTAGTTCCTGGTTTTCCTGCTGCAGTCTCTTGCATGCAGAGAGGTTATTTTCAGTTGTGCAAAGACTGCAATAACACAAGGGTCGGACCAAAGAATATAAAAATCAGAGGACATCTAGAGACATTTTCTCCACTACACTCTTCCAACTTTCAGTAATCAATACTATAGGGACTAGCTGAGCCATAGTTTGCATCCAAACCATCATATTTTACAGCTTGTGATGAATCCATCCTGTACAAACGTCTAATCCTGTTTTGAACTCATTTAAACCGTTACACTCTTCCATATCCTGTAACGGTGAGCTCCATGAGGTAATTACATGCTGTATGGAAACTATTTCATTTTGTTGGCTGTAAACGTGCTGCTTGTATTCCACAATATCCATTTTCTTCACTGGAATGCAACTTCCATCCTGTCCCTTTGCAGAGGGTATGAAGTGTCGGAGAACAGGGCTCAGGGTGCCTGGCTGTGCTTGAGCACATGGTGACCGTCCTTCTGCCTCTCATGAGCTAAGTAACGCACAACTGGAGCGACTGACCTCTCTACTTGAGATTCCCTGCCTGTAGGAAAGTAAAGGAATATCCTTTTCATTTTAACATCAACCCAACCATTTCTTGGCCTGCTTTCTTTTGGTAGAAAAGGCCGTCAGTGGCACTTTTGCTGACTTTCTGGAAAGAGACTGTATTCAATGAAGTGTCTGACCTTCCCCACAAGCTCTGTGTTGCAAACATGCTGTACCCTTTTCAGCCTAGGAATTGAAAAGCATTTAATCCTTAAAACCATCAGACAGTTATTTCAGTTAGTTTTAATTAAACCCCCTAAACCTACTTACTCCTGCTAATTAAAAAAGAGAAAATTAAAGTCACAGTCTTTAATACACAACCAATTGTACTTTTACGGTGGATAGTGATAGTACACAAGGTGAGGATTAATGTCCCTTGAGATCTGAATGGTTTCTATTGTTTCTTTTTAATACCAGATTGTGGTGTGTGTGTCTGGTATTGTGTTTTAATGCTGGACCGGTTTCTTTCCCTTAGCCTCCACAAGCAGGGAGGAGGCTGCATTCTTTGTTAAACCTGCTGTGACTTTGGTGCGTACTGCAGAGCCAGTGCAGGTCCTCATGCCGTAACGGGTCCCTCCAGCAGGAGAGGGACCGTGCAAGCACCGCAGCGTCGTCTCTGCAGGACAGTGTCTTCCCAGGTCTGCCAGCATTGCTCCGAATTGCTCAAGAGCACTAAAAGCAAATTTTCAAGGTCTTTCATTGTTGTTCACTTTCTAGGTAAAGGTCCCTTTTGTCTGAGGATGACTTTTTTCCTGATTCCTCTCGATTGTTCATTGGAGACCTTCCCCCATGCCTTCCCATAGCAGCTATACACAGTAGCGTGTCTATGCAGCTCAGCTCGTGCTTTTCAGGATAGAAGATTTCCCTTTCCTCTCCTCCTTACAGAAATAGGAGGGGAGGTGGCAGGTGCTTCATCTCTTTACTGTGCCGGGCAGCTAGCCAGCCATTCATGGAGAACATTTCACCTTTTGAAAGGATCTAACAGTGGAGGGAAAAATGTCATCGTGAGACCTTCCAAGTGTTTTTGAACCACCACTGGGCTAACAGATGAGGATCTCAAATAAATTCTCTAGGCATAAAATGCCTGCTGAAAACTCATGTAACTTTTAATACAAAATAAGGAAAAAAAAATGTCGTATTTGGAACATACTCTACACTAAAAAGCTGCATACCTGTTGTATTTTATATGTGATAGGTCAAAATGCTAATAGAAAGTTTAGCACCATCTAATAAATCCTACGGCTTTTTAGAGTAATTCCTCTTGAACTCCTAACATTTCTATAAATCCTAGATGTGGAATACCTGTCCTGTAGGACTGCTCTGCTACGGCCTGGCTTGCTTTGTAGTGTTTTTGTTGTGGTGCACTGATTATCCATAGTGCTATCTCATGGCATCTCCCCCAGTGACTTTTTCCCTACCCCAAAGACTAAATTCTGCCTTAAGATGATGATTCCTAATGAGATAATTGATGATCTTGTTGTGGGATAGAGCTTGGCCTTGGGACATACTCCTTTGTCAAGCTCCCAGCTGGGAGGAGCAGCTCGGGTGTTGGCAAGGGATGGCTCCACACCCACCAGAAATAGCAGCAAAGGCCCAGGAATGTTGTTTGTGTCTGTAAAACTCCTTGTGCTTAAGACACAGAGGGCCACCCTGGAAGAAGCAAATAAGATAAACAGAACAGCTAACTCCTGCTTCGCCTTGGGAAGCCAAGATGCTTCAGCGGCTTCTGTTTCCTCACTGAGGACCTGGGAATTAATTAAGGTCCTGCGACATGAGAGCAGTGAGTGGGTCTGTATCAGGTACGCCGCGCTGCTGGGTACCGGTCCCCTGCAGAGGCAGCGTGGGGAGGCAGGGAGGGGTTGGGACTGCCCAAGGTGCCCAATTTTGGGGTTGTGACCATCTCTCTGCCCTGGGAGCCAGGGGGATGTGGTGAACCACTTCTCTTCCTCCTGACCACTGAAACTGAGGTGGGCACCTGAGTGCACGGGGAGCGGTGGGGTGCGTGGGCACCGCTCCTCTCCTCTGCAGCATCTCAGGAATAGCAAAGTCTTGCTGTAGTCATATGCTGTGGAGTAAAACCTTGTTTTACTTTTTTGGCATGAAACATTGAAGTACAGAAGCTTGTTTATACAGGTAAGGCCCTGAATAATTTCCATTTTATGCTAGTGGAAATAAAGCACGCCAGTGTTTTTTGAGCATTTGTGTCCCACCACCGATAACAGAAACTCCCGCTGCTGTTTCTTTCCCTGCAGTACTGAAGGGGTTGGGATTTTCTGGTGCCAAACCATGCAATTCAGGCAGACTTTGTCTGTCACAACAGTAGTCTTTTTCTTGTGCCCAATGTTTGACATGACAAAACTTCATTTATATATTGACGTTTTTATGAAGTGGCATCTTTGAAGAAAACTGTTTTGAGTGTCTCCAGACATTGAATCGCTGCAGATAGCGGCCAGGCACTCCAGCGAGGGAGTCCGCCAGTCCTTCATTTCCAGCACAATGTTCAGAGAAATGCTGGTGCAGCGAATGAAATGCAGCTCTGTTCGAGGAGATGCACCCAGGAGGCTGTTAGCTACATCGCAGCATTCAGAGCTTCCCCAGTGATGGTACTTTATCTCTCTTGTGCAGTAATACAGCAGAGCTAAAAAATGACTGCATAACTGAGTGTCAGGTGAATCTTTTTTTTTTCTTTTCTTCTTCTGGATACAAATCAAGCAGCATAAATTTGTCTTCTCAGAGTAATAAAAGACCTGTGATATTTTAAATTTACAGCTTGAAGAATTTTAACGGAAAGCAAGTATTATTGCAGTAACCTGATCTCTAAAAGAGGAATCCTTCACACCGACTTTCCTCATTTTCTTCTTTCTTACCTAGGTGGGGTTATTTTCTCTTAGTCCTAGTGTTCATGTACAGATTTGAATCTGCTTCTAAGAGAGTGAAGCAGTCTTGAGTGCCTCCTCCTGCCTCCTTTTCTTGTTGATTTTAGTACTAACTTTTCAGTCAATTTCACTTAAGTATATGGCATTTTCTGTAATCAGAAGTGCCCTTCAAACCTTAACTCAATCACTTTTCTTGCATGGCTGCAAGGAAGGTGGGGAAACATTGCTCCCATCACTTCAGAAAGAAAAATCAAGGTAAAAAGTCTCCTGGCCAATGTGCAGGTCGTAGAAAGCCTGTGACTTTGCTAGAGTTCAGGTCAGTGGCAGAGCAGGGCTTTGATGTCAGGAGTACTACACTGATGTGTTGAGCATGAGGTCTACACAGCTGACTCGTCTTACACTTTGCCACAGCTAAACCTGCTCCTCATGTATTTGCAGTGCAGAGCTGCGGCCTCTGCCTCTTGCTAGGACTCTGTCGATCAAATGCAGCTCGATCTACTGTCTCTGCACCTAGCTCTCCCTGCTTGAGGACTAAGGAGAGAGGCTGTAGGGTTGCACTGCAGTTACCCTCTCTTCATACGAGGCACCTTCCCCAGCAGCAGTTTTGCTCCATGAGCAAAGCCCTCCCCTTCTGCAAGCTGTCAAGTGGCAACTTGCAGTTAGCATCTGTTTTGCGACCCAGAAACACCAGGTTCATTCAGATCCTTGATCTATATGTTTTCATAAAAGAAACAAACAAAAAGGAATAGTGCAGCTCTCCCTGTATAATAAATTTCTCCTACTTGTTCAAGTCCCAACTTGCATAGGGACAAAACATCAGATTAACTGAAAAGTGTTCAAAAGCAGCATTCTTAAAATGAGTCAGAACTACCTTATATATGTGGAATATATTTTGTCTTTAGATAATTTTTTCTACAAGTTTTATCATTTAAAACAAAGTGATTAATTAAAAGAACTTTTTAATTAATGACTTGATCTGTTTATTTCTGATAGCTGCCTTCAAGGTTTTAGAACTGCAGTGCTCATCCTCTCACCCTGTGCTTTTATTCACAAGATGAAATTAGAAAGCAAGCTGTCTCTGAAGCTTTTCGGTTTGTTTTTTTCTTCCTCAACTCTTAGTTGGTTTCAACTTGAAATGAATTATTCAGTGAACCAAAAATATTTAAATAAACTGTCAAGAAAGATACATTATCTCTGTATTTGCAGAAGAGACTAGTGCTGTCAGAATCTGTTTTAGCACTTCTTATTCTAGGTGCTTAACCACTGTCTTCCATTTAATTTGTTACTGATAAACCACTTTAGATATTTGACTTGTTTTAAAACTTTGACAACAAGCATGTACTGTTTCAGTTATTCAGTGTAAGTAAAACAGTATTAATATTTTATGTTTTAATAGATATAATTGTTTTCAATTTGACTTTAAATAGGTTTATTAGAGACAGATGCATTCAAATGCAATAGCATAATTTAAACAAATAGTGGTTAGGTTCTATTTGGTCTTTTCTTAATTGATCCTTACCCACCTGTAGTCGGCCAAGAGGCGTCCTAGAGAGCCAGGGTCCATCAGTTTCTAGTTCTTAGGCCACAGGCAGCTGAAGCTTGTGCAGAGGCATGAGATCCCTAAGCACCCATTCAGTTGCCGGTGATCTTTTTTTTTATCAGTCTTTTTTATTTAGTTCTGGTCTTCATTGGAGACTTTCCTAGGATGAGATTAGGGGGACAATACATAGAAATCATGTGTTCTTGGCTGTCTGCCCCATACGTGTCCACGTTACCATCTCCTACATTATTTGCAATATCCACAAATAACTTCAGCCAACCTTTATGAGGCTTTAAAATTGTTCTGTTTCAGGGATTCTGTAGCAACTCCAGTTCACTTTTTCTTATGGCACATGAAAACTACTCCTCTGAAACTGTATGTATTCTACAAAGCAATCTGCAGGGTAGTTCTCATTCAAGGTAGCTTTTTAGCCTTTCTTCTTCCTTCATGGGCAGGGAAAAGAGAGTTTCTCTGTCTTGTGGTCTACAGTCTGGATGTTCCCATGTCTTCTGCCATTTCTTCCTCTTTTGTTTTGTACTATGTGGCATTCTTTCTTCTGCAATACATTGCTGGGGATCCCAGATGTCTGTCAGGAATGATTGTGTTGTCAGAATCCCTGCAAAACAGCTGAGCTGGGAAAACAATAGTTGAATAAGTTGTATGGATTGAGCAAACATTTAATGAGGATCAAGGGAGCAGAGGAGCGAGGCTATAAAGAGCTCCTAAAGTACTGGCTCTCATCTCCATCGCTTTGCTTGGTACAAAGCGCTGAAGCCATCTGCCTTCTAGCATTTGAACACAGCAAGTTATAGCAGCTGATTCTTATCCCTGACACAGTCTGCGTATGCTCTCCTGTCAGTATGGAAGTGCCACAAACACACTGCAGTGGGACAAGGAGAGCAATCCCCTGACACAGGAATGACACAGGCCAGGAATTCGGTAGCTTTGTCACATCCCCACCACAGACCCCACCATGAAATTCAGAGTGCAAGCTCCCATTCACTGCTACAGGAATTCCTGACCTCAGCTGAAGCCAAGGATTGCCTTAAACTGATGCAGACCATTTTTATTTTAGTTTTGTTTTGGCAGCTGTTTTGCTCCTTGCAATTGTCTTGAACTTGTGTAGGAAAGAAGGTACGTGAAAAATGGCACACTCTGGTGGGAATTTACGTCATCCAACTTTGTTCATTTAAAAGTAAATGCATCCCATTCTAAGATGCATGGAGGGTGAACTCCTTTCCAGGGCAGCCTGTCTTTGCTGGCTACAGAAAAACCCTTGAGGTGACAGAGATGCCTCTGCTTTAGATCACTGTACTTGGATGAACTCCACTTTGGGTAACGTAACATGTATTTATTTTCTACTTCTTTGGAGGAGAGAGGAGAGAAAATTCCCTGTGTGGGTTCTAGCTGGTACCTATCTTGGACTCAAGGTGGGAAGAGAGGGCAGGAGTGGTCCATTCCCCTCTGGGAAAGTTTTGGGTCAGGGGTAGTTGCGTGAGACAAACGAGACAGTTTAATCTTTCTGATCAGAAAGCATCAGCAACCAAGTAAGTGTCAGCTTCACCTTTTTCTGGAATTTGTTACTTAGAAATCCTGTATCTTTGCAAGAGCCTGCATTCCTCTCTATTGCTATGCTGATTTCATTGTGGCTTTTCTTGTTGAGAAACTTTATTGATGATCTTTCTGTTTCCAAACCTATGAGAAAACAGTGGCCAAAATATCTGTGTCAAATCTTGTTTAGCCGCAAAACTGCCAGCTTTCTCATCCCGGTTGCTCTGGAAGCTCCAACCTTTCCACCTCTGTCATACGTCCCAGCTGTCATGCCTGCTGCTGAGGTCTCTGCTGGGATCTGTGCCAGACCTGAGCCTCGCTGGGGACTGGCAGCTTCTCCTCCGACACATGGAGCCAATCTCTGCCTCCAGACTCAAGCCCAGCGAGATCGAGAATGAGGAGAGCTCAGCTCAAGGGCAGGAGGTGAATTTCCTTTGGCCTGAAGGAGGCTTTTGGGTGGTATACAAGCAGCATACCACTTGCATGTTTCAATCCCTGGATGATACCGGATAGTTGCAGCGAGTGAAATTACAGAAGTGGCCAGAGTTACGAGAAGCCTGTCAAAAGCAAAACAGTATCAGGTTGTGGTACTTTGCCAAAACGCATTAGGCACAGATCTTATAAAGCCTTCTTGTCTGCTAAGCCAATATAAAAGATGAAGGGGGGGATGACCACAAGGTCAGGCACCAGGCTGGAGGTTCACTCCAGCTGAGAGGCAGCAATTACAGTCTGTCTGTAGGCAGAAAGGACTGCCAGACCATTCAAAAGCTTTATGAACAACCGCAGCTTGTTCTCAGAAGAATATATGTTAACGACTCTTGTTTATTTTCCATTACATTCATGAAGTGAGAGATTCATCACGTCTCGGTGAATAGTTGGAGCAAATAGAGTATCTTTGGTTCTTCTTGCTTAAATATATAGAGCTAAATATGTATATATTCAGATATAAGAAAGTTGGCGCTGATGCAAGGCACTTTCCAGTCCTCTAAGAACCTGATCATAGGGCTCTCACGGCTGAGACAGCTGGAACAGCTGTGCTAGTCTTACAGGCCTCTTTTGCACTTGGGGTTAAGGAAGTGACCTTTATTCATATGAACAACTCCTACTGTAAGGGAGCAGCCTCACTGACATCATGTGAACTAAGGTTATTTGGAGGAAACAACAGAGGAAACTGCAGGATTGTATTGGTGCCATTGACGTCCATTACCTACAGTACAAAAATACTGGTGTCGGTAGTAGAGTGGATCAGGTGGGTCACAGTCCGTTGTTCAGACATTTTTCACATTAGCAGTTGGGAGAGGAAACAGGTTGCAGAGAGGGGACACGGTAAAGCCATCTTTGATAAGCAGGGAATGATGAAACTCACTTGAGGTGTAAGGGTCACTTTTGAGGACCATGCACACCCTTTTTATTGAGTGGCTGTTGTACCCCACCTCCCTCTGTGGCTTTCCTTACGTAGTTATGGAGTTGTTGCTGGACCATCCGTGTTTCTAAGAAGTCAGAGCTGCAAATGCTCTTGTAGGGCTGGTCCATTCCCCATGGAAGGGTGGCCTAGTGACTGCTCTGGGACACCCACCAGCCAGCCCTAGGTGTCTGCTGTGCTTCGGGGTTCCCTTGTGACAGGTGCCAGATCTCTTTCCTGGTCAGACTGGGATCCATTTGGCTGTGGAGATTTTAAAGTTAAGCATCTAGCCTAGGGAAAGCTTCTGTAAACTTCCCCCACAGCCGATGGAAAGAGCTACCGACCTGTGTAAGGCGGTTCATCCAGTCCTACAGGCAGTATCTCCGGTAGGTGGTGTGAACCATCACTGGGTATTTCTGGTGCTCTGGTGACAGCAAGGGATTGATTTCATAGGACTAAGGTTGGGCCTTGATTCTCTGTAAAACGGCAAGAATAAAGCTGGGTTCTGGCAAGGCTGTGAGAGTATGGCTGTGTGGGTGGTGTAGAGCAATGATTTAGGTACTTCCTTTCACGGAGAGAAAACAAAGCACAGTCATATTTAAGAGCTGCTGGTTCCAGAGGTAGATAAACAGGTTTCCTTCGGATTTCATCAAGTGCTAAGTGAACTAATGTTAAAACATACTCAGTTTTCTTTCCTTTTTTGAACCCCAGTAAGATTTTCATTGTTTAAGGAATTAAATGCTTAAAAGGTTTTATTTGTAATTTAGTCTGTTAATAGGGATAGGGAGAGATGTTATCATTAAGTTTTGTTTGCTTCAACATTTTTTTGTCCCATTTTTACATAGGAAATATTCGTAAGTGCCTTACTATTTTTGTAGTAAAAGTTAATGTTACTTTAATGGTTAGCTGTGCACAAGAAGAAATTGAACCTACTGTGCAAAATTGTTATTCTGAAGCAAAATCCCAGGGTACTTGGTACCTAATTTGTGGAATTTGCACATTTAGAAGGCAGATTATTTACATGATATTTTATAAAAAGAACTATTTCCCACTTATTAGGAAAAAAAACCCCTAACTTGTTTTTATCATGAGGAAAAGAGGAGTTAAAGGTTATAAATATACATTGATCTTCTTTTGAAGAGAAAGCTGCGTTAGACATAGGGTAGTAAAAATTAATTAACTCTTAATGGAGTCTGAAATTCTATAGCAGCATGTAAAAATGTGTGCTAGAACTTGGATATCTGGCTAATGCAGTGGATTTTCAAAAGCATTGTGATTGTACAAAAATTCTAAATGTTTGAAATATTTGAAATATCTGCATTATATTATAGTGGAAATAACTTGTGTGTTATAACTGAGACTCTGCCAGTGTCTCCTCTGCAAGTGTTCTGTTTTACATTCCCAAAGACATGCCAGACTTCAACCACAATACATTTTTCTTTTATCCTTAACGTATAACCATGCTATTCAAATACGTACATAACTTTTAAAAATGAGCTAGCTTTTGCCATAGCTTTTGACACTTCAGACAGAGTACCTGTGTCAGTCAGTGTTTAGGCAGTAGACTGTAACTAAGGTGAGATCTTTTTGTTCTCTCATAGTGTAAATTCAGTCATTATAAGGCAAATGATGCCAGACATAGACTGGAAATTAAAATATGGTTCCATATTAATTGCCTGTGAGTTCTTTCTCCTGCCTCATTAAAAACTTCAGGAGGCTTGAATTTCTGATACGAGTTTCTCTTTCTCGTCTTAAACTGATAATTATGGGGGAATAAGGCCAGCACTGGTTCTGTAATAATAGTTTGCTGTAAGTCCTATGCAGATGGCAAATAAAGCCCAGAGAAGGTTTGAAGGTGGTAAACATTAGGTCTGAATAAGAAGTGTGGAAGAAGGGTCTGATGGGTGCTTGAAAAAGAGCATTTTAAATCCCTGCTTCCCCTACAACTTCCATTGCAATCCTTATTGACCAATTCTCTGTACAATGTTAATAATGAGAGGTATTTCGGGGACTGTTGGAGGATTGTCTTCTCTCATTAGTATAAAACAATGCCATATGACGTGGTAACATCCCTCCTGTAGCACAGACCTGAATCTTCCGTTGGAATAATAGTCCCTTGCCTTACAGGAGTTTTGTGAGGATACATGCGTTAAAGATTTTACAATACTATGGTAGTGCTGGGCACAGGAATATCATGGGTACATCCTTACAAAAACCTATTGGGGCTGAAATTTCAGGTCAGGATGTTCTTGTTCAATTGTTGCTCTTATGTGGAATATGTTCCTGCACAGATAGCATTATAAAATGCATTAAATACATAATTTGATATTCAGCTTTTTGGTGGATTTGGAGATGGTGGGATTTTGTCCTCCGAAGGAGTTGAGTCTATCTGGGTTGTAGAGCAAGTAGCTTGGAGGCAGTCATATCCTTGGGTTAGGATTCTCTTATTTTTTCTCATTCTTAATTTACTAAAAGGGATTTTGTATAGATGAACTTACTCTGAAAGTGGTGGGTTTTTTCCTGAATATCCATAGTCAGTTTTTAAAAGGCCACTCCTATGCACCCACTAACATGTTTTCTTTCTTCTGGAGCAGGGTGATTATTGTCTTCTCCACTGAGAATATGGGGCACTTCTCGTACAAAGGCAGGGTGAGCCAAAATTCTCAGGCCATGCTCCTATCCCTCACCCAGTCATTTAGAAAACCTCATCAGGGATAAGTTTCTTGGGATTGAATTAATAGCAAATGTCATCCAGTTTGGCTTGTAGGAAACCTCAGATGAAGCAAATATTTTCTGGCCTGTTCCTACTTTTTCCTGCCAAAATATCTGCTGAATCCACCAAAATTAGGCTCTTTACCAGGCCTCCATGCTTTGTTTGATGTCAGATCTTCTAAAGAGAAAGTTAAGATTTATTTTCCTGTAGTTTTGTGTAATGACCTAACTACAACAATCCTTTAAAAACAAATACTGTGTTTGGTGCCAAGAGTAAATGGTTGAGATAATCTTAGTGCCTGGCCTATGGTGTATTGTTGCTGTATGGTGGAATGCATTGCAACAGGTCCAGGCTGGTGTTATGCCATCAAATTAACTTGACTGATACATTCATCTGCAAGGTTTTGGTGTGAACTAAGCAAATTACAGTAGAAGGTCATGAAATTCAGAAGCTCTAAGTTAGGCTTCTGTTTGAAGCTTGAGAGCAGATGAAGCAGTTCAAGCAAGCAAAAGCATTCCTGTGTTGTAGTTTGTCATGTCATTGATCTTAGTTTAGTTGGTAATTGCTTTTAATGCACTGAAGATTCCCTCATTTTTTTCTTCAGTCTTATATAATGTTCAGTATTACAGTGTTCATCAACCAAAATTTCACTGATATTCTTGTGGGGCATCGTAGCTGAGCATCATATTGAACTAGTATATCATTTCCTCATTGATATTTTTTAGAAGGTGAAGCTGTTGTGTGACAGACGGTAATTTGGTTTTCTCTGATCACAATCACAAAACATTTAGCAATTTTAAAAATGTCTTGAAATCAATAGATATTACGGCTTTTATTTCAGAAGAAGCTTTTGCAATGTTAAAGGGACAATGCCAGCTTAAAGTTTCTGTTCCAGTAAGGTGATTCACCTTTTAGTGCTGGTAGCAATACACATTTTAATCCTGTAGGAATGTGGTTTGTAAGTTGGTTACATTCTGCAAATGTACTGAGACTGAAAGTATCAAAGAAAAGGGTCAGTCCCCAGTCACAGGTCTGGTCTCCGGTTCCTGCACAGGAGAATAATGTTGCTGTGCTTGTGTTCCTGATACAATAGAGAGAAGGTTAATAGGGTGCAAAATTTCTCAATAAGAAAAAGTAAAAGCTGTTTTGCTGAAGCATGTGAAACAAGTTGACATGAAAATGTACCCAGGTTTTATTAGACCTCCTCAACTTCAAATATACCTACAAACAGACCTTCTAGTTTTACTATGGCAAGTGAGTGCTTCTGGGCTCTGATTTGTATACTACATGACATATCTGGAGGAGTTACAAGCTCTTGAAATGTGAATGGTTTGGTCTTTGTTATGTGTGTATGTATTGAGGGGTGGAGGTAATGAAATTGCAGGTTGACCTTTTGATACAGCAGCCCTAGCAATTGCTGCTATAATAATCATCCTCCTTTCAATTCCATGGGAGAATGGAAATTACAGTTCTACAGATTGCTTCTAATTTTATGCATGAGCTTGTTTAGAGCCATCTATCACTGAAGAGCATGTTGTCTCCTCATTGTGGCTTTTAAACAGCCTGTAGCATGCCCACTGTATTTGATGGCATATAATGCTGGATGCAGCCTGACCAGATCAAGCCATCGTCACACGTGTGTCCTTCTATCAGCCAAACTGAGTTGCTCCACTCCTCTGCCCACGACAAGAGCTGGTGGTGAATGCTGCTGCTTTTCCCAGTGGGGATGTGTGATGGCCCTGCCCTGAGTGCTGGCCAGGTACGGAGTGGGGCTGCCTTCTGTAAGGATTGTTCCCTACCACCCACAAAAGCACTGTGGTGACCTGAAATTAATTAGCTGTTGCTGACATGATGTGGCTTTGTGTTGCCCAAAGGCACGATTTACCTTTAGGGGTAAAGGTACCACTGTACCTTTAGGGGCACAGGTGTCTTTAAGAACAGTTTCTGACCTGGCATGGTTTTGATTTGGTTTAGTTTGGTTTGTTTGATTGGGTTTGTTTGGTTGGTTTTTTATGTTTGGAGTATGGAGAGAGCATGTGCTGGTTGGTTACGGTGACAAGAGAAGTCAGTGTCCCTCTGTGACACTCATTCAAGAGATACCAGGTTTAGTATCTTAGTGCCTTGCCTGAATCCGTGAACTGGTCTCCTGCGGAGGTGTATTACCTCAGTGAGCACAATCCAGGGCTTTTTGCAAAGTCCTTATTCAAGCAATAGTCCCATGGCCTTTCTGAGAACGCTTTGCCCAAGTGAAGTTGTGTTAAAACAGTGTAATGACTCCAGGAAGGATCAAAGCACCGGTGGGCAGGCACAGGGGTCCACAGGGCTGAATCATAGAATCATAGAATCATAGAATCATTGAGGTTGGAAAAGACCTCTAAGATCATCGAGTCCAACCGTCAACCCAACACCACCACCCACTAAACCATGTCCCTAAGTGCCTCATCTACACGTCTTTTAAAAACCTCCAGGGATGGGGACTCCACCACTTCCCTGGGCAGCCTGTTCCAATGTTTCACCACTCTTTCAGTAAAGAAATTTTTCCTTACATCCAATCTAAACCTCCCCTGCCGCAACTTGAGGCCATTTCCTCTCGTCCTATCGCTAGTTACTTGGGAGAAAAGACCAACACCCACCTCGCTACAACCTCCTTTCAGGTAGTTGTAGAGAGTGATGAGGTCTCCCCTCAGCCTCCTTTTCTCCAGGCTAAACAACCCCAGTTCCCTCAGCCGCTCCTCATCAGACTTGTTCTCCAAGACTCGTTCTTCCTTGTTGAAGGAGGGCTCGGGGCTGTGCCGTGACTGGGACTGTGTTATATGGAAACAGGAAGGCAGAATTGTTCATGTGGTGGGCTCAGGGAACAGAAAGATGCGAGTGGATTTTGAGAGGGGTTAAAGATAGGGTCAGAGAGTCAGCCATGGGAGAGAACTTCTAGCAGAAGTCAGCGGTTGGATAGAAAAAAAGTAATGAATATTTTATAAGATTGAAAGTAATGGGAGTTGTGCTGCATCATGGTCAAGGCATAGCAATGCTGACATTACCATGTGCCTCACCTTAGAGGCCTCAACCAGAATGATTATGGGCATTGAATTGTCTTTGTGCTCCTAGAATTGATACCAGCGGATCCAGGAGATAGCGTGTTCAGAGGATATCAGGAGAAAGGTTGCGTTGCTGCCCATGCACGTTGCCAGTTTAAATACAAGCAAAAGCAGTTAATCAACTTCTGTAGATTTTTTTTTTTTCAATTTCAGGTTATTTTTCTTCTCGCAGCTTCTCACAGTGTTCATCTATCTCTATATCCACCTCAGGACTCCTGAATTCAAAAGTGCAGATGTGGGCTTTGTTTCCCTGGTATGTAGTGAGCGTGTTTGTAGCAAAGAGATGGACATTGCTAAGAGGAATCCTAGGGAATAGCTCTTCCCACACCCTAGAAAAACAGAAGCAAATTCATACCAAAAAAAAAAAAAAAGGAATGTACAGAGGGATGTACAGGAGTCAGAAGATCCGAGTGAAATTTGGTTCCAGTGACATTAGTGGTAAAACTTTTTGGATTACCACGGAGCCAGGGTTGCAGCTTTGGATTTCATTTCCATCACTGCCATTAAACGTGCTGCCAGTTCCCCCCATGTAAAATGAACACTGTGACACTTTCCCATCATTGTACGGTGCTGCAGGGGTCACTGGAAGGAAAGTCCACACTAAATCCGGGTACTTACTCGGTTTACAAAATATTGGTTTATTGCTGGCTTATCATGGGGTAGGAAGTGTGGGGAGGTTTCCCAGCTGTTTCCAGACACCTCCTGTGTACACTCTCCCCTTCCTGACAGCTGAGGCCACATCACCCTGTCTGCCATACCGGTTGTCCTGCCAAACAAGACCGATAGCCACAAAGTGCTCAACGTCTTCGGTGTGTGGCATTAATTCCCCATCTGTCTAGCATCTTGCAGCTTTTAGAGATGGGAAATTTTCCCGCAGGGTAGAAAATACTCCCTGGAGCTGTGGATCCTAGGGGATTAGGGGGCCTAATACGGGGCCACTAGCTGGAGAGGGTATTTACATCTCCGGCAGGCCTTTTGGTTTGTTATCAGAAATGCACGGTTTTTGAAGTGACTTTTCTGATATAGCTTGTCTCCATTTATGTCATTCTATGTTATTGCCCCCCAAAGTTTTTCAAGCAGCTCTTTATCATTGTGGAAATAGTCTCCAGTTGAGAAGAGCAGATGGGCACCTCCCTTCAGACTTGGTGGGGAATTAGCTTTGTAAGCCTGTCTTATAAGCAAGCTGGATTTAGGACCTGGAGTTTGCCTTTGTTTTGGAAACAATACTGTGAATTCAGTTGGAGTACTACCCTGTCTAGGAAGGGTAAGGCTAGCACCATAGTTTCTATACATGTGTGCAGCTATTGTACAGTGAGTGCATAGAATCTGTGCATCAAATATGTTTTCCTCTGATTGTCAGTGTCCAACACATTCTCTCTTGGGTCAGTCAAGTTACTAACTACATTTTAATATAAATTCTGACGCCATGTCTCTTCTGTCTAATATTGCATATGTCTATGCGTACAAGCATATTTGCGTATATCTGTGAAAAATTACATCATAATTTTGCATAGATAAAGAACATAGTAAACTAAAATTAACCTGAAAAATTGACTTGAGAGGACAGGAGACTGCTAGTAAAACTTATTAACAGTCTATTGGTAGACAAAAAGTTAAATAATAGGATTCTTCCTATTTACAGGATTCCATTAAAGCACTGGTGGTGCTTAAACAATATTGTGTCAATGAAGAGAGTATGTAAGGAAGGAACATGCAGGTTTGGAAGAGGCTTGCCAGATTGGTAGCTCCATCCGTGCAGTCTCCCTGCATGCGTGATTGCACTGCAGGGTGGCTGCAGCTGTGCACATACCAGAGAAGCTGGGCATCACACCTGGGCAGGGAGGCGGCATGCTCATACCTGGAGGGGGAAGGTGGGGAGTGAGGTAGCATAGGACTGCAATGTTAGGAATAAGGCATTTCATCACTAATGCTGTTAGGAGGGATTTGTGGAGATGCACTTGTGCAGAGTGATCTTGGCAGCTGGATCCATTCTGAGTTATCCCAGCGAGGGCTACCCCCCGTCCCTCCACCTTAAAGACCACCTGCTCTTCTAACAGCATCTGCCTATCTTCACAGTCCCTACACAAGCACCTGCCTTCCCCACTGCCCTAGGGCAGCAGCAACCTACTCCTACCTTTTCCCTACTTAAGTAGGCTTCTCACCCCACTGGCAACCAAGGATTATTCCCTCCCTCCCCCAGAAATAGCAGCCTCTTCCCATCTGCTCCCTCTGAGCCAGCCAGCAGAGCCCAGAGGCCCACGAGCCGACACAGGCTGCTGTTTGGCTGCTCAGCCAGCCATTCTTTGTGCTGCCCAGGGAAAAGGCAGCAGGCTGAATGGAGGCGCTGGGTTTGACTTGCTGGCTGCCAATTGGGCCATGCTGCTTTAGCACATTCCAGGCATGAATAGTGTAAAATGATATACCAGGAGTGTATATCATACACTTACATGTATGATACCACAGCATATCACAGTGCCAGCTGTGGTTTCCTCGCTGGCGCTTTGCTTCCCAACATTCCTGGTACATGCAGCATGGACATCAGTCTTTTATTCTTTTCCTTTGATTGAAAAACGATGAATAAGGGATAACTGCTTTTCTGCTGCGTAGGGACTTGGGTCAATTCTCCCTGTTGGCCAAAGAACAGAGGTTGTGGTACAACTTCCACGCAGTTAGAAATGCACAGTAATGCATGTCTGTAAAGGCATCTGCTACTCTACTTGTGTAGACTGCTTGTGTATGTGCAAGCACGTATGCATTTTTTGCTGTTGTGCTCCTAAAATGCCGTGTATTTTCACACTGTAGGAAGCAAAGTATGAGGGTACTAGGAAAAGCAGAATCACAGAGTCACAGAATCACAGAATAGTTGAGGTCAGAAGGCAACTCTAGAGATCATCTAGTCCAACCCCCCTGCTCAAAGCAGGGTCAACTTAGCAGGTTGCCCAAGGCCGTGTCCAGTTGAGTTTTTAATATCTCCAAGAATAAGACTCTACAACCTCTGTCAGCAACTTGTTCCAGCGTTTGACCATCCTTAAGAGTAAAAAATGTTTTTTATTATGTTTAAATGACCTTCCATGCATTTCAGTTTGTGCCCATTGCCTCTTTTACTTTGACTGGGCACCACGGAGAAGACTCTGGCTCCATCTTCTTTACCCCCCATCAGGTGTAGGTATTTATATTTGGTTTTGGTTTTGTTCTTGTTTTTATTTATATATTGATGAGATTCCCCCAAGTGTTCTCTTCTCCAGGCTGAACAGTCCCAGCTCTCACAGCCTCTCCTCATATGACAGATGCTTCAAGACCTTAATCATCTTTGTGGCCCTTTGCTGCACTGTCTCCAATATGTCCGTGTCTCCTGTGTATTAAGGAGCCCAGAACTGGACGCGGCACTCCAGGTGCAGCCTCACCAGTGCTGAGCAGAGGGGAAAGATCACCTCCCTAGACCTGCTGGCAACGCAGCCCAGGAGGCTGTTGGCCGCCTTTGCCACAGGGACATATTTCTGGCTCATGTTCAACTTGGTGTTCACCAGGACCCCCTTGTCTGCAGAGCTGCTTTCCAGCTGGTTGATCCCAGCCTGTCCTGGTGCTTGGGGTTATTCCTTCGCAAATGCAGGACTTGGCACTTTGTTGAGCTTCATGAGGTCCTTGTCAGCCCGTTTCTCCATCCTCTTGAGGTCCCTCTGAATGGCAGCACACCCATCGGGTGTATCAGCCACTCCTCCCAATTTTTTATCGTCTGCAAACTTGCTGAGGCTGCACTCTGTCCCATTGTCCGGGTAATTAATGAGGACGCTAAACAGTATTTAGTACGGCTCAGTATCAACCTATGGGGTCCACCACTAGTGACTGGCTTTCCAGCTGAATTTCATGCCACTAAGCACAACCCTCTGAGCCTGACAGTTTTCAGTCCACTTTCCACTTACCTAGTCTATACTTCATCAGTTTGTCAATAAAAAATGCAATTAATACCTCAGTTGTTTCCATGTCCTTTGTCACCAGGTCCCCATTCCCATTCAGCAGCAGGCTTGCATTTTCCCTAGTCTTCCTTTTGCTGCAGATATACTTGTGGAAGCTCTTGCTGTGGCCTATCACATCCCTCAGCAGATTAAACTCCAGATGGGCTTTGGTTTTCCCAACCCCATCCCTGCATGCTCATACTGTTTCTACATTTATCCTATGCCTGCTTCCACCTCTTGTACGCTTACTTTTTATGTTTGAGTTCAGTCAGCAGCTCCTTATTCATCCGTGAAGGCTGCCTGCCACCTGCGCTTGACTTCCTGCTTTTAGGGATGGACTAATCTTGAGCTTGGAGGAGGTGAGCCTTGAAAATCAACCAGCTCTTGGACTTCTCTTTTCTCCAGGATGGTATCCCACGGGGTTCTTCCAAACAGATCCCCAAACAGGCTAAAGTCTGCTCTCTTGAAGTCCAGGGCTGTGATCCTACTGTTTGCCTTGTTCCATCCTCTCAGGAACCTGAACTCCAGCCATTTTGCCATGGCTGCCCTTAGCTGTCACATCCCTGATCAGTCCTTCCATGTTTATGAATATTAGGTCCAGCAAAGCAGTATCAGGTCCAGCAGAGCTGGACACAACTGAAAAACTCCCAAACATAGGAGTTTTAAAGCTTACCTGTGAAATAAGTTAAACTTTCTTGAGCTATTGGTAGCTTTTATTTATTGCGTTCATTTTTTTCTCTTGAATGAATGAAAGTTCACATCACCATTCCCTGCAAGTCTTGGTCCAGGAGGTTTGTACTATGACCTGCTCTGCTTTTGTAGGTGCCATTGCATGATCACTCCTTCCCTGATCCACTAAGTATTATCCTATAATTCTATGCAGTGGCAGAGCCGCAATATAGTTCCTCCTGGCCAAAATTTTTAACATCATTTGGAGACAATGGGGCTTTGAATGTGGAGCATGCAAGCACCATTCTTTCTGAAAAGCCTTTTTAAAGATACGCCAAAATTAACGACATAATGAAAATAATATTTTTGTTTCCTCACTTTGCAGGGAGGTTAGGTTCGTTCTGTTGACTTTTGTGTGGGCTTGTCACGTTGATCTCATTCTGGCCTTTTACCTGTACCGGTATGGGCATATATCTTCTTGAAATTTGGCTTTGGGGAGAGACATCAGTACAGAACTGGCTCAAGTCTTGTGTCTGATGTTGCTTTTACCAGGTTTAGTTCCACTTTCTTTCCTAGAGCTGCCTTCTCTCCCAAGGACAAGTCAGTGTTTGGCTCTTAGCTTTTTCAGAAAATACTCGTGGTGATATAATCAGTTCCTTACTGTCAGTGTGTCAATTCTCAGTTGGCTAGCGTAGCAATAGATTAAAAACTTAAGTGGGTGGAAAAACAGCTTTAATTAATTAAGATGGCTCATAATTATTTCTAATGTTACTGTTCTCTGAGGACATAGATAGTCACCCATGAATATGCTGCATTAGTTTGAAAAAGACTAATTTCTCCAAAAGGAAAAGATAATTTTATATAAAAAGTTAACCAGTAACAGCCTATTTAGACATTTCTGTATATTCCTTTTATTACAAGTGGGTGTTGTTAGCATGGTTCATAAATGGTGGGTTACACTAAATAACGTAATCCTGTCTTTTTCTACATCTGCCTGAACTCATGGACCTCAGTTGAGTGGCCTTGGTGTAGCTGGGGACAATATTTGCCCCAGGATACGTTCAGGTAAGTAAATTTTTTATTGATAAGAAACTGTGCAGACCATAGTACAACCCTAAACGTTTGTGTTATTCAGTATCATCCCTTTCCCCCAGAGCATTTTTATGACTATCCAAGCTTTTGATCACAGTCTTTTTACATGATCGAATTCACTTTCTGTCTCTAGAGGCTACAGAGACAAAAATCTGATATATCTTAGAAAATTAAGCTTTGGCATTCATCTTTAATATCTGTTTCTAGATCTGTGGCACTCCCTCCGGTGAGTACTTGCCAGGAATGCTTTTTGTGGGTATTTATAGCACTATTTCTTTTGTAAACTAAATCTTTTTTGATAGACTTTGGCTTTTGGGCTCATTTTTATTACATATCTCTACTTGGGTCATACAAGACCTCTGACATGCAGTAATCCACTGGAATGAGAGAAGAGGGTTCAGTTTACTGTAGGTTTATACAAGTTTTGGGGCTTTATGCAAGTTTTGGGATATAATTCAAGCAACTTTTTTTAGTGTCATTATTGTTCAAGTCTTCCAGATCTTTCATAATGTATTCTGGTAATTCTTGGCTTCATAATATATTGATCATATAAATTATCTGACTAAGCAAACCATCTGGGTGAAAATGAAGATTAAGTGTGTGAAATATTGAAAGTGCGTCAGTGGGAATGTTTCTTTAAGCTGTGTATATAGATCATAAGTCTCAAAACAGGAGGAGAAAGAACTGACTGACGGCTTATCTATCTAGGTATACTCCCTTGCATCAAGATCTCTGATCCAGAACATTGGGTTGCTCAGATAATGGTTTAAGTCAACCAAGGCTGACCAGTAAGAGTTCAAAGTTTGTTTTGTAAGTCGTGTTGTCCTTTTGCTGATCTGTTTTCTGTTGTGTATGTAATGCCTGATGTGACTTTCCAAATGTGGGCAATTTCTAATTACTTGAAAATGTCCTTATCTTGAAGAATAAATAGGAATGTTAGATGTTGCTTGTGCATCATACCTGAGGACCTCCCCCTATCCATCCATCCTACTGACCAGGATTATATCCCTCTCTCACCCAAAAAGTAAGCATATGCTTTCTCGCTTTCCTGTGAGAAAATTTCAGCAAATGTGTAAGAGTCCATTACACAACTGCAAATTTAGCTTCTTTCAGAGTCCTAAGCTTTAGTCAAAGTAATGACTTTCCCAAATTCCTAGTGTTTGTCATCACATTTCTATGTAGTTTTAAGCCCTGGGAAGTCTCTCTAGCTGATAGCCTCATCCCATTCATTTTGCTTTTTTTTTAATTTTTTACCCCTTGACTTCAATTTGAGCAGATCTAGGCCAAAAAGATTGATTTACATGGTAATTTGGTAAATAACGCTACTTAATAACCTGAATAACTTAAGGCATGGAGGAGGTGAGCCTGTTTTTCGTTTTCTTCCTTCAGCTGATTCATGTTGGCTTTTATCCCTCCTTCTCTTTCTCTATTTCATTATCCTCCCTTCTTCATTTCTGAACTTGTGATATTTACAATAAAAATGCAAAAAAAAGAGCCCCTCATTGCAAATGCTACTGAGATTGCAGCTGTCTTAGAAATACCTGTGGTAACTTTCAAGCAGCTGCAATATTCGGCTTGCTGTGCTGTGCTCTGTGTTATGAGAGCTACCCTGCTATCAATACTGAGATAGCTAATTTAAAGATAGCTCAAATATGTTCCCTTGAGCTCTAGTGACTGGAGTGTTGACTGTGAATAAGTACTCTGATTGCACGGTGAATAAGTATTCTATATAATATATGGGGTGTACCCAACAAGATAATGGAAAATGGAAAAGGAAGACAGCTTTTCTTTGTTTGCAGGTATTCGGTTTGACTGCAGGAAATGAAAAAGGTGAGGAAAATTATGGGAGGGAGGGGCAGGACACCATCATGATAAGGATCACTGGTGTTTGTTTCTTCTTGTGATAGGGCAGCATTAAAATTCTGAGCACCACAACAGCACGCGTGGCGTTGGTGCCTTCCAGGAGCAAGCAAATACAATTCAACAGTGCCTACATTTGTCAGCAGATCGTGCCGTTGGGAAGGAAGGGGGAATCCACATGAAAGCTGTTAGCATTTCTGCACTGACTTAGGGCTCCAGAATAGCGTATTGTCTCTCAATTATTTCCTTTAGAGTCGATCCAGTGAACTTTCCTCCACTTCTGCCGTCCCACATCTGTTTTGTTAGACAGCTGTAACTGGTTTAGAGTCATCATAATAAAAAAGAAACCTTTTTTCTTTCAAAGCAATCTGTAGTTTGGCAGGGAGTAAAATGGCCACTTCGGCACTGGTGACAGAAAAATCTGCCTTTAATTGAGAGAAATAGCTTTCTCCAGCCTCTTGTTTAGGCACAGTATCTGAGAATATGTATGCCCTGGAATACCCTGGGGGTTAGCATGTAGCATAGAAATACAGTTTAATCTTTTATACTTTGTAGTTGTCTTTGCTGTGTTTCTCTGTGAATTCTCCTCCCTCTTCTGCTGTAACATTTCATTCAAGTTCATGCATTGCTATGCTGCAATACTGTATTGCAATTTCTCTTTCCTTTATCTTTTGCAATAAAGCACTTAAATTTTTATACATTATTTGAGTTTCTCTGCTAGTATTTTTTCCAGGACTCTTGTCCCCTATTATGAACCTAAACTCTGTTGAATAGGGTGCTTTTAAAAACCAAGAAATTCCAGAGGCTCAGATCTGACCTGCAGCAACTTCAGGTCTACTGAAATAACTTTGGGGAGCAAAATGTTACTTGATGAAGTAAACACAGTCAGCACAGCTTCTGAATGCTCTCTTCCTACTCTCAAACCAGTGCAGAAAAGAGAGGCAAAACACATTTCACCATTTTTGTCATGCATCGTGAAATATTTTTCAAATCTCTAGCATCTTCTGAAGCTGCAGACTCAGCCTTCAGTAAGAGAGAGTGTGGAGTTGCCTCTGGGCAGTGAGGATGGCAGATTTCTTCAGCAGTCTTCCTCTACAGCCATTCTGCCTCCCTCTCTTTTTTCCACGAGTTAATGTCAAACCATTCAGCAGGGAATTTACAAGCCATAAAACTGCATTATTCAGTTATGAAGTAACAACCTCATCACCATGACTTCAGCAAGTGCTCATAAAAGCCGGAGTCAGATTTATAAGCAGAGGAATTGCCAGCTATGTCTAACATATGGTTCACAGTGACAGACTTGCTGGTTTCTGTCACCCGGTAAGGTAAAATTCTGGTTAGGTATATTGTGGATTGTCTTTATTTGTAAATTATTAAACAGGTTGAAAACAAAGTCAGGCATTTCACATGGAGCACTTCACTTGGGAAGAAAGCATTGTCCCCTTGAATGTGGTTTTCTACATTGCAAATGAACTTTGAGGTTCTTCTTCGTTTTTCCTGAAAGCAGTCATGATGCAGAAAGCTGCTATTCTTCCATGTCACACTTTGGCCATTATCCCATGGGTAGTTCAGCAATTTTCTCCCCTTTTGATACTCCTTCAATGTGACACCCAAGTGGTATGTTCACAGCGTGGGTATAGTAGAGGACTAGGGACTCGGCTGGTCTGCCTTTGGAAGGGCCAGAGGCATGTTGCTTTGCTTTTCGAGTAATTGTTACCTCTAAATTTTGAAAGACAGAGGCCACATTTTCCTTTTTCTGTTTCTTCAGGAGCTCACTAGATCTACACGATCTTTCAAAACTAATTGCCAGTGGCTCAGAAAGTTCATTTATTCCCCTCTCACTTGAGGCTGCATTTCATAGCATGTATTAGTGGTCTGCAAAATATTAATGAAGACATCAAGCCGTTTTTTTTTCTCACAGGAGTATGAAAAAGGGTGAAAGACACTGAGTTCCCATATATCAGCCACCCATATATATAGCTGGAGAGTAATCACACTGATTATTTTGAATATTTTAGGAACTGCTCTGAGGCAAAAAAAATTGTTAGTGTAGTCTGGAGCCCATTATTATGAACAAACTGTAACAGAGATGTTGAGAGGTCTTTCACATTACTTCAGAATAGCTGTTGCCCATTAACCATGCCAGGACCCTCTAATATTGCAGAAGGTTTTAAAAGGCATTTAAAGATCATTAAAAGATTAGGCATTTAAAGATCATTTAAAAGGTGTTGAAAGTCACCTGCATGACCCTGGAGATCTTGCTAGGTCCATGGCTGCCTGTGTGGACACTTCTTCTGTTTTACAAATTAGCCCTGTACTATTTCAGTAGTCATGAAACAATGATGTCTGTAATTTAAAACATTGAGACTTCATGTTAATATCAGCATAGTTCCTATCATTAGATCTGGTTACATGAAATCCCGTAGCTCATGGAAGAGTGGGATGTTGTCTCATTCTTTGCTCAAGCGGTGATTGGGTGACACAAGTCAGCAACAGTTTAGACAGAGACAGTATCTGCTTCTGTTCGCTGTGATTGCCCATCTGTTTCTTCTCTATTATTTGCAATTATTTGTCTCAAAATTAAGGAAATATAAATACGGCTGTTCTGGTTTTGTAATAATGTTGTTCAAAGTCTGATTCCAGACCATTATGAAAATCATATAATCCTGAGCATAACATTATACAACACAAGATTACAAACGAGAATATTTCCAAGAAAAACACTCAATACATAGTAAACTTAGCAAAGTTAATAGTTGCTGACATTAATGTTTGGCTGAAGGTCAGAGTGACATGAGTCTGGTTTGAGTGAGGGACGTTTTGTGTTTCGTCAGACGCCTGGTGTGGCACTGGCACGTCGATGCTGCCAGCATGTTTGTGCACTGCTAATAATTTAATTCTGAGATTGCACAGAGCATTGCAGTGTGGGAGTGATGCTGAATTATGTTTCAAAATGAAACAAGATGTGGAACATAAAAGGGGGAGTGGAAACAACTCTTCAGCAGGCAGCTTCAGAGGCAGGAGCTGCAAGAGAAGGACAGGGCAGTGCTCTGTACTTCTTGGGAGCATTGTGAGACCATTGCCCATGGTCACTTGGAAGTGGTCTGAGTATTTGTTTTGTACTCCTCTCGATGGATGCTAGAAAAAAGTAGCACAACAGTCTCTTCTTCTAACTGCTTCTAACCTTCCCTCCAAGGAATGCCTTTTGAATAGCGATCTCACAAAGATGCGTTAACACATAAAAAATTAAGGATTAAAAAAAAAGAAAAAGAACAACTGTGTGAAAACATATTAAGGCAGTGACATGCATTAAAAATATCATGTTAAGTCAAAAACATTTCTTACCAATGCAACATGAAAACGTGGTGATAATTGAAGAAGCTAAAACATCACTTTGATGCTTAGGAATATCCCATAAGTGCTATGATGGCCCTGGAAACAGGGGATGATGTTGCTGAACATCTGAAGAGAAATGGCAAGCTGTACACCTTTCATTGTACATTATAACTTAGCAATTTTTATTTAAGAAAGGGCGACTAAGTCTTTTGTAACCCTATTGGGCAGTATTATCATTCGGTGGTTCCAAATTACTGTAGTAGTCTGTGTGGGCTTTGTGATTATTAATCATTGATTAGGATTAATTAGGATTATACAGTTCCATAGATATCCTAGCACTCTAGTGAAGGGCAGAATAACTACGTAAGGAGGTTGTTGGTGCAAAGTGGGTCTGTGGCAGGTACACGGTGGGTGTTTGCAAGGGTGGAAGCTAAAGCTTGTTGCCTTTTGTACAAATTGATGAATGCGGTGTGGGCATGGGCCTTGCTGGGTTTGAGTACAATAAAGGGTAATGATGCATGCTATTAAAAACTGAAATTAATTAAGCACAGACAGACTTCTATGTCTGCAGCAGCAGACTGCTGTGGGCTTGGGTGTGCCCTGTCCTGTGGGATGCGTGTGATCTTCCTGAGCCACACCAGCGTTGGTGGGACTGCAGGGAAGGCTGCAGGCACTACCAGCAGACCTCTGCAACGCTCTTTCCAAGAAAATTGGCAGGATACTTGGAACTGAGAGCCCAAATTCCTTTTTCCCCCATCCAAAACTCCAGGTAGATGCTGAAAACATACCTCACTAAATTCAAGCATTTGGCTCTGTCATTAATTTTTTAAAAGGTTTATGGCATTTGTTTATTTTTGTTGGCCTCTCAAAGCATTTGTCTAAAAGATGGTATAAGTTTTCTATTGATTTTATTGTGGCCTCCATTTCAAATAAGACAATTCTTACTTAATTCTTTCTGTAAAAATTTCTCAGAAGTCAGTTTTATCCTGGCACATCAGAAAATGAGACCAGTTGTACTTCAGAACAACACTTCAAAGATTTTATTGATTTTTGTTTTTTCAGAGGAATGTTTCATTAAGGGCTTTCAGTGAAGTTTTCTTCAACACTTCTTGTGATATATAGAGCTCTAAAAAGGCAAAATGTTGTCCTCTTAAATGATTGACCTTCTAAGGCAAAGGCATCAGTGGCTGAAGTGTTTCAAAAACAGAGTAAGTTGAGACTGAAGTATATTAGTTAGTAATGCAGATTTTTCTGCTTATAGCATTTAGAAGTATATCCCTGCAGGGAGCAAAATATGAAGGCAGTTCTCAGTTAAAGATGTCTTCTCTTCGAGTATCTGTGTTCACCTTCTCTTTTCTCTGTGTGTGTGTGTGGATGTGTGCACATTTTAGTGAATTTTAATCAGGGAAAACTGAATGCCGTAATGTGATAAGCATTTCATGTTCATCTTATTTTTTAAAAACAAAACTCAGATAATATATTTTGTGAGATTATTTTTTCAGGTGTAATTAATATAATGCGTATATTATATACAAGATTACACTCATGAATATGTGCAAATTCTCTCAGTCATATCTGTTTATTGGTAGAGAGAAGGGTGAGAGGGAGCAAGGAAGGTTGAGGGTGAGATATGAGATAAGGGTTTTATTATGAGTCTTTCGGGGTCTGTCTGTATTACTAGAGATGAGCCATGACACAGTTACGCACTTTTCCCGGAGGAATGCTTTTAAACCCTTGTGTCACACCAAAGCAGAGGGCGTCCATGGTAGAGATGGATCAGGGTGGCTCCTTGAGAAACATTTATAGTGCCCTTAAAAAAAAATCTCTAGGGTTATTAATCATACCCATCTGCCTTTAAAGCTAGACTCAATTCACTACCATGGCCTGGAGTTTATCCTTTTAATTCAGTGCTTGGAGTGAGAGCTCACGTGCTGACCTGCTCCTGGGGAGGACTGGCGGCAGCCGCCCTTCAGCACACTCCAGGGCTGACACACCACCAACCGTGCGGTTTTGGGAGGAAGGATCGGCTCGGCTCAGCTCCACTCACAGTCCTATTGAGCACCCTTAGGAATAGCATCTCTTACGAAGACCTCATTAATTTCCTTCTTTCTTTTTTTTTTTAAGATTAATGACTGTGCTACACTTTGACAGCTTGGGATGAGTTTTTCCAAGATGGATATCTGCCCTAAACCATATTATTTTAATTATTTTGTTTGGGAAAATGGTGACCAGAAAATTTCAGGCATTTCTGGGAATAAAACAGGAAGAAAATGTTTGTTTTCTGATCTTGATAAATGTGTTGACTTTGTTCGAGTAGCTATAACTCCTCTGTATTTTGATGGAGACCTGAAATTTGTCAGGGGATGGTTGGTGGTGGGGCTGATTGATAGATTGAATTTCTGATAAGAAAGTGCTTTTTGATGTGCTCCTCCTACACTTGTCTGAGTGAAAAGTTGTGTTTGTCCGTGGTCAGTGGATACTCCCCAGAGCTCCTGTGAGTGCAGCTATGCAGAACATCTCCTGGTCGAGGCTGAAGAAGACTTTCCCTGCAGTTGCACCAGGGCCTCCATGGACCAGACCAGGGAACATAGGGCAGCATGTGCTTTCCACAACATCTCTGCTGACTGAGTGGTGTAGGGGGTCACTGATTTGTGTAAGGGAGGCATCATATTGACCAGTGCAGACCAGGAGGAACGGACTGCTCAGGAGGGAGCCCTACACTCTGCTCCTCCATCTCAAAGCAGTGGGTGATGTGCATCCTCGTGTCAGGTATGTTGTCTCTGGCACGTCAACTGGAGCATGCACCCATGCATCATTGGCTGCTACAGCATTGGGGGTCTCTGGTTCACTCCTCTCAGATTCCTGACTCCTGAGTCATAGTACCCAGAATACCCAAAATTGGCAGCATGAAGTTGGAAATCACACTGCTGCCATTAAACTCAGACAGCAGTGGTCCTTAACAGCGGGGGTCTTCTTTTTGTGAAGAACAGACCCATTTGGGTCTGTTTCTGACCTGTGTAAGTGCTTAGTGACTTTATCTGCAGCTGGATGTTCGAGGGCAAGGTAACTGATATACAAACCTGGAAAGAGATTTTTAGATGAAGTAGGAACTTTGTCTCATGAAATTGAAATGTATGCAGATGGTGTTTTTTCTTACATAAAGGGTGGTCATGTGGCATGGGGGCTGGCAGTAACATTTATCCTTATTAAAAAAGGGACAAAGAGCCAAGGCTTGTTGCGGTCCCACAGCAGCACCAAATGGTGGTGGGGAAAAAAAAATAAATTCCTACTCTTTTTAACTTTTGTTCCTTTTAAGTTGTGCTGGTTTGGGGAGGGTTTGGGTAAGGAACAAAGAGAAAGAAATAACCGCAAAATCCAAGCTTGTGCTAATAGCTGAGAACAAGCAGTCAAACCTTCTGGTCTTCGAAACAGAGGCAGAAACAACACATTCCTACAAAATTGGGTAAAGTTGTCAGTGTTGTCAAATCTTGCAGCTTGTTACAGCTAACGTCAAGTCTGTCAGAGGCATGAGTGCTGTGTCTCTGATTTTGAATTAGCCAAGGGGTAGAAAAAAAGGCAAAACAGCAGTCCCCGAGATCCTCAGCCGTCTCAGTGAAACCCAGTGCTGTCACGGTCTCAGCCAAGGTACCCAACTGTGGCGAGGGGGAGTGGAGTTAAGAAATTACCACAGGTTTTTGGACCTTGCCCAGGTGCAAGCAGGTCCTCAGTGGACTGGGGCGAGTGGTCCCCAGAGTCCCCAGAGAGGAGCTGGAGAAACAAACATCCCTGTGCCCCTGCCTGCTGCCTCCTACTCCAAGGTGGCTATTACCATACCAAATGATGGGCATCCTAAAGTGAGACAATTCAGCTGTTCCTGCCAGCAGATAAGTATCTTAATTAATCCTGAATCCACTGAATGTAAATCGAGTGTATGTGACAGGTTTAGTGAGACACCTTGCTTTCAGGCAGCTACAGATGAAAGACGTGACCCTCTTCAGCATGTTCACATCCCAATCCTGAATTTGTTTAGGTCACATTCCCCAAAGAAAAAACAGTCTTATCCTCTGCCATCAATACAGTCGGACATCTTCTTTGTCCTGAGTGCTGTGTGAATGAAAAAGAAGAAGAGGCTACCCCAAGCAGATGGAGTCCAACACAAGCAATGGCAGGCTAAATTTACAGACTGTTGAGAGCAGCCCTGCAGAGAAGGACTTGGGGGTACTGGTGGATGAAAAATTGGACATGAGCTGGCAATGTGGTTTTGCAGCCCAGAAAGACAATCATATCCTGGGCTGCATCAAAAGAAGTGTGGCCAGCAGGTTGAGGGAGGTGATTCTCCCCCTCTACTCCGTTCTCATGAGACCCCACCTGCAGTACTGCGTCCAGCTCTGGGGTCCTCAGTACAAGAAAATTTGGACCTGTTGGAGCGGGTCCAGAGGAGGTCCATGAAAATGGTCAGAAGACTGGAGCACCTCTCCTGTGAAGATGGGCTGAGAGAGTTGGGGTTGCTCAGCCCAGAGAAGAGAAGGCTCCGGGGAGACCTTATAGCAGCCTTCCAGTACCTTAAGGGAGCCTACAGGAAAGCTGGAGAGGGACTTTTTACAGGGGCCTGTAGTGATAGGACAAGAGGTAATGGCTTTAAACTGAGAGAGGGTAGGTTTAGACTGGACATAAGGAAGAATTTTTTTATGATGAGAGTGGGTGGTGAGACACTGGAACAGGTTGTCCAGAGAAGTTGTGGATGCCCCGTCGTTGGAAGTGTTCAAGGTCAAGTTGAAGGGGGAATTGAGAGGGATTGGACTAGATGATATTTGAAGGTCCTTTCCAACCCAAACCATTCTATGATTCTAAAACAAATTAGCATAAAAACCAGTAGCTGGACTGACCTGGCCATTGTAAAGTTTTCATAGGTATTATATGCAGGAGAGCGTAAGGAAGTATAAATGAGCTCCTCAGGGGCTGATGGGAAAATGCCTCTTTGAAAGTTAGATATAAAATAACTATGGTGGTCATAGACTGCAGGTCACAGGTCATGATGACTATAGTCATCAATAGTTTGATAGCATGTAAGAAGTTGACTGAGCCATAATAAATTATACATGCTTTGGAAGTCAGGACAAGTACCTTATATTTGATACGGCAGAGCAGAGCAGGTCAGTAAGTGATGTATAGATGGGGTCATATGGTCAAAGGCATATGTCTTGGAAATTATTTCTGCAGGAGGTTTCGGGATGGATATGAATGGTGCACAAGTCCACATGATACCGGAACAGATGACAGCTTAGGCTGCATTTCAGCTGTACAGATGGCTATGAAAGTCTGTATCCTGTTACCCAGAAAGAATCGATACGGCACATGCATGGCATAACAAATGTAGGATCTGGAGTGAGAAAATGCTGCTAATACTATAGGCCAGAAATATGGTAACAGGACCCCAGTAAATGAGATGGAAGGGACTACCCATTTCTTTTTCCCCATATTGGTACATCTTTTGTCATAGATACCTAACTTTACTGGATACAGAGAAGCTCAGCATTTGTCAGCTATTAATTGAAATTAATTATCCCAGGTTTGGAGTATTCAGCAAAGCTTTGATGTCTCACTGCCTGACAGTGACAGTTCCTAATGGCTGCTGTTCGGCTATGTGAAAAAGTATGCAAAGAAGTGTGTGAGCATTGTGACAAGGTCAGGTTTTGTGATTTACTCCGTTTTCTTCCTGTTTAGTATTGCAGAATATTTATGTTTTCAGTCCTCAGAAATGTGACACTTGCACAAAGTTTGTAGCTGTCGCATAGGTAAGGAGCTTGGCACTCTGTTAGCTTGGCACACTGTCGACTGCAGCTTACTCTTGAACAAGGGAAAGCAGGCAAACAAGGAGTTTCAGACTCTTGCCCCTGAAAACCATGAGCATGGCCTTTTAAAATAAATGATTGTCATATGTTTGGTTTTAAGGCACCTCTAAAGGACTTACATGAGTAATAAAACTTAAAGTCATTTTTATTAGAGTTCTACCTTTGGGACAAAGCAAGGCTTCCGTAAAGGTCATATTTGTTCCTGAAATCAGAAAACTGAATCCCCTTCTTTGGGTATTTCTTACCTTGGAAAGTTTTTTCTTGTGTGGTAGCTCTGAATAAGTCTTTTAAAGGTGCTTTTTTTTTTGCTAACTATAGTATATCAGTGCTCCCTGACCTGAAGACAACATACTGTTCAGTTCCACTATAGAATCTTGTTTGCTTTGTGTGCGTGGACCGCATACTTCCACCGAGACAGCTTTGTCAGATTAGTGTCCTGACCTAGGCTCTGGACCTCAGGACGCACAGCAAACCAAACGAGTCGTGAGTGGCAGATTGCCATCATCCCTTGGTCCATCGCGGGGCTGGCAGAGCTACGCGCAGCCTTTGCACAGGGCGCGAGCTACAATTACAGTGTAGCCCGTTACTTTGTTTTTGACAACCAAATACACACAACCTTATCTCTGCTAGGACATGTAGTTCTGAGGGAGGAGGGAGTGAATTTTGCATATATTATTCATGCTTGTTAGAAAACAAAGAGAATACAGTGACACTTGTGTTCTTCCAGGCATTTAGGTCCATATGTAGCTTCAGAGATGTGAGTGGTTGCACCAAGTGCTGTTGAGGGACTTCAGATCCCCTTTGCAAATGGCAGGAACTCTCTTCACCTCAGTCTCTGCTTGAGGATAGATGAAGCCCTATGAATAGCTGCCTCTCAAGGTCAAAAATGCTGCTTATTGAATACGAACTTATAAAAACTTCTATTTAAAATAAAAATATTTTCCATGCTGTGTTTCTGACCAAGCGTTCATTCAGATGAATGTCTTCAGAATCTCAAGGAGTAGCTGCTGGGTCCCATAGCAGTTTTCTCTGACTCACATTATAAAGCCAAGGTGCTGCTGCAAATGAAAAATCCTGCAAGGTCCCTGGAATTCTTCTTTTATAGGGTAACAGAAAACTATAATTGAACTGTACATATCTGTCTTCTAAATTGGAAATTTTTGTTTTATTTATTTAAAATGGAGGGTTTGGAGAAAAAAAACACCAACCCCCCCCCCCAAAAAACTTCCCCCCCTTATAGTAATGGACATTGCTGTTTTAAGACATTTACAATGTTGCCACCAAACTGGTAGTAAGATTATTCATTCTCACCCTCCTTTCTTTACCTAATATTGCAATTGCTTTGTTACCTTAAGTTTACCTTGTTACCTTCCATTTTTCTAAATGTAGGTTCCATGTGAAGGGTACATTAAAAGTACCTATGACAGAAAAATTAGATAATATTTTGTTAGCAACTGTTTCTTCTGTACACGTTGACCTTTTCCATCAACTGAATGAGCATTGACAAATGTGCTTCTTCCAATGCTTAGGATTCAGTGGGATAAATTGATATAATCGCTCATCTATTTTTCTGCTTTTCAAATATGTGTGTACTTCCAAAGCAGGGTGTGGGAGATGTGGTTAGGATCCATAATGAATGGTGGCAAGTAATGATTGTCGTATCTGTCAAACACATAAATATGCTGTCAACCTGGATGAAGCTGAAGGAAACATGTTGACCACTTTGCTATATAATAATTTCTGGGAAAAGACAGGGTTAGAAATTAATGCAGCTGGGAATTCCTTTCTCCGCGTTCCTTTTCCATTCAGTATTTTGCTGATTTGAAAGATTGCTAGTTTAAATATCATGTACAGTCCCTGAGATCTGGTTACATCCTATTCAGCCAACAAGAGCTACTAGTCCTTCTCAGAGTGCAGCTGTGACACAGCATTTGGAGAATTAAATTCATGCCTGAATTTAGTGGAGAAAGAATGCCATTACTTTTTTGATGGCATTTTAATTAGTTTTGCTCATTATCCCTAGAGGCATCTAGAAGAAATCTGATTCATGAACATATACTCCATATTGCTGCGGGAATCAAGCTGGGAGACATCTCTGTGTTTAGTTATTAATACTTCCCTGTAAGTAGCCAAAGTGCCATACCTCTTCACCATACATAGGTATTGGTTACCACAAATATATGTGTATACACACATGTATATATACATATACACATTTTATCAGTTATTTCCTGATCTCTGATCTTCACATTTAAGGTTTAGAAAAGGCAATTTTGGCATCATCTGGTTCCCACAGATCTCCCCGATCCCTCTTATTAAGACACTCTCTGAAACTGGGAGTGGGGCTGGCCTTAGAAAATGTTCACCATTAGCTCTTTCCCTGGCTGAAGGTCAGGTGCTTGCTGTTCATGTTAGGTTATTCTACCCATTCTGCCACTGTCTTACTGCATGATCTTGAACGGTCAGTTAAATGCTGCAGCCATAACATCTTTGGGACCTGTTTGCTGGAGTGGTCTACAGGACGCTGCCAAATACTGTGGGGTAGAGTCTGTAAGGGGAAAGGCAGAGATAACAGAATATCTCAGTATAATTCAGCTCAGAAGTTGAGCAAGCAAGAGAGAGACAGTAGGAAACCAATCTTCATTTGTTCTGCTGTTCACAGAACCGTTGTTTCTAACCTAATACGTTTTGGCTTTGGGCTATAGCCTGTATCCTGCCGCAAGTTACAATGGATGCTCATGATGCTCCCTTCTGGTTTTATCATCTGTGAACTGTTTGTCTGACGATAACATATTTGTTGATTCTTGGATACATATCAAGATCTATACCTTGTCCCCATTTTTCTTTTTATTTCCTTTTTTTTTTTTTTATGACATTATGAGTATGACCTGTTGACCATGGATTTAGACAATGATTTGAGTTTGGTGTGATTAGGTTATTGATTAATTTATTTATTAGGTAGCTAACTGCTGCCTGTTATCTGAAAACTGCTCTGAAAACACCTCTTCAGTGGCGTTTGAGAAGAGGGGATCCCAAACTTTACTTCTTTTCCTCAAGCTGTTTTATTCCGTCTTCAGCCATGGACTTTCTGAATGAGGATAGTCCTGCATCCCCCCGAGTGTAGTGTGTGTTAGCACCTTTAAAAACAACTAAGAGACATGAACAGTAAGTCTCATTTTCTCTCCATCCCTTATCCAGTTTCCTTTTTACAGTAGTATTCACCAGCTTTTGCATCAGTGATGTATATAAAACACAGGTAAACAGCTTAGTACTGGTCTAAGTTTTGTTTGCTACTAGATTGTTCTCTACAGAAATCCTTTCTTTTTGGGAAATTATTTCTCTTATTACTCCATAAAGCTGGTGATTGTCACAAAAATAATTTTTAATCACAATTGTTAACTTTTATTTCTGGAAATTTAGTATTAAGCAAAGGCTTTGCTGAAGCAAACCGTGTGGGAGAGAGTGCATTCAGGTTTGGATCTTGGGATCTTGGGTCCCTAATCAGTTCTGACTCTCTTTCTGTAACATAATTGCAATATCCAGACATGGAAAAGGTCATAAAAAATGTTGCAGAAGAGCATGATTGTTATCAGAAAAATGCTCAGAATCATTTGAATCCAGTTGCAGAATGCAAATACTTGTAAGGCAATGCTACACATACGATTTTCACATTTTGGTCATGGAGTTAAGAAGACCAAAAGAGCATTGCCCATGGTTTCTCCCTAGCAGGAATGAGTGAGTATTGCATAAAACATTGCATCCTGAAGAGTAGCAAGTCCTTGCTTTTAGATTGTGCGTAATGCTTACACAACATCAGTAATTTTTGATAATATGAGTTCTGTCTGCTGCTTCTGTTTTCTTTTGTTTCTTTGCCTGTATTTTATGTAATTTTTTTTAAAGAAAACTTTGGAAGTTTTTTAAAGAAAAGCAGTTTCAGAGATTAATATAAGTTTTTAGCAACCACTTTCTAGTGGTAAACCCTCCACAAAAATGGAAAAAATGTTGAAATACAAGTGATTGATGATTAATGCTGGAGTTGTTTGTTCCTTTATGGGTTTGATGAAAATGTCTATTGAAAACATAACTTTATAAACAATAATTGAAACTTTATATTCAAGTTCAGATGTCACTTTATAAGAAAAGCTTTAGCATTTTTTTCTCCCTCCCTTTCTCCAACTACTTTTACACTGATTTTCCCATAAATACAGCCCCATTTTTCAGCCTTTTTCCTTCAAAGGGATCAAAGTCAAAAGTCAATTGCATCCGTACTGTTGCCACTGCTGGAATGTATTTTTTTTTCAACATTTTAAGTGTGTCCTGCTACCTCTGAATGGACACAGATTATTGAACAATAGTAAGATAATGCAGAGAAATCTTCAATCTCTCTGTGTATTGAAAATACTAGCTTTCTTATGCCTTTAAAGATTAATAGTTTTGCTGGGATATGTTCAACTCCTTTGATGTTTAAGTATTATATTCTACAGCTTTTTCAGACAACATTAAACAAAAGCGGTATTTCGGTTCAAATCTTGATGGTTGGCAAAATTCTCTCGCTAATATGTATGCCAGCTGAAGGGACCTTGTGCACCTTTGCCTGATTCTCACACTAAAACACTGGGTCCAGAGAATATGAGGTGTATATTGCTTGCATTTTAAATGTGCTTCACAGTCCAGGTTTTGGGTTTGTAATTGGGGGGTTTTTTTGGCATCGTTTTTTGATTCTTTCAAAACCCCAAGGGAGTTTTTGCATTGACTTCAGTAGCATTTGAACTGGGCACATAGGAGTCTGAAAAACACAGTTACTTTGCCAAGGAGTTGTTTTCCTTGATCTGTTTGGCCAAACATTGATTTTGCTCCCTCATGTGCTCTGAATGCAATTTGGAATTAATGTCTGCTTTTATTAAGACAGCAGCTTTTAAGGCAGGGAGCAGTGTCATGTCTTTCCTAAGCATCTTTACAGAGCAGCATCATCACAGCTGCTACAAGAGCTTTGGAATCTATGTGTCTTAATTACTGCTAAAAAGTGCTCGGAATAAAGTAGGTATGATTCTATTTATAGGTTTCCTTAAAAAATGGGGTCCAGCCCTGACATCTCATTTGCATGCAGGAAAGAAGCCCATTGTTTAAGTCAGGAGTGTTTTGGCCCTTCTCCATTTTCCTCAAGGTGTTCACTTCCAGGAGACCAGCTCTGGTCCCAGTAGCCTGGAGAGTGTATTTCGGCTGCCCTTCCTGTACTCCCGAGTCCTCGTAAGAAGGAGTGAGGCCTTGAAAAATCCACTTCTAAACCTCACCAATGGGACTCAGCCACAAAGAAGAGAGGACTGATGAAAATACTTTGTGCCCAAACGTGTTTTGATTTTTTTAAGCCAATTCAGCTAGTCTAATTAAAAAATTTTACCTTTTCTTGAAAACTTTCTTTGCTACCCTAAGGCCACATAGTGTTTTTCTACTGGCAAACACTAGAAATTAGTAATGAATGTGAATGTACAGTGTCTGTTGCTTTTTATATATTCTCCTATCACTTATCATTGTTGAAGTAGTCTGTTTTTTGTGCTCTTTCTCCACTTTTTTCCTATCCTGCCTGTTGTCATCATGGCAGCTTTTGCAGAAGAGTTTTGCTTAACCATATGGTGCCTAGTCCTGACGACTACAAGTCACTGCCATAATACATTTTAAGAGCAACAGCCATATTATAAAGAGACATCTTGTCACTGAAGGTGTCTCCAGGCAGTTGTGTCATGCTCCTTTGCCAGCCCTGGAGGAAGACTTCCAAGAAGCTGTGGGCACGTATGTCCTAGATCTTACACTGCACAGCAGAAACCGGCACCAGGGTTTTTTCCTGAGCATTGTGTATCTATGGTTAAGTGCAAAAACCTTGTGTAGACCTTTATATGTTCAAAGCGGGGAGCAAATTGAGAAATGTGTTGCCTATCATCGTGACCAATGATATACAAACAGTCTGGTGGTTTTCTTTGTGTGTTTGTAGAAGGAGGGGAGGGAAGGGAAGGATGGTTTACACAGCAGATGATGTGATTGATCAACATGTTAACTATTGTAGCAAAATCCCATCTGTTTATACGGTTTACATCTTTCCCAACCATGAAAAAGGGATGGGGAGAAAAGAGGCACAGAAACAAAATCCAGCATGAATGAAAAATTGGAGCCCAGTCCTGTTACTGATGAAACTAATGCAGCTTCAAGGAGAATAAGGTCATGTCCTAAGAGAGAGGCTACATGAACATCCACAAATACCATCCTCCCCTAATTCTGCTTGGCAAGAACAGTGGGGGCTTTTCTCTCCAGATTTCTATTTTTTGTTCGGAATGTGCTTAAGCCCCTGGGTGTCTTCTGTAGTAATCAATTCCCTTTTTAATGACAAGTAGGATCTAGAATAAAGCATATTATAACAAGGGAGCCTTTCATAATAACTAATTGCAACTTGATTGTGGTTTGAGTTTTTTCAGTTTCTGTCTGCTTGGTTTCTTTTATTCATGCTGGCAATGGCAGTGAGGGGGATAATAAAACATTTTGAGATCCAGGCTTATTCTGATAATTGTATTACTTCCTGAGAAAATATGAAGACACTTAAAAAATGCTTGTGCCGTGAGCAGATTCTGTGCAATAACAGCGCCCTGTCTGCCTTGCTTCTTTCTGTAGTTTCTACGAAAGAAGTAGCTGAAGTAGCTTTAATTCTGAATGAAGCAATGTTTATGGTTTCTTTAATCACTATTTACTTTCAGTAAGGGAGCTTTTTCAAGTAATAGGAGTACAACATATTCTTCGATCAATCAGTCTAAACATTAAGAAAGCTATGTAGAAAACTATTATAATTTAATCATAGACGTGCTCATTTAGGGGGAAGAAAAATTACCGGAGGCATGCATGCAGAAATGTCTTAGCTGTATATGCAGATTCTCAAAAAATGGCTGTGAATATATAATTCTGCATGCACAGAAATTCAAACTATCAGCATATTGACTTCTATCACAGTATGCAGTGCTCCATGGCATGCCTGATGAAAAGCTGTTGTAATCTGCCAGAAAATACCTATTAACTCTTACAAACATGGGATCAGGAGTAACTTGTGCCCAGTCAGTCTGTGTTTGGGACCTCCTGGATGTGGGCTGTGGCAGAACGTGGAGGCTAAAGCCCTGCAGAGGGTGTGGTGCTCCCAGGTTCCCAGGCACCTAAGAAGAGAGGCAGAAGTTTTACAGAGTGGGCTGGCGGAGTTCAGAAGTACAGTTCTGCCAGAATTGTAGTACAAATATGATGCCCAAGTGGTATTTTTGGATCTAGCCACAATTTGGCATACAAAGAATATGAGTAATGACAAATGTATTGGTTCTCCTGATAAAGCAATCCAGTGTCCAATCCCTCTGAATTGTAAATTTTATCTGAATCCCGAGATAATTTAGATTCCTGTGGTGATATCTATTCAATACATAGCCTCCTAGGTCTACAGTCTGTTTCCCATTATATTTGTCAACACCTGCCATAACAGAGCCTTGGTCTTAGTCTGCTGAAAGTTACTGTATATTAACAATATTGCTGCTACTACAATGATGCTAATAATTTATAGCTCTAACATGTCTCTTGTCTTTTCCGGCAGCCAAGAGAACTCCCTTCTCTTATCTGCCACTGTTGAATTTGGAGAGTAATACTACCTCTAATGCCCTTCCACTAACCTTAGATATTTATGGTAACGTCAAATGCTTTGACAGTCTTTGCCTCTTGCTCCTTTAGTTTCTGAGAGAAAATACAGTCTGCAGGCTTCCTCGTAATCAGCCATGCATTATGTTCTGGTAGAAAGTTGTCCTCTGCAAACTTTTTTCCTCTCTAATAGTTGGTCCAGCTTGTGAGTTCTTGTCTTTTTGGGGGAGAAAAGGATGAATCCCTACATCTATGCTGTACATTCTCAACTAAGAAAATAAATCCCCAATTTTTTGTTTATCTTGTTTCAAGCCTGCTTGACTTTTTGTCCTTTGATATTCCTTTTAACAAAGTGCTGTTGCCAGTGTGCTTTTTTGGAACCAGCTCATCCAAATTTTTTTTTTTTTTGAGCTGACTCCTTCTGCCCTTGGATTTCTTGACTAATTGTTATAGTACACAAAGACTGATAATTCTGCATCTTGACATAAACAGCAACCTGTATTTGGAGAATGTGAAGAACTCAGCACATATCTAATTGATTCATAGGCTTTTAATGACTAGTTGGCATTTCTTTCAGGACTTGCTTCTTAAAAGCAGTCTTTTTATGGCCATATGGAAATATTTCAGATGATTCAAGGAGGGGAGGGGAAAAAAAAAAGACAAATACCATGCACAGGAATCTGCTATTGACAAGATTTTAGGTGAATTTTGAATTGGAGGCCTGAAACTATCTACATGTTTATGTCAGTAACACAAGGTTAAAGGGATTAAATTAGTTTTAAAAAATTCACAAATGGTATAGCATCTGAGTACTTTTATAAATAGTAAACTATGCATTTTAATGTCAAACTCTTACTTCTACATCTGAGTTCTAGCTCTGTGTGCAGTAGTGGAAATTTTGTTCAAAAGGTGTGACCAGGGAAGGAAAAAACATAACAGGAATTACGTTGCCTGGGTGAAGGCATTGATCATTGCATTCTGGTAAAGGGCCGAGTGTTTTCCTTTGCTCTCTGGTAGTGGCAAAGACCTCAGAGGTCTTGCTCTTGCCGGCTGAAGAGCAGCTGGCTTCACTGCGCGCTCCCTGCTCAGCCCCAGCTCCAGGAGCATAAATCAGACCAGCTCCATTTTAGTCATATAAAACAATACTGATTTGCACTGGTTGATGAGCTGATGTTCTCTTGAGTCATATAAGAGTCCCCAGTGCAGGTGGGTGAGACTTTCAAGGGTGCCTTACTGTCCCCAGCAAATTATAACCCCACTAAAAATGTGAAAAGTAGTGAATGAAATTCACAAATTTGGCTGGATTCAGCCATTACTTTTATGTCCAGAAGATAATTCAGAAATGACACAAAAAAATTGATATATTATCTTTTAATATTTGTTCAGAAATACATGAAATTAAAATGTCTTCCTTTGGATCAAACAGCTCATCCCATGTTGATAATAAATAGGCATCTTCCCCTACCCAATTCAACCTGTGAATGAAAAACATCCATTATTTCTTCAAATCTAATTAATAGGTCAGAGAGGCACACCTTGCATTTTCCCTGATATCACTATGAGCTGATTTAGTTCAATTTCTCATGAGTTCAGTGTATCACTGCACTGGGCATTTGCTGGGCGTTTACTGCTCCTGCTCCTGCTCTTAGAGTTTTCTCCTCCCCTTTTCATCTGCTGCTCTGGTCAGAGCCTCAACTGCTGTAGATAGCTGTGATCACTGTAAGGATGCTGCTGATTTACACAAGCAAGTGATCTGGTTCCAGGTTGTCTTACTGCTTTATGAAAATGGGTTTGGCGAGGGAACTTCATCTGTAAATGTCTGATCTGAGTTTATTAGCATCTTAATATGCCTCAGACAAGTGTTTTTTAAGGGTGTTTTCATTTTATTTCTTAGAATTTTATGTTTATTCTTTCTTTATTACTTAAATGCTGCATTGAAGAAACAAATTGTCCATTGAGATGGTTTTAGTGGAACATTTGTTTCTTTCTTGACAGAATGGTTCTCTGCGTCCATTAAAAAGTAGGAACAAAAAAGAAAGGCATTTTATTTAAAGCTTTATGTATGAAATAACCAAGTAAATGTGTATTTGGGTAGACGTGAATTGGCAGGTGGGGGATTACCAGTCCCTTAATTAAAGCAAATGAATCAGGAAGACTCACGGCCTTTACCTTGCAGCTGTGTTTCAGACAAATCCTCGACAGGCTGCGACCTGTGGGTCTGCTGGGATTTCAGGTTTTCCTGTTGCTTTTTGGGAACGCCACTGCCTTCTGCCAGTGCGTGCCAGCGCTGACCCTGCTGCAACCAGGCACAGAGGGAGGGAGGACCGCCTTCTTCTTGCCACATATTTGCTGTACAAATCTTGGTGGTGTTTGCTCATGTCAGTGTGGATTTGAAAAGCATGTATGGACCTGTAATTTGGAGAGGGAGCGTGGATGCGGGCAGCCCATGCCATAGCACGCTCCATCCCATCTGTAGCCCATGATGCTCTCAGGGAGCGCAGCAAGGGCGATGGCTCCAAAACGCTGCCCCACGTCTTGTGCACTGAAAGGGCAAGGACTGGGTTGGCAAATCTGCTGTGTGGGAAGGAGGTGGGGTGAAATGTCCCAGTGCAATTCCCCCAGTGCTTCTGCAGCTTCCCTGAGCTGGTGTCTGTTCCCCTCCCCTACCACCATAGCCGAGTCCAGCATCTCAGCGGTCCCTGCAGCTGCCCAGCTTCAGCTGCGAGCAGAGAGGAGAAATGGCTGAGCATGGAGCAAATCAGTGTTTGTAACAGCATATGAGGTTTATGACTATATTTGGTTTGCGTGGCAAGGTTTTGGTAGTGGGGGGCTACAGGGGTGGCTTCTGTGAGAAGCTGATAGAAGCTTCCCCCTTGTCCGATAGAGGCAATGCCAGCCAGCTCCAAGACGGACCCACCGCTGGCCAAGGCCGAGCCCATCAGCAACGGTGGTAGTGCCTCTGTGATAACGAATTTAAGAAGGGGGAAAAACTGCTGCGCAACAGCACCTGGAAGAGAGGAGCGAGAATATGTGAGAGAAACAACTCTGCAGACACCAAGGTCAGTGAAGAAGGAGGGGGAGGAGGTGCTCCAGGAGCCAAAGCAGAGATTGATTCCCCTGCAGCCCATGGTGAAGACCATGGTGAGACAGGCTGTCCCCCTGCAGCCGATGGAGGTTAACGGTAGAACAGATATCCACCTGCAGCCTGTGGAGGATGCCATGCCGGAGCCAGTGGATGAGCCTGAAGGAGGTTGTGACCCTGTGGGAAGCCCGTGCTGGAGCAGGCTCTTGGCAGGACCTGTGGACCTGTGGAGAGAGGACCCCACGCTGGAGCAGATTTTCTGGCAGGACCTGTGACCCCATGTGGGACCCACGCTGGAGCAGTCTGTTCCTGAAGGACTGCACCCCGTGGAAAGGACCCACGCTGGAGCAGTTCATGAAGAACTGCAGCCCATGGGAAGGACTCATTGGAGAAGTTCGTGGAAAACTGTCTCCCATGGGAGGGACCCGATGCTGGAGCAGGGCAAGAGTGTGAGGAGTCCTTGCCCTGAGGAGGAAGGAGCGGCAGGGACAATGTGTGATGAACTGAACGCAACCCCCATTCCCCATCCCCCTGCGCTGCTCGGGGGGAGGAGGTAGAGAAAATCGGGACTGAAGTTGAGCTCGGGAAGAAGGGAGGGGTGGGGGGACGGTGTTTTCAGATTTAGTTTTTTTTCTCATTATCCTACTCTGATTTGATTAGCAATAAATTAAATTAATTTCAAGTCTGTTTTGCCCATGACGGTAATTGCTGAGTGATCTCTCCCTGTCCTTATCTCGACCCACAAGCCTTTTCGTTATATTTTCTCTCCCCTGTCCAGCTGAGGAGGGGAGTGATAGAGCAGCTTTAGTGGGCACCTGGCATCCAGCCAGGGTCAACCCACCACGACGATGTAGGAAGTTTGTTTTAGTAACAAATCAGAAGTGAAGGTCTGAGAAAGGTGGAGCTGTTGTGAGATGAGGAGTACCCTGAGAATGCAAAAAAAATAACCATTTTAAATCAAGTAAACCAATACACAGGCCAGCAACTGATAGGACAGTAGTGCAGAGGTGTCTAAATAAAACACTACTTACACTACTCACAACTGATTTTAGTAACACGTGGAGCAGCTGTTATTTACCAAAGATGTCAGTTATTTAATTATAGTTTATACTAGAACATTTTCAAGGTCATAGTTGTGGTATTTTCTTAATTACAGTGTAGGCTATAAAAAACCCCAGAACATTTCACCTTAGGGCACCCAAAAATAGTTGTTGCCATTCCATCTTATTGGGTACTCTTGAGTGTCTGCTGTAAAGTAGGACTTCTGAAGTCTCTAAATTAAGAAAAGTTTAAAATTTTATCGTTTGATGGACTGTTCTTCCATGGTTTCCATGGAAAAGATGGAGATAAACTCAGCGGGAATGACTGAAGCAGGTTGGAAGTGCAAACAAACAACAAAAAAAAAGGTCTCTGAAATTCTTTCCAACAAATAGAAACCAGAAAAATACAATTTTCCTTACAGCAAAATTGTCATAAATCCTGTTTTCATATCTGTTCTGCCAAGCTGAATTTTTTTGCTTTTCTTGTGTCAAACACATGAACTTTAACATTTTTCCTCTTTTGGGCAAGGGTTCAACCTGGCAAGAGTGAAGTGACTTGTAACTGTTATTTTCTGAGCTTTAAATGCAATAAAGGAACATTTATTATTCCTCATTTTTTTTCTGGAAACGGACCAAATTGTAGTTTTAGGCAGTACTATGGTGAATTTATTTTTCTTTTCTTGGTGCCATATCTGGTAATACCTGGCTCAAGGTTGCTGAAGCTAATAAAAAAAACCCTGGCATCGTATAATCTGTTCTTGTTATGAGTAGAGATGGACTGATGCTAATTTTTTTGTCTTACTGGACTGTAATCCTAGATGCCATGAAGATATGCAGAGCTAACTGAGTAAAAGTCACTTGTTTGGGTAGTCCAAAGAGTGCCAAGGTAGCCTTCTGCATTTCAAGCATGAGTGTGGAAAAAAGTTTTCCTAGGAAATGGTGTAGTAAGTCCCTGTCTCCATTCAATAGCTCTGATACAGGGTGTTCACAAAATGAAATTATGTGATAGTACTGTGTTTATTGGACTTTCTCACCCTTTTTATCTCGGTCACATAAGCCTCTTATCGGGCTCCTCTCTGGCCAAACAGCTGCTCAGTGCTGTGTTAAATAGTCAACACGCAGCTGTGTCTTTCTAGTGGACAGGACCTCAGCGCATGACATTCATCTAGATGTGCAGCATCAATACCAGCACAGAGCTGGGGTGAGACGGCGGTGAACTAGTCCCCTTTGACTTCCCCAGCCAACACAGATGAAGGGTGGACCTTCTCACCATAGGGGTGTCCGCAGGCTGCAAGCCTTGGTGGCCTGGCATTGGTCTCCACGTGCTGGGTCCCGCATGCTCCCAGGGACCTACTCTGGTCATGCCTGAGCCAAGCATCAAAGTCCCGTCTGGTGTCCAGCCACATGGATACCACCGTTGTGTGCTTCTCTGCTTTTTTGGTATGCAATCTAGGTCAAGAGGAGTAAGGCACAACCTGAGATTTCTCCCTTAAATCTTCTGCCCTGACATCTACAGGCATTTCTCCACAACATTAGGCTATCAGCAAGGTAGACGCAAGCTGAGTTTGGTCGGTTCACCGTGCTTCTCTGGCAGCTTTAAGGTGAGGCGGTGCTAGTGGTGTCTGCTGGTTAATGTTACATCATCTCATGTGTCTTCTGAAAGCTGGAGGAGTGAAATGTGCTGCTTCATGTTCCTGCTGGTGAGATCTGGAGCCAAAGCTGGCTGAATTTATCATTGCAACTGCTCAATTCTTCTTCTGTCACGTTTCACTGAATCCACAGTCAAAGGACAACTTTGGAGTTTGGCTTTACCTCCAGTGTGATTACACTGGGGACTCCAGTTTTCTGTTTAAAAGTGGGAGTTCATCGAAGGCCCATGAAAGTGAAGGATTGTTTAATTACTTCTTGATTTGCCAACAGTATACTCATCCCTGTTCAGAACATAAAGATATATAATGTCTGTTCCCCATGGAGTCTTAGCAGAGTCCTGAATATTGTTTCCTCCAGACAGGTTTCAATGTGTTTTCATCTGCTCATGCAGTATCTGTTGTGGCTCTAACATAACAAACTTAAGAGTAGGGAAACGTATTATGAAAGGCTTGAGAACATCTGCAGCAGAAGGTCCCAGTTCTGCCCTGATCACAAGTTTTTCAGCTGAAATTGTGTGAGGTGAAATTTATTTAATGGGTGAAATGGACAGAAACCTTTCTCTCAGGAAGAAAACCTCCATGCACATCTTTATTTTTTTGCGAACTAATTTGCTAGAAAAGGAGGAAGTAACCTACTGATTTAATTATTGTTATTATTTGTAGTTTTCCCATCCCATTTAAGGAGCTTCTGGGTAAAGAATAAAACTTGGTTTTCTAAGGGCATTGCCCAATGAGGGCTTTAGAGTAGAAATCTGGAAAGATATATTTAATTCTTTGTCCCATCACTGGTTTGCTGAATTATATATATAATATTTCTCTATTTCTTCCATCCTTTATCTTGTAAACTGCAAACTTTTCAGAGGAGAGGTTATCTCTTGCTTTGTTTCCATAGTGCACAACAACACAACGTTGATCAGAATCTCCACCTGCCACAAAATTAAAAATCAACATGTTAGGTTCACATAGACAGAGAGCAAAACTAATGAGACATCCACTGTTAAACAGAGAACTGTAATGCAGTAGTCTTCTGACCTTGGAATTACCTTTACCTGTGTGTGTCTTTACACTGCTTTTTTTACATTTTTTTAATTTACCTTACATTACACTTTACATTGCCCCTCCAATGTTGGGCACTACAATGAGGAAACAGTAAGAGAACAAAGTTTTGCCCTAGATGGCTCGACTCATGCAGTATCACCAAATGACTGGTAAATTCCACAATCAGAACTAAAAATGATGTGATTCTCATTACTTGGCATCCTTACCCTCACTGCAGAGCTGTGACCAGCCAGTCACACAAAGCCCTGTACTGCTGGGGCTGAGTGCAGGTGGGGTGGCTGCAGGAGGGACTGCATGGGGCAGCAGCACGAGTTGAGCCTGAATGGTGGCTTAGCTCCACAACTTCTTAGAGTGTTTTCTTGTCAAACACCCCCACAGCCTAGAAGGAATGTTTTCAATCACTTTCTCTTTGTAACCAGCCAAACAGCTGTTTTTCCAGAAAGGACTTGGGACACTGCGATGTGTAAATCGAGCCTTTGGAGCCAACTCCATTTCCAATTTTGTTTTCAGCTTACAGTGATGAGGATGTGGCTGTGCTGGCATGAGAGATAGTTGCTGCATGTGGCACAGCAGCTCCTGAGCTTGTGAGCTGTGCTGATGTGCACCAGCATCATCTTCCCAGCCACTGGCCCCTATATATTGGCAGCGAGTGAGCTCTCCTGCTCTTTCACCACATGTAGTTTGGTCCTTTGGTGCAGGACTAAGGAAATCTCTAGATGATCCTTTGGTGCAAGATCATAATAATAAAAGAAGGCCACAGCCAAGAATTTTATGAATGTGCCTGGAAACTTTGTTAAATTGCAATATCTATCCACATGACAGCTCTGCAGCATTCTGATGCCAAACCTCCAGAGACAATCCTAAGCACTTACAGGAAAGATCATCTGCACTTTAAGTACTCAGTATTTTCAGTATGTACGACTTAAATTGCTTTCCAGACTGGGGAAATGTTTCTCAACACAGGGGCTTTATCTAAATGATGGAAAGCCGTCCCTGTGGCCCTGCTTGTGTTCTGCCTCCATGCTGGGAAAAGACAGTGTCTACTGCCCTCTTTGCTCCAGTGCTGTGGTTTCCAGCAGAAGAAAACTGAGGTGTGGGGACAAAAAGGGAGCCATGGTGTGCTCTGGTCTAAACTGTGAGAGACCCAGGACCACTGTGCCTTGGAGTAGAAAGTAGAAAAGCTGCTGAATCTTTACTTTGTGGCTAAGTCTTAGGTTCTGTTCCCTGCTCCCAAGAACTGCTTCTGCATTTTACCTCTAACCATTTCTTGGAAAAAGAGCAACTCATCTTTGAAGCAGCATCCAGAACCCATCCGTCCCTTGGGAGGAGACAGACGTGGTCTGAATTCTCTCAAGGAAATAGAAGAATCACAACACAGGCTCCTATTTCCTTGCAAGAGATTTAGCTGCTAGGCTACTATAGAAAAATGGAAGGACTACTGACAATCATATTTTAATACAATGAGATCTGCCTATGTGTTTTTTTTAAAGATCTAGGTAACTTTAAGGTACTTAGGTCTTTAAGGCACCTGCCTTAAAGGGACTGAAATATCCCCACAAGCTTTTATATATCTGCATATCCGCAGTTGATATGCGGATCCTAAGAGACTAAAAGCATGCCCATGGCAAACTCAGGCCAAGGAAACGCTGTCTGCTAGAATACTATTGCCAGACTTCCCATTATAAGAAGTGACCTTTCACTCCCTTACAGAGATTTTGGATCTTCAATACTGACATAGAGGGTAAGGAAACTCATGTTACAAGAGAAAATTGCCTTGATTTGTCTTTTGAAACAGCTTCTCCTTTTACTGCCTAATGTTCTAACATACAACCTTCCACTCAGTAACTGCTTGTCTATCTGCTACAATATGTTTAACGTGAGAAGCCTTTCCCCCTTTGACCGGATTTTCTCTTTCCTTTTATCGACATTTTTCTTTCTTTAAGGAAATTCCACATCTTGTGGAGTCTTAGGAGTGCTTGGCTGAAACAGCTTCTAAAACAATATCTTAAAACAAATTCTCTTTTAAGACTTGAGCCATGCCAGACTTCTAAGGCAAATGGTCCTTGGTCATAAATATTTGAAAAATAATGAAGGGAAAATGGAAAAGGAGTATATTTTCATTGCACCAGGAGGATTTGAAGGAAGCTTCTCACAAAGGCCTGCTTACTTGAAGCCACTGCTTAAACAGGAGAATTTGGAGTGCCTCATAATGTGAGCCAAAAGTCTGGTGCTGATATTCATGCTTAATAGCAATTGTGTCTATAATTGGCATCACCTTGTCCAAGGCACTACACAAGTTTGTTATGTACCAGCCTTTTCATGGAGGTGTCAGCGCTCACTGCAAACTTCTGCTTCAGTTTATCAGGTTTCCCTTATGTTCTTTGCAGCACCAGGAGAGTCATTTCCCTCTTTATTTTTTCTCACGGTTTCTCAAGGTTTTATGTATTTTTATTCTTATGATCATGGGGTTATTTGCATCAGCCTTACTCCGCATCATTAGAGCTACACATTCTTGATATACACATTTTCCTTTTTCCTTTTCATACTTAATTGTGGAATCCCAAGAGAAAAATACATTGTTTGCTGTGGTTTTAAGAGTCCAATAGAGAGATGCATTGCAACAGTACCACTCATGAAAGAACTAGCAGTTAATAAAGTTTTTTATATGTTGGCCTAACATATGTTACTTTTCTATAGACACTTTTGCTTTAATATAAGACATTCAGCATGTTCTTTCTTGCAGGACAAAATCTCTATCAAGAAGTCAAATAAAGGCAAGTAATACATGTCATTGCAAAAAGCAAACATCACAGAGTTTGATATCCCCATAAAAATAAGTAAGGAATTGTTTTCTCAGTGTTCATCTGTGGAAGTCTGAGCAAGGCACCCACCAAAGGGAACAAACAAGAGTCACAGCCTTCATCCCATCAAAAACCAGGCCAGTCTGTTCTTCTTTTTGGGACTGTTTCTCTAGTACTGCATTCAAAATGCAGTTACAATGGTGACCATTCCACAGTACAAATAATATTATTAAATGAAATAAAATAATGCTTATTATAGTGAGAAGCATTGTAACATGCTGTCTTTATGAATTACATGCCTGGACTTACTTATCAGTTGCCCACTTAATATTCTCATGAGCGGTCTTTGCTGAGGTCCTGTTAAACCATAGACTGACTATGTAATGCCAAGACTCGTGGGGTTGCTGTGCACAGAAGCACAGGCAGACTACTAACCATTCTTTTATAAAATGAGTGATGGCTCTGAACTGAATTTTAAACAGCTGGGGGTTTTTCCATTCCCTGATACCTTCTGCACGGGTATTCTGCACTGGATAATTTTACTTCTTTCAACTACAGCTCAATATTTCATTGCTTTGATATCTCCTATATAGATATAAAACATTCTTCTAGCAAAGATCTCCACACAGCTCAGAGATGCAGAGGGAGCTGGGTGAGTGCACATGAGGTCTGAATTTGGCTGAGCATGCACACAGCATCTTCTGATATTGCCTCAGTGACAGAATGGGTCATGCTTTGGATTTGAACTCTGATGCCTGAAGTATCTTTCATGCTCCTGATAAAAAGAAAGGACCAGTTGATAAGAGAAGGAGCAGGTACCTGGAGCTGCTGCTTTGAAATTCAGTGGCAAGCCAACCAAACTGAGAGTCTTTCATCAACTCCAGTGGGGTTTGGGTCCACTTCTTAATTGCTCGGTTGCTGGGTGACAAGTAACTCATAGGGTGGTGTTACAATGCTGCTCTGTCATTTGAGTCTTGATCCAGCAAACTCCTTAAGTGTGAGCTTAACTATAAGTTAGTTTGTAGTCTCCTTCAAATAAATGGGACTATTGAAGTTGTATAAAGCTGAAAGCCACCTGAAGTAATGCTTTGGACTGGATGCACTGGCCCAATATGCTCTTACATATGCATCCTTATACCAGAATGACTGTTTTCTCAGCTTGGTGCTGCCATATACAATTTTTAGCCTGGCCAGGGTTGTGCTATTCCTGTTTCATTTCTGGTGAGCCCAACCCTTTCCCTCCTTTGGTCTGCCATCTTGGAGAACTGCTGGTGAACCGTGTTAGGAGCAGAGCTGAGCTAGGTGTGTTAGGCTTCTGTCCTTAAAAGGACAGAGGTGTCTAAGAGAGGTACTACCATACAGAATTATTTTCTTCATTAGAGAGCAGAAATGTAATGTTGTGTTCACTGGGTAGGATTCATTTTATTGTTTTCACTAAAATAAAATAATTTTTAACAAGGTAAATGACCTTACAGTTTTATATCTTCCCAACAAGCTGTGACCAGCTATGGAATACACTATGTTGACCATGAACTCTCTCACCTTTTCCTCTGATTTACACAGAACCTTATGGATAACAAATAAAGTTTCTCCTTATTGCAGGAGGGTGGGGGAATAAAAAAGCACTGATGAATATCTGAACAGGCTGCCATAAATACATCTTGCTTGGCATGCCTGTCCCCGAGGTGAACTGATTTGTGGCCTGGATTAAAAAATGTTTTACTGTTCTTTGCTTCTCACTCTGTGGATTCAGCTATTTAGATCAGGCTAATTTTCAACTGAAGGAACTGAAGAGCTATTCTCCCCGAAGTTTATCTCATTTGTTTAAAAACTGGTGGCAAACCATTGACCGCTCTATTTGTTTCAAAGTGAGCAGCCGTGGGGGAGGAGGGTTATATCTGGAAAACTCCCACATGCAAACTCCCAAGGTCCTTTCCTGAAATAACAAATAGTTTCACGAGTGGTAAAATGAACTTCACGTGGTTTCCAGCAACTCTCTCCTCAGCTGTAGCAGAGGATGAGCTCATCTGGTTATGGTCAATGGGATTTAAGAGGGTATATTTCTTGTCATAAAACATGTCAGAATATGGTATCTTTTCAGCCTCTACCACTGTGTCAAAGTTGTTGAGGTTGGCCAGCCACTTCTACAAGGGGAAGAAAGGCAGAAACAAACTTATTCACAGGACAACACCTTAGGAAGTGAGGCTATAATTCCAGAAACCCTAGAAAAGTGGAACTAAATATTCCATATTATTGGTTAGGTCCTTAGACAAGGTCATTCTCTGAATTCTTCTTTCTGAAGGAACTGACACTTACAGACTCTCCTTGTGCAATGGATATCCAAGAACAGATGTCAGATTAGCTATTAGCAAGCAGTTATTGCCTTTTGGGTTTTGTTTTTTTTTTTATTTTATTGAAGGAATTCATTGTCTCTTGAATGATGATAATAAAAGTGTACTTCTTTCTGTAGTAGGTATGTCATAACTGGGAGTAGCTTTAACAAGAATGTGTTGATACATTGCTAAAGCTTGCAAGGAAACACAGACATCCAGAGCAAACACAGGATGAAATCTATGTTTCTTAATCTTGCTGCTCATGCAGCATGGCATTAGGAGAACATGCTCTGGCTGGGAAGGAGAAACATTGGATGTGCTGGGCACCCATGCTGGGGAAAGTCTTGAGACAAGCACAATTTCCTGAATATTGAGCTGAATTCTCAGTTGCCAGCTGCCCTCCATGCAGGGAGAGGAAGGCAAACACTTCTGAAAATGCAGCTGCTTTGAGCATTTAAATGGGAGCTCCTCTAACTTGGACAGCTGGATTATCATGTATAACATTATGTTTAAAATTAGTGGTTGGGAAAGAATTAAGAGGAAAAGAAAAGAGAGATTACTTCAGATAAATAAAATATAAAGCATGCTGCTTCCCAGTTAGTTCAGACTCTCTGCAGGGAAATGCCTCACTGTGAAGGATGTCTCCCAGCTTTCTTCCCACTCATCTTCCTTATGAGGTAGTTTCCCTTCCCCAGTGCAAAGATGTCTTTGTAGCTCCTGCCATCTAGAATATCCTCCTTCTGTGTATTGCTTAAATGACCTTTTTGCCTTATGACTTAACACCTACTTTTATTCATTGTGAAATATATTAATATGCTTTTTAGTAAATGTGACAGGTGGTGTATTACCCACTGTCGTCTTTTATTTACTCCTATAAAGCATTATGGAATACCGTTAGTATGTGACATTCAGGACACAGTATAATACTGCATTGTATTGCATTGCAACATGGGAAGTTCCTTGAAAGAGACACTGCCTTTTCCTTTGCCTACATCTTTTCTCAAGTGGTTTTTTCCCTGACTTTCCCCATGGCCCGTGTCTGGTTTCTGCGAGTTCCCCCAGTGTATCTGATGAGAACAATGCTTGTCTGCTTGGAAAGCTCTTGTCATTTTAGTCTCACATCTTAGTTGCTACAAGAAGTACAGGAGTTGCTCATATCTCAAGCTGTTTCCCAGGTGCTTGATTATTTGTGAGGGGCCAACCTCCAGAGACTGAGTTTGGGTTGACTGTGTTCCCGCATCTGTCTAAACCAGTTAACTCTGCAAAACCCCGTTGAAAATCCCCTTAGAAAACACTAGTGCTTTTGGTTCCAGTCCTGGCTGCACCACTTCATGTTGTAATTTAGTACGTGGGGAGAGAGTTAAGAGGGAATCAAGCTGTTTCAGAGCTCTTGAAGAGTCTACTCCAATGTCAGGTGAATCACAGAATCATAGAATCATAGAATCATTAAGGTTGGAAAATACCTCTAAGATCATTGAGTCCAACCAGCAACCCAACACCACCATGCCCACTAAACCATGTCCCTAAGCGCCTCATCTACTCGTCTTTTAAATACCTCCAGGGATGGGGACTCCACCACTTCCCTGGGCAGCCTGTCCCAATGTTTCACCACTCTTTCAGGAAAGACATTTTTCCTCGCATCCAATCTAAACCTCCCCTGGCACAACTTGAGGCCATTTCCTCTTGTCCTATCGCTAGTTACTTGGGAGAAGAGACCGACACCCACCTCGCTACAACCTCCTTTCAGGTAGTTGTAGAGAGCGATGAGGTCTCCCCTCAGCCTCCTTTTCTGCAGGCTAAACAACTCCAGTTCCCTCAGCCGCTCTTCATAAGACTTGTTTTCCAGACCCCTCACCAGCCTCGTTGCCCTTCTCTGGACACGCTCCAGCACCTCGACGTCCTTCTTGTAGTGAGGGGCCCAAAACTGAACACAGTAGTCGAGGTGCGGCCTCACCAGGGCCGAGTACAGGGGCACGATCACTTCCCTACTCCTGCTGGCCACACTATTTCTGATACAGGCCAGGATGCCATTGGCCTTCTTGGCCGCCTGGGCACACTGCCAGCTCATGTTTAGCCGGCTGTCGACCAACACCCCCAGGTCCTTCTCTGCTGGGCAGCTTTCCAGCCACTCTTCCCCAAGCCTGTAGCGCTGCATGGGGTTGTTGTGGCCAAAGTGCAGGACCCGGCACTTGGCCTTGTTGAACCTCATACAGTTGGTCTGGGCCCATCAATCCAGCCTGTCCAGGTCCCTCTACAGAGCCTGCCTACCCTTGAGCAGATCAACAGTCCCGCCCAACTTGGTGTCGTCTGCAAACTTACTGAGGGAGCGCTCAATCCCCTCATCCAGATCATCGATAAAGATATTAAACAAGACCGGCCCCAAAACCGAGCCCTGGGGAACACCGCTCGTGACCGGCCGCCAACTGGATTTAACTCCATTCACCACAACTCTCTGGGCCCGGCCGTCCAGCCAGTTTTTGACCCAGCGCAGAGTACACCTGTCTAAGCCGTGAGCCGCCAGCTTCTCTAGGAGAATGCTGTGGGAGACGGTGACGGTGACGGTGTCAAAGGCCTTACTGAAGTCCAGGTAGACCACATCCACAGCCTTTCCCTCATCCACTAGGCGGGTCACCTGGTCATAGAAGGAGATCAGGTTGGTCAAGCAGGACCTGCCTTTCATGAATCCGTGCTGGCTAGGCCGGATCCCCTGGTTGTCCCGCTCATGCCTTGTGAGCGCCCTCAAGATGAACCGCTCCATAATCTTCCCTGGCACCGAGGTCAGGCTGACAGGCCTGTAGTTCCCTGGATCCTCCTTCCGGCCCTTCTTGTAGATGGGTGTCACATTGGCAAGCCTCCAGTCATCCGGGACCTCCCCCGTTAACCAGGACTGCTGATAAATGATGGAGAGTGGCTTGGCGAGCACCTCCGCCAGCTCCCTCAGCACTCTCAGGTGGATCCCATCCGGCCCCATAGACTTGTGAGCGTCCAGGTGGCGTAGCAGGTCATTGACTGCTTCCTCTTGGATTATGGGGGGTTCATCCTGCTCACTGTCCCCGTCTTCCAGCTCGGGGGGCCGAGTACCCTGAGGAGAACTGCTCTGCCTGTTAAAGACTGAGGCAAAGAAGGCATTGAGTACCTCAGCCTTTTCCTCATCCTCAGTGACAATGTTCCCCCCCCGCATCGAATAAGGGATGGAGATTCTCCTTGGCTCTCTTCTTGTCATTAATATATTTGTAAAAACTTTTTTTGTTGTCTTTAACGACAGCGGCCAGATTGCGTTCTAGCTGGGCTTTTGCCTTTCTCATTTCTTCTCTGCACAACCTAACGAGATCCCTGTACTCTTCTTGAGTCGCCTGCCCCTTCTTCCACAAGCGGTAAGCTCTCCTTTTTTTCCTGAGTCCCAGCAAGAGCTCCCCGTTCAGCCAGGCCAGTCGTCTTCCCCGCCCGTTCTTCTTACAGCATACGGGGACAGCCTGCTCCTGCGCCTTTAAGACTTCCTTCCTGAAGAACGTCCAGCCTTCCTGGACCCCTTTGCCCTTCAGGACCGTCTCCCACGGGACTCTCTCAACCAGCGTCCTGAACAGGCCAAAGTCCGCCCTCCGGAAGTCCATGGTTGCGGTTTTGCTGGCCCCCCTCCTTACTTCACCAAGAATCGAGTATTCTATCATTTCATGGTCGCTAAGCCCAAGACGGCCTCCAACCACTGCATCTCCCACCAGTCCTTCTCTGTTAGTAAACAGCAGGTCGAGCGAGGCACCTCCCCTGGTAGGCTCACTCACCAGCTGTGTCAGGAAGTTGTCTTCCACACACTCCAGGAACCTCCTAGACTGCTTCCTCTCTGCCGTGTTGTATTTCCAGCAGACGTCCGGGAAGTTGAAGTCTCCCACGAGAACAAGAGCTAGCAATTGAGAGACTTCTGCCAGCCGCTTATAGAACGCTTCATCCACCCCTTCATCCTGGTTGGGTGGTCTATAACAGACTCCCAACTGGATATCTGCCTCCTTGTCCTTCCCCCTCATCCTTACCCATAGACACTCAACTGTACCATCATCACAATTGTTGAGCTCTATACAATCGAAACACTCCCTAACATACAGGGCCACCCCACCGCCTCTCCTTCCTCGCCTGTCCCTTCTGAAGAGTCTATAGCCATCCATTGCAGCACTCCAGTCATGAGAGTCACCCCACCACGTTTCTGTGATGGTGACTAAGTCATATCTCTCCTGCTGCACAATGGCTTCCAGCTCCTCCTGCTTGCCGCCCATGCTGCGTGCATTGGTGTATATGCACTTGAGCTGGGCTATCGATTTCGCCCCCGGCATCGGCACGCCACCCCTAGGCTCATCTCTAGTGAGCCTGGTTTTATCCCCTTCCCCGTTCAAACCTAGTTTAAAGCCCTCTCAGTGAGCCCCGCCAATTCATGAGCAAGGATCCTTTTCCCCCTGTGAGACAGCTGGACTCCATCTGTCGCCAGCAGGCCCGGTGCCATGTAAACCTCCCCATGATCAAAAAAACCAAAATTCCTCCGATGGCACCAGCCCCTGAGCCACGTGTTGATCAGGTGTGTTTTCCTGCTCCTTTCAGTATTCTTCCCTGCCACTGTAGGGATAGAAGAAAACACTACCTGTGCTCCCGATCCTTGAACCAGTCGCCCCAGTGCCCTGAAGTCCCTTTTGATCACTGCAGGACTTCTCTCTAGAACCTCATCACTGCCAGCCTGTATAACCAACAGCAGGTAGTAGTCAGAAGACCGTACCAAACCAGGGAGCTTCCTAGTGATGTCTCTGACCCGGGCTCCAGGGAGGCAGCAGACTTCCCTGTGGGACGGGTCCGGTCGGCATATCGGGCCCTCTGTTCCCCTCAGAAGGGAATCGCCTATGACAATTACCCTCCTTTTTTTTCTTAGCAGCGGCAGTCATAATGCGTGGGGCTGACTGCCTCACCCTAGGCGACCCCCCGGATGGACCTTCGTCTACATCCTCGTTTGCCTCGCCCTCAAGTTCCAGGGCCCCATATCTATTCTGTAAGGGCAACCGGGAAGGTGAGGGAGGCCGGGCGGGCTTCGCCTGGCACGCCGAGCAGGGACCTGTTTCCATCCCCCCCCGTCGCTTAGGTCCCCTCTTTCTACCTGGTGGCAAGAAGGCAGGGGATCCTCTGCTTCTCACGGAGCCTCCATCTGCTGCCTCTGCCTCAGGGACGGTAGGGTGTGGCTCCACCAATCTATCTCCCTCTCACACTCCTGGATACTCCTCAACTTTTCCACCTCCTCCTTCAGCTCTGCCACCAGGCTGAGCAGATCATCCACCTGGTCACACCGCACACAGGTGGTGTCTCTGCCGCCCTCCGGTACAGCTGACAGGCTCAGGCACTCCCTGCAGCCAGAGACCTGGACAGCTGTATTCTTGCGTGTGAGCTCCGTCTGGGTCACCACATTCCTTCTGGCGATGGCTTTCAGCCGAGTGGAAACCATAGCCGGTCCTCTTCTCGGAAGCCGACGATTACCAGTTGAGTTGGCCTCTAGAGCCGGGAGTGGGGCTGCGCCTTGCCCGCTCGCCTTCCCTGCACGCCCTGCCCGCGCGAACTGCCGCGCCACACCCTTCTGACGCGCCACGTCCTGTTTGCCCGCCCTGTTCGCCGCGCTCCGGGTCACTCGCGCTCCCTGGGGGCTGCTCTTGTAAGTGAGGGGGTTTGGCCGCCGCCCCTCTTGTCCCCGCCCACGCTGAGCCAGAGCTGCCGCTCGTCAGGAGCTCCCTCCTCCGGCTCGGGGAATGGGGGGGCTGGGGCTCCCTCTCGCTCCCTGTGCTTTTGCTTTTTGCGGGTTTGGCCGCTCAGGCCACTCAGGCTCTGAGTGGCTTTGCACTTCATCCCATGTGAGTTATAGAAACAGTATTTATGGCCATTCTCGTCAAAGTTATTTTCTTCCTTTGTGGAAAAGGCATATCTTCATACTGTAATATTTTTATATCCCCTATTTTACTATACCGAGAATTGTCTCCCCATGCTTCTTTCCAGCCTTTCCTCTATAATGACTCTATAATTACTGCATTTACCATGATAGAAATAACAAGTCACTGTGCTTTGATTTTTAAGCTTCTTAACATGTGCAGCTTTATTTCTCCACTTACCTGTTGAACTTGGATAGTGCTGCGCCAGACATTACATTTCAGCACTGATCTTGGTCAGCTGTGGTTGACCTGCAGGCAGAGCACCCCGGTCTGGGGGAGTCAGAGTTTTAAGTTAAATGAAAAGCCATGATAGACCCTATTTTCTTGGGGTACAAGAATGCTGGTAACATACTTTCTCAGCTGGTGTGCTGAATAAAGTGCACAGATTTTTTGTTTGGGGGTATATATATGAGCACATTTGAAAGATACCATCCCTAGCACTCTAATCTCAGCAGCTGACAACTCCAGAGTAAAGCCTGTACTAGGACTGGCTGGGAAAGGGGAACCTTTCCCTCAGAAGCATGAACCACATTGAACCACCCAGTGAAATGCGTGCTGATAGTGGGAAAATGGCAAGAGTTTGCTGTCCAAGAAAGAAGAGCAAAGTACTCTTAGGTATAGGATGAGTTCTGCCATGGTTTACTGCAGTAACTTTTATTCTGTCTTAGGGAATGGTTGTTTTATTCAAAAGTGCACAATTTACTTTCATCAAAACTTGTTTTATTTTTATCCCTTTTCCTGGACATTTTGGACATAGTCCTGTGAAATACTCTGTCCTCTTGGGTGTACTGGGTGTTTTCAGAGTCCGAAGGTCCTCAGCATTTCAGTAGGAACTCAGTAATGTTGGCTGGACATTTTGTTTCATTCCAGATCAGGGAAAAAAACCCCAGAGGTGTCTTTTTTTTCTTTTTCAGGGGAAAAAAAAAAAAAAATAGAAAACAGACTTGAGTGTAGATCTTCCTGATCAAAATTGCAACAAAACTGATGGGTGGGTGGTCTGCATTTTCACTGAATTGTCACTTTTCCAATGCAAAATTCTTTGGTCAAAAAAGAACAGAACAAAACAAAACAAAACTGGCTAGTTCTGCACTTTGTGAGCTATGGAGTCAGGGCTGTATTTGCTTAGAAAGGGTGGCTCAGGGTGTGAGAACATTTCATCTTGTATGAAGACTTCTTAAAAATATGTCACAAATAGATCTTTGGAGATAGTTTTTACAGGAAACCCAGACTTTTTTCTTCTAAGTTTCAGGTTGTTTGGAAGCTAGAATTACTACCCTGTCAGAAGGGTACAATGAAGCTTCAGTCAAACATTAGATTTTATTTTAAGAGAGAGAACTTTGATTACTGCTTGTAGTGGAACTGGAGGTTGACCTGACCTTCAGCAGAGTACTGGGAGTGATGTTAAATTTAAGATCAGGACACCAGAGTCTAGGTGTTTACATGAAAGCTAGTGTCCGAGTTCTCATTAGTAAGTAGAAATTTGGTCAATGTAGTTGGTCTTGACTAACTAAGTCAAGACCTGTCCAGGTGTAGCTCCCACCGGCCATGTTGAGAAGGGCCTCAGCTTGCCCACACACAGGTGGCTCAGCGAGACAGCACAGCTTCCACGGGACTTCTGCTGGGGGCTGCTGGATGTGCTGCTGGACCTCCCTGTCCTCGTGGAGGCCAGGCAGGAAACCGTACTATGTCTTAAATGGTGTTGCAAATCTCTCTGTGAGTAACTGAACTGAGCCCTAGATCCCCACGCACCACATGGGGAACACAGATAGCTATCTCACTGGTGGAGGCTCAGATCTGAGTGTCCTAACTGGGGACTGAATCCTGCCATGATCTGCGTATTGCCTTGAAGCCTTCTGATCCTCGAAATTTCACCACGCTGAAGTTGTCAATGCACAAAAAACTAGTTGTTTGCAGTTCTTTGATGCTGGGAGCCAAATGTCAGTACCAGTCAGTAACAGCTGGACAATGCAAGTGCATGGTGCAACTGAGAAGACATTTGGACTTTTAGAGCTGGGTCTTGCCACAGTTCCTGTTACCCTTGGAGCCAGGGATTTACAGCAGCTGAGGCTTTACCTTAGTATAAGTAAACTTTAGGAACAATTGAGTATTTGCTCAGGCAGAAGTTGTGGAATTTTAATTAAGTAAAGGCTTGGCTATTTGTCTTGAAATTACTCAATCAGATGGTTGGTGGGACAGTTTCTGACTTCAGTTACGTCCATGTAAGCATGGAGTAGCTATTTGTGTTAATTATCCATTGACAGCACATGATTCACACCATATAAATAAAATCAAAATGTGACCTAACACATGCTTCTGGGAGGAAGCACTTTAGCATAATAAACAAACTTAGACTCACTCGCATGTACTTCCCTGCAGCCTTGTTATTGCCGCTTTTGTTCAGAGGGCATCTCTCCTCAGAGCACCAAATTTGGGAAGCAGGCATCTTTCTTTACCTTTTTACTTCACTCTGTCTCGCTTGACTGTTCTCATGCTTGCAGCTTTTATTAAAGTTTAAATTCTGTTTTAAAACCAAATAGGTGAGAAGGAAATTATATAGTTGATATCGATGTAAAAGTAATGATATATTTATCATAAAATAAAGAGTCTATGTAGTTGAGTACTGTTGTATTATTGTTTACAGGGGGTTGAATTAAGAGAAAATACACTGTACTTCTTATTCAATAATAACTGCTCCTAGACTCAACTTTTTGTAGACTTTAATTGCAAATAATTTGTGCTGTGTTATAAACTGTTGTGTTTTTTGCCTTCCTGTAACTGGAACAACATACTAATTTCTACGAGTTGTGACTACTAACAGAGAGCAATCACCTCACAGACTTGTACCGAAAAGAAGAGACCATCAGCGTGGCAGGGAATGGCTGCATCCACAGTCCGCGCTTCCCCAGCAGTTACCCCAGGAACCTCCTGCTGACGTGGCGGCTCCACTCCCCGGAGAGCACCAGGATCCAGCTGGCTTTTGATAATCAGTTTGGACTGGAGGAGCCTGAAAATGATATCTGCAGGTGAGTGGCATGTGGAAGTTTGCAAAGGGCTCCTTAATACCACCTTCAAGCTTAAGGATGTGGCCACTGGCATGAGACTGCAAACCAAAACCTGGGTATCTGTGGCTGGGTCTAGGATGTCCCTGCTCGGGGGACAGACCTTCAGGGGTCCCTTCCAACCCAAATTGCTCTTTGAGTTTATAAATAAACGGAGCTATCCTAGACTTGAAGCAGTTTTGGCAGGTTTTAGTCCTTCTATAATATTTTAAGCACAAGGCACTTGTACGCTCAAATCCAGCTACCTAACAACTCAGGTACTACTTTAATAGGATTTTGTCTCTATCACCTCTGTCATGTTTCAGCCAGGCAAAAAACATCTTTTTCAGTAGGTTGAAGGCTCTGGGAGGTGTGAGCGAGTAGGTACGTGTTTGTATTGGGGTGTGAGGGACAGATAAAAATGCATTGAAAAATACAATTATGTTCTTCAAATTATTTGTTTGTCTTTAATGTTATTCTTCACTGGTAGTTTCTTTTAAAACCTTTAAATATAAGTCCACAAACATCAGTGTACTCTGCATACTAATATATCTAATAAAGTATACTCTACTATATCCTGGTTGCTTTGGTTTCCCCTTTTAAGCAAAAGCGACCATAAGCTCAGTTGATCTGGCTGATTAACCCAGGTGGATAAACTCTTTGCATTAGCAGAGCACAGAGGTGAATCTTGCCAACATTCACTAAAACAGTGTAAATCCATGGAGTTTTTTGTTTATATTTCTTTTATTCAGCTATCTGTTCTGCGGGAGAGAGCAGGCTCAGGATTCCCGTGCGCTCTGAAAGGCAGATTACTGTGATGCTACTTACATAAAACACTCAAGTCTCAGCTTCCAGCTCTCTGCCTGATCATGTTGTTACTTATGCCTTATCTATGCAGAGAACTGGGTTGTTAGGTTTTCTGCACACCCAGCCTCTGCTTATCTTATCTTCTTTGTCAATTAATTTGCATTTATAGGGTTTGGCAGTTCTTTGGGGTTTTAAAGGGTAGATTTTTTTGTTTTGTTTTGCTTTGTTAATTTTCTACGTTACCAATAGGGAGAACCATTTCTGCAGGTTTGCTTTCCATTTAGTAATAAAAGAATGCAGCCTGAAACTGGATCTCCTTGCCTGCGCCTTGATGGTCTTGGCAGCTGCTGCTCTGCTCTGGTGCTGTTGGTCCGAGATCCGCAGCAGTCAGTAATGACAGTTACCTCCCAGCACCACAAACGCTTTCCCAGATTGAAAGCCTAATGCATACAGAAGCAGCCTGTTAATATTTACATAGTGGATAAACTGTGGCTGACCTTAAAGCATTGCAACTTTGAAACAGAGGGCTAATTTACTGTGGAAAAAAAGATGAAGTACTCTCTGTCAAGAGCCATTAAAGGTGGTGGCACGGTGAGGGGAAGTCAAGCTGTTACCGGCATTATGGGTTTGGGGACCATCTTCAAAGGCAGTCTGCCTGCTTTTTCCAGAGCAGCTAATTTAGGATGCAGAGAGAAGCAAAGACCTTCCATCATCCATAGTGTCTATAGAAGCTGGAGAAATTCACATTCTTTTCTGAAATAAAGCTTTCCCTGGTGTTCCTGGAAGACCTTTATTTGTGTAGTATTACTTCCAGAGTGAGGAATGTCTCAGGCAGACAGCTCGTGATGGCTTTAAGCCTGTTAAGTACTGTGTGCATAGTTAGATTTTTTGCTAATGCTCAATATGTTTTTCAAAACTAGGTTCCTTTCTGCAATTTCAGTCCCTGACAATCCCTACAGTGCTGCTTTAGAGACAGCTAAGCATGTTTTAATTGAAATGAATGCTGAGAGCTGAGCATGTGCTTGAATGCTGTGCATATTGCACAAGTAATTCAGGGCCTCTGCACCTTACCTTCCTTTTGTACTTGCTTTTGACCTTACGTTTTTTTTCCAGAAACTTCCTAGTGTTTTCTTTCAATTTTTCATTAATGCTAATTATTGTAATTTGCATACTATTAAGACTGAACTGATTGAAATTCATTCAGGCTGAGGAATGAAAAGGTATACTTTAGCAGAACTGTTTCGGAAGGAGGGGAAATATTCAAGGTTTTACAGAATTTTCTAGAAGTGCTGTTAGCATTTCCACAGGCACTTGATAAGAGATGATTCTGAAAAGCAATTAAATTACCCAGCCTCTGAGGCTCTTTGGATGCGCAGAAACAACCGAGATTGCACCTACTTCCATGATCATTGCAGCAAAGCCTCTGCTGTTGAAAGCAGAAATAATCCCGGAAAGCCCATGGATTTGCCCCATTTTTGCCAGGAGTTAGTCTGACTACCAGCCTCAAAAAGTAGAGGCCGGTCGGGGCAATTTTCACCAATGCCTACAAGGTCATCATGCTGAAAACTCTTCAACCCCTCATGTTAAAATAAGTGTTCGCTGGCTGTCGTGCTGCCCGGGGGGCAGTGGTGGATGCTCGCACAGGCAGCGCAGAGCTCTGCCTGGGTACCATGTCCATCACCATGAGGGAGTGGGACCAGAGGACAGTGGAGAGAGCCTGAGACAAGTTTATCTCTGTCTGGAACTAAACTTTGTAGTGTTACAAAAAAATGTGTGTTTCAGCAGAGTTTGGGCAGATTTAAGTGATTTGGTTATGGCGAATCTGTTATTTTCTGTTCTGTACAATTTGGGGTTGGTGAATATAAAAGCAGCAGTGCTGATATTCTTAAGCCACATAGTACTTGCATTTTTTTCACATGGACTCTCAGCAGAGAAAAACAGGTCTGTTATTTACAGAGCTATTGAGCTCCCACAACTGGGTAGGGAGGCGGGCGCCTGGCCCGCAGACCCGGGGGTGGGGAGCAGCACATTTCTAGTAAGAATTGGTTAACAGTCTTAAACTCCCTTTTTGGAGGGAGCACACTTTGATAATAAAAACCTTTCCTGGTAAAGACCTCCAAAGTTTTAAGGCTTAACTGTACTGTGGGGATGGCAGCTCTCCCTGTGTCTCGTTGCCTGTGCTCAACCTGCCCCTCTTGTCATCGCCTCTCCCTCGCCGGCCGCAATTTGTGGGGCCTAATTCTGCCTCCACAGATATCGAGGGACTGTCTTTCTCATAGATGTAGTGAGATCAGGAATTTATTCTCTGCCTTCGTTATTCTCCAGCTCAAGAAATGAACTCAATAAATGACCCAAGCCAGCAAATATGCAGGCTGTGGCAGTGAGTGCTGTCACTGTGTCCTCTCGTCCCTGGGGTTTAGTGTCTGCTGCTCCTGGCAGAGCCCTCTTTTGGCTGTGGCACAGGTGCCTGGACAAGGTGTGACCTTGCACAGGGTAAGACGTGCTGCTGCTTTTCCCCAGGTGAAGAGCGGAGGAGTCCCTGCCACGGCATGCAGAGTGCCAGCCTGCCCTTTTCCACTTGAAAGCTTGAAATGAGTCTTTCCAAACCATCTAGCAGGACCACCATGACTCCTACAAAGAAAGTCCTAAAAAGCACCTTTCAGAGCATGCACTGCCCTGTGTCCCTCCAGCATCTCCCTTTGCTCCCGGCACGGCGGCAGCAGCCCGGCTCCAGCCCTCTTGACAGGTGCAGCAGGTGGGAGCTGGCGGCTGCTGCTGCAGGGAGTTGGGGGGACCACCAGAAAGTGCACAAGGGCTTGCAGCTGCTCAGCTTGGGCAGCCTGCCTTAAATAATATTTTATCAGGTCTCTAAATTATTTATCTACCACATGAAATGCAATGCATATGTTTACTGTGTACTAAGCACATGCAAGTGCCTCTCATTGCTATTGTAACGTGGTAGAAAATACTGTCTGTTGTGTTCCAGGAGCCCAAAACCCAGCCATTTGAGCACTCAGGCAGTAGCTTGCAGCTTAGTGTATTTTGTGCTACACGAGCATGTCCACCATTTGTAATATTTAGTCTGATGTCTTGCAGTGGAGAACAAGGGACAGCTGTCTCTGTGTCTCCAGCTATGCTCCTGTCTATTTGCAACCATCTTCTGTAACCAGAGTTAGCAAAAACTAATCCTTCAAATTGGTTCCCAGGTATGACTTTGTGGAAGTGGAAGATGTATCAGAGACCAGCACGGTTATACGAGGACGGTGGTGTGGACACAAGGAAGTACCTCCAAGAATAACATCAAGAACAAATCAGATAAAGATAACCTTCAAATCCGATGACTACTTTGTGGCTAAACCTGGATTCAAGATCTGTTACTCCCTTGTGGTAAGTCACCTAGCTGTGTCATGGGTGAGAGACAGATTGTAGTGTAAAAGAGCATCAGTACTTGAAAACTGGATGGTGTAGCTAACTGCATTGGATCAAAACACTAATTGACTGAAAGTATTTTCATTCCAGCAACTACGTTAATACAGATCAAAGTATTTTTGACATCCTGTCATTAAATATAAAATAAAGTCAAGTCCAGGCCAAGATTTACACTAATAACATGTTTCAGAAGCACTAACACTTTCTGCACTGAGGCTGCACTGCCAGTGCCTCGACAGATGCTGCAGAAATAGTGAAGAAATGGCTGCTCTATGAACTCCTTTTTTATGTTCATTTGAGGTCAAATAAAAAATACCTTGAGGGGTTATGGCTGTGATTCTGAGTTAGATGCAGAGTAGTTTATTCTACATGCAATAAAATTCCACATGCAAGACAATGTGCTAAGGCTCAGGCTGTATTTTTAACCACGTATAAACATGCCTCTTTGTATATGCAGTGGCGTTAGCACTGTATCATGTACTGTTTCAGTGAGATGAAAACCTCTTCTTTTTTTATTTTGGTTTTGTCTTTAGGGAGCAGGAATGCTCATTACTCTAAGTAGATTTTGATACAAGTATGTATTCCTTTGTATTGTCCTGATTAATATTATAATGCTTTTGGTGCAGTGTAGCTCGAAAGAGGCAGATTTTGCAAACATTCAGGAAATGGTAAGCATTATTATATTGTCATCATTATTTTTTCATATCCATCACACTTCTTATTCCCTTTTTATACAGTCCACTGTTATTTAACAAGAATAAGAAAGCCTGCAATAGCAATAATGTTAATGCTGTAACAGGAGAAATCCACTCTTTGAGTCATTTCACTTCAACCTCTCAGCTTTGCATGCATGTATGCCTATGTATGCTAAAAAGGGTCCATAAACAGCACATTGTCAAGACAACTCTGAAACTATAAAGATTGTGCTCCCTTGCATTTAAATTGTTAGGCTTCTAGTGGAGTAATGCATTGCACTATGAGTAAATCCTGAGCTCTAATTTACTCTAATTTGAAGGTAATCTACTAAAACTAAAATTTAGGCAGAACAGTCTATGAAAGACCACTGGGCATAAAAATGAGACAGTGAAGCAGCCTCTCTTGACACTACTTGTATTTCAGTGCAGCCACAAAAACTCTGCTGCATTTAGCAAGCTTTATTCCAGACCACGTACAGCTAGTCTGATAGTATTAGGCTTTCCAAAAATTAATGTTTTCACTCAAAACACGGGAGACTCTGCACTAGAAAGCTCAAAAAAGGCTACTGTATTTATCTAATTTCAAAACTATGAGCAAACAGAATTTTACAGTCTAGCAAATCTATTTGGAAGAATACTCTCCAAGAGCACCCTCTGATTGAAATACTGTTTTTTCTCAGAAGGAAACCATACAGGTGATTAGTGGCATTCGCACATCACCATGAGATGGGGGGTGATACGTACTTAGCTGGATCTCAGATTCCAAACCGTCCAACCTAAAACTGCAGGATTAACATTCAGCAGAGTCAGCCCTTATTCGATAGTCCCCACAGTCGCTTAGAGCTCAGTTCATAGATATGCTGAGCACTGCTGACCCCTGAAGGTTGAACTCATTGTGCGTTTCTAGGCGGCAAACCAAGGAGCATTAATGAAGCATGCAAAACCATATGGTATTTTGTATCAGAGGAAATGAAAGGCCTTTACGTTGCTTTTTTTCTTTCTTTTGTAACCTTCTCCAAGACAAGGCTACTTCTGGGGGCTTTCTTGGAAAATGGTGCACAAGATATGTGCAAAACTTTAACTCCCTTTTTTTTCCTTATATTTGGAGTTTGGATCTGTGTGGCAGTTGTTTATTTGTATGCTAGACTCTGATTGATAATTTTCCAGAGAAAATTGAAGCAAGCAATTTGGAGAGTTCCCTTGAGTTTATTGATCAGCTTCATCTCCTGAGCGTGGTGTCAGAATGTCTGGGTGAATTTCTTGCCGTTACGCATGCAGCCAAAAAGCCTCGCAGCCTTGCTCTCTGGCCTTCTCATTTATGAATCTTCAAGGAAGTCAGTTAAGTTCACTTCATTTGACGCAGATCAAGTTTTTACCTAGTTCAGCGCTCTGCATGAGGCACAAATGAGGCACCGTAGAGCTTAGCAGAAACATACTTCATTATCTTCATGTGCTTGTGTTTTTGCATTAACTTTACATTTCAGTTCCATTTAGAGAAACAAAAAGGGATTATTTTTCTAGAGAAGACATAAGTTAGACTTGTATCCATGAAAATCATGTTTGCCCTTGTAAAACAAGGCATGCAAAGTAAGCAACGCATGTAAGACAGAGAGGCTCAGTCACTCAGGACGGTGGGATTAGAATTCAAGGTGACTCTGAAAAATTAGACTAAAAAAAATATGAGGATGATCTTTAACAGGACAAGGTTGAAAGCCATACAGATGTATGGGAATAATTTACTGTCCCAATATAAGATAAGGGACAACGGGAAAGGGAGCAGATCTGTGAAATAAAGTCTGAGCATCTGAACACAGCATTTAGCAACCTTTGCTTGCCAAGGCTGGCTCCCTCCACCTTCTTCCTTTTCCTCTCCCCGTGTCCTCTGCCTCTTGGCACCTTTGCCTCTACCCTCCCCTCTGTGTGTTTGAGGGACTAGGAAGGCTGGAGGGGGAGCAGCGAGGGTGGTTTTGGAGAGAAGGGGCAGATCCAACATGTTGCTGCCTGTTGCCTGTCCCTGATCTGCTCTTTCCCCATGAAGCCATAGGACTCCTTGGGGGTGGGAGCTCCAGGGTGGAGCTGACGCCAGGAGCTTATTAGTGACTTGAGTGTGCCCCACCGGTTATCTCAAGTTGAATAAGAGTCAAAAGTGTCCTAATGTGGCTGGAAAAAGTCACTCCTACTCTGTGCTGTCTGTGACGGTGCAGAAGGAGGCAAGTATGTGCAGCTGGTGGCTGGTGTCTAGGGACACTTCACACTCAAAGCCCCCAGTTGTGGCTGTGCAGTTTGTTGCCTTAACCTGAGTATCCACACAGAGAAATGTCTCTCTCAAACCTCTCTAAAAATTGTCTTTTCCTTCAAGCTTCACAGACCTAGAGCAAAAATGGTCTGGAGCAAGCCCTGGACAGCTATTAGGCATGAGCCTCACTTAGCTGCAAATTTGTTTGAAATTCCTCCCTGCTATTATCACTTAAAGTGGTTATTTCTCAAACTTTTTTTTTTTTTTTTACTTTTCTTGATGGAGTTGCCTTAGAAACTTTTATTTGCAGTATAGAAGGCACTGAGGTATTCCAGTCTTTTTTTCTCATGCATTATATAATTTCTTAACTCTAAGGACATAGTTTCACAACAAACACTGTAGAGATATGTGATACAGAGGAAGATAAGTCATCTTAGGTTACTTACACAGTTGCTAGAGGGGAGCTAGGCACTGTCAGGAGAGAGGCCCCTGGGTTGCACACCTTAAAGTAGATTACATGAATATTCCATATTGCCACAAATGTAAAATTTCATTCTATCGCTGCTTGCAGTGCAGTTACCTCAACTGAGGGATCTTGCATGTAGCAAGTAAGTATTCAATAATTACTAAAAATACTGCATCAATTATTTTGAGATGTAGGAATGTAAATTAAGTTACACTGTTACACATGGAAATAATCTTTGCTTGACTGAAGTAATTTTATACAATCCCCTTTTTCCTTCTGAAGTTAATTTTTTCCAATCTCCTAATTCGAGAAGGGAATGTTAACAAGTTTGGACCCCACTTTTACAAGTACATTAGCATGGACATTTACTAAAATAATCTAGGAACTCGTTCAGGAACGTGTTCCAACAATGAAGGTGAATGTTTTGAATTAAAATTCCCAACCCTGCATCTAATTTCATTTTAATGAGACAACTAGAAAACGTTGCATTCCATTTGCTAATTAAAACCACTATTTTAAGTTTATTACAAAAGGCACATATTTGTTATATGGTTATAACAGTAAATTGTTATTGCCTTACTAATTGTTTCGTTAATCCTAAATGAAATCCATATTTGGGAACTTTGACTAAAATCATTATTGGAAACAAGGGCTTCAAGAAAGCTTGGAACATATATACATGTATATATACAAACATGCATATATACAACGATGTAAGGTTAAAAAATATATATTTACATATACATCTTTTTACATATATACACATATAGATGTGCTTTTACCTTTCTTTTCCTTCTAATATAATTCATGAATAGGAAACATCACATGGTTAAACATTGGAACAAGCTGCCCAGGGAAGTGGTTGAGTCACCATCCCTGGAAGTATTTAAAAGACGTGTAGATGTGGTGCTTAGGGACATGGTTTAGTGGACATGGTGGTGTTGGGTTGACAGTTGGACTTGATGATCTTAGAGATCTTTTCCAACCTTAATGATTCTATGATTCTATGATTCTAAAGACGTGTAGATGAGGCACTTAGGGACATGGTTTAGTGGGCATGGTGGTGTTGGGTTGACAGTTGGACTCGATGATCTTAGAGGTCTTTTCCAACCTCAACGATTCTATAGCATTAAGAGCAATCTTTACTTCTTTGGGAATTGTAAACCAACAAAGGTGGACATGTGGTGCTAAACAGGAGAGCATAAGTGCATTTGTCCCAGGATAAACTTATGTGTCAAAATGTGTATCAATGTGTTAGAACATGAGTAATTTTTGCTTGTTTGAAATGACATTTCTTGAATGAGTGAGCCATAAAGAAATTAATGGATTGGGTGGGGAACTTTGGGTTTTGGTCCATCATGTGGACTTCTACAGAGAACTAGCTATTTGCTAAACGTCCAGGCTATAGGTCACCACCATTCATATGATCAAAAAAAGAACATTGGTCACAAAGTGGGGAAAAACATCACAGGCAGTCTAATAAAATTTAATTATTTGCTCATGCAAAAAAATGTTGACCAGTCAAAGTTAGTTCAAATACTAGACTTAAACTCTTTGATACTTGTCTGTTAAGCTCACAGGAAAACACCAGAAATTCAAAGCACAATCAGAAAATGAAAATGGGCAGAATAAGAACCTGGTCCTGATACTTGTACTCACAATCACTCTGAATTAAGCAACTGGCTCCCTGTATTTTAGCAGATTTGTTTGAACAAGTAATGCAGCACCAGGCTGCAGATTTTTTAAATGTCAATAAATAAACTTCCTTGTAAGAGTTAACATGATTGCAAAAAGATTCAACCACTGGTGTGAATACAGATTCATAAAGACCATAAAGGATGATTAATTCTTTATCACTGGCCACAGAGCTGAATCCAGCCCAGGAGTTGCATGAGTCTTTGCTGCTGTGCTTCTGTTTTAGCTTGTCACTTCTTTCACAGAATAGACATTTCATTTCTGTCTCCAAGACAAAATATTCTGCCTGAAAACCCATATAATGTATCTCATGTGACAACAGGCATGATAATGGTGCATGAATACCTTCCCTGCTTTTAGATAATCCACAGAAGGAATCTCAGTAAATTGCTGGGGGTACAGAAGGAGAGGAATGGGGTAGGGGGGAATGTCTTGGTTAATAAAGTGGTTGAACATGCAACAGATGTTGCAATGAAGAAGCAAGAACTTACATGTGGAAGCTTTATCAGTTGTTATTCTGCTACTCTTTCTCTGATTTCAGTTTTGATTGCCTGTCTATGCTAGACAGCAAAGATTTTTTATAAATACTACCCATGTGCAAAACTCATAACAATCTAAATGATGAAACTTCTATTTTCTTAAGTTCTGGCAGAAGACTATTTTCTGTGTTTTTGCTCAAGGCGTACCATCCTCCTAAAATTATCAGCCAGAGGCTCATCTTTCAGGAGAAAAGTAATTAAGTCCTTTCTAATTAGATAAAACTTGCTCAAAATCTTTAACATTCCTTCCCCAACTTTACATAAGCAGAGGATTTAAGAGATTATCTATGCACTTTTTTTTTTTTTTTACTTGGGAAGGTGTTATAATGTTTTAAAAAGCAACATAAAATGACAGCATGTTAAAAAGAGAGATTGTGCCTCAGTGCATCTTGAGACATGGAGCATCTCAGAGTAATTTTATATGGGGAGGAGCAATGCCTTCCATTTAATGAAGATTCCTGAGAGTCCAGCAAGCCTCGATCTGCTGCTTAATTAACCTCACAGACCTAATCTGTCCTTCAGCAGGGTTTGATGAAGAAACGAGCATGGCGTGGTAGACAAGCCAAGCAGTGTGGTAGGCAGGAACCTTCAAGTTGTCCCAGCACTCAGAGCAGAACAAAAGATAGTGAAGGATATGCAAGAAGCAAAACTGGGGGTCAGGTAGCTCAGCAAAAAGGAAGCTGGCATACCTGGGTTGAGAAGGCACGTCTCAACTGCTCTGAGGGCAGCTGAAGTTCCTAATTAAAAGATTCATTCCAACATTTGCATCTAACCGAGAGCTATTTCTCTCTCCAACCTCCTATCACACCTTCCAAAACCCCAAACCTTTGCTGCCTACCTCCTAAGTCTTTCCCGCCCCATCTCCTCTGGTGGAAATCCTTGCAGGTTTTCAGGCCTGTGACCCACCAGCTGAATGCAGCATTTGAGTCAGAGGGAGCCTGGGGGCTGTGGCCAAAGCTATGACCTGACGTGGCCCAACACTTCACAGTCAGTTATCCCATACTGCATCTTATCCCAGTCTTCCCTAGATTGTGGTCTAATGTAGTATTTCTCTTGGCAGGTCTCTTCTGAAGGTCTGATGCCCCTTCCATGTTTACTCCTATTGTCCCAGACACAAGGATTGGTCCCAATCCTACTATGTGACTCTCTGAATTTTAAATTTCATTAGGGGTCTCCCTGTCTTGTGTCCTAATTTCTAAAGCCATTTGTAAGTCAGAGATGATACTGATAAGAGAGTGATGCCCAAAAGTAGGTTTCAAGGAGAAGAGGAATCACCTACCAGCTTGGCATTAGAGGATGCTACAAGTACTAGAGGGAAGGAGTGATACAGGAATGGCAATGAAACAGTGGCAGCAGCAAAGGCAAGGGAGGAGAGTTATGTATAGTCCATGTTCAGAGATAAAGTTAATTGTGGGTAAGGCAAGCACACAGAGTGAAAGAGGCAAGCCCACAGAGAGAGACAAGGCAGCAGAAATGCCAAAAGGCAATGGTCAGAGAGGTAGAAGAAGACCCAAACAAGCAAAGATTCTTGAAAGCTGAAAGGAAAAATAAAAAAGCCAAAGGACAGAAAGGGTGTGACTGACAATATCAAACTTAGCAGATACATCATGGAAGATGAGGAAGAAGAAGCTTTCCATCTTTACCAGGAAGATGTCCACGTGTCACTTGTTCATTACAGTAGTTTCATTTGGACTGAAGAAGGGTGAATGGCAATTAAGGAAACATTTTTAACAAGGGAATGAAGGGAAGGAGGGACTTGTGTAAACCAGAGGAGCTGTGGCAGCATGGTTAGGAAAGAAAGGAGGCAGATGAATTGGAGATTTTAAACAGTGGACCTGAAATAGGAAAGACTGGGTCTAGGAGAGGAGGGAAGGCAGGTCTGGGTCGGGTAGAAAGCAGGGCAAAAGTAGGACCATATCAATACATCAGCCTCTTTTGGCAAAACCTTTGACTGTGAACTTGAGGAGTAGTAGGGGTGGGTTTCGGGATGTGTCAAAGGTGAAAAGAGTCAGCCAGGAACATGGGTGAGGAATTGAGTTATGGCCAGGGAAATACAGACCTCCTGGCAAGGAAGATACCAAAACCAGAAGCAGCTGGATCCAGTAAGCACACAGAAGCTCCTGGAAGCTGTCAGACTTCAACTGATAAAACAATTGTTTTAATCAGAAAGGAAAATAGACCTTAGTGTCTGTGTTTTCCCAGCTGCAAGCATGTGTGCTCGGCAGTTTTGTTGTTTGAACAGCATGGTGGAGAACTGGCCATTTCCTTTCCTCTGTCCCTGATTTGTTGACAGCTTAGTTAAAGCGTGACTCCTTTGCAGGATGTTGTCATCGCTCTGTCTTAACATAATGGCAATCCTGTTGATGTCCAATTCCTGTTGAAAACGCTACATCTTTGATCAAATAGTGCACTGTTTGAGAATTCACCAAACTCGTGGCGGTGGCCAAGGACAAGAAAATGTGGTACTTTAAATCTTCAAAGGATTATACAAACACAAGTGTGTTATTTTCAAATCCAGTATCCTGTCCCAAATAGATGACTCTAACAAGACTTAGAGGCATTGTTCATTTAGACAGCTTTAGATTTTGAAGGACTGCATTTCCCGCTGGCAATACTTACCTGTTTTAAGAATTCCTGAGGAAGTCAGTGACCCAAAGAGGAAATTCCTACTTTTCCAAGGTAAGTTAGAGATACAAAGACAAAAACAGAGAAAGACCATCATGTGCAGTACAAGAGGGTTACCCATGTTAGACAAAAAAATCCCATAGTTTATTCCTTGTAGAAGCTCAACAGCCTTATTCAGCATCAACATGATTTCTTGCAAAATACAGCAGAAGAAAATTGGAAGATGCAAATTCCAAGAAGCATGCCACCATATTAGTGGTGAGATCAAACAACTACATAGCGTGTAAGAATAGCGGATAAGGGCCACAGGAATGTTGCAGTTGTTGGGAAGTGTGTAATACTGGCAGAATAGCAACTTCGTTTTTTTTAATTAAATGAATGAAGTGAACCCCAGTCTCATAGCAACTGGCCACGCTCTTGCCACTGTATTTGGCTAAGTGAGGAGATGTGTGAAGATTCATGGTGAGTTGTTTATCCCTTCAGCTTGCATGCCCATGCTGCTTCCCAGTTCATAATCAGTTTCTAGTCCTAACATATCTGCATACATAAAAAAATTCTATATGAAAGCTAATCTTCTCCTTGTTCTTCAAATGTCAGTTAGGGTCAAGCAATATCTGTTAAATAAAAATACAGAGTAGTACACTCCAAGTAGGCTTCCAGTGAGCCATAGTTCATGAATTACTGGTCAGTGGCAAAATTGTTCTATCGGACAAGTAGGAAATGAAACCTATCCCCAAACTTGTTGGGAAAAGCTTAAGTAACATTGATAATTAGAGAAGTAAATCAATGATTCCTAACAGTCTGGAAGTCTTGTGAATGACTGGTGGTTAAAAAATGGATGGAGGATATTCAAGATATTTTTGTATTAAAACTACTCTGAGAAAATCAGTTAGTTTTAAAAAGGATTTATGATTTTGGGCTTTTTTTAGAGCTTGCCAGTCTTAAAATCAGTAATGCTACTTACCACATATATTGGACAGCTTTTTCAGGGTATCCATAAAGCAATTTTCTTAATTAACATTAAGCATGTATAGGTAGCAGAAAGTTAGGCTGGATCCAGCACTGATAATTGTAATGCATGAAATGAAAGGGTACATTTTCTGTGCCATAATGAGCATAAGCTGGGAGAGGGTAAAGGCCATCCTCTTCCCTGACTTTGCTTCACATGTTTGTGTAACCAACAGAAAATATCAATAGCTTGGACATGGTATTTGGACACTGCAATAGGGACAGGCCAATAGTAGCCTCATTACAGCTCCTGTTAGAAAACATGGAAAGACCTTGTAGCTAATTTGTCTGCTTAGTGTTGACCATTAGGAGGGCACCAGAAGGAGAGATGGGAAATACAGTAGCAAACTGGACATGCCACAAACACCTCATCAGTGCTAGTGGTAGATGTGTGGACCTCTCTGTGTCTACACTAAAGAGGAAGGTTAAATCCAACCATTCTCACCTAAGTTTACCCTAAACCACACATCAGTGTGTATGAACACGAGGCGAGTTTAGACTGTGAAACTTTTTTAACAGCACTCATTAACCTGTCCATCACTTGAGCTGTTTGGTTGATCAGTGGGACTATTTTAGATATTGTTGACTTGAGGATATAATGCTGTTTCTGTAAATCCATATTCTATCCTTTAATTCCACTTTAGCAACAGTTGAATAATGTTAGCTTGTGGAATGATGATAATATATGAAGAGTTTACTTACTTACCTGCCTTTTATTTTGGTTTGGTAACTCTGGAGGGTGTTTTATAGAAATCTAATTATAGATGACAAATTTGTAGGGAGAACAGGGATGCCATGTTTGATTCTATAACAAGGTTAATTAGGCCCTAAGGTTGTATTACAATGCTGCAAAGAGGTGTTAATTAACTCCTGGTGCTTCAGGGTGGCAAGGCTGGTCTCTCCTACCACTGTGGCCACAAGGGAAGAAGAAATGGCCTGTTCTTCCCAGCCCCTGTTCCTGTTGAGCAGCCTCTTCTCTAGATTTTCCATGAAAGCTGAAGGTGCAGCTTAACTTTAATGTATGTCATCTGTGTTGGAGAAGAGTAGGAAGTCAGTCTGATTTCAGGATTTTCTTCTGACAGACTTCCAGAGGAAGTGACTCGTGAATTGAAACACGCTAGACCTCCAACCTGCACTGAGGAACTTGTGAAAACCCATCCCAGCAGGTGTTGGTTGCAAGTTGTCTTTTAAATCAAAACAAAAATGGTATGTCTTCACAGTCTTGTGGAGAGGTGGGCTCCTAGGCTCAACTTCACTGTTTGTATTCCACCCATACTATTTATTTGACCATGTGTCAACGTTATCTTACAAAGCCTGGCAGCACAATCCTGCTCTTGTACTCATCTAGCCCAAGTTTGGGTTGCAGGGTCTGTTTCAACCTTAGCACTGTTCAATGTGTTTGTCATTTTTGGCAAGCCAGGGAAAACAATGCATTGTGTAGAATACATGCTTAATTGCTTACAGAATAAATCTTTGTCTTGTTTGTTGCAACAGCTGTAACTGCTGGAAAATAATTACAGCCCCGGATCAAATGATACTGATTGTTTTAAGATTTCCGAGTCGAAATTTAGGGGGGGGTTGTAGGCTTTTTCTTGTTCAGTAATGTGTAATGCAGCCAAACATAGTATCTGATAATTTAAAGATGTGAGGTCATTCAGCCCATATTTCTCTAAGGACAAGAATTTTCTGTACTGTAAATTTATTGGTTGTTCATCTAGTATCATTTTTAAATATAACAAGCGTAGGAGCATACCTCACGGGAGATTAAACCGTAGACTAATAAATCACTGTCAGAAAGAAATTTTTTCTTTGGTAATCAGTTTTAATTTTCCTTTTTTTAATGCCATACCATTGCCTGCAATTGTATTCCTTCCTAATTTATGGTAAAGAAGTCTGTTCTCTTTGTCGTGCATGTCTATCTCCTTCAGATATTTGCAGAGTGCTCTCCCACTTCTTTGCTTATTGTTTAGTCAAGCAATGATGTCCATATTTAGCTTTTAATCTTTCCCAAAAATTCTGGCTATCCAATCCCCACAGAGTTTTTTTGATGTTCTTTTCAAAACTTTCCCATATTTTCCCAGCTTTTTACAATGTCTCTGTGTTAGTGAAAGGAGCTGAATCTGGTGATCCTAGTGTCACCAGGTCTGTGTATGGGTGGAGGGTCACCTGCCACGGTACCCTGCGTAGGCAGTCTATATGGCAGTGGCCAGCTTGGTTGCCCTAACACTGGGAATGTGTCTTTTGATGTGTTTTCCTCTGTCAGCTCAGTCCATCTTTGAGCTCCCAAATTTCCTAGGTTCCTCCTTCCACTCAGCATGTAATTTAGGAACACATTAGGTTGCATTTTTCCAGGGTGAACTTTCCCTCTGCTGGGTTGTGATAATATTTGTGATTTTTCCACGTCCTCAGAGAAGATGGCCGTGCCCGCTGTTGCGCTGCCTGCAGGTTTGGACGCAGCGTGGTGCCCCCAGGGAGGGTGCTGGCCTTGCAGCCACGGCTCTGGGCCAGGCTCCACTGCTGCCTGCCCTGACGCCTTCCCACAGCCTCAGGTCTTCCCACCTCGAAGACAGGCACAACAAGCCTCTATAAAATACCACGAGATTAACTTCTAAAAGATGCTACAGAGGCACGCTGTGTTGTTCCTGCTTGCGGTCTGGGACTCTGTGCCAGCTGGATGGGCTGCATGGCCAAACTGAGACTGATGAACAAAGGGGTTTGTCTCCTACTCTCTTTTCATTTGGATGCTTTCTTTTTCTGTGCGTGGCAGACTTACCTGAGGTCCCCTCTAGTTTAAGCAATTGTATGATTACAAAATGGAGAACAGCAACCCCAGATTCCAAACCAGAAAAGATGAAACAGCAAAAATCAGCTCCAGACCATGCCGAGCCACTGAGCTTTTTACTTCTGGCAGCTGTTTTGGTGAGTGGGAGAAGGCTGGTGACTATTCTTATCCCTCCCCCCCTCCAAGGGCTGCATCATAACTGGAGCCCTTGGGATCTCTACACTTCCTTTTAACAATTTTCAGTCTTATTCTGAGTCTGCAGTTCCAGGCACAGGTCATCAGAGAAGGTCCCTCCTCCATGCTGGAGAAGCTGGTGTGCTTGCAAGCTGGCACTCTTCTTTGCTCAGCACATTGCTTCTAGCTTCAATGACCTTCATGCTATACACCGCATTTCCAAAGACAGTCACAGCGCTGTATAAATCTAATTTGTATTTTCTATGCATACATCTTTATTAAATTTCCAACCTTTTGTTTTGCTCTGAGCACTTGATAAAGTCCATGCATGTCTTCATAATCATACTGATGACAGGTATGTCACAGAGTGTTTCTGTTTTTCCCTTACACATGCATATTCACACACACATCTTCTATTAGTTGCAGGGTTCCTGTCACTTTAGACTTGATAGGATAAATCTTATTAGAAATTTTTTGGCTAAATGGCACTGTTACATAAAATAATCCCCTGTCTGGTGCTGAGCTCTGTGCTACTGAACTGAACACCTCCTCAAACCCAGTGCCTGGGTTGTTACCATAGTCCTTTGCCTATAACCCCCTGTCTATTTTTTCAACCCACACATTTCTCTCTGTGCTGAACTGATTTTGAACATACATGTCTTGCCAAAAAAAAAGATCTATCACATTTCCTGTCTCTTGTAATACCAAGAAAAATGCAGTTCTGTTTTCCTCGATTGTCAGTATGATGACCAGTCAATGCTTAATTAGAGAAGATCCGAGCCTGTAACTACACAGGGTCAGATTTTGCAACTCACTGCAACACTGGATGCTAAAACTAATTTTTAGATCTGTGGAATTTGTCTATCTTGTTGTCAGATCATTTTTAGCAGAATCAAATAACATCCAATTTTTCTGTGACCCTTGACAACAGGGTTTTTTTCATTTTAATAGTTTTTGTTTGGGGAAATATTTTAATTGTACAAATTGATGTTTTGTGGCAGACGAAACTTACTTTCCAGGTCCCCTTCTTTCCTTAACCTGCAGAAGCCTTTTTTTTTAATAATACTTCTGATCTTGGCAGCTATAAAAATACTTCTTTTTAATCAATATTTGTGTCCTGATGTATTTCTTAGGTGATGTGTGGTAAAAAATACTCTGTAATGAAAGTTTCCCTCAAACTGTAGGACTCAGGCACCATGTTTTCTCATTGTGTGTTCTTGATTCTAGGCACCGTTGTTCAATCATCAGTCATATAACGAAGCATAAATACAAGCTCCCTTGTAGGATCAGACCCTCTGATAAAGAAGTCTGTGTACCCCAAATTGTCAGCAAAGACTATGTAGTTTTAAAGTATCCCAACTTGTCAGAAGAGACTATTAAACAGTCTGGGTGTGAACCAAAGCATAGGCACAAGGCTGTTTGCACTCTCACATCTTTAGCACGGCTAGTTTGGGGCCAGCGCAGGCCTCAGGCTGTTTCCAATATGCAGTTTGTTGTGGTTACTCTTTTTTGCAAGGTAATAGTTGTGTCCCAGGACATGAGTCGTACCGTGTCTGATCAATCTCTACCTCATTTTATTTACTAATATAGATGTAGCCCAAAAGTTCTTACATGGAGGTCGTTCTTTTCTTTCATTTTCTCGTCACTGCCTGACAGCACCATGAGTGACAGAGTTAACAGCATCTGTAAGCCCTGGGGTTCAATGTTTACAGACTTATGGGTAATTTTAAAAGAGAATCTTATCTTTGAGAAAAAAAATAAAAAGAACAAACAAACCCTTAAACTTGGGGAAATGGCCTAGAAAGAATGAGGCTAATTTTTCAACTGCTGTAAGGCAGGGTAAAACAACCACCTTTGGGCCACAAAAATATATTTCGCACCGAGGTTTGGCCAGTAAACTTGAAACAAAAAAATGCTTGGAAGAACCTGGACACTATGAGGATAGGTAGTCTGACTGCTCCGTATGGTTTGTGTTGCATGCTGAAGAGGCTGCTAGTGATGGAAATAGGCTGCTGAAAACTTTGCGTTCTCTAGAAGTAAACAGACATTGGGAATTCGGTGTAGGAATGGGTACCTAAACCAAACAAAAAGCAATTGCTGTTTCTACAAATGAAGTGAAACTTTTGCACCTGACTGGAAATGAGATCCTCATTTCAAAATGTGCATTGTACTACATGTCCGTATTAGCTCTGAGCCACCTGACCTCTAGGCAGGCATGGTGAACACAAGGTCTTCTGTGCTTATCTTATGCTCATGGTTAGTGGAGAGCCTGGATATGTCGGTCATATTCTTATTCAAGCCTTTCACCCCTTTTCTGCATATGCATGAGTTTATACAGAAAAATTAGTATTATTAAGCTCTGAAGGGAAAAAAAAAAAGTAAAGAGCAGTCAGGGCAGATAATACAAGGCAGCAGAAAATAGGACACTCCGCTCCCTTTATATGTAATTGATCTCCATCACAAATATGTGACAGTTAACACTCTGCTTTCCCACCTTAGCAGCAACTTTGTGCGCTGGGATTGCTAGCTCAGTGCTGGTTCAGGTATGTTTTCCAGGTGCATTAAGTAATAGATTAAAAGCAGAGAAAACACTTGGAATGCCAGCAGCTGAAATCTGGAGGCTTGCACAGCTGCTGATCTTCCAATGGTGCAGTGGCTGTCCAGGAGGGTTTGTCATCCTGAATAAAGACAGACAGGGTGGCCAGGAGGGCTGTATTAAAACCAGCAGTAAAAACTCAACAGGCTGTAGGTTTGGTACATTAAAAATGTTGTCTGGTGTTCAGGAAAGACTCAGAGTTTTTGAACCATAGACCAAAGTCTTTCTGCCGGAGGGTACAAGAGCTCTCTCCCCATGTTTTCTCCCCATAAGCCTGCATTGCTGATGGAGATGGACAGCCTAAAAACCTGGCCTGCTCAGCCCAGCACTGCGAGGCCAGGGTGGCATGGGTTTGGTGCTACCTTGGCGTCTTCATAGATGGGGTATGAAGCTACCTCCTGCAATTTGTATTGATACTGATAGCACACCTGGATAGGTTAAAACTAACTGTCTGTTCCTGTTGTCTGGAGAATACCTGTCTTTGGTTTCCAGAGAAGCCACTGGTACCCACAAGGTCTGTGGTGCTCTCTTCTGAGCACGACCCTGTCCTGCACCTGTGGGAAGGTGGTGAAGGCATGCAGATGTTCACACACCCCCACCAGTGAGGAGAGGCCCCACCTCTGCCTGTGATCCCCTGGGAGGCAGTGACTTGTGGTGGTGTGGTATCCCCTTGGTGATTTGTGGTGGTGTGGTATCCCTTTGGTATGGGAAGAGCATCTCCCTGCACTCTGGGGGAGATCTCAGTGTGTGCAGCCATAAGTCACCCTTGTGTGCCACGCCACCATGTCACACTGCAGATGAGTTTCATGTTTTTCTTCTTTTCTCAGCCCAGGCTGCTGGCACGAGTTCCTTTCTGAGTCCATGTGTGCCATCAAATAAGAGTTTATGGCTTGTACCTTTTTCTCCATTTACATCCTTCTAAATGAAAGCTTATTTTTCTTTCCTGCCTCTGCTTCTGACCTCTGGTAGTTCCAGCATATTTCTTTGTATTAAATGGTGTTTACAACTTCTTTTTTTTTTTCCCCCCCCAGCTTCAACTTCTGTGACATTTTCCATGTCATTAGTATAAAACTGGAATAAACTGTTCCTCTTGATTTTCATTACTTGAAAAATATTTAGCCTATTGTAATTCTACAGTCATCCTTAGTCTATTTGGTTATGCTTGTATTTAGTCAGAATTTAAATAAAATGTGTCACACACTAATTTTGACCCAGTACACACTTCCCTGGTCCTGAGATCATGTTCCCAGTTTGGTGTTTAGAAGGATTTCCCAGAGTGGCTTTTGATAAGCTGATCCCAAAACTGATAACATGGTTTAGTCAGATTGTTTACAAAAATGTGGCAAATGTAAGGTGTTTTCTTTATATCTAGTCTTCATTCATAGTGTTACTTATAATTGATGTTCGTAAGAATAACACATAAAAGAGATGAGAAGCATGATTCTTCCTAAGGTACTTGTATTTAGTTTTGACAGCAATGACAATTTTTAGGAAAAGGTCTGGGGCTGGAATTCCAGCCTGAATAGTTTTCTTCTCCTTACTCTAGCTGTTTGATGAAACTCAAGTTAAAAGAAATTCCAAATAAGCAGTATGCCTTCTTGTTTGCAATCAATCAGCTGCTTCTGATCCCATCAAAAACCTGGAAAAGCTAAGAGAAACTGGTTTTTGTATTCTTCAGAGATTATGTATTCTTGCTATTTTTATGATTATTGTTATCATCTTAGGAAGTTTGTATAGCAGTCCTTTTTTGTTGTCCTAGAAAATGCAATGCCTTCCAGTCAAAGCAGGAGGGTGAACACATTGTTTTGCTTTGCATTATCTGTGAAACTTAACACATGCTCCTGCTGCATGCTTACTGCAGAATTAAATGGCATCCTCTGGGAGAGAGCTCAAAAACAAATGGATCCTTCACAAAAAATCAATAGGCTGGGATTGCTGCTAGGACAGCTAATGTCCCTTACTAGTACCTTTTTACATTGTGTCCTCAGCTTTGGAATTAAATTTGCTTAGCTCCATTAGAGTTTTTCATTATTATTATTATTCCTCCTGTGTTTCTCCCAAATCGCATCTGAAAATGTGAGTGTGCATGTCAGAGCACTTAGCAGATCCTCCTGATAGAAAACGTAGCATATTAAATGAAATTAGGCTGTATTTGTTAATGATTATTTTCCACTGATTATAGAGTGTGCTTAAAACTATATAAAAAAAAGTAGAAATCCAAGCAGGCAGAAGACAGATAATGAATAGTTAGCTCCTAGGAGGTTTTCTTTCATTAATGTTTTTCCTTCTAACCCTAGTACTGGGGCCTCTCAGTACATTCCTGTTTGGTATGAGTCACGCCAAGAAGGAGGACCCGAAATAACCAGCTGTCACTGCCTTCTGTTAACTCTGAAAGACTTTTTTGCCCACCTGGACGCTGCCGGGCAAGTGAAGTGTCAGCTTTTTCAGTTTTGCTCAGGGCAGATTTGCCTATTACCAGGGAGGCTGTTTCCAAAAACCTGTCAGTCAGCATGGCAGAAGTTCACCAAAGTCCTCTCAAGGGCACTGGACTCTGAACTGGGAGCGATGTCTTGGCTTCTGGGGTCACTCCTCCCAAGCTCTTTTCCACCTGGCAGCTCCCTGACACCATTTTGATGTGCAGCATCACACTGACCAGGACCCTTCTTGATGTCCACTCCCCACCGCCCTAGAAGAGCCAGCATGGGGCGTCACAGGGGGACCAGCAAGCTCTGCAAACTGGGCCAGAACCATGGCACAGGTGTGCTTAGAGACTGAACTGAGGAGAGGAAGGAGCCCGATTGCCTTCAGCACCCTCCATTGTCACCACCAAGAGATGGGCACTGCAGACCATAAGGCATGACCATAAGTCAATGCTGAAAGCAAGTCTCCCTTTCTATATAATAGTAATAAAAAGGGAGCAGCCGCAGTCTTAGCTTAACGCACCTGGCTTGCATCCCTGGAGTGAGATAAGGTGAGCGAAGGCTCACATGGAAATGGCGAATGCAGTGGCAGTCTATAACATCAATGAAAGGAGAGTGGCCGGGGCAGCTGCACGCTCATTAGTCTGACCTAGAAAGCTTGCGGGGCACTTGTCAGCAGAGAAGGTGGATAAAGATACAGGAAACTAGAAAAAAACTCCACGTCTCTTTATCAAAGGAGCTCATGCCAGGCTGGAGGATAGTCTGGAGAGGAAGGAAATGCTGTATAGCAAATCTAATTGACTTCAGAGGAGCATCTCACCCGGTGCCATGCAGGAAACAATCACTTACATGGGAGGAGATGGCAATTAATAAAAGAGCCACAAGGCAGGCAAAGGGGAGACAGTGGGCTGTAATGCAAAAGGGAGTATCCAGCCAGGGAGAGCTCACTAATGGGAGTTTCTAAAGGGTTGGTCTTATGATCGGTTTTATTTTCAGGTTTTTTTAGGGACCAGAGCACAACCTGTCAGAGTATCATTTTAATGGCTTTTGCAGCACACGCAGAGCTGAAGTGCATTGTTCATGATGGGAAAATCAGAATATCAGAGAGGAGAACTGTGTGACCTTGAGCACCGGAGAATTGATTTGCAGTGAAATGCAACAGCCCAAAAAGAGCAAAGAGGTCACTCATGTAGAGATTAATAACAAAAACACTTGCTGTTAAATGGCATCTCACTGGTTAGCAAAGAGGGAGAAGAAAGTTTCTGGGTGTACTAGGCATAGGACCAATAGGGCGGTAGTTGCATCTTTTCTGGAATACTTTGTACAGCTTTGGTCCCCATAGTACGGAGCAACCACATCTCTCTTGGACTGCATTCAGGGAACAGCTACAGGGCAGTCGGGGGAAAAGAGGACATTTCTTACTGAGGGCCAAGACAACTTGGCTTGCTTAGTGTAATAAAATGGATGCTGGGAGGAGATATAACATCTCTTCAGAAGTACTGCAGGAAGCAAACTCGGGAGAGGAAGAAAAGGACAAAGCTAGCATTTATGTAAGTGCAATAAAGATAAATTTAGCTTGGAAACAGCCAACGAGTGTGAGGGATTGGAAGGAGCAAAGAAAACCTATCTAGGTTCAAAATGGATGGTGAGCTGTTTATGATGGTGGAGCTGCCTGAAATAATCAGTGTTTGGAAGTGACAACCTGGAAGAGCCTTTCAAGTTTTGTGTCCCAGTGTTTAATTGCCGGTGTAAAACTTGCCATTCAGGTAAAAATGGCAGAGGAGGGATTGCAGAGTATTTACAATGAGTGTAGTTGATTTATATTTTGTTTACAATTGCTTCACTGCCGTATGCACCAGAGTAGCTATTAGCAAATGAAATCCCTTGTACATGGAGATATAAGGACAGGCCTCTGTGATAAATAGAAAAATTAAAGGTTATGCACAATTTGCACAGCATGGCAGTGAAGTCCTGTGCACTCTATTGTGGGTGTGTGTATCAAATGAGGTGCTCATGGGCAGTGTGGTGTTAGATGACATCTGATTTTTCAAAGGCATAGCTATCATCTCATTTGAGCAAGTATTATCTGACCTTTTAAAGAGATTATTTAAGTGTCAATGTCTTAGGCACTGTTATAATATGCACCCAGCAATGCCTAATTCGGAAACTAGGTGAAGGATGAAGAGAAGTATTGACCAAACCTAACTGTTATTAAATATATTTTTATGCTTCAATTTTACTTTGACTTTTCATAAATAAATGTATCAAACTGCAGTTAACCTAAATCATTATTACAGCCTTAAACTTTTGAAATTTTAACTATCTTGTGCTTCCCGCTCAGTTATAGCTAGTAAATGTCTCAGAACAAATCAAGAGTGATTTTATATGTCATTTTGCACTAGTATTAACTTAGTCATAACTGATAAGGTTGTAGCTACTGATATGTAGTGGCAACTGGGCTTCAGAAACTCAATTTATGTCTTTTTTTAAAGGGCAAGAATCATACCATTACATCTGGGATCAGACACTCTTTGGTGGCTGTCTGACCTTTTGTTACCAACTTTAAAATAGTGGTGTCATGGATGGCCTGCCTTTATGGGACTAGACCAAAAAATAGAAAGGAAAATTCAATATGGATAAAGTTATTTGTTCATTACTTATCTGTTCCAGTAATAGTTGTCGTTAGTGATAAAATATGCTCGTACTTCCAGTTTGAATATTGCCACCTTCAGATTACAGCCACCTGATTTTGTTAAATGCTTGCACTGCTAGATAAAATAGCTTGTTAACATTGGTAACAGCCTCTTGTAGTTAACTACTGGTTGTTATCTGGAGAGACAAGGTTAAGGTACCTCTAGCCTTCTTGAAAGACACTGGCCTCCATTTAGTGTTTCATTGCAAGGCATGATTTCCAGATTACAAATAATCATTGTTGCATGGTTTCCAAATTCAACATCTTTTATTTTAAAGCCTGGTCACCAGAACTGAACAGAGCAGTGGTTTGGCCATTACTATAGGTAAGAAGAATGCAGCCTCTGACTTCCTAGTGAGTAGCCTGCTGTAGGAAAATAGGTATCTTTCAGCATCCTTAGGACAAGTGGTAATAAATATCATTCTGATATGAAAATGAAACCTAGCAATGTGATGGATTGAAAGTATGATAAAAGAAAAAGATATTTCAAAGTGTACATCTCTATACATTTATTTATCTTTAAGAAGAGAAATGGAGTGTACTAAAATGCCACGTGAGAAATCATAATTAATCAGTGGAAGTGTACAAACTTGAGTATTTATCACGGCATTTTTTTAAACAGAACTATGACTTTTCTTTTGCCTCTTACTTCCCTAACACTGTTGCTGTTACACAGTGTGTTCTGAGTTTGGGTTTTATTTGCTTGAAATACCTGTTGCTTTGTATATAAAATGTAATATCTATAAACTCAATGTTCAGAGAAAATATTGGTGCTATTGCTTGTTACAGGGAAAAAAAGAAAGACCTTATTTCCAGGTTATTATAATTTATTATTACTAACTACAAGTATATCTGCTTATCAGCTACTTGTCTGCAAACAGCTCTGAATGCAATAGATGCATGTTGACTACTGATCAAAAATAGCTATCACTGAGTTTCCTTTTATTAATTTAAATGTTAAGATAATTTAATCTCTTTTTTTTCAAGTTATAATTTACCCTAGGTTTTCCTTACAGACCTTCCACTGTCCTAGTCCCTAATTCGTATGTTCTAGTGAGAGATTCCATCTTCTTTTTTTTTTCTGCACTGGGCCTCTTTAAACATGCTCCATTTCACCTCTGATCTGGTTTTGCAGAATCTCCTTTGTGCCTCAGTACATCCCTTAGCCCTGTTCCTCTGCAAACGTCTAGAAGCTGCTTTTCTGTTGTATAGTTTATAGCTATGGCATCTAAGTAGCACAAATGAGGTGACCACAGACAGAGCTCAACACATCTTCTCTATGTTCATTTTTCCTTAGTTTGTTTCTTTCTTCCTCTTTCTCATGTTTACTTGCCCCAAGAACATGCCTGCACTTTTACCTTTCCCCCCTCACTTCTCTTCCACTCCCATGACAATGTCACAGTAGAGAAGGTTGCTCCTTCAGGAGAGGACCTTATTAAACTTGGTAGGCCCTAAACGTCAGTCTAGGATGCTGTCTGGGCTCTTAACCACAACTCTTCTGTGAACCTTTCCTGCTCCCTGAAGTGGAGGGCATCACCTTAGCATTTGTTAGCTATAGTTCATAGTTGTTTTGGCAGATAAACAATCTTCTACCAAACCTAATCCAATTACCCCAGTGTGCTGGTTTTGGCTGGGGTAGAGTTAATTTTCTTCATAGTAGCTGGTATGAGACTATGTTTTGGATTTGTGATGAAAACACTGGTGATAATACAGGGATGTTTTAGTTACTGCTGAGCAGTGCTTACACAGAGTCACCACCCCACCAGCGAGTAGGCTGGGGCTGCACAAGAAGTTGGGAGGGGACACAGCCGGGACAGCTGACCCCAACTGACTAAAGGGATATTCCACACCATATGACATCATGCTCAGCACATAAAGCTGGGGGAAGAAGAAGGAATGGGGGGACGTTTGGAGTGATGGCGTTTGTCTTCCCAAGTAACCATTACACGTGATGGAGCCCTGCTTTCCTGGAGATGGCTGAACACCTGCCTGCCCATGGGAAGTAGTGAATGAATTCCTCGTTTTGCTTTGCTTGTGCGTGCACAGCTTTTGCTTTACCTATTAAACTGTCTTTATCTCAACCCACGAGTTTTCTCCCTTTTACCCTTTTGATTTTCTCCCCCATCCCACTGCGCGGGAGTGAGCGAGCGGCTGTGTGGTGCTTAGTTGCTGTCTGGGGTTAAACCACAACACCCAGGGACCTGCAGATTAGGAGAAAGAGTTCAGAGAGGAGCTTATAGAGATATGTGGCTGCTTCTATTCACTGGAGAGAGCTGCTGGTGTGTTGTGCCTGTCTTGTGGCAGTTATTGCCTATCCCAGGCATTATGCCTCATAAATGTCCAGCACCAAGATGACAAAAGACTGGACTACAGTGATAAAGTATGTAAAAAATGAAGAATCACAGAAATATTAGAAAGTGCTGCTTGCTTTTAATTTGAGGACCAGGTAGTAATTCAGCATGGCTGGGAGGACTCACATGTTTTGCCATATTTGTGGTACAGCCAAGTGAGTCATTGGACAACATGCTTCTCAAACTGGTGAGCTTCCCAGCCTCATCCCTGGTTGTCTTCCTGATGCCTTCCTTTTCCTACTGACCCTGCCAAACCCCATGGCTTGAGCCCGGCAGAGCCGTGCTGCTGCAGGTCATGGACCCCCAGGCTGCAAACCATCTTCCTCAGCAACCAGTCCTATCTGGCTCTGCAGTCTCATATATCCTTGATAGCAGTGATTTTGCCTCATGAGCTCCACTTGTGAAAACCCTAGGTGAAACAAAGAGTATTCCCCATGACTCTGTCACTTATTGGAGATCAGTGGTGGGAGACAGGCTATAGACAAAGTCAGTCTGCGAAGGAGAAAGTAGCTTATCTTTGTCTGATACAGAGCCAAGAACAATACATCAATGTCCATACATATTTAACTCTAAGGACTGACTCAGGATTTGTCGTGCTGAGGTGTAATTTTGGAAGTTGAGGTATGGAAGTAATTTTTCTTTAATAAAAGTAGCTGCTATCAGAAGGTGGTTGGTAGCCCTGTTGCTTTGCCTGTATTTTTGCTGCTAGTAGAACAGTTAATGCAGTGCTTTACTGAAGTCTCATGTAATGTTATGTTACCATGACACACATACGAAAATAAAAGCACTGTTGTCAGGGTGATGTAGTCAAATTATTACCACCCTGTTTTTCCAGTATTCAGTTAAAAAAGATGTAAATTTTTTAATGTTTTAACTAAAAGTTTTAATGTCATTTTAAGTAATGGAGAAAACAATATTCAAGTGGTCATATGCAAATTCATATAAACAAGGTAGTATGAATTGAATAGATAGCACTGAAAATAGATTTGTCCTTCAGGTTCTGCTAGGGACAATGGTGAGAAAGGAGGAGAGGGTTTTGTAATGATGAGAACCACTTTAATATTATTACTTGAAATAGCTACGAGCAGAAGCCATAGATAATAATAATCTTAAAACTGTAGAGGTTGAAAGCTCTGAGAAGCCAAGAATGACTGCAGCTGCCTTGAGTGATGGTGGAACAAAGCCATATAGTTGTGAATAGTTTATGCAGATGAAATATAATTAGAGTCAAAATGTGCAGTCATCAGGTTTGAGATCCAAGAAGCAGGTGGTACACGTCCATCTCAGGGTTTTGGAGGGGTTCCCTGGCATCAACCATCTCAAAGAATCATAGACTAAAGAAACAGTTTTGATGTCTACAATTAGATAACACAAGGGGACCGTCACTTCAAACACAAAATTATTCCTTGTCTATGGTCTCCTCCAGACATTCAATGAGGCAGATTGTTCCTGTTTCAAAATAATGCCTCAGAACTCAATGCCACTTTTTTCTGGAAGTGCTAAATGGAAGCTAATGACAGAGAGGAAATGATTTCCAAGTTTTGCAACTGGCAACCATTACCAGAGGATCCATGAGCTTTTCAAATCCATTTTTATGTACTTTAAATCGTGGCTTGTCAAGAACTGGGCAACCAAATGTATAAAGAATGTGGCCAAGGTAGCCCACTGCTCCTGAATTATTTATGACCTGATCATAGCATTTGCAGATCTCTTTACTGTTTATAAAAAAATCTGCATTAAAAATTTCACCAATAATGTTTTGCTTCTGTATTCCTAGAAGAAAATGACCACTTTAATTATTAATGTTTTAATAGACCTGCAGTTTCAGTCGTCACTTAGTGTGACGGGGTTTCTTAACTTCTGCTAATCTTAAGTACTGAAGAAATCACTACAGTTTTGCTGCCTCAAATTTGAGAGAAAGGAACATTTTAAGGAAGAAGAAGCAGTAACAATATTGAATAAATAATCTTGTGACTTTTGGGACATTTGAATATTTTTCTATAGCAAATGAAAAACGTTAAAATACCACGTATACCAGTCTGGATCTGAAAGCAGCTTTGTTCCTTCTTGACTAAAGGAGAATTTTATTGATGAATTAGCAGATTATGTGATCAATTTTCTCTTTTGCATTCCTAAGAAATCGTTGAATATATGCATATATGTATGGTCCAATGCAGCATTGAGTTTACAGAGCATCAGCTGAGCAGCTACCCTTCCATTTTCCCTTTCAGTTGCCAACTTAAAAAATGCATAGCAGATAGTGAGTCAGTGTAAAGTGGTGAGCCCAGGCATTGATCCATCTTCTTTAAATCCTTTCATTATAAATTCTGTTATTAGAAATGAAAATCTTGATATGCTGTCACTTCAGTCCACTTTCCTTACCTGCCTATTCATGCCGATCATTAGCTATTCACTGCATGTACATCTTTAATAACCATTCTGTAATGCTGCCTTTTTTTCCATTTTTCATGATTTAATTATTACAGTTGGAAATGAGTAAAGCTGCCAAAAGATTAAAGAAATGGCTTCTTCATTATTTAAGTAATGATTGCCCATCACTCATCAGACAAGTGGATTGGGATTCAGGTGACCACATGTCAATACATACAATTTTGACATCTGTATCTAAGCTAGTCCTCCCAGGCTCCCTTTGTAGACAATAGAGAGAAAAAAACATTTTTAGTATGCAATGTCATCCCAAATAAAGTTTCTAAAATAGATCAGATGATTTGCACCCTAAAAATGCTAGTTTTAGTTGGCTGTAAATGGAAACAGGAGCAACTAGATTAGATGTTTGCTTTGTAAATCATAGAATCATAGAATCATTAAGGTTGGAAAAGAGCTCTAAGATCATCGAGTCCAACCAGCAACCCAACACCACCATGCCCACTAAACCATATCCCTAAGCGCCACATCTGTACTCGGCCCTGGTGAGGCCGCACCTCGAATACTGTGTTCAGTTTTGGGCCCCTCACTACAAGAAGGACGTCGAGGTGCTGGAGCATATCCAGAGAAGGGCAACGAGGCTGGTGAGGGGTCTGGAGAACAAGTCTTATGAGGAGCGGCTGAGAGAACTGGGGTTGTTTAGCCTGCAGAAAAGGAGGCTGAGGGGAGACCTCATCGCTCTCTACAACTACCTGAAAGGAGGCTGTAGCGAGGTGGGTGTCGGTCTCTTCTCCCAACTAACTAGCGATAGGACGAGAGGAAATGGCCTCAAGTTGCGCCAGGGGAGGTTTAGATTGGATGTAAGGAAAAATTTCTTTACTGAAAGAGTGGTGAAACATTGGAACAGGCTGCCCAGGGAAGTGGTTGAGTCACCATCCCTGGAGGTATTTAAAAGACGTGTAGATGAGGCACTTAGGGACATGGTTTAATGGACATGGTGGTGTTGGGTCGATGGTTGGACTCGATGATCTTAGAGGTCTTTTCCAACCTCAATGATTCTATGATTCTATGATTCTATGATCTACACGTCTTTTAAATACTTCCAGGGATGGGGACTCCACCACTTCCCTGGGCAGCCTGGTCCAAGGTTTCACCACTCTTTCAGTAAAGAAATTTTTCCTTACATCCAATCTAAACCTCCCCTGGCACAATTTGAGGCCATTTCCTCTCGTCCTATCGCTAGTTACTTGGGAGAAGAGACCGACACCCACCTCGCTACAGCCTCCTTTCAGGTAGTTGTAGAGCGCGATGAGGTCTCCCCTCAGCCTCCTTTTCTGCAGGCTAAACAACCCCAGTTCCCTCAGCCGCTCCTCATAAGACTTGTTCTCCAGACCCCTCACCAGCCTCAAATGTCCAAAGGTAGGTGAGATTAATCCCATCCCTGTGCTCAAATTAACCATCAATGCCCAGGGGTTTTGTGCGATGACACTTCTAATGTGAATGTATTGTGGCTGTGTTTTTTGATGTAATGGACATAGTGCCATTCAGTGCTCTGCACAGATGAACAAGTCCTGTTCAGCACAAGCACCAAAAGCAGTACGGTCATGTTAGGACTACATTTCAAATGGATTAGATTGCCCTGCTTTTTACCTTGACTAAGTAGTACCAGCATATTAGCATGTCCACATTCTTTCCAGAACAGATCAGTCTGGGGAACAGCATTAATACTCTGATCGTAGACATACAGAGGGGGTGTTTAATATTTACATTGGAAGATAAATGTAATGGCCTTGACCAGATTAGGTCCTGCTATGCAAAGCATCGTATACCATATTACAAATAATAATAATAATAATAATACCTATCCTTGCCCCAGCAAGCTTACAAGGAGGTAGTTTATTAACAGTGAAAAGGGAGGAACCTGAATGCAAGTAGTATTATTTAGGAATGACTCATGGCAAGGGCCTCTTGCATTAAAGAGGTTGAAAAAGGTGACAGATGTTGAATGCTGAGACGTTTCTTAGGTTCCGCAGTTAATTTAGGACATTGCCTTAATGGTGATTTTTCCTGTGGGTTTTTCCCCTTAGGATGATTTCCAGCATGCAGCCTCAGAAACCAACTGGGAGTCAGTCACAAGCTCTGTCTCAGTAAGTAATTTGTTACTATTTTGCCCATGGACGGATTGATAGGATGACTTGAATCGAACTCACTCAAATGGCACCTGCACAGAGGAATCATGTATTCACCTTTGGCAGAAGATTAAATAAGTGTTTATCCAACTCATACTGGAGTCAACAAGTGTGTTTTTAAGGAGAAAAGATTCAGGATGTGCCATCAGCTGTTGTAACCACAGGAGACAGCCATTGAGAAACATTTCTTGCTTTCAAACTCATCCTGCCAAGATGAAAGTACAAGATAAACTCCTTACAATTTTCAATTGTAAAATGTCTTGACCTAAATAGAAGACTATACTTAAAACAGGCTGGCAGGAAAATGGATCTAGCTTTTCATTGTCAATACTGAGATTTTTTTAAGTGTTTGTAATAAATTATTATACCTGAAGTCTCCATATTCAGCAGTGAAATGCGACTTGAAAAAAAAAAAAAGAAAGAAAACAAGTAATCCAGTATAAAATTTTATTTTTCTCTTCATCACATTTGATTTGTGTCATTGGCCAAAAATCTGTCCCCTCTTTTGTTTCCCAAGTAAAGTTAAATTCTGGGGAATAGCAATGTAGCATCAGAACTCGCAATATGGGCAGTCTTCTTCTGTGTGCTCTGCTGGCTGGTCAGCACCATGTCACAGCTCTTATAAACTCCTCTTAAAACACATGAGATGAGGGTAAGTGCTCAAAGCAGACTTGAGACCAATGTTTGGAGCATTCATGGGAGAGGGTTTAGTGACGGCACCTTTGTTACAGTAGCTGCCAGGAATTGCCAGTGGAGGAGCAGTAAATAAAATATGGGTAAATTCTACTGATTAGTGTCCAAGCCCGGCAGCGAGTAGAGAGAAAATTCTGTATTACCTAAATCAGAAGAGGTTAAGCCAATCTCACTCATGGTTACCCTTGAGTTTGTAAATGACACTTGCCCTTCATGATACGATGCATTGATAGCCTTGAACTAATTGTGCTGAAAGTCCTGAGTAGTAATGTTAGCAGGGCTGAGATCTGCTGGATGTGCCAAGCAGGAGATGCTAAAACACTGTTTTATTGAAAGACGTAAACTTATTTTTCATTCTAATATGGGGTTGGAAAAAAAATCTATGTGATAGAATATTTTGTTTAAAAATATGGTAGGCTGATGTTTGAAAATGTAAGCCTAGGGCTCCCTCATCAGGTAACTATGAAAATGAGCTCAAGTATATGGTAAATGCCATGTTAGTTATCCTCCTTAACATCATAAGGAGCACAATGCACCAAACAATAATCCAGTATTCTTTTCATATTGAAAAAAAAGTTTATTCATCTTTCACATCTATTTGTTTCTGAAAAGTTGTTGTTAATGTGTTACAGGTAGGAAAGTTCAGTACAGGTAGCAAACTGATGCCCAAGGTCACATGGAAACATACAGCTAAACCAGAAGCAGAACCCCAGTTTCATTGGTTTTTCCATGCCATCCCCTATTCTAATAAAACATACCTTCTTCCACTGGGCATACATTGCACCCACTAGCCCTTTCTTATCCTCAGGGAAAATAAGGTAGAGAGGTTGAGTAATGTTTCCCAAAGGCACCAAGGAAAAGTCTGAGGACATCCGAATTCTTCAGGAGAGAAATGTTCTGAGATTCTGCTGTGTTCCTGAGGGGCAGAAGGACAAACTCAGACTTGTCAGTTGCTGACAAGATGACATACTCTTCTGCTGATACTCAGTTAGGATGGCAGATCTAAGTTTTGCCCCTCAAACCCACAGGCAACCCAGAGGCTCATTTTAGGAACTGGGTACATTACAACTCTCAGAATTAAAATTCGAGGGTCAGCAAATTTATTCTTCCTTGTCTGATGTCATATCACAGAACCATATTTCTTGTTTGTTTTTTTTTTTTCTCAGAAAGCTAAACCAATACTTCTGCCCTTAAACCAGCATGGCAAACGCAGAAAAAAAAGGAAATAAAATTCCATTATTTGTGAAGTAATGTTATGACAAACAACTGCGATGCACATTGAACTGCCTGTCAACTTCACAATGCAGATAGAAAATATAAAAGAATGGGGCAATAGAAATTAAGGGTAAGAGCACTGACAAAAAAGATACCTTTGTGTCCCATGAAACTAAAAATGTGTTCAGTGCTTTTAAGAAACATAGAAGAGGTACATAATGTGGAAAATCTTTGCTCTTCGCTGCTTCTTGCATTTCACTCTTCCTCTTGCCCTATCTTTGGATGTGATCTCAGAAGCCAGATTATGATGAGCACAAGCTCTTCTAAAGCTAGGCCTAGTTCTTGGCAGGACAAAAGAGAGCAGTTGGGTTGGCAGCTTTGAAGTTGCTTTTGGGCCTGTCACATGATGTCGCTGCCAGGAGGTTATCTGAGCTGTTGACATAATTCCTCTTGACTTGGCTGTCAGTGAGAAAAAGTTAAGCTTGCTTCTGTGTGTGAGCGAGGTTGCACAAATCTCTTGGGTAGGAGCTTTTTGTATGAAGAGAAAATGGGGAATCCCTGCTGCCTGTATGAGTTTGAAATGCCCTGCAAATTCACAGCCTGACCTGCAGTTCTGTAATGAAATGCACAGTTGAACACGTGAAAAAAAACTCTCGCATCGTCTAAGCCACACACCTATGGCCTGATTTTTATGCTGCTGTTTCTTCAGCATCCTTGCACCATCTCCCTCACTTTTGAAAGGTAGTCGGGGGCAGACGTTTCCCTGTTGGGCTGCAGTCACAGACAGGCCATGAGCTCCACTGAGCTCTCCTCAATGAGCAAGTAGCATTTGGGTGCATTTTTCTTTTGTAACCTCAATAACTGCATTAGCATACTTCATGATACCTGTCTACAGCACAGTCTTTCCTGCAGCATTGTTTTAGGTAACAACGCTGTGTTCACTTTGCTGGCGTGAGCTTTTCATCTCCTGCAGCTCCCATCTCTCTGACGGTCTCTATTCCAAGCCACTTAGAAGTCAGGAGAGATGCTTTGAGGTATGCTTTCCCTTTTACTGGGTCATGAATTTTTACAGCCATCTGCACTGTGTCTTATTTAGCACTGCATTGTAGAGGCATTGCAGTCACAAGTGCGCCCTCTGAAACTTCTTGTGCTGTTGGCGATAAGCAGTAAAGTGCAGCTATGCTTTCTTGACTGCACAATTGTAATGTTTTCTATTTCTTCTCTTTCTTGTTTTTAATAATTTGGAGTCTGTACTTTCAGCAAACATGCAGTAAAATATAAAGGATTGTTAATTTTGTGATATAACTTACAGTTAAAGACAAAAGTTTTATTTTAAAAGACATACATTCTTTAAAACTATTTTAGTAAGCATTGAAGGATACAATCCTGCAAACAAGTGAGTAACTTTACTCAAATGAGTTGGCCTTTCCATTACTACCCAACTGAGCGAAGTTAATCACAAAGATTAATAGTTTAACATATGCATTTACTTGGGAGATGAGGCAAAAAACTATTTTGGGGGGCCATTAATTTTAAATGGCATATTTCTGCTACATTACTTCACAGCTGGGTTTTCATGAGAGAAGGTTTCCAGGGGTTTTTCCCCCAGTGTTTTAACTTTTAAGACCAAAATCCAAACAGAACTCTTGTGCTGTATTATGCTTCTTGTTGGACAAAATCAGTTATTTTGATTGTGGTTCTTCAGAAAGTAAAAGATCTGCATTAATAGTTTTTCTTACACATATTTTACACATACTATGAGGCTTTGTGGTTGGAAAGGGGAAAAAGTGATATCAGGATAGTGAATATTGCAATTCCAAATAACAATTATTAAAAATGTTTAAAGTCCTCTCCAGTAAAAATGAAATTGCTGCAATCTTTCTGTCAAAGTTAAGTTGTGCCATAAGTTCAGTGGGAACCAAATACACTCAGAGAATGGTACTTGGCCCTTCCTGGTTGGAAATAATATTCCATTTGTTATTATGATATAATTGTGAGGATATCACTATGTTGGTAATCCCAATATTCATTGTTACATTGCTGAGATCCAAATATCATGGTTTTTCTCATTTGCTTAGTAATTTGTATTTTTGGTAAAAGGGTGGGAAAATTGTCATTCATCAGTATTTCGTAACACATTTAATTCTTGGGAATAAAGGGCCATCTTTTCAAGTCTTTAACCCAGCCAAATTCGTTGTCCAGATTGACCAGGGAAAGACAGACAATCTAATGGACTTGTTGCCTTTGTCTTTCTCTGCTATGGTTTCTGATCTGCCTATTATGAATTTACCAACAGCGCTGGCAGAGCTGTGAAGGCACCACCCCAGCACCACAAGGCACCTCCGTTCTGTCGTCATGGCCATCACAGTGGTTTCAAAAGACATTTCCATTACATCTTTGTATATGTGCAAACTGTTGTCCCCTTTGAGGACTGCGTGTGCATGTTGACAGTCCAGCAGTGGCAGTGCTTCCACTCCCTGCATCTCCTCTAGGATTTGCTTGGGAGTTCTTGATGCCTCTTCTCCTTGCAAAAGAAAACACAGGCATAACAAAGCCTGACGCAGCTAAGGACTTCAAAAGATGGCCCAAAGTAGCTGTTTCAGTCATTAATAAGACAAGTTTCTTAGTAACTGTTTTCAATTGTTTTAAGTGGTGCTGTAATTTATTCCAAGTACACTGAGATGTATGTCACTCTTAGGGGGTATCCTATCCCTCTCCATCAGTGACTGACCCTACACTCACGGCGGAAGCACTGGATCAGACCATTGCTGCATTTGACACGGTGGAGGATCTGCTCAAACACTTTAACCCAGACTCCTGGCAAGAAGATCTCGAGAATTTGTACACAGACAGTGGCCACCATTATCGAGGCAGGAGCTACCACGACAGGAAGTCCAAAGGTAGGAAAAGACACTACATACATAATTTGGGGCAAGACCAGGCTATTCCTTCACTCCTCACAGAAATGTCCATTGGTAAGGTATTAGATTCTGGTGCCCGTGTTCCTGTTGGAGCCACAGGGCAAGCTACCACCTGTTAAAACCAGGGATAAGTCATTTAATCCGTAATCATTTTCTTACTGAGTACAATCCTGCCTGAGAAATCAGACTGAAAACTGCCCATCGTTATGATAAATTCACAAATAAAAACATAGGCCCATGTGTAAAGGACAGATGGTTCTCAGCTTCACCCGCTTAAACATTGCTTTGTGTGTAAGGCATGGGGCTCCTAATTACCTGCACTATCATCCCCCTTTAAATACCCTGCTTAGGGATTGTTCTCTGTTGAGTGAGGAATAATCACTTTTATCACATTGTGCTTAGGGAAGCATCTGGTGCAGACACCTGTATGTGCAGCTGGTTTTTTAGGATGTGAACGTCTCACTGTTTTTCATTATGTTGGTGGGGAACATTATTATGGTTTAACATCTTTGTCTGTAATTGAGCAAAGCACACATTTCTGGGTTATGTTTCTTGTTTCATTCTGTTAGTTCAAATCATCCACCAAATGGTAAAGCAAAGAGATGTTAAGCTAGCAGTACAAACCCATAATGATAAAGAAACACTGTTTAGAAGAGACAGTCGTGCTCTGGGGTAACCATGCACCGAAGGACCTGATGAAATCGCCCTTTATGTGCAAGCACGGATCTAGGAGGTCTGTTAGGGTTCTCCAAGGTGACAATTGCTGTAGTTTTCACAGAAGATCTGGAGTGAAACATTTTATATGAGTTTTCTTCTTAATATTGTCTTCCATTTCCAAGATATGTATTCATATGCATTCTTCTTTATAACTTTATAAATATAATGCCCAAGTCACAGTTCTGATTCTGTGCAATCTGCAGTTTATTTGCATCTCAAATCCCATCCCCCCTATGTTAAGCGTGTGCTAAGCAGGGAGACAGGATTTTAATTCTATGTTTGTAACTTGCTTGCTATCAAATGATGAGGCTTTAATGTGCTTTGATCTGAAAAAGGATGTATAGGCTGCATCTGTATTAGGAAAAATAGTGTCAAGAAGTGCTCCCAGGCCCTGAAATCAAATCATCATGTTGCTAAATTGTCAGCCTGCTGTCTGCTTAGTTTTGGCCCAGGCCAAGTGTCATTCTCGGAGGTCATTGCTGGGCAAAACCAGGAGTTGGCAGAGTCCAGCTGCCATTCCCGGTGGGCAGTTTGCATGTGGCCACCCTGTCTTGGAGGGTAAGAAGTTTACGATAGGGATGTGGGCTGTCCCGTGGCTGTTGACCTTTGTGCAGGAGAATGACTTCAGGCACATACAATGTATTAGTAGATACACAGCCAACTTGACCTACAGTTTCCAAGACATGTTGCCTGTCTGTTTTTGGGCTCAGCACTTCAAAGGAATCTGCGATAAAGCCCTGAGCACCCATCCGGTGAAAACTGAACCCTTTTACTTTGTTCCATTTTGGCACTTCAGAAATTTCAGGCAACCACAACAGCCCATGTTTTGTGAAAAACGTCACCTGACTGCCGCTGCATCACTTCTGAGATCAGTTTGATCTCATTTAGGGGTCTGTGAAACATGAGCTGTGTGTCCCTTATATCCAGGCTGGATTTGGCACTGATAGACATACATACAAAAGAAATAAAGGGTCTGTTTTGATTTTAAGAGAAGCTGATTAGAAACCTGGATCCTGTACTGGTTCTGCTCTCCAGATTTAATTTGATTCTCAGATCATATTTGGCCTAGTACCCTATATGTTTAAATGACCACGTATATATAAAATAGCATTTGCTGCTTTAATGATGCCGATCATGTAGGCTACAGGTATCAATCTGATCTGGTAGTGCTCAGAAAATTCAGATACGTAAAGGTTTCTCCATTTAGTATACATGTAATTCAGCTTCTTGCATAACACTGTAAAAGACATAAAGAGTTTTCCAGTTATTATTTTAACACTTGATTTATTTTAATGGGATTTTTTTGTTGCTGTTTTGGTTACAGGAATAAGCAAAAAATGTTTTATAACAGTTTTTCTTTTGTCTTCAAACTAAAGGCCAAATTCCCTGACTGTTAGCAGCCCTCCGGACAAAAGTACCTCACTACAATCAAATCCTTAAAAAATTTCAGTTAAGAATTTTTATTTAGTCATAAACTTTTGACAGGATTAAAGGCTTGTTTTTGGATGATGTCAGGAGCAGGGAACAGCTTTAACAAGTCCTTAAATTAGAAATGCTTGGTGGGTTTTAAACAAAGACACTGTGGATCTCTGAGGAATGTTTATAGGCACTGGGATAACCTTGCAGCATAGAGACCAATAGATTATATCATCATTTATTTCAGATATCTATCTGTTTCTGCTTCCAGCTTGGGTTTTATTCTTTATCCTTAGTTAGAACAGCCCTGAGGCAGATTAGAACAATTTGATGTAATCTCTGCCTATCTTTCACAGCATTTTCAGAACATGTCATATAAATGGTATAAATGAATCACTAATGATTTTGCTCCTATCCAACTCTCTGCCCATACAAATTGTGCCATGAAATTGAGCTTAAGAGGCGGTGTTGCTGAATACCAATTCTAATAATAGGGATATGTGATAAATGACATTTAAATGGTATGTTTTCTTAATTTGGCAATCAATAATCCACAAAGATAAGGATCAAGGTCAAGGAAATAAGAAGTACAGTATTTTAGCATAGCTGAAACTCGCAGAATCATAGAATAGATAAAGTGGGAAGGTGCATCAGGAGATTGTCTAATCCAACTCCCCTGCTCAAGGCAGGGTCACCAACAGCAGTTTGCTTGGGACCATGTCCAGTCGAGTTTTGAATATCTCCAAGGATGGAGACTCCACAACCTTTCTGGGCAACCTGTGTCTGACCACCTTCAGAACAAAAAAAAAAAAAAAGTTTTTTCTAAATGTTTAAATAAGTTTTCCTGTGTTACAGTTTGTGTCCAATACCTCTTGTCCTTTTAAAGACTCTGGCTCCATCTTTTTTACTCCCTCCCATCATGTATTTATACACAGTTATAAGATTGCTCCCTCCCTGGATACCTCCTGTGAGAACCTTAAAGATGAAGAGTGTGTTGATTAAATCTGTATGTATGATAACTCTGTTCCATCTACAAAATCTGATCTCACACCTCTACAACACTGATGCAACTCTATTGAGTTAAATGCATTTCTTTCTATTTACACTATTGAAGTGAGATAGTGGTATCAGGTGTGTCTCACTAATAACCACATGAAGTTTTAAATTTAATTCTACATATGTTCAGTGAGGTTTGCTGTTAACCACTCCAGTCAACTATAGAATCACAGTGGAACCCAGACTGGAAGAAAAGGACAGAAAAGAAACGGGAAGATACACATTCACATTTTCAAAATCCTTAAATGAGAGGCCTTGTATAAGCTATAAACTACAGTGTACACCTCCTATATGAAAATATGACAAGTAGATGTTTCAAATAACCTTTGCAGCCGTTGTAAATATACTCAAAAAGGTTTGTTAGCCATTGCTGCATTTTAGAAACTCTGAAAGTATGAATATTCAGCCTTAAGCTCATCCTAGACTTTTAGGAAAAAAGCAGGTCATACCAAATAAAGTATATCCCTTAAAATAATTCCTTTTGCATTGCTTTAATATGTTGTAGCTGACCTCAGTGTCATAGTAATTTGGCTGTTACAAATGTAAAGCATCTCTAAAAGGGTATCACTGTCTGTTGGGTTATTTAATATTGTTCTTAGTATTCTACACAGGTAGATACAAGAAAGAAAACAGCCATACTCTACAATTATGTTGAACTTCTAGACAAATAGATCTCTATTCTTTTAGAGAGTCATAAGGAGCATTCAGACACGTTTGAAGGAAACCTCTTCAACCTACAGTTTAAATTTTTGAAAGCATCAATGTATCTGCTTGATAATATTAGAAGAGGTCCTCAGAGATACTGTTGTAAACAGTTCCAACCATCAGTTAAACATCATTTAACTTTTCCCACGTGCTTGTTTGCATTTATCTTTTGTTGTTCACTCTGAAGTTTTACATCCCATTGAAAAAGGCTTTGTAATTTTAAAAAGAAAAGACCTCTGCCTGTGAAATGGCTTGTGTACAAATGAAGAAAGGAAGGAGAAAGAAAAAGTTCACTGTTTCTCATCATAGAAGTAGATCCAAATGTCTAGGGGATGGTACCTAGAGAAAGGGCTCATCTTTAAAAAGGAAGTTTTTTTCCACAAATAAACGTAGGAAGCAGGAACACGTGGGTAGATACATTCTGGTAATTAACAAGACTACACACGCCTCTGAGCTCATTTTCTTTTTGGGAAATAGTATGCAAGAAGCCTTTGGCTATCAGAAGAAATTAATCAGGTGGGACATTCTTGCAATAACATCTGTCTGCAATGACAGCTTTACAAGTTAAATAAATAAACACTTGCTGGCATAGCCACACTGCTCTCTAGAAGGGGAATAGTGAGATGAGACCACAAGTCTTCATGGAATGTTTCTGCTGTCCATTGCCAAACAGGTTCCCAAGATTAGGCAGGTTTTGCCATGTCCTTAACAATAGTTTTTAATTGTCACTACTTACAATGGTCTAGCAAGAAGTTAAAATTTTGACTCAGGAATGTAATTTCTCAGGGGTTTCCAAACAGTGGCCAATAAATTACTGCAAACGTCCATGTACTCTTCCTTGAAAGGTTCTGGGATGGCTGCCAGCAAGTTTCAGTGCACCAGACAGGGAGTGCAGGCATCACAAATGCTGAATGCCCACTTACTCATGACAAATGTGAATATTCCAAGTAGATGGAATACCTTCTCAAATAGCTGCTAATTTAAAGTATTCCCTGTGCTGAAAAAACAGGATATTTCTTCCACCTTTCTTCCATTGGGAACCAAATTGTCTGTTGCATGCAAACCACACACATTTATTCATTTCACAATCTAATTCAGACCTGCATATGTACTCTCCCCCCTCTGTGACAAATGAGATTTTCCCTCATGCTTTACGTGACATTATTGTCAGTCACTGCAGTGAAAGCTTTTCTTATTAAACCCTTTTTTAAAATGCTAGTGAAACTTGCAGTGTATTATTTATCACTGGAATAAGCTGTTCAATTCCATTGATTTCCGTGAAGCTATGTCCATTTACGACACTGATGGTTTGGCCTACTTTTGCTACTTGACCCATACCACAGCTGATAATTGGTTTGCCAGTCTATAATAGGCCCATATGTTGTGAACCTTGTTTCATGTGGACAGTTATAACCCCACTGAAATTCTGATCTCTCATTCCTCTAAAATAATAGTTGCTGCATTGAGGAGGTTTGTCTTGGCATTGTGATTCTGTAGTAAATCCAAATCACAGCATCTTCTCCCCAGCTCCCACGAGAAAGACTTGGACAGATCCCAAAGTTTTCAGGTGTATTTAACAAAGTGCTTATTGTGGTATCATTAAGCATGTGCAGTGAAACAGTGATTACCATCAGCCATATATGTGTTGAAGACTAAAAGCCACAGGGTTTGGTCAACATTCAGTATGGAGAAGAATAAATTCATCGGTGTCAGTGCATTTAGGTGATTTAACCAGTGGAAAATGTGACTGTTTATCATATGTATGGGACTGCATTTTCCAACTCAAGTTCAACCACACCATAGCTTCAGTCAGCTACAGCACAGCTCTGAATGTCTTTGAGTGCTTGTACAGTACCTCTGCTCTACCTGACACAGCCCTCGTACACACCTTTATGCTAGTGGAGCATGAATGCTAGGGATAAAGCGTTCAATACATTCATAGGTCTCTGAGAAATTCCATGCTTTATAGAGGAATTTTTTAAAGCCCAGAGTCAAAATTAAAACAGCAGCACAACAACCTTTGTTATAAACTGTAAGCCACACATGAAAAGGAACTAAAACTGAGCTCTGGATCCCCACTTGACACACAATACTGCAACCGCAGTGCAGTTCCATCCCTTGCTGATGCACAAAATATGAACAGGGGCAAGCTAACAAATGCAGGCCTTTTCATGAGTACATCTCTTTAGCTGCCAAAAAGAGCACAAGCATTAGAAATTTTAGCAGAATTGGCATTGGTTTGCATGCCTTCGGCGGGAGGCCCAAGGAGATGTAGATATCTGCTTGACATCCAGGGGAGGATGGTCAGTGGCTAGGAAGTCCCTGCACTTGTTCCCTGTATAATGTGGGCAAGTCCCTTCAGTGGGAGTTAGGCATTTTAACATCTTTGACGATCTAAGCCTTATAATCTGTCTACATACAGATGATTCTTAACGTGGCCTGTCGTCAGCATAGTCTGGTGGAACTTGTAATTTTTGCCCCTTCTATTTTTGCTGTGCACATCCAAGAAGAGACTGGCTCCATCTTCCCTGTAGCCCCTTTTAGATAGCTGGAGACGATTATTAGAACCCCCTTTAGTCTTCTTTCCAGACTAAACAAATCTGGTTCCCTCAGCCTCGCTGTGGCTGTTTTGGACCAGCACCTTAACCATCATGGTCACCCTTCACTGAACTCCTAGTTTGTTCATCCTTCTCTTCTGATGGAGGGGGCTCAAAACTGGACACAGTACTCCAGATGCAGGTTCACAAGAGCTGAATGAAGGGGAGTATTCATCTCCCTCAACCTGCTGCCAGATTCTTCCTAATGCAGCTCAGTGTGCAGCCTCTGTCACTGCAAGGCAAACAGCTGACTCATGTTCAACCTGCTGTCTACCAGGATGCCAAGGCTTTTTCTGCAAAGCTTCTGCTTAGTCAGGGTGTCCCCAGTGTGGACTGATGCATGGGGTTATTCCATGTCAGGTGCAGGAATTTCCATTTGTCATCACTGAACCTCATGAGGTTCTTGCAAGCACATTTCTCCAGCCTGCTGAGGTCCTTCTGAAAGGCAGTCCTGCAGCACATGGACAAATTTCCCTAATGTGATGTCACTGACAAACTTGCTGACGGTTCACATCATTCCATTGTTCAGATCATCAGTGAAGATCTTCAGCAGTACTGACCCCAGCGTTACCCCCTGAGGAACACTGGTAGTAACCAGCCACCAGCTGTACTTGGAATTGCTGACCATTTTGCTCAAGCCTCTTGGACCTTCTGGTTATCTTCCAAATTTGTAGCCCACCTATCCCATTATATCTCAGCAGTTTGGCTGCAAGGATGCTATGGATCACTGTCAAAAATCAGCAGACGCCTCTGCTGCTTTCACCTTATCCAGCAAGACAGTTGTCTTATCATAGCTGACTTTCAGGTTGGTCCATCACAATTTGCCCTTGGTAAATTTATTCTGGCTGTTCCCAGTCACCCTCTTGTCTTTCATATGCCTGGACATTGCTTCCAGGAGGATTTACCCCTTAATTTTACCATGGGCTGAGGTTAGGCTGACTGGTCTGCACCTGCCTGAATCCTTCTTGCCTTGCTTGTAGATGGCCTTGACATAGAATCATAGAATCATAGAATACCAGGTTGGAAGGGACCTCAAGGATCTTCTGGTCCAACCTTTCTTGGCAAAAGCACGGTCTAGACAAGATGGCCCAGCACCCTCTCCAGCTGAATCTTAAAAGTGTCCAATGTTAGGGAACCCACCACTTCCCTGGGGAGATTATTCCAATAGCTGATTGTTCTCATTGTGAAAAATTTTTCTCTTGTGTCCAATCGGAATCTCCCCAGGAGTAACTTCTACCCATAAGTGGTACATGTGGTATCAGAATACTGCGAGAAGGTGGCTACCGTCTCTTACACCTCAGCTCTGGTCTGTGGCTGATGCATGAAAAAAAGTGTAAAATGTTCAGATATGACAATGTTAGGGCCATGTATGAATTCGGGACAGATAAAGTGTTAAAAGAAACCCTGACAGACTGCCTGTCTTTTTAAAATGAATCAGTAACCAGCAGCACAGGTTTTCTCTCCTCTCCAATCTTTAAGGCTGTCCCTTCTGAATAAGACATGGTATTAGCTGCAGTCCCTGATTTCAGTGCTTACCTCTGATTAAGATCAATGTTTCAAGATAAGGACATGCCATAACGCTATGTGAAATGAGGATGGATTTAAGCATAGGATTTAAGGGGGAGGAGGGGGCAAACTCTGTACCCCAAGTATCCAGCTTATGGCTCCAGTGCATCTTTTTATGTCTGCCTTGCCTTTAAATTGAATCTCTGATGCAGACATTCTGTAATAATACTTTGAAGTTATTTGCATCTAGCCTACAGAACCTTTTAGTTCTAGTTTTAAATTAAGGACTCCAGTGGTTTCAGTCCTTGATAAGTAAAGCAGCAGGATTTCACACCAATCACACCAAGGCTCAGTTACATTTTAGTCACTGCAGTGAAGTGATGCATGAAACTGACTGTACTGTAAAATCTCATTGTTATACGGATGAGGAAATGGACTCACTCCAGACAGTAAAACAATCCCAAGACGGGGAAAAATGCATATCGAAGCTTTCAACAGAGAGAGTTGTTCAGAGCAAAATGTGTTCTTTTGTTAGGGGGCTGCAAACCATGGTCTACAGCTAATTAGGCAATGGGAGCTGTTCTTGGGTGTCAGTGTGATACTACCGGAGTACGGTATACGCTGGTCACAGAAGACATTGCGTGCTCACCTTATCCCACCAAGTGCTGGATTTCTGTAGAACAGAGTAAAAAAGAGCATAGGTGTTTGCCTCCAGATGATTTTTTATGGAGGATGACTTGTGTACCTCTTAAGCCTTTTATTTAGTCTTTTCTTCTCTGCTTGCAGTTATTTATTTTTCACGATTTCAGCATCACTAAAGTAAGACTTTTCTGCTATTGTATTTGTCCATTTCAACCTGGGCTCTGATACCCAAGATATGCCAAAGTGCAGAGAATTCACATCTTAACTGATAACTCTGGAATTTGGGGTCCTGAAAACTGCTAATAAGTGAGGATCAGAATGCCTTGAGTATGAAACCAAGGAGAATTCATGCAATTTTCCATTGGAAAATTTCCCATAGGTTTTTCAAAAATAGTTCATCATAGACAAATACACTAAATAAAATGCATTTTGCTACTGGTTGATTTCAGAATTCCTGAAGAATGCATCCAGAAAGTTTTGAGCCTTCATTGAAAATAGCTGATTCCTTCATACTGCATAGGGAAAAAATTATCCTAATTATCTGGTTATTCCCTCCTATGCTTCGAGCAAGTCAACAGCTCTCCACAGTACTGACTCAGCTACAGCCTAAGAGACTCTGCAAAGACTTCTGAAAGTCATCAAAACTAGGCTTTTGAAGGCTGGTGAGCAAAGTCTTCCCTCCAGTGAAAGCCCTTTGCCAGGTCACCCCTTGCCATTTAAATTGAGCAGCTTAAGTACTGAAGCTGATATGTGCAACACTGTGATGGATATAATATGCTCTCTGCAGGAAAGCCCACCCGCCCTGGTCCTTTAAATGCTGGTGCTTTCCCTCTCTGCCAATCTCATTGCAAAGACTCATTTCTGTGTTGATAACACAGCAGTGATGATAGGTATCAGCTCAATGCAGGAAGGAGGACTGTTGAGCCTGAAGGGAAATTTCATCTATGATAGAGCAAAATTTATTCAGTCCCCTGGACATCTTCTCCTGGACACAGATGTCAGTTCATGTGACCTGGGTCTGGGCCCTCTAATGACCAGTTTGTTGCTGGAAGCCTTGTTTCTTGTGCTACCTCAGCAGGAGGCATTGCAATCACAGGCTGAATTAATCCTTTGAGCATTTTATTCTAACTCTGTCTAGAGATGCACCATCGGCAAATACCGTCCTAGTCCACGGCCAGCCTGTCCCAGTAATAGCCTGCTCGTATCAGTATCCATTCCCCTGGATTGCTGCCGTGTCAGAGCGTGGATGATTCAGGCTTTCCCCTCAAGAAATCTCATTATTCATGAGGCAGAATATTCTCTGCCATCTTCTTCCTTTGATTAATTTTTCCTTTATGTCAATTGGCTGAAATGAATGGTAGCCAGATATCTCTTTGCTTCATCGGTAAGCAAAGCTGATGGCAAAGGTCCTGATGAGAATGTTTAGAGGAGTGGGAAACACTTCCCTGCGAGAAGAATTAGCCTGAGAGCCTGCAATGAGAAGGGGTGGCTTTGGAGAATACAGCAGAGAACCAAATATCATCTGTTAAAACAAAGAATCAATATTCTCTGGACTTCTAAGTCCTGGCTGTGGACATTCAGAGTGTATTTTTCTCCCAGTGCATGAGTATACCAGCAGCCCCACTGATTTTGTGCTTGTATCAGGAGGATGATCTATACCTCTTTTGGAGAGATGCTAGCTCTCTGGAGAGAACCACTGAGATTTCATGGCAAGATGTATCACAATTGCTATAAAATCGCAATTTATCTGCTAAATTCTTTTTGACTGAGATAACACCTTGCCAGAAAAGTGAAGCTGCTATGATTTTCTATAATAGCACTCATGACATTTACGTACCCTTGCCTCTTGCATATCTGCCTTATGAATATCTCCAGGCCAGAATGTAAAGGTGCATGATATTTACAAATCACAGCTTTTTCCACAATTTCCTTTGTGATGTTGACAAGGGCTGAGTCACAGAAGGTATGAAGCATTGTAGTGCTCCTGTCTTTGTTGGAGGTTTTCACATGTTTATAGTAAAGCACAAGCATAGGTGCACTCAGGACCAGCGGTGGTGTTGAGCTATTAAACGTGCCCATGAAAATCTGATATGTTCACAAACACTAGACCATTATCTCAGTTCTCATTTGAGCCGTTCCTGTTTCCCTGTTGATGTATCTGTTAGAAAATACTGTTTGGGGTAGGAAGGGATTATTTTTGTCTGCTGTACCCTCCAGACATTTTCTGTTATTTTTCTTTGTTCAGCTTAATTTATATTTTGAGTGTAATTTACTTGTCTTTTAAAAAAAATGTTCATATAATTAATGATTTCTGAGGGAAAATGTGGGCCCTCTCTGGAACGAAACGGGAGACCTAGTTACCTGGGATATGGAGAAGGCGGAGGTACTCAATGACTTTTTTGCCTCGGTCTTCACCAGCAAGTGCTCGAGCCTCACCGCCCAAGCCGCAGAAGGCAAAGGCAGGGACTGGGAGAATGAAGAGCCACCCACTGTGGGAGAAGATCAGGTTTGAGACCATCTAAGGCACCTGAAGGTGCACAGGTCTATGGGACCCGATGAGATCCATCCGCGGGTCCTGAAGGAACTGGCGGATGAAGTTGCTATGCCACTATCCATCGTATTTGAGAAGTCGTGGCAGTCTGGAGAAGTTCCCACTGACTGGAAAAGGGGAAACATTGCACCCATTTTTAAAAAGGGAAAAAAGGAAGACCCGGGGAACTACAGGCCAGTCAGTCTCACGTCTGTGCCTGGCAAGATCATGGAGCAGATCCTCCTGGAAGCTATGCTAAGGCACGTGGAGGACAGGGAGGTGATTCGAGACAGCCAGCATGGCTTCAGCAAGGGCAAGTCCTGCCTGACTAACCTAGTGGCCTTCTATGATGGAGCGACTACATCAGTGAACACGGGAAGGGCTACAGATGTCATCTATCTGGACCTCTGTAAGGCCTTTGGCACGGTCCCCCACAACATCCTTCTCTCTAAACTGGAGAGGTATGGATTTATTTGATGGGTGGACTGTCTGGTGGGTGAGGAATTGGTTAGATGGTTGCATGCAGAGGGTAGTGGTCAACGGCTCAATGTCCAGATGGAGACTGGTGACGAGTGGCGTCCTGCAGGGGTCAGTATTGGGACCGGTACTGTTTAAAATCTGCATCAATGACATAGACAGTGGGATCGAGTTCACCCTCAGCAAGTTTGCAGGTGACACCAAGCTGAGTGGTGTGGTTCACATGCCAGAAGGACGGGATGCCATCCAGAGGAACCTGGACAAGCTGGAGAAGTGGGCCCATGTGAACCTCATGAGGTTTAACAAGGCCAAGGGCAAGGTCCTGCACCTGGGTTGGGGCAACCCCGGGTATCAGTACAGGCTGGGGGATGAGAGATTGATGAGAGATTGAGAGGGATTGAGAGCAGCCCTGCCGAGAAGGACTTGGGGGTACTGGTGGATGAAAAGCTGGACATGAGCCAGCAATGTGCACTCACAGCCCAGAAAGCAAATCACATCCTGGGCTGCATCCAAAGAAGCGTGGCCAGCAGGTCGAGGGAGGTGATCCTGCCCCTCTACTCTGCTCTGGTGAGACCCCACCTGGAGTACTGTGTCCAGCTCTGGAGTCCTCAGCATAAGAAAGACACAGACCTGTTGAAGCGGGTCCAGAGGAAGGTCACAAAAGTGATGAGGGGGATGGAACACCTCTCCTATGAAGAAAGACTGAGAGAGTTGGGGTTGTTCAGCCTGGAGAAGAGAAGGCTCCGAGGAGACCTTCTTGCAGCCTTTCAGTACTTAAAGGGGGCTTCTAAAAAAGCCTGATACTCCTTAACCTTTCCACTTCCTCCTTCAGCTCTGTCGAGGAGACCAGGCCGAGCAGATCATCCACCTGGTCGCACCGCACACCAGGCCAGGTGTAGTCTCTGCTGCCCTCTGGTACAGCTGACAGGCTCAGGCACTCCCTGCAGCCGGAGACCTGGACAGCTGTATGCTTGCGTGAGGGCTCCGTCTGGGTCGCCGCATTCCTTCTGGCGATGGCTTTCGGCCAAGTGGAAACCATAGCTGGTCCTCTTCTGGGAAGGCAGCGACTACCAGTTGAGTTGGCCTCTAGAGCCAGGAGGGGGGCTGCGCCCTGCCCGCTCGCCTTCCCTACGCGAACTGCCGAGCAAACTGCAGTGCCACGCCCTTCTGACGCGCCACGCCCTGTTTGCCCACTCTGTTCGCCACGCTCTGGGTCGCTCGCACTCCCTGGGGGCTGCTCTTGTATATGGGGGGGTTTGGCCGCCGTCCCTCTTGTCCCCGCCCACGCTGAGCCAGAGCTGCCGCTCGTCAGGAGCTCCCTCCTCTGTCTCGGGGGGGTGGGGGCTGGGGCACCCTCTCACCCCCTGTGCTTTTGCCTTCGCGGGTTTTGCCGCGGTTTTGCTGCTTTAGGAAGGGTCCCCCGGCACGATCCTCCGCTCCGGAGCCCTTTGCCTCGGTGACTTCGCCATTCAAACTATTCTATGATTCTATTTGTCAGTGAGACACGGTGTTTCTGGTTTCCAGTTTTTCTTTTTTTTCTAAAATTTGAAGATCTGAATCAAAAGAAGATGAATTTTTCAGCTTTCAACCTCGATGAGTTCAAAATGCATTTTAATTTTCTTTCTGGTTCTCAGTTTCAAACCAGAGGACCTCACTTCTCAACACAAGTTCACATGTCCTTCAATCATGATGATCAGAGGGCCGGAGCACCTTTCCTATGAAGACAGGCTGAGAGATTTGGGGTTATTCAGCCTGGAGAAGAGAAGGCTCCGGGGACACCTTATAGCAGCCTTCCAGTACCTGAAGGGGTCCTACAAGAAACCTGGAGAGGGACTTGGATAGGACAAGGGGTAATGGGTTTAAACTGAAAGAGAGTAGATTTAGATTAGATATAAAGAAGAAATTCTTCACTATGAGGGTGCTGAGGCACCAGAACAGGTTGCCCAGAGAAGCTGTGGATGCCTCATGCCTGGAAGTGTTCAAGGCCAGGTTGGATGGGGCTTTGAGCAACCTGGTCTAGTGGAAAGTGTCCCTGCCCATGGCAGGGGGGTTGGAACTAGATGATCTTTAAGGTCCCTTCCAACCCAAACCATTCTATGATTCTCTGATTCTATGATTCAATCCTGAATGAATTATTGAGCTTTTGAAGACTTAGTTGGTGGACAGAATCCTAAGGAAAAGAAGAAAGTAGAAAAGGAGGGAAAAAGAAATCGGAAGACTTCTATAGAAATAAAACTCATGAAATTTGCTACTTTTATCTGTGTTACAGTTGTGGAAAATGTATTTATGGAAAGTTTTGTTTTGTTTCATCTTTACAAGCTAAAGCTAGAAACAGCACTTAAACTCACAGCTGATTGATAGTCTATAAGTTATTTTTATGGTTGGCTTTACTACTTGTTTACATGACACATCTCACAGAGATACCAGGCATTTAAACATCAACCAACTACTGGCATTCAATGAAGCTCATTATTTTTAATTGTATTTATTTGTATGCCTATTATAGTAGCATTTACCAGTTGAAATTAATATTGCCTAGATTGATTTCTCCATCAGTTATCTAGACTCTATCCATAAACAATACAGACAGGCAACTTGAGAAAGCAAGTCGCGCCACCTGTCCTAAATGCCCTTTTGAGGAAGGGATGAATCACTCTCCAAAGACGTTTCTTTTCTGACCACAGGAAGAGCCTTCTTTAAAGTGTTTGCCTTTTGTATACCTGCAGTTAGGCCAAAGGAATTGTGTCTATAATAAAAAAACAAGAACTCATCATCTAAGTAAGCCAGGTATAAGCGGGGGGAGGAAGATAGTAGCAGAAGTAGAATCTCTTACCCAAGGATCCAGATCAGTGACAGAGCAAATAAAATAACCAATCTTCAGCTTTCAGGCCAATATTTTATTTCAAGCCTTCCCTTCACCTTTATAGTCAGCGTGAGCTCTGCTATGGGAATCAGTGGGAACAGGATGAGAGCCTGGATGGCCACCTGTAATGATTTAAAATTGGTGGGTTTATGTTTATCTGTTCAGAAATCACTGCTATACTTCACATATTTTCCAACCAATGTCACATCACTTTGTTATTGGCTGCCTGGGGAACGGTATAAATTAGAGGAGTGTCCCACTCAAACCTTACTAATGAAACGTCTTTTGCATTGCAGTTGACCTGGACAGGTTGAATGATGATGTGAAACGTTACAGCTGCACTCCAAGAAACTACTCTGTCAATTTAAGGGAGGAACTGAAGCTGACAAATGTAGTTTTCTTCCCTCGCTGCCTCCTTGTCCAACGCTGTGGAGGAAACTGTGGCTGCGGGACTTCGAACTGGAAATCCTGCACATGCATGTCAGGGAAAACAGTGAAAAAATATCATGAGGTATTTTCACTTTTTTCTTTTCTTTGGTACTTCTTTTGAGTATTTATTTCTTACATGGTTTCTGAAGGCTTTTCTCAGAGCTATGTGTGCTGCTTATATTGATTAGCATGTTATATTGATCATGCTATATCATGTTACATTATCATTATGCTATACCATGTTATAGTATCATTATCATGTTATATTATCATGCTTATATTGATTATCATGTTGGATCTGCAGTGCAAAAATCAATGGGCAAAAATCACTGACTGCAGTGAAGTGTCATAGACAAAGATGCTATCATTTGAGAGAGACCAGAGTGTTTAAGTGAATGCTCCCTGTGGTCACCACTCTTCCTGAGGTGAAGGATCTGCTAGGCTTCCAGACAAGTTCAGGTAGCCTGAGAGTGCAGCCTAGACTTAGATAACGACATTGCTGTTGCTGTCCATGCTAGATACCAGCTTGATACCTTGTGGAGCAGCATTCACACCTTCCACTGCAGTAAGCCATAGAGAGACACACACCCATGGAGTCAACCTGCAAGAAGGCCTGATTTTAAATAAGTTTAATATTAATGTCTTTAATGTCACATTACAATATATACAAAGCAGCACAGCTTCAGGATACTGCAGTTTCTCTTTTTTCAAAACTTCTATTTTCTTGATGAATTTCTGCCTTTGGGATATACGGTGGATACAAATAATCGCCCAGTGATTTACGTTTGGAAGTGGTGAATGAGCAGAGTGGAAGGAGGTTATATATGTGTTAGAAAGGGATGTTAACAGGTATTTATGGGTAAGTTAATTTAGAAGAAGTTAGAGAGAACTTTTGCCACCTCTCTGTGTGGATGCTACCACAGCATCCTAGCAAAATTTGTGGCAAGAATGAGGCTTATGTTGGACTGATTTTTCTCAGCGAAGGACTGATACAACCACTGGAAATACTCTTTTTAGTAACACAGAGACGTGTTCCTTGAGGCATTTGACTGCACTTCCTCTTGTTTTGTGCTATATCTTTTAATCTTATGACCACGCTTGGAAATGACAATTAAGTCACTTGTAAACTCTCTTCCCTTCCAAATTTATTACCTGTAGGAAGCAGCTGAACCTTTCAGCCTTAGCTTTTTTCCCACTCAGCAATTTTTTAGGAAGGCAAAATTTTTGCATAGGAACAAAGTCCATCATATTTTTTTTTAATCCATTCAGAACACATTTAGAGAGGAAAAAACCAAAGAGCATTTTATATTCTTGCCTCTAAATCAGTATTTTCAGAACCAGACATGAACAATGTTCACTAAAGTGAACATATCTAGGAAAGTTACTTGGTGTTATCCTTTCAATTGTCTGAAAGTAGGTAGCTGCATGCCATGCTGACTTAATTTCTGACACGTATCTCTCATAAGAGCCTGATTCGCCATTTGGCTTAAGTCTCAAGTGAAAATGAACTTTATGGACTTTAAATCTGGATATGATGTGGGCTCATACCGTAAAGGCATTAACTCGGGAGACCCTAGGGCTGCAATAGAAGGCTGTTGAAGGTCAGACCTTTGCCTTGCTGTGAGCAGTGTGGTTACTCTTTTCGAAGGTAAGAGATTTTTCTCACAATTAACTGCAGAATACAGCAATACTGCATATCAGCTAGGACTAGAGAATAGTTAATATTTTATCAAATTTTAAGCAAGATGCAGGGGATGACCCTGGTAATTACAGAGCGGAAAGCCTTATCTCAGTGGTAGAAAAGTTAATTGGAAAAAAAATTAATAGGTATAAAACACCTAGATGACTATGAGCTGATAAAATGAACTCAGAATGCCTTGTGCATGAATAAATATTTAGAGCACCACAACATTGTACAAGAATGCTAAAAGAGCTGGCACCTCCTTCAGAGAGCAAACAGTCGATCAGACAAGATCAGACGTGGATTAGAAGATGGTTAAGAGATAAAGAGCAAAGAGGTGGAAGAGATGAGCAATTTTCTACATAGGAAGTGGCTACCTGTGGGTGCCCCCAGCACACAGATTATGTGTCATTTCATGTATGATCAATCTGGATGGAGGTGAACAGAAAGGTTACAAAAATGACAGCTAGCACAGGAAATAACATACTTTAACAGCAGAGAAGGCTGTGAGGGATTTCAGAAGGCCTGTGTAACTATTTATAAATGCAGTTTAGAAAAGCAGCAAGCATTAGGATGAGCCGTCTCGACTATTTATTCATATAACACTGGGAGCGTGAGGGGAGGAGGGAGAAACGAGGGGTGGAAGTTGGACTAAAGGTCAAGTAGTGAATCACTGTGAAGAGCTTCAGGAAAACAGTTTAGTGCAGTGGTGATGGGAAAAACACCCAAGTGACAGTCTTCTGCAGGAATAGAGGTGAACAGGTAATAACAGAGCAAATATTTATTATGGCCTGGATAAATTGGTGGGGTACTTATACTACTGGGTTTTGACCGTTGGTGCTTAGAAGGATACAGGCAGGAGTAGAAAAGATATACAGAAGCAGAAAACATACACCAAGAGAGATACAGGAGAAGATACACATCAAAAACATTTGTAAGGAAAGTGGCTCAAAAGTTTTGGATCACTTCATTTAGAAAAAACTGAGAATAAGAGAGGACACAGTGAAAGATAGAAAATAGTGAATAGTATCTAAAGGAAAATTAGGTCTTCCTAAATAATCTTTTCCTTAAGAAAAGAACAAGTAGAGTCTGAGAGAGATTGAAAGGGAACTAATTTAAAATGATAAAAAGAATTTGATTTTTTTGCACAGCAAATCTATATGGAATTTCAATGCTTAAATATGAGTGGTGCATAATTCAGAAGGATTCTGAGGGAATTAGAAGTAAAATATAAACTAAAGAATCCTGGGTCACATCTGTATCAGAACTTAAGCCACCTATTGACAGTACCTAGGAAAAAAACCACCTGATTATAAACATGTTATCAAGCACTTATTTTTTATCAGGTGTTTGGGAGCATCTGGGACACCAGAATATCACACCAACCAGGTATTGGTCAGAACTAGGATGTCATGACATATGTCTGCTGCAAATTAATCACTAAATTCAGGAAATTCAATATTCACACTAATAAATCACTGCTAATTTATTTCTCTAGTCCTTTGTTCTTTGAAAACCATATGAATTCAAGACAGCGTTTCAGTTTTAACATTAAATGGCTTTTGTAAGTTTAAATTTAAACTTAATCCCTTAGGGATGAATTAACAGCTCACTGAGCAGAAATTTAGCCAAGTGGCTCCCATTAACATGAGTGGAAGTCATGCAGATAAATTCACATATGACATACTAAAGATGTGTCCATTACTTCTAGTTCAAAATATTTTCCACTTTAGTATTATTATTATTATTAGCCACGCACAGCTAATCAGTTTTATACTTTATTCTCCTTCGACACTTAACTCTAATTTTATTTAAATGCCTGGCAGTAAAAGCACTGAGGAGGGGCCTCTCGACATGCCAGTTTTAGAACCATGGAGCTGGTTTACTCTTTTAGAAGCCAATGTGAAACCCACTAACCTTAACCAAAAAGCCTTTAGTTGCATAACGAAGGACAGAGCTTTATGAAATCCCCAGCGCTGTTAATTTGGTTAAAAATCTCTGCCTTCTGCTGCAGGAGAACGTAGGCCAGCTTCAAACACAAGTCTCAATTACTTTGATTTACTTGCAAAAGACACCAGAAGGAAGTATAAGGTAGTGGAGCAAAGAAGGTGTTTGTAGCAGCTGAAATTGAATCCTGCAGACCCCAGACCACTTCTCTTGCCAGGCTGATTTTGCCTAACCGCTATCCTGGAGCTTCATCCACTGAGCTCTTGTACCCACCAAAGCTACTTGTCCTGCACATGGATATGCTTGTCCTCAACAGTAGAAATGTGACTAGAAATCACTTAAAAGTTGTCTGGCATTTTTGAGCTACCCAGTATTTCTGGGTGAGAAAGACAGGCAGGCAAATTTTCCAGAAGCGATAGGCTCCTTTTTGGCTTTGTAGCCAGTGCCTTGCAGTGCCGGAGTAGCTGCATGCAGGCAGCTGTGGGGACACTAATGCCAAGAGTGTTTGTTGAGATAGAGCCTTCTAGTCCAGAAAGATTCAAGGTTATCTTCTCCTTATGCTCTTAATGTTTTTTAGTTCCCCCTTAGTTCCTACTCAAAGCCTCACACTGTACTCATCACCAAGTGCTCCCTCCTAGTATTGCAGGACTAATAGCTATCACGTGTAGCCTTTAATTTCCCCAAGCTGTGAGTGCTGCTCCAGTTCCCTGAACAGACTGTTCAGCTCTTTCCTATCACGTCCAATTATAAGAAATAATGCAACAGCGGGGAAAATGAGAAAATGAGAATGCCACGGTAAGGGGTATCTTTTTCTTTATTGCCCTGGGAAATGCTAATAATGAGCTCTCAGGTCTTTTTTATAACCTGGAAGTGTGCCGTAACTTTACCAAAATACTTAGCAGTTTCCAGAAGTAAATGGGTTCATAACTTGAGTAAACAGATAGTTTTATGGGTGGGGTTTTTTTGCAGGAGTCTTGTGATGCTCTGTGGTTTTCCACAGCTTCTGGGTTTTCTTGAGACCAGAGCTCATGGACAAATACTCATGACTTACCACATATAGTGTCATGCACCCTGCAAACCAAACAGTCCAAGTGCTGGCAGTGTTTCAAACATCTCTTGGGCACAGTCTACCATAAGTGATACCGAGTTATGTCACAGGGCTCCGTGCAAGGGAAAGATAAAGCAATTCATGGAAATGGATGCAGCACACCTTAGTCAAATGCTCACGTCTACTGCTGTCTAACTTGCTAAAGGGGAGCTGAAATGAAAACGTGTTTTCTATTGCAGTGCATTTCTTTAGAAATGCCTGGAGCCGCTCTTTAAAGAGCGGGGGGCTCTAAACCTGGAGATCGCTCAGCCCAGAGAAGGTGTGGGGGAACGCAGGCCAGGACTCAATGCAGCTTGGGCTGTGGCTGTGCCATCCACCCAGCATGCACATACCTCAGAGAAACAAGAAATCGGTTTCCCATCTCATTGCTGTAACTGATGAGATGTGAAATGAGGTTCCATGAGGAATAAATGCTCTTAAGGTAGCAACCAGAATTTGTCAGAGTGTATAAACCTCCACATACACAGTGCTGAGCAACACAGCTAAAAGGTGTATAAGGAAAAAAGCAAAGTGGTGAAAGCTGATCGCATCTTTTACCTGTTTACTTGTCTCTTCTGTAAAGACTGATGCATTTTTCACTGTCTATATGGTGCTTCTCTCCTCCTGCTCCCTTTTTGAAGCATTATACCTCCATTCAAGTTTCATGACTCGAGCTTGTCTGGTGCCTTCACAGGACATACATGCAATTAATTCTCAACGGCAAGGTTTAGATTAGTGTTAGGGTGGCTACTTCATAAGCTCTTGCTGCCCTGAGAGAGATAGCAGGCACCTCAGAGTACCTACACAATACTGAGTCTTGCACAAGTTGCTGGGGCATAGAAACAGCTTTAACTGGACCCAACATTGTAAAGGGAAAACAAGACAGTAGGGAATATTATTGGGGAGAAAAGAACAGGGGAGCAGGGGAGAAAATAAAAAGGTGACATGGGACTTCAGTAAGACAGAGGAGTTGTTGCAATGGAGTTAAGAAATGTAACTAATACAATTTGGTGTTGTGTGGGTTGTTTTTTTTTCTTTTTTTCAGAGAAATGAGAAGCAAACCTTAAGGAGGCACTTGAGAGAGCAGACAATAATTCTCACCCTCTCTTTACACAGGAAAACATATGATAACTGGGCAAAAATGATACAAATGCTGCTGATTGATACAACAAAGGAAATTTGCTAAGGGATTAAAAAGAGCTAGCATCATCAAACCTGTGTGCAAGGAATATAGTCTGATTGTTGTATGTCCTGGAGTTGATAGTACATGTATAAAGGAGATAAAAGGTTGTTATGGTAATAAAGGCACAGAATTAACCTGACAAAAGAGTTAATGCATAGAAATATTATACAAGAAGCAGCAATGGGTTTTATTTGGAATGCAAATACAAGGAAACAGAATGAGTCAGAAATGACTGCTAGGTCACAGGATGAGCAGAGAGAGCATGCAGGTGCAGTGAGAGAAAAAAGGTTCATTTTTTACTAGATGAAAATGAAAGTTCTTGGGATAACATCTGGAAGATAAGCAAGTGAGACATCCTGTGATACATGTCTGGGCAGAGAGGCAATTTGGAAAGGGGGAACACCTGTATCTGGTCAGTGCAAAAGCAATAGCTGGAGCCATAATGCGTGACAAGATCACCAAAATGAGGGTCTTGTTGATGTCACATATGTCAAAAACATCATAGCTTTAGTGACTCTTTCAGATGCCTGAGTTTTAAGCCAATTAAAATTTTTCCCATGTTTGCTGTGTTAAAACCAGGTGTTTCTTATTCATACAAATAAAAAAATAGAATCAATAATCCCACCTACATTTAATAATCCCTTAGTTTGAATGCTACCACTGATCAGCAAACAAACTCTTTTTTTTTGTTCCTGATAACCTATAATTATCTCTGGTAAGAAAAAATACAGCTTTGGGTCTGTGTTGTTATTTTAGGGTATGTTCCTACTAGAATAAAGGTCCTTATGCTAAATTATGAACCACATTCCCATAATGCTTGGTTTCTTATGCTCAGAGCACAGCTGAATTGTGTGTGACCTTTGAATTAGATAACTTTCAAAAATTGTGGAGTGAGATTTTTCATCTGTATCAGAACTTGGATCTGTGTTGAATGTTTTGCACTTTTGATGCTTCCTCTTTCATGAATCTCAGACTAATGTAATTTGGTTTGCATGCTAGAATGATGGTATTTTTAGATGAGCAGAAGGAGATTAGATAATGCTGCATAGCAGGATTTTAAAATAAGTTCTGCAAAGTACAAATTTCACCCTCTAAAATAGCATCAAGAGTTGCTCTCCATCCTCTGTCACTGGAATATGAAGCTAACCAGATATTTGGTAAGCCATAGTCATGGTATTGATTATCTGTGGTCTTCTTAAGCTAATCAGAAAAAAAAAAAAAGCTGATTTTTGAGTGAGGCTTCAGATTTCTATTGATGTTTAAACTACTGGTCAAGAAGGAAGTCTTAAAGGCGCAGGAGCAGGCTGTCCCTGTACACCGTAAGAAGAACGGGCGGGGAAGACGACCGGCCTGGCTGAACGGGGAGCTCTTGCTGGGACTCAGGAAAAAAAGGAGAGTTTACCGCTTGTGGAAGAAGGGGCAGGCGACTCAAGAAGAGTACAGGGATCTCGTTAGGTTGTGCAGAGAAGAAATGAGAAAGGCAAAAGCCCAGCTAGAACGCAATCTGGCCGCTGTCGTTAAAGACAACAAAGAAAGTTTTTACAAATATATTAATGACAAGAAGAGAGCCAAGGAGAATCTCCATCCTTTATTGGATGCGGGGGGGAACATTGTCACTGAGGATGAGGAAAAGGCTGAGGTACTCAATGCCTTCTTTGCCTCAGTCTTTAACAGGCAGACCAGTTATCCTCAGGGTACTCGGCCCCCCGAGCTGGAAGACAGGGACGGCGAGCAGGATGAACCCCCCGTAATCCAAGAGGAAGCAGTCAATGACCTGCTATGCCACCTGGATGCTCACAAGTCTATGGGGCCGGATGGGATCCACCCGAGAGTGCTGAGAGAGCTGGCGGACGAGCTCGCCAAGCCACTCTCCATCATTTATCAGCAGTCCTGGTTAACGGGGGAGGTCCCAGACGACTGGAGGCTTGCCAATGTGACGCCCATCCACAAGAAGGGCCGGAAGGAGGATCCGGGGAACTACAGGCCTGTCAGCCTGACCTCGGTGCCGGGGAAGATTATGGAGCGGCTCATCTTGAGGGCGCTCACAAGGCAAGAGCGGGACAACCAGGGGATCCGGCCTAGCCAGCACGGATTCATGAGAGGCAGGTCCTGCTTGACCAACCTGATCTCCTTCTATGACCAGGTGACCCGCCTAGTGGATGAGGGAAAGGCTGTGGATGTGGTCTACCTGGACTTCAGTAAGGCCTTTGACACCGTCTCCCACAGCATTCTCCTAGAGAAACTGGCGGCTCACGGCTTAGACAGGTGTACTCTGTGCTGGGTCAAAAACTGGCTGGACGGCCAGGCCCAGAGAGTTGTGGTGAATGGAGTTCAATCCAGTTGGCGGCCGGTCACGAGCGGTGTTTCCCAGGGCTCAGTTTTGGGGCCAGTCTTGTTCAATATCTTTATCGATGATCTGGATGAGGGGATTGAGTGCACCCTCAGTAAGTTTGCAGACGACACCAAGTTGGGCGGGAGTGTTGATCTGCTCGAGGGTAGGCAGGCTCTGCAGAGGGACCTGGACAGGCTGGATCGATGGGCCCAGGCCAATTGTATGAGGTTCAACAAGGCCAAGTGCCGGGTCCTGCACTTTGGCCACAACAACCCCATGCAGCGCTACAGGCTTGGGGAAGAGTGGCTGGAAAGCTGCCTGTCGGAAAAGGACCTGGGGGTGTTGGTCGACAGCCGGCTAAACATGAGCTGGCAGTGTGCCCAGGCGGCCAAGAAGGCCAATGGCATCCTGGCCTGTATCAGAAATAGTGTGGCCAGCCGGAGTAGGGAAGTGATCGTGCCCCTGTACTCGGCCCTGGTGAGGCCGCACCTTGAATACTGTGTTCAGTTTTGGGCCCCTCACTACAAGAAGGACGTTGAGGTGCTGGAGCGTGTCCAGAGAAGAGCAACGAGGCTGGTGAGGGGTCTGGAGAACAAGTCTTATGAGGAGCGGCTGAGGGAACTGGGGTTGTTTAGCCTGCAGAAGAGGAGGCTGAGGGGAGACCTCATCGCTCTCTACAACTACCTGAAAGGAGGTTGTAGCGAGGTGGGTGTCGGTCTCTTCTCCCAAGTAACAAGCGATAGGACGAGAGGAAATGGCCTCAAGTTGCGCCAGGGGAGGTTTAGATTGGATGTAAGGAAAAATTTCTTTACTGAAAGAGTGGTTAAACATTGGACCAGGCTGCTCAGGGAAGTGGTGGAGTCCCCATCCCTGGAGGTATTTAAAAGATGTGTAGATGAGGCACTTAGGGACATGGTTTAGTGGACATGGTGGTGTTGGGTCAATGGTTGGACTCGATGATCTTAGAGGTCTTTTCCAACCTCAGTGATTCTATGATTCTATGAATTTAACAAAGAATGTTACTATTGTTCCTAACAAATAAAGTAAACAAGTAAAAAATGGCTATGAGCAACTGGATACCCCTTTTTTTGTTATTATTTTTAAGAAGTGTTGACTGGGTTTCCTATTATTCTTTGCTTTTTATTAAAACAGAAATCAGCCGTCATGGACTGTCATGGCTAAATGTTGCCTGACTTCAAAGGTAAATGATACATGGCTAGGACCATCAGCGAATGCTGGAGGGAGTGGTTCACCTCATCTGGCTCTACCCATCTAAAGCTGCGAGTCCAGCCTTTGGGCTCCTTTCCTAGTTATCAGAGCTAGCCCCACCAGAGGTGGGTGTTTCAGGTGAATTGTTCTCTGGAGTCACCTCTTTGTTGCTGCTTCTACTGGAGAAATGCCAGGTATGGGTCAGGGTGAACAGGTTATCTCTAGTTGGGTCCTTTCCCCAGCAGTCATCACTGCTCTATTCTCCTCAGCCCCTGATCATGAAGTGCTCTACAGATCTGCTGAGATTAGAGGGCCCACCGGGCCATCAGCCCTGACCTCCTGTGCTCCACAGGCCACTGGAGAGCACCCTGCTGCCCCCAAAGCAAGACCCAAACTTGTACTGTATACCTTCTGGAAAGGCAGCCATTTTCTGATGTCCTCAAACAGGCTGGAACCCCCACGTTTCCTTGGAGGGCTGTCCAGGTGATGAGTCGGCCTGACTTAAAGAAGTGTGCCCTAATTCCAGTTTGAGTTTTTCTGGCTTCAGCTTCCAGATACTGTTTTTTGTGATGGCTTTGCTTCCTCATTTAAACAGTCCTTCAGAAGCTGGCATCCAAATTCAATGCATGATCAATGAGCAAGATTCCTTGCAGGAAAATGTATTTAAGCATTTTCTTTGTATTTCCTTCACCACCGCCCCCAAGGAAAATTAGGTAGTGGCCACAGTCACCTCACCTTGAAACCTCTCAGATGCTCAGGCATATTTACAAAGTAAAATGCCATCCAGCGTATTGGTGTGCTCCTGTGGAACTGTCTGCACAAGAAATGCTACAAGGCCCTGATACCCTTTTTTGTATTACCTATAAACACCAAATCCACCTCAGAAGCCAAGTCCTCTGTCTTGATTTTTTATTTAATTGCTTTAATAGTTTTATGACTATAATTAATTCAGTGTTTGATGAAGGGGATATGGCTGTAGTTATATACTCTTTGTGAGGCAATGATCTGAACAGCTGAGGCACCACATTTTGATTAGTAGTGACAGACATTGCTCCTTTAATTTGAAAACTGCAAGGTTATTCTTCTTTTTTGCCCATGCAAAACAAACCTTTTGAGCATTCCAGACCTTCCTCACATCCACATTTTCTTACAGCTACTGATCCTATCAAAAAGGAGCAATAAAGTGTCCTGAACGAAATTTCTTTGAACTGTTTTCATTAATTCAGTAGTTCCTCACCTTTAAGGACTTGACCATGTAATGAAGAAACAGCAGCTATTGTCAGAATAAAGGGTTTTCTTTGAACTACTGTGGTCACCAGAAGTGACCTTCCTGATTCTCTTCAATTCCCTTGTATTTAGCTGAAACTAAAACTATTAGATGGAAACTAGACGGAGAGCTTTGAACATCAGCTCTGTGATCAGCCATTAAAGCAGTCCAGTTTCAGCTGTGTTCAAACACTGCTTTCCTGTCTTGTCTGGGAAGTGCCTGCCAATTCATTTTTCTACTCTTATCAGCAAAGCCCATATACTGTGCTCATGTTTCTTAATATAAAACACAGGGAAAATCCCCAAGCTGTCAGGAGGTCTCTTAGCTTAAATACAGCCCACATCTTTGCTCTCATCCCATTGCATACTTTCATTTGCTCTCAATTGAAAAAAGCAGATCTACCTACCCATGATCTTGCAAAGTGCCAGTCATCTGAATTTGTCAGATTTTGATGAAAGGCTTCTTTAAATAAAGAATTTTATCATGGGTTCAGCATCAGCAGCTGTACTTGATTTTAAAAGTATGTTTTCTTAAAAAAAAGCATCTTTGAAGATGCAGTCTATTTTCAGCTCTGTAATAATCATAGCAAACCAACTGGGTCCAGTTCCTCTGTGTTTTGGACGACAGTGTGGTACAGTGAATTGTCTTGGTGTCCATCAGGATTTATTGCATATATTGAGGCAGTCAATGTTTGAAATCAGTTCAAATCCATTATAATTTTGTTGCTTTAAAAAAAAAAAATGACATGTCTCTGCATTTCTAACAAGGAAAAGTAATTGTATCTTCCCAACATGTTAAAGCAGCATGTCTGTACCTTGCTTAGGCACAGTCCTTCCTCTCAGTTTAACATAGGTTAAACATAAGTTTTATCACAAAAGGGAGGACAAAATAATAGGCTGTGTTCAGTGCTTATCACTTTCATTACATCCCATGGCCTTCCTACCCTCCAGGCATTAATGGTAGAGAACAAATGGTCTCATCCTGAAGGCTGCTCACCTGCCTGCCCTTCCCCACCCACTCTGCACAGCATCCATGGTTAACCTTTGGCGAGTCATTCACACTTACTTTTGGGGACTTTCTAATTCTGTTGAAATTGCTAGTACTTTGTTGATCTGGTATGCAGCCCCTTATTCTCTCTCCTTCCAGAGACCATCTCAATGCTTGTATGGTGTTGCGATGTCAAAGTACAGAAAGTACCTTGTAAAAAAAGAGGATTATTGACTAACACTATGATCTGTTAGTTAGGGGACCTGTTATTCAGGGCAGAAGTGTGGGTGTTTCTGTGTTTGAGATGCTAAAGATGTTTAGGTCCCACTCCCCACTTGACCAGTGGCTTTGGCAAGTGATAGACAAGACAGACTTCTCTCCATCTTTTGAATGAGCAAGACAAATCTAGCTGATCTAGCAGTCACTTGGCCAAGCCAGCATGAGTCACAACAGCCTGCCAAGAGGTGAGATGTTTTAGCTCTAGTGCCTTACCAATGTATGATCTCTGGACTCAAGTACTTGAGGCCACAGAGAGCAGAACAGGCCAACCTGCCTACTGTCAGCTGTAGAGCTGCAGCCTTGCTTTCACCATGTCCTGCTCCCCATCAGTAAATAAGTGATGTCAAAAGGGTAAGGACCATATAATGACACTGGTAGTTTTTCTACTGATATGTTGCAGAGCCTTGAGCAAATCAGTTTCAGATTTTCCATCTATACAAGTTTGACAATGATGTGTATCTTTCTGTGCTGTGAGATTTGGGAAGAAAAATGCTCTAGGAGAGTTAAAGTGTTCTTAGTCTTAACTCATTTGTTGTACCCAATCCAAACTAATATTTGAGCTTCAGGGCAGAAATTGGAAATGAATACCCCTTTTGTTAAACCACTGTAGGCCTATCAACAGCAAACTAATGAAACAAAACAGAGGATTTCCTCTCCTCAACCTGCGCCACCGTGCTAGTGGGGGTATGAGCTCTTACACAGCAACTCAGCCTCCAACGGCGGGCTCACAAAGCATGCCCCTGCAAACCACCATCCTCCTCAGCTTTTTCCAGTCCATGGTTTACATACTTACACAATCACAGAAGATTAGATAGCATGCAACATTATGGCTGTTTTCCACATATCCACGAGACCATTTTCAGAGAATCATAGCTTCATATAATAATACGGGTTCAAAGGCAGCTCTGGGGGTCATCTAGCCCAATCTCCCATTCAAAGCAGGGAGAATTTTGAAGTTAGATGAGGTTGCTCAGGGCCTTGTTCTGTTAATTTTGACTATCTCCAAGGTTTCTGCAACCTCTCTGGGCAACCTGCTCCAGTGTTTAACCACTCTCAGTATTTTCTTCCACAAACCCAAATAGGATTTATTTTGTTTCAACTTGCGTTCGTTGCCTCTTTTTCATCTTCTTTATAACCTACAACCCTCTTTTTTAGGGGTCTCGGGGTTATCTTGCCTAGATAGAATTTTTTCAGAAGCCTCTTATATGATGTATACTTCCCTAGGAAATAATTTTTTGCTTGTTTGTTTGTTTGTTTCACATTATTCACAGTAAATTCTTAAGAAATTATTTAAATTGAGGCAGAGATTTTTAAGATAAACCAACAAAAGTCAGATTCCAGAGAAACTTGATGGGATCTGGCACATATTTTGCACAAGCTCCATTCATCTCTTTCTGCCTCCTACAAGCATTTCATTTTTGGACCAATTCTAATCATATGTACTTCATAAATTTCAAATTGCATAAAAAAATGTTCTTTGTTCTTTAGAGCAGAAATATCACACAAGTGAGAGAAGGGGCAGAACAATTCAAATATGTATGGGACTTCAAAGATGAGCCAAAGGAAACATGCTTGATAATTCACATGCAAAGGAGCAACTCTGGACATGGTTAGGGAACTGCACAATATAAAGATACCTGATGTAGGAAATAATCCAATCTGTCAAAGCTCCAGGACAAACAGTACAGCAGGATGTCACAGAGTGGAAAGAAAAAGCTGGAAGTAAAACAAAAACGTGTCCAAATTAATGCTGGTCAGGGCCATTAAGGGCTGTCGGTGCCCTCAGGGCCCCAACACTCTTATCCTCAAATCTCCAACAGTGTTTCCTAATCAATGCATTTCTGTTGATTCTCCCAGGTGCTGAAATTCATCCCTGAGGCTGGGCACCCCAGAAGAAAAGGCAGAACCAGGAACAACATGGCCTTAGTAGATATACAGCTGGATCACCATGAGCGCTGTGATTGTATCTGCAGTTCAAGACCACCCCGATAAAAAAAATAAATAAATAAATAAAAGAAAAAAAACAAGACACACTAATTGCAGCTTACTGGATGTTTACTTTTAAGCAGGATTGCTCTGAGGACCTTTACTCACTAATCATTTGAACTTTGCTACTAGCCTGCCTTTGCAATTAGCAAAAACGATAGCTGTGTTTCAGCATAGCTGTGCTGATTAGTTCTATGGCAGCTAAACAGGTATATCACAGATTTATGTATCAGCATCCAAGAATATAGGATTATGGCTATCTGTAGCTAGATTCTGAGAGTTGAGATTTTCAAAGCTCACTTATAGTCCATAGGCACTCAATGCCCACTGAAACGAAACACCAGTTGTGTAGGTATTCGTGGTAGCTGGCAATCAAATAACGTTGTGTTTCTGTTTCTCACTCACCAGTTCCTACACTCAAATTCTGCTGCCATTTCTACCCGTTCAGCTCTCCTGACAGTCAGTAGAGTTTTGTGGGTATAAATGAAGAGAGAATTTGAGCCTGTATGACTGTAAAATGGTTTGTCCCGCTCTGAGAGGGAACTTACCAGTGTTCCTGCACAACAGCGTGAGATATAATGAGGAAAATCCATCACTACATAAAATAACACACCAGTAAAGTCAAATCTCACTGTTTGTACTCGAGCAAATCATGTGCTGAAATTAGTAGATGCTTTGCATAAGCCAGGGACACTAGTGGCGGTAGGGGGGGTGCGGAGGCTGGTACTTTTGCCACGGTGACTCCATGGGAGCCATCGCCCAGGCACTTCTGCAAGGTGGGCTTCCCCCTGGTCCCCAGGTAAATCCCTGTGGTCTGGGGCCAATTCTGGTCTCTACCTACCTGGACTGGACTCCTGCTCCTTGCCCAGAGCTGCCCACAGTTGCCCAGGAGGAGCCCCCTCGACATGAAAAGGGAGAGACAGCTCTCCCCTGTATCCTCCTCGCTGCAGTTTGAGGATTGCCATTTCCCCAAGCAGGCGATGAAGATAGGGCACTTGTTTGTTGAAAATATTGATTTGTTTTGCAGTTGTGTTACTGGGAAACAAAACTGTGCTTGAGATTTAATTATCGTTATTTGGTTTGGGGTTTGTTTGTTTGTTTGTTTGTTTTAAATATGGATTATTATAACTTCATCATATATGCATTAATCTTAGTTATCTGAGGTTAGTTGTCTCATTTCAGCTCTATGTATTGCCATGGTTAAACTGTTGACAGTGAATTTCTTTTTGATTGCATTTTGCTGAGGCATATTAACTCATTAAGCAATGTCTGTCTGTCATGGAAAATGTGCATCATTTATTAACTTCCAGAAGAATATTATTAAACACCACCTCATAATAAAATAAGCACTTTAAAAGCTACAGCATAGCTTCCTATGCCTTTCAGAATATTATGAAAGTGCTCTAGCTGAAAAAGGAAAAAAAATATATTCTTCCAAACTAGCTTTAAAGGTTTTAAAATGCTGCTCCAAAAGTGTAAAATAAAGGCAGATTTAAGTCTGGCAAAGAATTGGAGTTTTGATCATGAATGTAACAGAGGGAATGGGGTGGCACATTTAATGGCTGATGTTTTATATTTAATAGCAGACATAGGTTGCATGAATTCATCTTGTTTGTGTTGCCGCTTGTGTTTCTGTCTCTCTGAAAGAGCAAATAGTTTGACAATAGTGCATTATAATTAGTGGAAACTGGCACGTACTATAATATAATATTGAGAGCCTTTAAGCCAGTATGTTTTAGCAATCTACAATTTTGTTATAAAAGTGCCCTAATGTTCTGACTTACCCTCTTTATCAGCGCAAGTATTTTATAAGTACTCTTTCATAATTTTAGCAAAACTTTACTGAAGCATCCCTTAGAAATGTTGTGTTACTTTCTTTCCTGTACTTTAACCTTTGAGATTCAAAATGGGTGTGTGTGTGTGTTATTATTTATATTAATTTTTCCTCTCTGGCTCCCAGATGTCTATTTAAAAATGCTCCTGAATGCTGACTTGGGAAGCAATTCATCATTTTTCAAAGCAATTCATGTTAAAAGATCAGCACTGTAACCAAAGATTGCCAGCTTCGTTTCATATTTCAGGACTATTTAAAGACGACTTCATTCTTTTTCTGTCTCTAGCTCAATAACAAGATTGACCGAGCCATTCCATAATTTTTAGCTAATTTTGGAAGAAGTTTGCATGCAAGACCTTGGCAGTACTGCTTGTTTTTGAGACAGGGCACTCTGATGTATATTCGTGACTGAATTATGTCCAATTTATGCCTAAGCACTCTGGCCTCGTAGTTAGCATTGGTTGTAGGAAACATCAGTTTCATATGGCTTTGTGCTTTTAGTGGTCCTTTAATTCCCATTCCACAGGGGAGAATGTGCACCAGGCATCCACTGCGCCTGGCGTCTCCCACACCCCTCTGCATGGATGCCCAGCCTCCAACCTGAACAGCCGTGTGTTGGGGGGAGGGGGGGGAGGTGTTATGCCTCCTAATTTTGGGGATCCAGTCTCATCTGGGAGCCTGAGTTACCCCTACAGGCAATGTGGAGAGAGAGTCTCCCAAAGTGTGCCTTAGACCCCAGGTTGAAATCACCCAACGTGGGAGCTTTTCTCTCTCTCTTTTGACTATGTAGGGAGATTAGAAATCTGATTTTAGCATCTGAGTGAGATACACAAAGGTAGATGGTATGAATATTCATTTTAAAGACTGAACAGCTAATAGTTTAGCTAACTGAATTAGATACAGGCAGCAGTGGATGCCAGGGTCCAGCAGAAAAATTCAGCTGTCAAGTAAAAAGAGATTGGTATAATAGGGATTATCCTCTTGCTTAATGTTAGGTTTACTTTCTTAAATAGAGGCTAAACTTGTCACATAATTTAAAGTGTTTCTCCTGGGACACTTAGTAATAAATGGAACCATTCACTGCTTCCTGCTGCCATCTGCCATAAAGACAGTATGCTCCAGGCCAGTGCAGGAGAGTTAAGGATGGGCTTTAGATCACAGTGTGGGAATGATAGCATAGATGTGAACTAAGTGAAACTCCCAAAATCCCGAGCCCCGAGCTGCAATGACCCTGGTGAAACCAAGTACCAGCAAAACTTTTCCTTTTTATTTATTAGCAGAAATTGCAGAGATGTTTTTCCACACCTTTATTTTCTCTTTTGTCTATGTAATAATTGATACGTTTTCTACATATTGTTGTAACTTAAAAAGCAATGCTATTAAAAAAACTAATCTAGTTAATTTTTATTGGTGGAATTGGAACCCCCCAAAATAAATACATTTTCAAAGGAAACTCAGAAAGATTCCTAATTTCAAATCACTTGCTAGCTTTTTATTTACTGTATTCTTCTGGGATAGAGCCTACTTTCTCAAGTGCAATCTATATACTTTTTGTTGTTATCTCAGTTAAATGCAGCTTTTCTAGCAGTATTTTTTACTTTATGCAGTGTGTAATGTGTCTTATCTTGATGAAAAAATAAATACTGCTTTTGAAAGGAGATACTCTGAGTGATTATTCAGAATTCAGATGAACTAAAACCCGTGATTTACTAGAGGACATTTCCACAACACGATACCATCCACACTAGGTCTCCTTGTGAATTTTAGCAGTCATTCCCAGGAGCACCAGGGAAGTACCAAAGTGCAATTTTGGGATAATCGAGTTTGAACCCCCGAGCTGGAAGAGCTGACAGCTTCCTTGCGAAGCAGCAGCAGCGTGACAGCGGCACAGCATTTCTGATAGCCCGATTAGGGTGCTCCCCCAGGCTCAGTGCTGCTCTACAGCCCCTGCGGGCCTGGCTTGGCTCCAGCAGAGATGTCCTCACTTGTCCTACTGAAGCTGCTCCTTACTGGCAAAGGAGGCTGCTGCTGGAGCTCCACATCCCACCTGAACCAGGGCAGAGCTAAGCATCCAATTGCTGTGTGCAGGGCAGCTGGAGGAACCTAAAGCCTCTTGAGATGGGGAAATTTAATCTACGCTTGTGAGTTCGGGCATTTCCCCCAGCTTTGGCAGAAGCAAATTTTGTCGTGTTGCATCTGGAACATATCTTTCATAGCTTTGATAACTAACTTTCAATTTAAGGTTCTTGTGTTAAGCTAATGCCCGCCTTAGGCCTTCACTGGATCTTGGACTGAATAAGGACATGAAATTTTTGCCAAATTAATTTTTCACTAGCTAGACGCTCTGTCTGATAAGGGAAATACATAAATAGCATACAGTCCGGGGACCCAGCTTTGCAGCCTGTCCTCATGCATGTGCACCTTGTTCTGTACAGTAATGCCACCGACCTGGAACAGTCATCCATTCAGGTGAGCATATTTATCCCCTTTGGTTTGGTTCTTGTTACTCAGAGAAAGAATTCTTTTTTTTTTTTTTTTTTTTTTTAAAAGGCAGTCAGAAGAGACATTTCCTAACAAAGGAAGCAGTTCACTTGTGTACAGTGAACAAGGACATATTTAATGGGAGGAGGAGACATTTTTTGCCCTTCAGAAATGCACTGAATACACTGTGTAGGCAGCTGCTCAGCAACTGCTAAGTGTCCAAGGATGGCATAAAGCTCCTCCCATCTGGCATCGCTGTGTACCTATATAAATAATGGCTAGCTAACATTATCAGTTTGTCCTTGTGCTCACATGACTGACAGCTTTTATAAATCTGCAACATGAAAAGTAGCTCTGTGTCTCTTCAGCTGAAAAAGTATATGGTTCCTGAGGTCATTCAGGAACTCACCATTACCTTTTTTTAAAAATAATGTATTTTTTAAACATTATTCTTCCCATTTTTGAAGAACACAGAATCTTCTTCTAGCTGATTTTAAGATCTGCAACAGCTGTAAAAATGCTTCCCTGCAAATTCATTTAAGATTTCCCTTGCTCTTTTCTGGAGTGCATTGCCCAGTCACACTGCTATAATGAGAATTCAACAGATGTCCAATTTGTACTTATTCTCCCAGGAACTCCAGTGCAGCAGCTAATGAAAACGCAGGAATTAGTATTCTGGTCTCTCATTCTAGGAACTTTAACTTTGTTTATCGATAGTCTTGGTCAAATATGCCGAAATACATAACATTCATTTGGTCATTCATTGACGGGCCTTGAGAATCTGCCTTAAGTGTTTAAAGTGCAAATTTGATTTTGCATTTCTTTTCAGACTTCTTCAAGAAATGGGATTTCCAAACCAGCAAATATTCTGCCATGAATAGTAGGAAGGAAGTATTCTAGGTTTTAGACTATCTTCTAAATTTGATTTGACTTAAGACTTGGTCTGAAATTCATTTATAGGTAGCAAAACTCATATTTCAAAACTGAATTTACAAAACCTGATTTTTGAAACTGAGTTTCAAAACCTCATTTATGTATTGCTTATAGAAAGTTGCTGTGGCACAGACATGCTTTAATAAAAATGGAACTAGTTATGTAACAACAGTTACGGTATTAGATGCTCCAATTTCAAGCTCACAAAGGATTTCTGCTTCAGTTGAAAGAATTTCAGTTTCAGAACCTGTATGAAGAGAACAGGATAAAAAGAACAGGGTACCTTTCAAATATTTTGATATAAAGGGTGGCGACATAACAAAAACCCCTTAACTTTTATTCATTGCATTTTTATTAGATAAGTAATAAGAGCAGACATCTTAACCTTTTTGGTCTGTGTTTGAGTTTGGAGAGTATCTTCTCAAGTAGTGGATGCACTGAGATGAGCTCTCTCAGCTCAGTCTGAAATCAGATTACCCTCTCCAAGTGAAGGTGGTCCAGAGAACCACCCTTTGTATCAATACAAATCTGTCAACTCTTTCTAGCCACTGTCATAGTCATAGCCTTTCACTAAACAAAGAACATCATACAAATGAACTTGGTTTGGTAATACGGTATTTCCTCTTGTATCCAGTATACGAAGAAATAAGATTCCCTCCCCAAACATGAAAAACTATTATGCATTGAAGAATCACAGACTGGCTGAGGTGGGAAGGGACTTCTGGAGATGGTCTTAGCCAACCCTCTGCTCAAAGCAGGGTCACCTACAGCAGGTTGCTCAGTCATGTCCAGTTGGGTTTTTAATTTCTCCGAGGATGGAGACTCCACTTTATTACTAGACTTTATGTAGAGCAAGGGGGAGGGATTAGTTTGTTTTGACAAACTGCTTGGAAACAAGAGACAGAGAAAAGTCTGACAAAGTCTTGGACCGCCACTGAGGGCTGTGGCTCAGGGAAGACTCTCCAGTCCATGGTGACCAGGACTTTCTGCCTGCCAAGGTAGGCAGGGTTTCGAGCTCCTAGCCCCAGACTTACTGAACAGTATCAGTAATATGATAATTCAAGGACCAGACAGAGCCACATACCTTATGCGGTGTGGGGAGAAGGACCAAACACCCCTGCAGGAGGATTTTTCCCCCCAAGGTGTAGTAAATGTCTGGTTTATTAATAAAACAGACACAACCTGTTAACTTACATGACTAAAGGCTCGTTCCCACACACGAGAAGGAGCAGAGGGGCACACTGGCACAGGAGGGAGCCCCAGTCACCTCATCAGACCAATGGAGCCCACAACCCTCTCACCCCCAGGCTGCCCTGGGGAGCCTCAGCCCATGGGCTGCAGCACACTTGTCACCACGAGCCAACTGGAGAGGGTCCCCACCACCCCACAGACTGAGGGGTCACTGCCAGGGGCGTGGGGGCCACCATGGGAGGGCAGGGGAAGGGCATTTCAAGACTGCACAGGACTTGCCATGGGATGTTCTGGGAAGCATGGGGAAAGGGAGGATCAAGGTGTTTTGTGGAGGAGCGAGTGGGAAAACAGTGGGATAAGGGAACAAAAGGGGCCAGTCATGTGCAAGCAGGGGCTGGTCAGTACAACCTGCCTGGCTGTGCCCTGTGTGTGACCAGTGCAGTCTGTCCTGGCCTCTCACTAAACCCCATTTCTAGCTATTTTCCTTGGTGAGGGGCTCTGTCCTGTGTGCAGGGGTGTGTGTGGGCTCAGTGACAGCCCCTGGGGTGGGACCAGGGTCTGGAGGCCCGTGTGTCCATGGTATCAGTGATTGGAGAGACTGAGTTGGCTGCTGGAAGGACCAGAGGGTCCAGGCCAACTGCCCAAGGGTCTGGGTGTCAACTGAGACCCACCTGCAGACCCTCCCTGTGTGTCTATGGGAACACGTGCTCGGCCCCACTGCCTGCTGGATGTGGGCACACAGAGCTGCGGCAGCCTCGACTTCGTCAGGCCGCCAAACTGAGCAGCTGCTAACACCATTCAGCAAGCCATCGCAGGGGAATCTTTCATAAATTGTGAAAATATTGGAGACTGCAGTATTTCGCAGCTTCCAGATAGATTTTCTCATTAAGTCATAGGAAGGCAAATTGGCCAGCTTTACTGGTATGTACAGGCTGGGCTGCAGCATAGCCCCCAGAGCATCCTCCCGAACTCGGAGAGCACCTGATGTAAAAGAGGCCTTCATTAAACCAATCTGATACCCGACAGATGGCATTCATTGCAACCTTTACATCAAAATACCAACCCTTGGATTCTGTTGCTAATTTATTTCAAAAGGTCAGGCAAGGATTTGTGTGCCCTCAAGGAATCAATTGCTTTATAGGAAGCTGCAGTTTCAGTATTCAAATAACCCCACATAGGCAAAATGATGCAATTTTCCCAGTTAACTGTATCTGAACACCAATTACACAACTGATTATTAAATGAAGATAAGTCACAAAGGCTTCCACGAAGAAGACTTACTGTTTTTTTCAATTAAAAAGAAAACACTTGGGACCAAATTAAGACCCTGACAAGAAAAGGTAAACAAATTAGTTTCACTGAGGAATGCAGCTATTGCCTACCTGAAATCTTCAGGATTGAACAATGCAGGCTAAGTCAGCAATTTTAATAATCAAACTAAAAGTATGCCTTAAAAAGTCCTTCTACGTAAAGCTATTTAAGGAGCAAATGAAAACTAGTCCTTGCATTTTAATATCACTAGCTGATTGCACTGAGCTCTGGCCAGCATCGAGTGCTTTTTATTTTATCTGAGTATATAAGTACCTTTTTCTGACAAGCATTTTAACAAGCTTGCAACTTTCACCAAACACTAAACTGCTTTCTTAGCCCTTCACAGCAATGCCTATTGAAAAACGGAGACCAGAGAGTACTCCCTGCATAGAGCAATGCTCACATGGACATGCAAATGTCTGCATTAAAAAAACCTCAAAACCGTGTTTAGAATGATTTGCATATAGGCTGACAGAGTTTTCTTGTTGTTGGCATGTGTTTAAAGACAACAATTTTCTTTTAGACTCCAAAATACAATGTTGTATATTCATGTAGGACCCTACTGCATAAACAACAATGGCTACAAGTTGGCAAAGTAATAACCCACTTATAAACTACGTTTGGGGGGCATCTGCTAAGTGAACTGTTACTCCCATTGATGCCTCCCGCCTTTTCCACTGCATTATGACCCTCTAAACTACACAGTGTCTGATATGTGGTAACAATGGCCTTCAGGGGCATACAAGTAGACCATCTACAACTGGTTTGATGAAAGAAGCAACCTGACATAGTACCTTGTTTAGCTTATAAAACTGAAGGCTGACACACAATATTGATATTTACTCTCTACAAAACCTGCGCAAGCTATATGACTGTGTGAGTGCAGCATAAAATAGGCAAAAAGTTGCCTATAGATAAATGCAGGCTGGAAATTTAAAAAGACCATGCTAAGGCCTGTAACTTGGAGAAAACTCATGGAGACTGCACGGTCCAGGAAAACCAAATTATCTGGGTGGTCTTTGAAAACTGCCAAGGACCTTTCGAACTTTCCTGACTGTAGAGCACCTGATACGGCACTGAATAACTGAGAAACTTGCTGTACAATAGTCTATGATATATTACAGTGAAGTTGTGGGGGTTTTTTTATAGTCTCAGAAAGTTTTCTGAGTAATTGCTTTAACTGCATTTGGTTCCAAGCAGTTGTTCCTCCTCCATTTAATCCAAAATGGAACAATCCTCTGAACAAATGCATCTTGCTAATATATATGTGTATGTATAAATATAGCCGTGTATGCATAAATATAGCTGTGTATGCATATATAAAAATCAAATATATATTACACATATATTTTTTTCATATACATGTATATAAGCTTTTCCAGCTGTTTTAACTCCAAGTTAAAAAACAGCAGGAAAAAATTTAAATCCTACTCCATCAAGATAAAATTCATCAGCAGGCAAAGAGAAACATTATTTTTACACTACAGCTAAATTTTCTGTCTTTCCTTGAAAATCACTAAAGACTTTTAATACAAGTACTGTGCAAGACCCTCTCATTTTTCTCCCAGTCTTCCTCTTCCAGGCTTCCACTGCTCACACAGGAAATTTTGAGAAGTCTGCTCAGTGCTAACACAGTTACTGAAGGTTGTTAGGCATAGTTCATTGAAACTCTTCCGCTGAATTTCTTTTTATGAATTTTGCAGTTTTGCTTCTTCTGCACAAGTCTTGAAAGATTGCTAACAGCCATGCTTTGTCTTTTGGGTGTTTAAATCTACAAGACATCAAAGAAATGTGCCTCTGATAGAGAAAGTCAGTACATAAGAAGAGAGGAAATGCTACATGTAACTCTGCCAAGGTCTTTGAATTAGGCATTGCTGTTGACCTCAGACGTGTGTTAGAAGAACCCAGAGGTCTTGCTGTCCCAAGATAGTAGCAAAGCCTGAAGATCTTAGGGAAACAATGAACTGCATGAAAGCCTGAACATCCTCCTTACCTCATTTCACTCACAAGGGGCAACACCTCGAGCTGTAACCTTGAAAACCTTTTAACACTATTGTTTTCATCTAAGGAGATAACCAGTTTTGGGTTCATAGGGTCACAACCTATGCAGAAGAAGACTTAAAACAGTTATCCAATATATACTACATCAGCCTTCACTTGACAGACTGGGAAAAGACACACAGAGGATGAATGATGAATATGAGCCTTCTTTCCTCTAAAAGTAGCAAGAGGAAAGTTGGCCTCAAGTTTGGCTTCAATTCGATATTGAGATTGTGCATTATTTATCAGTTATCGGCACTGGAAAATTAACTGTCTTTGGTCTGGAAATGTAGCAATGTTGAGATGTCTGACAAGACAGGGGATTTCTCTGACTAAATGCACATCTCTGGCCCAGCCTACATCCCCTGAGAATCACAGGAGAGAAACAGGTCCATGCAGGGCAGCTTCCCTGACTATAACACAAACATCTAAACCAGGTCAGGGAAGGAGGACAAAAACGAACAAGGGCACCCTTGCCAAGATCATCCAACAGCCCAGTTCAGTGCAGGTGCTATGGCTGACCCATCCCAGATTCAGTTCCTGATACATACAGCTAACTAGCAAGCGGTACCACAAGGAGTAGGGACTGGTGATGCACAGGGAAAGCAGCTCATACAAGGTAATACAGAAGGGTTAGTTTAAGTCTTGCTTTTGTTGAAGGTCAAAGGCTGGTCCCAGTAGACACATTTGTAGATGGAAAGCTGAATAACTGGGCCTAGGAGTCACCGGTAACTAAACACACCACTCCCTGAGATCTGAAGAAAGGTCATCTAGATTAATTGTTCCTACTTGATTATGTAAAGATTCCCCACCTCTTCCTTCTAACACAGTGTTTTAACATGCTATAGGTTCACAGGTTTGAACTTAAATATGATGTTAAATACAGTTATACGTGTTAAATATCTGTTGATATAGCATTTATAAGACTAGAATGAAGAGATACTGGCATGCTTTGTAGACGGTAAGGTAAATTTAAGCACAAGCACACTATTGCATTGCAAATAAATAATTTTCCTAATTGAAGAAAATGAGTGATGCAATGCTATTTATTCACACTGCCTATTCCAAGGCAGTGTTTGCCAACTAGACTGAGTACGATGGTTACATCATCCATTACTTCATGCTAAAATCTGGTGAAACTAAAAATAAATGATAGATCACTGCAAAGTCCTGTCCCCTGTCTATTGGCAAACAATGCTCTCCGTTCACTTCCCAGTGACGACTGAACGGTAGGATGCAATGTAAGAAAAAAGTCATGAAAACTTCAGAAAATGTAAACTTCCCATCTATTAATTCTGAACTGTTAGGACAGGCTGAAGCAATGGGCAGTTATAAAGTACATTTCAACTAATAACAGGAAGACTAAGTTCCCATAAAAGAATTATTACAAGAGAATGTACAAGTGGTGGGGAAACCTACCATGCCCGAACGTTGTTTGGAATTCAGCTGAAATGGATGGAGTGATGCAGAAGAAACTGTACGCGTTCCTCTTTCCTTTGGGACGGATGGCAGATGGATTTATCACGCTTGTAGAGTACTAATTCTTTTCAGGCATACAATGTCATATATCATGTCATTCATGGCATGGATCATTACAATTGCTTCTAGAGATCATTCTATAGCAAAATCCCAGCTCCTAAGCTTAGTTTGTGTACAAGCTCACAGCTCACAGCTTGATATTTCTAAGTGTTATTTCTAATCCAACACAACAGTTTTGCTCCACTTTTTTTCAGCTCCCCCCATACCAGGCAGTGTTCAGAAGCAAGATTTCATTTCACACCCATCTTCATATTTTAATTTTTTTTTCCCATTGGATTCACAAGTTAACTGATTCTGGTCCACAAAGAAACAATTATTCTTTCTGTTTTACTCCTGCTGATTATTTTACATTAGATCTTGAATGCAAGAAAAATATTTTGGTGAAATGACAGGGCAAACCTCTCTGTGCAATTCAGAACAGCCATGTTTTACCTAAGCCAAAGTTTTCAGCTTGTGCTGAGTATTTATTTACATGCATCAATGTGACATCACCACAAGCTAGAAAAACATTCTAAGTGCCCACATCCAAAAACAAATACAAATCAGGGTTTCAGTTTCCCCAGCTTTCCTGATCTGTGATATTAGTTGGAAAAATAGTGAAACTTAGAAACTGCTGTGATATCCTCCCCACAAATATTTATATTCTGTAAAGGTTTTCTTGAGAGGGCAAAGATAAAATCTCACTCAAAACCATTTGTCTGAGAAAAACAGCTGAATTTTAAACAGGTTCATTTCCAACCTGTGTACGGCAGGTGATTTGCAAGCCCTGATCACACCTACTATCCCTGCAGTGACCTTGCTCAGTCAAACCTCATTGGCATTGGCCAGTGCTCATTCATGAGCAACGGGTGCCAATAAAAACTGCTGGAAGAGGCTGAACTGCGGAGCACTCAGGGAAACCGTAGATATTGCAGAGGTAATGACAGAAAACTAGCACTCACAAGATTTTAATTTTTTTTTAAAGTGACATAGAAGTTCTGATTCTGGTTTCAGAAAATTAAAAAAAAAAAAAAAAAGATTTATTTATCTGAAAGCTGTCTAGTCTAGCTGATTACAAATTCCCAGTCACATTAATGAACAAAATGGATATTGAAAATCACCTTGGAAAATCTGAATTTTTGTAGACTCCTAATATGTTAATCTACTCAATGTTGGTCCCACTGGAGTGTGTCATGCATCACTACAAAGCCTAAAGAAATAATTCAGCGGGATAACATGGAGAGGATAAGCAATACGAATTTGAGAAGAGATTTTAGGTTGAGGGAATCCATGGTGCAGTAAGCCTGATGGTAACCGTGTAAAGACCGAAAGCTGTGATGATTAACTCCCCGTGACATTCAGGTATCACAGAGGGTAGAATTGATCTTATTAGTTGAGGAAGGGGTCAAGTAGCATGTTATAAATTATCCTTTTGCCCTCTCAAAAATCTTCTCTGTGCTTCTTACTGTGCTAAAGAAATCCTAGATTGCAGAGAAACAAATGCTAGAAGCCTTGCAGGAATTAAAGTAGAAAAGATACCGTGGCATCTTATTTCTAATGCTGTATTTCTTAGGAGCACCGGCAGCATGATAGAGAAGATAGAATTTAATTTAGTGCTGCTTTCAAACTGTAGAGAAACTCTGGATTAATTTTGTTTTGATCTAGTAAACAGAGATAGTTTCTAAATCCTAAAAGCAGCTTGTGCTATAGTTTATTTCTCAAAACTTTTTTTTTTTTTAATTATACACGTTAAGTATCATAGGTGAGATTAAAAATATTATCTGTGCCATTTTTGAGACAGAAAACAACATTAGCCAGAAAGACCACTTGCAAGAACTGTTCCACAATGAGGTAGAAATAGCAATACACTGTTTATATACAGAATATATAAAGCATCAAGGTTCTGCAGTTAAAAAGATTTTGGATTTAAGATATAGCTTTAAAGACAAAGAGAAGTGCTGGAGGGCTAGAAGGGTCCAAAAGCTGGAAGCTGAGAAGAAAATTCATCATAAGCTGGAAAACAGGTTACTTTGGGTGCTGTTCATTCTGGTTTGGTTTCATGGAACTGAGTCTGTCTAGAGGCTACAGCTTCGATCTCTGAATCTCAAAGACTGAAATTCAACAAAGTTTGTGTGTGCATGCTTAAGTTAATTTCTTGAAGGTAATGAGGTTTGGTAATGTTGTCACTTTGACTTAGGACAGTCTGTGCTTCATCCAAAATGCTACGTTCCAGTATCTTTGATATCACTGTAGAAGACTGTTGTGGTTTAACCTCAGCCGGCAACTAAGCACCACACAGCCACTCGCTCACTCCACCCCAGTGGGATGGGGGAGAGAATCAGAAGGGTAAAAGTGAGAAAACTCGTGGGTTGAGATAAAGACAGTTTAATAGGTAAAGCAAAAGCTGTGCACGCAAGCAAAGCAAAACAAGGAATTCATTCACTCCTTCCCATCGGCAGGCAGGTGTTCAGCCATCTCCAGGAAAGCAGGGCTCCATCACGCGTAACGGTGACTTGGGAAGACAAACACCATCACTCCAAACATCCCCCTCTTCCTTCTTCCCCCAGCTTTATACACTGAGCGTGACGTCCCATGGTGTGGAATATCCCTTTGGTCAGTTTGGGTCAGCTGTCCTGGCTGTGCCCCCTCCCAACTTCTTGTGCCCCTCCAGCCCTCTCAGTCGGTAGAGCATGGGAAGCTGAAAAGTCCTTGACTAGTGTAAGCACTACCTAGCAACAACTAAAACATCGGTGTGTTATCAACATTGTTCACATCCTAAATCCAAAACACAGCACTGTACCAGCTACTAGGAAGGAAATTAACTCTATCCCTGCCGAAACCAGGACATGGACATTAGTTTCTTCTGCTTCACTTCCACTGTTGTTAACACCTACATAGTCATGCAGTGAGCTAGACCATGGAAGTATCTGGATGAAAATTAACCAAAAAGAAAAAAAATCAGAATCAGCTCTCTGAGCTGGTAGGAACAGCTGGCTGGGGGAAGGCAGGACCACCCTGTTCCCTGACAGCATAATGCTGAGCTTGTTCAACTTTATATCCTTGCATTTGGAAGTAAATTATTATCACAAATTCGTTAATTTTAATAATTAATTGTTTTAGCTAACTAAACTCAAGGTTATTGTTTACTGTTTACAGAAGGAAGGAAGGAAGGAAGGAAGGAAGGAAGGAAGGAAGGAAGGAAGGAAGGAAGGAAGGAAGGAGGGAGGAAAGTTAGTTAGAGGGAGAGGGACAAGTATAAAAAAAAAAAATCCAATGCCTAAGAAAAGAGTTGTAACTGCATGAAATTATGCAATTGCATGGAATTGCAATGGCAGAAAGTGAGACAATTTTGAACAACTGTAAAAATCCAGAAAGTTGAAAAAAGTAAATGTTCAGAAAATGATCAATCTGGCTTTAATACCCTTTTGATTACAGCTTTGTGATCCAAGCAATACCACTTGCCATGAGGAACAATAGCCAGACCGGGCATTAGTGTTATTAATAAAATGTGATATTTTTTCTTGTTTAAGTGTTCATAGCAAAACATGTAGGCATTTAAATATGTAATTAAATGTTACCTGCCACCCCTGCTGGCTGCACTGTAAATAGTGCCAATTTCTCAACAAATTTTCTTTGAGTAATGCTGTGCTGCAGTCAGCAAATGATTCTTAAAGCTCTGCAGTCAGAAGAAATATGCTGTAAGTTTTACACAGTCTTTAAAAGAGGTAGAAATTTTAACCACCGTACTAGTTGCCAAAAGTATACATTACCACTTTGGATTTTGAGGCAGGACTCAACAGCTTGCCAAAGAAGAAATACCATCTGAGCAACCCACGCCAGAGCCCTCCATAGAACCTACAGAACTTTACTACACGCAGGAGGGATGTGTTTTATTGCCAATAAAAATATGATTTCATTAAGGAGCTTTATCATATGCAACATTACATAAACTATCTTTTTTTCACTGCACAAATTCCCATTGAGATCAGTTGGGCCATTGTCCAATTCCCAGACTAGGGATTTTTTGTAATAAACAGAATATGAAACAGCAGAAAAGAGTTGTATTTCAAACAAATTATGATTTCTAGCTAGTGTCTGGCATTGCCTTGTGAAGGATCTTGTTTCCCCACTGAAGTCCAAAGTCATGGTTCCACAGCCCAAAAAGGCCTCTGAGTGCTCTCAGGGCTTCCAACCCAGAGCAATGCTGAGGATTGCAAAAGAAGTTCCACATTGAGAAGAAGGGAAGTTTTCAGGGTAGCAGATTCCAAGTAACAAGAAATATCTTTTCTGCTCATACTCCCTCATAAAAATGTAAGATTGTAGTTAGTTAAAGCTACTAATGGTATTGCGTTGTGTTATATTTATATGCACCCCATTATTCTTCCCATATGGTATATTTGACGCAATACCAGTAGGTATCTACCTAAATTCTGTTAATATCAGTGATTCAGGCTCTCTATTCAGTTCTGTAGAATTACGAGAAATTAAAATACTGTGCATATGTCCTAATCTAAAATGGCAGCTATGTAAGTGGCTTATTTACTGTGATGGAGTCAGTCTTGCCCAGCTGAGTAGAAGCTAAGTTCATTTAATTTTCTATGGATGCTGTATTTTATTGAGTTCTGTCATCCCTCTAAAGGTTCCTCCTGACTCATTTCCTCTCTGATTCTATCAAAGATTGTTCTTTTTGTCACCTGGAGTTTGAACTACTATTAGCTCTCTCTTTATTTTATAGTTTGGATAACAGCACTGCATGTCTTTCTAGGCTGCATTTTGATAATCTCCTGAAGTGTCCTCTCATCATGGCTGTACAGGAGGAGGGATAGCTCTGATGTTTGCAGACACTCTCATTCTTACAATGACCAAAATGAAGAACAGAGATGAGTACAGAAAAGACGGATCTTCTAAATGGCTGCAAAGCATTAAGATGAGAAGTTTGAAGTTTACTTGATCTGAGGTCAAGGAAATCAGTAAAAGACAGTTTCCATTTCTGCATTCCATTGCAGAGCACAAAGAAGGAATATATTTATTCAAATTACATTTAGGCATGGAATTTTGGAATTTGTGTAAACCACAACATCCCTCTATATTCAACAAGGATGAGATTCAGTTGACCAGGTGTAGATGTCTGTAACGTAAACATCCACAATTAAATCAATGATAAGAACGTCCCATATATAACCAAGTGAAGAAACAGGCAACCTCATGGGGATTTCTACATTTAGTCAGAAGAATTATGCCCAAAAAATGCTTATTTCCCTACATCAATTTTAACAGGATCCTTAGTATCTGCACTGTAGACCTTTAACAACAGGTGAGATGAATCCCACTGTAAGAGTCAAAGGTGCCTCTGAGGTGGGATGAAGTACCCACTGGAGAAAGGTGTGTGTGGCTGGAGGTATGTTTCTCTGTTCCTATCCTCCTTTACTGAATTTAGTAGTAAAATACGGCTTCTGCCTTAGACACCTATGTTAAGTATCTGACTTTAGAAATTAGTGCATTATCTGGAGCCTGTACAAGCCATAAATTTCATAAATAATATGGCATTAAATCACAAAAATTTAGTGCTTAAGACCATATTTAAATTATTGTTTTCTCTGTTCTTTCAAAGTTACTGAGTTCATCCAGCTGTCTTTGTTTTCTGTGGAAAGCATATGTTCCCAGCACTGATACCTAAACCGTCTTTATTTTGTTTTTAAGAGGTCTGTTGAGGCTAAGAATATGCAGTGCCAATGTAATCTGACACACGTGAACAAACAACAGACTATTGAAAGGGAAATAATGTAAACCAGATACAGGGGTGAATTCTCTGCAAGACTGTAAACATGGTACCTTACCCAGAGGTCAGTACTAAGGCAGTCTTGTTTACTGTCTTCATCGCTGACCTGTGTGCAGAGAAAAAGTAAAACCTTAGCAAACCTGTGAATGACACTAAATTGTGAAAGGAAGGAACTGTGTAAGATAGTGCGTTATAGAGTCTCAGTCCAGAAGGACCCTGACAGGTTTGAGAACTGAGCCAGCAGAAATCACATGGAGTTCAGTAATGGGAAGTGCAAATCTCTGTGCCCAGGTGAACTAACTCTGTCCACCAGTACAAGCTGGGAAATGACTGGCTGAGTAGCAGCCATGCCTAAAAGGACAGGGAGTTACTGTCGGCACCAGGCTGAACATCAGCCAACTATGTGCTGTCAGTGCAAATAGTGCAAACTGCACCCTGGGATACCTTAGGGTGACTGTCATCAACAGAAGAGAAGGTTGTGTCCCCTGACATTTACCACTTATGAGGCAACACCAGGAATCCTGTGTCCAGTTTTAGCCCCCCCTAGGTCAAGAAAAACATTGAGAAACTGGAGAGAGTTGAGTGAAGGAGTACCAAGATGGTGAGGAACCTAGAACTCATGGCCCATAGGGAAAGGTTGAGGAAGATGGGCTTGTTTAGTCTGGTGAAGAGGAGACTGGGGGAAAATCTAATAGTTGTCAGCAGCTGCTTGAAGGAGACTTACAGAAGCAGCAGAACGAAACTCTTCTTGGTAAAAACAGATGGTGTAACAAGGAGCAACAGTCACAGTTCCTGGCTTGAGACATTCTGCCTGGACATGAGGAAAATCTGTTTCACTATTACAGCAGTGTGGCCCTGGCACAGGCTGCCCAGAGAGGCTGTCAAATCTCCATCCTTGGAGGCTTTCAAGACTTAGCTCAGTAAAGCCATGCAGCCATCATCTAGTGTCAGCAACAGTCCTAATTTGAGCAAGAGGTTGGACAAGAGGACTCTAGAACTTTCTCCCAACCATTTAAGTGACTCTCTAAGACTTCCACATAGTCCTGATGCATAAGAAAAGTAGGAATGACTGAGGACTTAATTTTCAGAAGTTAGTTAAGTAGTTTCAAAACCTTTTAAAATTATACCAGTTATGAAAATGGTAACTGATTTGTATCCTCTTCCTCTTTTTCTACCTTCCTTCCCCCAGGACAGATCAACTGATAGATAAGACACATAAAAAATGGAGTTCAGTTGCCTGAACACTGGTGTTCAGGACCACATTTCTCAGATGCTCTGTGGTGTCCCGAGACACCCAGCTGGTACCAGCAGATGTGAAAGGTCTACAGAGTCCCAAGCCCTACTGGGGAGGCAGCTTGAAACCTGTAGTTAGAAGACTGCATCCTACCCTATTAGTCAAATAATTTATTGTAAATCTGAGAAAGTACATTGCCAGCACAGCTAGAATAACATTTCGGTCAAGCTTTTTTGTTTAAAAGTGTAAGTTGTGACAAACATTTAATGCTAGCAATAATTCGCTACTGCTGATTAAAATGTAAAACTGTAATATCTCATTTAAAACCATTTGCAGAGTCTTAGGACAATTCCTTCAAGTATTTGTCATCAAACACGGACTGAAAAGGATTTATGAATATCCTGGAGAGCACTACTATATTTTAACCACTATTTTCCTTTAACCCTGTAATCTGTGTATTCAAGACTGACACCAGTGATTATAAATAACAGCCATCCAAACTGATAATTGTAATGCTACAAATTTGGGAAGAAGAGGAAGATACAGGATTATCTGAGCAGGGTTATAATTTGCTGGTGTGCAACTCACAGAATTTGAAGGGCTGTTTAATTTAAACAGCCAAAGAAAAACGGAAGACAAGCATTGTTTTTTGTTTTCAAGATATTGTGTTGACAGTATGCTTCAGCAGTTTTGAGTGTTAAAAAGACTGGAGTTGCAACAGTTAAGACATAAAGAAAATATTTATAATGAAAGCCCCAAATTCACAATGAATTAGACAAATAGGTGTTATTATGCCCACACTCCAGAGGGAAAAGGGATTCGAGAGTTGCCAAAGACACTGAGGAAATATAGCAATTTAGCTAAGATGTGGGGACTGCTGAAATTTTTCATTATTAATTCCATGTTTAAACACCTGTACTGGTTTTTCATAGAATCATAGAATAGTTTGGCTTGGAAGGCACCTTTAAAGGTCATCTAGTCTAGCCCCCCTGCAATGAGCAGGGATATCTTCAACTAGATCAGGTTGCTCAGAGCCCCCTCCAGCCTGACCTGGAATGTTTTCAGGGATGGGGCATCCACCACCTCTCTGGGAAACCTGTGCCAGTGCTTCACCACCTTCATCGTAAAAAAAAGTCTTCCTTATATCTAGTCTAAATCTACCCCCTTTAGTTTAAAACCATTACCCCTTGTTCTATTGCAACAGGCCCTGCTAAAAAGTTTGTCCCCATCTTTCTTATAAGCCCCCTCTAAATATTGAAAGGCTGCAAGAAGGTCTCCCCAAAGCCTTCTCTTCTCTAGGCTGAACAACCCCAACTCTCTCAGCCTGTCCTCATAGGAGAGGTGTTCCATCCCCCTGATAATTTTCATGGCCCTCCTCTGGACCCGCTCCAACATGTCCATGTCTTTTCTGTTAGGAGGACTCCAGAGCTGGATGCAGTACTCCAGGTGGGGTCTCACCAGAGCAGAGTAGAGGGGCAGGATCACCTCCCTCGACCTGCTGGCCACGCTTCTTTGGATGCAGCCCAGGATACGATTGGCCTTCTGGGCTGTGAGCGCACATTGCTGGCTCATGTCCAGCTTTTCATCCACCAGCACCCCCAAGTCCTTCTCGGCAGGGCTGCTCTCAATCCCTTCATCCCCCAGCCTGTACTGATACCCGGGGTTGCCCTGACCCAGGTGCAGGACCTTGCCCTTGGCCTTGTTGAACCTCATGAGGTTCACATGGGCCCACTTCTCCAGCTTGTCCAGGTCCCTCTGGATGGCATCCCATCCCTCTGGCATGTCGACCGCGCCACTCAGCTTGGTGTCATCTGCAGACTTGCTGAGGGTGCATTTGATCCCACTGTCTATGTCATTGATGAAGATATTAAACAGTACCAGTCCCAGTATGGACCCCTGCGGGACGCCACTCGTCACCAACCTCCATCTGGACTTTGAGCCGTTGACCACTACCCTCTGGATGTGACCATCCAACCAATTCCTCACCCACCGGACAGTCCACCCATCAAATCCATACCTCTCCAGTGTAGAGAGAAGGATGTTGTGGGGGACCATGTCAAAGGCCTTACAGAGGTCCAGATAGATGACATCTGTAGCTCTTCCCTTGTCCACTGATGTAGTCGCTCCATCACAGAAGGCCACTGGGTTAGTCAGGCAGGACTTGCCCTTGCTGAAGCCATGCTGGCTGTCTCGAATCACCTCCCTGTCCTCCATGTGCCTTAGCATAGCTTCTAGGGGGATCTGTTCCATGATCTTGCCAGGCACAGACGTGAGACTGACTGGCCTGTAGTTCCCCGGGTCTTCCTTTTTTCCCTTTTTAAAAATGGGTGCAATGTTTCCCCTTTTCCAGTCACCAAGGACTTCATCGGATTGCCATGACTTTTCAAATGTCATGGAGAGTGGCTTGGCAACTACATCAGCCAATTCCCTCAGGACTCTGGGATGCGTCTCATCAGGTCCCATAGACTTATGTATGTTCAGCTTCCTCAGGTGGTCACGAACCTGATACTCTCTTTCAGTGGGAGGGACTTTGCTCCCCCAGTCCCTGTCTTGCAGTCCATCCACTTGAGAGGTGTGGGAAGAGACGTTGCCAATGAAGACTGAGGCAAAAATGTTGTTGAGTACCTCAGCCTTCTCCTCGTCTGTTGTTACCAGTTTGCCAGTCTTGTTCATCAGGGTGGGCACACTTTCTTTGACCTTCCTTTTCTAGCTGACATACCTGTAGAAGCCCTTCTTATTATTCTTTGCATCCCTTGCCAAGTTCAGCTCCATCTGCACTTTGGCCTTCCTGACTCCATCCCTACAAAACTGGGCAGCATCCCTATACTCTTCCCAGGATACCTGTCCCTGCTTCCACTGCCTGTGCGTTTCCTTCTTGCCCTTTAGTTTGACCAGCAGGTCTTGACTCAACCATGCTGGTCTCTTGCCTTCCTTTCCTGATGTCTTACACCTGGGGACTGAGAGCTTTTGCACTCTATGGAAAGTGTCCTTAAAGATCTGCCAGCTCTGTTCTGCTCCCTTGTCCCTCAGGGCAGTTTCCCAAGGGGTCCTATTGACTAACTCCTTGAACAGCTGGAAGTTTGCTTTCCTAAAATTCAGGGTCCTGACTTTACTCTTCACCTGTTCAATATCGCTCAGGACCACAAACTTCACCAGTGCATGATCCGTGCAGCCCCAGCTGCCTCCAGTCTTGACGTTGCTGATTAGCTCACTTGCGTTGGTGACCATCAGGTCCAGTATCACATCCCTTATGGTAGGGTTGTCTATTATCTGGCTTAAGAAGTTATCCTCAATGCATTCCAGGAGTCTCCTGGATTGCCTACAGCTTGCCGTGCTACTTTTCCAGCAGATGTCAGGGTGGTTGAAGTCCCCCAGCAGGACCAGACCCTGCGAGTGCGATGCCTCCTGTAGCTGGAGTAAGAAGGCTTCATCAACAGGCTCTCCTTGATCAGGTGGCCTGCAGTCACAAGGTTCCCTTTGTTGCCTCGGTGTCACGAATCCTGATTTAGGATCCTGCTGACTACGCCAATTTCTCATGAAATGAGTGATTTAGATAGCTTAAAGAATCACTGTCAAATGTATTAGCAAGGGTGGTTTTAATACAATGCTGTAAAAGTGTGACTTAACAAAGTTCAATGGCAAGGTTCACTCTATTAATTGCTGCGTGGAAGAAACATACAAAGGAAAATTGAGTTAGTTACACTCGAGTTAGAATGATTCACAGAGAGACCAGAGACACAAAGGTAAGGAAGACCCTCCTGTTGAGTCACGAGGTTCAGAGTGGACCCCCTTGCTTTCTAGACTCCTTCTCAGAAAGGAGTCTAGGTGCAGCTAGGTCCAAACCTAGTCTCAGACTTGGTCAATGGTTTATGTCTAAGGGATTGTATATGCAATGTTTCATTAGCATCAATTCAGCATGCAATCAAAGTTACCAAGACAAAATCAAAGTTACCATACTACAAGGTTATGCATGATACTGGTCGCTTCCCAAAGATCTGCTGTTGGTAAAAGGTCTCTCTGCCTCGAGGAGCAACCTTGAGAGGTGTCCCAGCTCAAGGGGAGATCACTGCTATGCAGCCACGCTGCCTAGCAGGGAGAGCTCAGAAAAGGCTCACCTAGGCTGTCATATTTATGAGCGGTTGGCTCATAGTCAGATTACATGTGATGGAAAAGGTATGCATGAGAGTCCTTGTACCCACAACATTCTTTGTTCCTTTGTAAATGAGTCTTGGAAAAGCCACCTGCTATTCATGTGTTATTCATATGATTGGTCTTCCAAGCTCATATGCGTCAATGATCACCGCGTGACTCTGATCCTTTGTGGGTTTTTAGAGAACAGATTGAAACTACAGGAGTTCTTGGCCTGGCTACAGCTCAGGTCTTTACCTCCTTTGGAGCCTGTACCAAACTACTGCTAGTTTGGTTAAGGGGACGAGTGTATCCGTCACACTTGGTCTCTAATTCTTACCCATAAGCTTTCAACCTGCTCATGGCTATTCTTCAGAGACAGCCCTTCGCACTCTATCCATTTCTTGATGTAGAGGGCAACACCTCTGCCCTTTCTTTCTCTCCTGTCCCTTCTGAAAAGCTTGTAGCCATCAATAGCTGCATTCCAGTCATGGGATTCATCCCACCAAGTTTCAGTAATGGCAACTAGGTCATAGCTTTCTAGCAGCACGGTGGCTTCCAACTCCTCCTGTTTGTTGCCCGTGCTGCGTGCATTGGTGTAGAGACACTTCAGCTGGGCTGTTGGCCGTATCACCTTAGAGGAACACCCCTTAATTCCTTTGAGGTATTTCACTGGTGTTTCCCTCTTGGCTCCTATTACCTCAGGAGCCCCTGGCTCATCTCCATAAGACTTCAACTGTGCTTCAGTGTCACCAGCATGTCTCAGAGCAACAGGATGAGGGCCCTCGCTAGTACTCTGTCCCTTAAACCTTGGCATGTCACCCCACAGCTTGTCACGGGCAAGTCTCATGTTATCCCCCTCCCCCTTCAAGTCTAGTTTAAAGCTCTGTCAATGAGCCCTGCTAGCTCGTGAGCAAAGACCCTCTTCCCCCTTTGAGAACGATAAATCCCATCTGACACCAGCAAGCCTGTCACCATGTAGGCCACCTCATTTTCGAAAAACCCAAAATTGTGGCAGTGACAGCAGCCACGGAGCCATGTATTAATAGGCTGGGTGCGTCTGTTTCTTCCAATGTCATTGCCCACAGCTGGAAGGAGAGAGGAAAAAAATGACCTGTCCTCCAGATTCCCTTACCAACCATCCCAAGACCCTGAAGTTGCAGATGACACCGAGCTCAGTGGTGCGGTCGACATGCCAGAGGGATGGGATGCCATCCAGAGGGACCTGGACAAGCTGGAGAAGTGGGCCCGTGTGAACCTCATGAGGTTCAACAAGGCCAAGGGCAAGGTCCTGCACCTGGGTCGGGGCAACCCCTGGTATCAATACAGGCTGGGGGATGAAGGGATTGAGAGCAGCCCTGCCGAGAAGGGCTTGGGGGTACTGGTGGATGAAAAGCTGGACATGAGCCAGCAATGTGCGCTCGCAGCCCAGAAGGCCAATCGTATCCTGGGCTGCATCCAAAGAAGCGTGGCCAGCAGGTCGAGGGAGGTGATCCTGCCCCTCTACTCTGCTCTGGTGAGACCCCACCTGGAGTACTGCGTCCAGCTCTGGAGCCCCCAGCAGAAGAAAGACACAGACCTGTTGGAGCAGGTCCAGAGGAAGGTCACAAAAGTGATGAGGGGGATGGAACACCTCTCCTATGAGGACAGGCTGAGAGAGTTGGGGTTGTTCAGCCTAGAGAAGAGAAGGCTTTGGGGAGACCTTCTTGCAGCCTTTCAATACATAAAGGGGGCTTCTAAAAAAGATGGTGGCAAACTTTTCAGCAGGGCCTGTTGCGAAAGGACAAGGGCGAATGGCTTTAAACTAAAGGGGGGTAGATTTAGACTAGAGAGAAGGAAGAAATTTTTTACGCTGAGGGTGGTGAAACACTGGCACAGGTTTCCCAGAGAGGTAGTGGATGCCCCATCCCTGGAAACATTCCAGGTCAGGCTGGAGGGGGCTCTGAGCGACCTGATCTAGTTGAAGATGTCCCTGCCTGGGGCAGGGGGGTTGGACTAGATGACCTTTGGAGGTCCCTTCCAACCCAGACTATTCTATTCTATGATTCTATGATTCTAAGTCTGTTTTGATTGCTCTTGGACTACGTGTTGCAGCTTCATTGCCACCCACATGGAAGAGCAGTAACGGGTAATAGTCCAAGGGCCTTAGCAGGCTAGGAAGTTTCCTAGTGATGTCCTTAACCCGGGCCCCCAGGGAGGCAGCAGACTTCCCTAAGAGGAGGGTCTGTCCAGCATATTGGACCTTCTGTTCCCCTCAGAAGGGAGTCGCCTACAACTATAACCTGTCTTTTCTTCTTCATGGAGGTAGCCATGATACAGGGGGTAGGCCTTTCTGACCTTGGCAACATGTCTGGTGTAGATGGGCCATCATCTACATCATCCATTGACTGGCCTTCCACATCCAGAACCTCATACGTGTGGTACAGAGGCATCTGGGAAGGCGAGGTGAGCAAGGAGGGGGTTCGCCTGCTGTTCTGTTTCTGAGTCTGATTTGGTTCAATTAAATAAAAGAAGATATTCACACTGAATTCAGGTCTTTGGTTTGACCAAGTCTTCACAGAGTAATTTATTGGACCAAAATAATGCGAACGTCAGTCCCGCTCAGTTTCATTGCCTGGACTCTGGAATGAGAACACACAAAACGCGCAACTCTATGGATGACTCCCAAAGACATTAAAAAGCTTAGGAAAGGTAAAGACGGCAATGAACGGAGAGGAGATCTCCTCAGATGGGGATACCAAAAATTAAACATCACACTTGAAATAATAGCAACACAAACACTTGAACCTGCGTACGATCACTAAATCAGTGTTTGCTTTTTAACATTTCTCTTCAAAACTCCAGCAGTGAAAAGCAGCTGCTAACTTTCAGTGACCTTTAGCAACAGCACTCCTATCTTTAGGGAACTGAGATTGATTTTCCACAGCTACCAGTGTAAAGACCTTTTGCCTGAGAGCATACAATGATACCAAGGTCAGAGGATTTGAAGTCAGCAACTTTTACAGGGTTAGACTTCGGCTGTGTGGTGTTTACAGCTACCAATTAATGTCTGCCTTTTTATGCCCTGGAGTCACCTGCAGTTTCAAAACAGATTAAGAAAAGTAGTCCCCTCAAGCTCATGGGGGCAATTGTCTTAAGTGAAGTATCAGATGCAAAGAAGTCTGGCAGGAGGTAATACATAAATCAAAGCTAATAATGAATTACCAGTGCATTTAATGCTGGATCTGAAGTCTTTGCATGGTACAGCCAAAGTATGTCCTGTTCTCTTTGTTCCTAATACTGATGCTTTTTGGGGAAAGTGGGCTTATGCAAAAGAGGTAAAGAAGTTGAACTGGCTGGTGGATGGGCTTTTGGAGGAGGCCCAGTTGTATTTCCTTTTTTAAGAATAATTTAGGGTCCCATTTCTCATTTTTTCTCAGGGTCCCACACTCTCTGAAGCAATTCTTGCTTTAAACATACCATGTACTTTCTATCCACCGTTTTTCCCACGTCTTTGAAATTCTGAGCCTGTTCTACTGTTAAACTAGAGTATCATTCAGCTCGACAAGAAGATAACAGAAGAAAAATCTTATATTGCACTGTACAAACCAATGCAGAGGAAGTGCTGCTCATACACAATATAATGAAACACCCAAGAACACACAGAAGCAGTTTACTCCAGTAACACCCATCTTGAAGCATAACCCTTTGGGTTTTATATAAAGCAGAGAACAGGATTACTGTAATACACTTTGGGAATTTAGCCCCATCTTTCCTTCACCTGCTTTCCATCCTGTGCTGCGTACAAGGCTATATGAAGAGGTGCATTGCCTCACACCTGATAGCAAACATTGAAATCTTCCTATATACTTTTAGGTGCTGAAATCAAGATAGGACTAAATACCTTCAGAGTCTCTCTATTGTCAGTGGAAGGAAATTCTATTGAAAGAGAAATGGAAAGTGATTTATTGTATTCATGCTACTTTACGATGTAAACCACTGTAGATGCAGCACTTATGTGACTGAATATAAATGAATAAATTAATTTACACATGAAACGTGGCTTCTGTAATATTGTGAAGAGGCTCTAACTTAATGCCTTTAATAGTCTCCTGAAGATGTTGCACTGGGTCAAATGTTTATCCAAAGTGATTGACTGCCCAGTAGAAGCCTTTGAATTCAAAAGTGTTAAAGTGGCACACAAACCCATGTAGATATATTTTTAAAAATGAGTCTGCCAGCTGGAAAAAAGATGTAAATGGAGAGGCTGAGAACTGCTAATTATTTGAACCACTTAAATAGTGGGAAGTGCTGGGCTGCGTATTTAACGGTTTTGCATTGTGCTAATCTCTGCTGGCAGCAGAGTCAATAAAAGCTCTACAGGGAGTCTGAACACAATGTGATTTTCCTAGCCAGATAAATCTTCCCCATCCCCACTATCCTTATTATCCTCCTGACAATGCATCTAACAATTGGAATAAATGTGTAATCGAGATCTAAGCTGCAGAGTGAATTTGCTCTGAAAACATTATGCAGGAAACAGCCACAAGTGAAGGCTCAAGTTTTGTATGAGCTGCATGCAGTTCTCATTGCTCTAGGGAAAGGGAGTCTCATCTAGAAAACAGGAATGTGCATCAGTCAGGAAACTGTTTGACTTCCAAACGCATTTCTGATTCCAATTCAGTAGCTGTAAGCGCTTTCCTGAAGAAAAACAGAAATCCAATTGCTAGCAGCTGTGGGATTATCTCAGGTGTTTATTGCCTGTGTTCATCCTGATTGAAAACAAGAACAACAAAACCTGATCACAGGTATCACTTTGGATAAGAAGTGGAAATGAAATGGAAGAATCAAGAGGTAAGATAGACTGGATGAAAAATAGCAATTTCCTCATAATCTTTCCATGTAGACTGCCAAATCTTGCCCCAAAGGCACTTGCTAAGATAATGATTATAAGAATATAAACCAAAAAAGGCCTTCCTGAATCACTCAGCCCAGTCTCTTGAAATTACGTTCAGCCATGTTATAAGTTTCTTCTCGTTATCTTTAACAAACTCTACCTTAAACAGAGTTGGGTTTCTCTCCCCAGTTGGAGGAGCTTTGGAAAGCTCTACCAAAGCTTCAATCTTAAGATTATTAGAAAATTTCCTGTAAATTCTGACCTATTTTTAATTATAACTGCTTTATACCGATTTGTTTTCCTGCCAGAAAAGTCTTAGAGTTCAAATGGCTCTTACCCACCTTGGAGATACATCACCCCATGTTTTTACAATGGGCCAGCATCAGTCCCATTTGTTTGCAACCTACCTTTAAACAATTATTCTGACTTATTAAAGTTTATCACAAACAACGGTTGCCTTTTCTATACACTGCGCACAACCATGAAAGAATTGGAGAAGGATTTCTTGTACCCTCCTTCAAAGTCCCAGCCCTTAACAAAGGAGTCTTTTCTGGATATCTTCTGAATATATTTCTGCTGTTAATCTAATTTCCAAGTAAGACAACTGTCACTTTGTCTTACTGAATCTAATACTTTAGGTATGACTATCTGTATTCAGGAAGGAGGGGGATATGAAAAAAATTTCAGTGGCTCTACTAGTCATCAGTGGTAGAGGAGACATAATCATTATGCTCTTCCTCTACCTCTCCACAGTGCTCAGCGTGGCTGAGACAGGTTACAGTGAGAGAAAATGGCCTGCCCTTAAGGTAAGCCTGCTCCTTATGGATATCCAAAGTCATAAGAGCTTGTCCTTTTCAGAAACTAGAAATAAACATTTGGTGAATTAGTGATGAAATAATGTACTAGACTGATCAAAGATGTTAGATGCTAGAAATATGCAGGTGACTCACACTGCCCATCCTTCATCAAGTACAGTCAAACCATTACAGCCCTGTGCTTGGATAAGACTAACTTATGAATGAAGACATCTGCACCAAAAAGCCCTTAATACCAATGGAGCAGAAATGAAGCTTCCAGCTGGCCAAACTGAGAACTGCTCTTTGACTCCTCATACCAGTAGGTTTGTGCATCATTGCATCTACAGTGTTACCCATCTTGAGTTCATTAGAAGACTTTGTCTCACCCAGATGAGCAGTGAGTTTATTTTCATTATTTATTCTCATGTTAGTTCCTTGCTTGACAGTAGCAAAATGTGAGCATGAACTTTCAGCATGTAGGAAATTCTAGCTAGTAGAAAGTCAGGTAGTGTGTCTTAGCCATGCATGCTAACACAGCTACATCAGTCTGGGTCTGTAGTCTGCATTCTGGTTTCCCACTAAATTTCAAATCACTTTCAAAGTCTCTGCATATTTCCAAGACACTTCATGGCCTGAGCTCACAAGTGTACCAAACAAACAAACAAACAAACAAAAAGCTATCTATAAGCCTTGCGATAAAAGTCGGAATAAAGCACTTGTTGATAACTGTATTAAGCTGGTACTATGGGACTCTATAATCAGGTTAAAGCTCAGACATTCCAGAGACTGAACTATTTTGGAATCTGTCCTGAGACTTGAAATTCTTTTGAGTTTGTCCTAACATACATAAATAAGTGGGAAGCTGCACATTAAAAATGCAGACAAAGAACAAATGTTAAGAATTACTTGGAAAGCAACACAAAACAAGTTATGCCTTTGAATAAAACTGTTTCAACCGTATCTAGATTGCTGAGTGCAGTTCTGGTTCCTACAGCCCAAAAGGGATGCTGCAGAAATATTAAAGGTTCAGAGGACAATCTGGATGATGATTAGTGTGTTACTCTAGAGGACAAACCAAAGCTCCTGCCTACTGGCTAAAGAGTTGTCTGTCTAGAAAACTTATGTCTAAGTGGGCAACTGATCCTGGGCAGCACAGCAGCACCTTTGACCATTCAAAATCCCCTCAGAAGAGGTCTGCTTTGGAAGACTACTTATCAATCAGGTTGCCGCCCAGAAAAAAGGAGAGCTTTTTTTTTCCTTCTCCTCAGGCTTTGGAGGTTTGAAGCCCTAGTTCTTGATTCTCCTCTTCCCTTCCCTTCCCTTCCCTTCCCTTCCCTTCCTTTCCCTTCCCTTCCCTTCCCTTCCCTTCCCTTCCCTTCCCTTCCCTTCCCTTCCCTTCCCTTCCCTTCCCTTCCCTTCCCTTCCCTTCCCTTCCCTTCCCTTCCCTTCCCTTCCCTTCCCTTCCCTTCCCTTCCCTTCCCTTCCCTTCCCTTCCTTTCCTGGAATGTGCCCTAAGTTCACAAAAAAAGTCACAGCACTAGCAGACCTGGGGGTAACCCGCAAGAAGGCAAGTCAGATTCCTGCTAACAGAACAGAAGATGTCCGGGAGGGAGCCTGACTGCTGCTTGTGCTTGTATCCAGTGACTTGAACACCAGCCTTTCCCTTCCCCCTTGATAGAGGAGACTTCTGCACAAAGTCAGGACAACTGCCTGTATTAAACAGTAGCTGTGAAGAATTAATACCCCTCTGCCCTCTCTCCCTGCTCTTTGAAGGCCAGTGCAGTGCTATGACTGATGTCCCATGTGTTGGGGAGGTGCAAGAAGACCACTTCAGTAGAGGTTTGTGAGCAGCAGCGTGCAGAAGACCATGTCAGCCTCAAAATACCTCTCCAAACACATACTTCTCTGCTGTTGATGCAGGTACTAAGGGGTACCCTTGTTACTGTCCTAGCTCTCTGGGAAGACAGCCAGTTGTTTATCAGTGCTACAGAGGGAATTTCTACATTTTTTGGTAAAATGGGAGGGTCTATTCTTCTGTCTCTGCCTTTTGGAAATACTACAAGTAATGGGAAAAAGTGCAAGTAGAGATAAGTGAGTGCAAAGAAATAAGTCATGCTGGTCAGCAGAGGCAGAGGTCCTTTTCCTTGTGGGAAATAGGAATTCTTATCTTGAATGATTTATAAACTAGGTTTCTCCGCCACAAATATTGGCCAGTCATATTCTACTCACCTGCTTTTAATTCCTTCAACTGGATTAATTACCATGTAGACAACAAGAGTAAAGAATCAAATTTGGTCTGTATATACCCCCTCCCAGCCGCCTGGCCCCACCCTGTTTCCAATGTTTATGTAGGAAGATCCTGTCAACAGTACAGGTCTGCATCAAAGGTCACAATATTTCAGTGCACCAGCTGTAATGCTGCACTGCAAGCTATCTCATTTGGTGAGATCACAGTACAATTAATTGCTACATTAAAATAGAATTTGCATAGGGGTACTTATGACATTCCCATTAAAATCACATTAGTTCATCATGATTAACACTCTTTTACTAGGCACGGAACAAATTAATCTGTGGATGCTTTGTTATACCTGTGCCCAAAAAAGCAACTTGCAGAAGTAGATAGGGGACATGCATTGTTTCTGTTGTAAAATGACTATTCAGCATCTGTTTCAAACCAGAGCAGGCAGCAAGTGAATCATGTCAAGGCTCTGTGTAAACAAGAACACAAGAAATTCATAATTCACAAGAATGGCCAAGCAACTCAAAACCACACTTACTTTCTCTATGACCAAAAGAGTAAAAGCCAGGACCTCTTCCAAAAATAATTGCATGAGATTTTTTTTTTTTTAAACCAGTGATGCTTATTATTTTGAATTTGCTGAAAATCTTACTGTTCAAGCCAATGACAGCAGAGATCAATCAATGCTGAACACACAAATCCTTCACTTCTTCAGCCAATGTTTAGATGTGATCCATTGGTGTGATAGTTTTGACTAAGCTTTGCAGAGTGCAACTCTTGAAAGTGAGGAGAAATGCAAAAAATGTAAGTTCTGTGCTGATCTGGGTTCCCACAGATCAGAAGTGACTTTAGCCAACTGGGAAGGGAAGGGAAGGGAAGGGAAGGGAAGGGAAGGCAAGGCAAGGCAAGGCAAGGCAAGGCAAGGCAAGGCAAGGCAAGGCAAGGGAATACTGCTGTGATATTAAGAATTACTAGTACAAGAAGTGTTTTCCCCAGTACAAGAGAGACATGGACATACTGGGGTGGGTCCAGCAAAGGGCCACAAAACTGATTTATGGCTTGGAGTATCTGTCATACAAGGAGAGCCTGAGTGAGCTTGGACTGTTCAGCTTGGAGAAGAGAATGGAGAGCAGGAGACCTTATTGCTTTCTACAGTTACCTGATCTGAGGTTACAGAGAAGATGGAGTCAGACTCTTCTCAGACCAGGATAGTATTTCATGCTACAGATAGACATTAGCTGGTTAAGCCTGAGCCAAAACTTACCCCAAGAAAGCACAAAAAACTCTGCTAGCAACCAGCCAGCCCAGATACCTCTGCATCATCCTCTGCAGAAAATATTGCTTTGATGCCATTCAAATGGCTTTGAAGAAAGATAAGATCTCAGTATTTTTCATTTTGTTACCTACTTGGTAAAAAATGTTCAAGGCTACTGGTGGGAAAGTGTTGTTTCCTAGCTGAGCTATATTGTTTTCTCTCCAAACCGAAATCCTAAAGATCAGTTAAAAGAAAAAAAAAAATACTCACTATCAGGCTGAAATAAGAAGGAGTACAGATCTCTACAGCTCAACACTGCAGGAAATCAATAGTGTTAAATACAAGGTAGTTTGTTCACCTCCAGATTTTTTAGTTACCTTAGTATTTCCTCACACATATACTTTACAGCAGATTTTTGAACTGATCAGCAACTGGGATTCTGAAGATTAACTTCCTGAACATGGAGCAGAATATATTTTGATTAACATGTTGACATGTTAACAAACTAAAATTATTAGAGTCAAGATATTCACAGATGCAACAGAAGCCCATTGCAAAAATGCAAGCAGCAACAGTAAAATAAAAAACAAGTTTAAACCTCTCCCTGATCATGCTTTGAGATATACTGCACGGGAAATCATGCTCAATTTATTCATGGCAGGTATAAATAATTTGCACTGGTTCTTTGTATGGAATTAATTTCACCTTTTATCTTCTTCAGTAGCGAAACAAACATCATGTTGGCTTATAAATGTCACACAGCTGAAGAAATAGTGAAGAGAACAGCTCACAAATGACCCATAACCAAAAATCCTAATCAACTTAAGAAAACACCTTAATAAAAATATCGTTATGTTCATAGAAGTTATGAATGAAAAGTCAAATCTGAATTCCCAAAATAAATAATTCCCAATTTCTCAGAAAAAAACCCAAACCACTATATTTAAGGTTATGAACTTGGACAAGTGATTATCACATACTCCTCATTTTTCTCAGAAAGCTCCTTTTGAACCTGGAGTTTCCTGCATTTATCTCTGACGATGAGAATTTGGGGAGAGTTTAAGCTAAATCCCTTCAAGATCATAAAACCTTTGTGGTTTTGTGCCACTGTTTGTTTTTTTAAATATTAACATTTTCCATTCATATAGACCACTTTTAAAGACATCAAACTTTCTACTCATGATGCTTCATTTGTTTCATGATAAAGTTTAAAAGCCATGGACCAGTAAAATTCCCCTCTGTGACCATACCCTGTTGAGTCAGCAGTAAATTCAGAAGCCCACCAGGCAGACATTGTCTCTTTTCTGTGTTTCCACTGAAACTTAGTATACATAATTCATATATATAATGTAACAATATATTGATATGTATAATGAGGCAGGATGCTTTCCTTTCGTGGTTAGGTGCAGTAAATGAGGGTGGTTTTGTTATCTATGTCATGAATTTGCTAATCCTTGGCTGCACTGCTCCTGCTAAAATTTTCTGATTCTCTTCCTTTAGATCACTGTGTAGTTTATGTGAGTTCTTTAAAAGCAGTTTTAGAATTTCAGTGCAAATTCTGAAAACTTTTTTATTTATTCACCATAATAAAATCAAATCCACAGAAATCTACAACCTGATTCACTTCCCATTTAAAAAATGTCATCTTCTATTAATATTTCTGAAGGTATTTTGAACATTTTTCTCCATGTATTCATAGAAAACTAGCAGATTTTTCTCCCAAGTAATACCAAGTACGTGGTACTGTACAGCAATATAGTCAAGCAATGTTCAGCCTTTATTTAATCTTATTTAGCAGTACATTCTGCGATGATTTGGATGGACTGTATGTACTTCTTTGGGAAGCTTCTGTGTAGAAAGTGGAAGGATAGTTGTTCAGGACAGATTTTTAAGGACAGGCTAAGGGCTTTTTTGGCTGAGAGCAATTTATTAGCCAGTCTTTTTGTACTCGTAGCTATTAATACGCAGCAATCACATGCCCTAGGGAGGGAAAACCTCCTCTTCTTGAGATTGGCACACATTGCTGGGTAACAAAATGGTGCAAAGCAAAAGAAGCAGGTGAAGATCAAGTCACAGTCTGGAGAGTGCTGCAAAGTGTCATTACTGTGCATAGGTCTGCACAGGTGCTTGAGCATCCATCAGACTTGACTCATCCCCCTTATCATGCACCGGCCATTGGTCCATTGGACCAAGTCCAGGACAGCTCAAGTGAAGCTGAGTTAACAGGGAGTTCCCGAATCACCTGCGAAGAGATGGGGAAGTGTAGTGTGGTCTTCAGTTTTTTACTCATAGGAATAAGTCTAGCTCTGATGCTTTCTACACTGCTTGCATCCTCAATTATAAGGCAAAACAGTGACAACCATTACAGCAATGACAACTATCCAGTGAAATTGCCATTTATTCCAAAGGCACAGTTGATATTTAAGTGCCAAACTTCTACTGAAATTCACTGGAAAAACAAATGCCCAACTCTGCTTTGTGTGACTGAAAATATTCTCACAGAAAAAGGTATTATCATCCTAAAATATTGTGGCTCTATAACTCTTGTTGCTGGTTTTTGTTTTAAACCAGGGTATAGTTACTGCAACAGGCTTGTCATATTATTCTCTGTCCCCTATGGGATGTGCCATCAGACAAGCAGTGCACTCTAACAGATAAAGGATTGTCTCACCAACACCTACAAATAGCAGAGTGATAATATTTTACAAATAACCAGAGTGAAAGAAATGCATTTGACTGCTCATTATATTAGCATCCCTGTTAGAAATATGCCTCAGCTCTTAAAAAATCCCCCTACGTATGCATGATTACAAAATATGACACGGTATCAGTCTATTCTCCACAGCATAGTGTATTGCCCGACAGCTAATGTGCTTTGCTGCACTGTTATTAGCTGTCTTGCTGCAATGCAGTATGTTACACAGAGTTACTCTGGTGTATACAACTCTGCCCTGCTCAGCCTCTGAATTCGCAGAGTAAACGGTGATTATCTTGAAAACGTAATAACATGTTTTCCAGCACCAGCCACAACAGCGATCATATAGTTAACAAAAGCTGTGACTGTCAGCTAAATTGCATACTGAGCACAATTATTTGAGCCATTAATTGGAGTATAGCATTTCCTCTTGAGATAACAATGATTAAAATTTATGCTGATAGATAACTTTAGGGTAGGATTGAAAACAGAGATTTTTAAATGCACATGCAAGTCACACCTTTGAGGAGAACTTGCTGATAAGCCTGACAATTTATCACTGCTCAAATAAGGAGAAACAAAAGTAGTGTCGATGTAAAACAGCAGCATCCAACAGACTGAAAACCAACACTGCATTTTCTAGGCAGCTTCTGTAAGATTTGTGCTGCTGTCCACCTGCAGATGGTCTGAGCACCTTTTATGTAAAATCAGCAGGCATAATGAGGTGTTATTAGACACTCAGCAGGAGCCTCTGTCCTTGTTTTTCAGAGGAAAAGCTCCACTTACTGAGCTGATGAAGCATTAGAGTACGTTGGCTCAGATCTTCAGAGGTGCTCAGATAACTAACAGGTATTGATTTCAGCGAGCACTATGCATCTGAACACCAAGATACTAAGTCACTGTCACTATATAGTCTCTCTGTCTGTAAGGGTCGTATACTGTAATCTAGTAATGAATCTGATTGTGCCCATCTCAGTAACATCAGTACCACGAGCTAAGGTTTTGTGACTACATAAGCTTCGTCCTCGTCAGCCACTGGTGCGAAGCAGCCCCTGCCTCTCCATAAAAGATGAGCAAAACCCAAGAATGTCATGATTTGCATTTGCTCAGTTTGCCCTGTTCTTAACCAGCTGTGAGTTCGGCTGTACTGATGCAAGCTCAGCAGTGGAGGCCTCGTCTGTGCTGGCAGCACACGCTGCCCTGGCTGCTGGGTGTCGGTGGCCAAACCGTGGGGCTGGAGGAAGCACAGTGGTGGCTGGAGGGGCTGGCTGAGGGTCACAAAGGGGGGCCCTCCTAATCTGAAATGCTGAGATCATTATGGAAACTCCCTAAATTAACAAAGCCGCAGAAATAACAAATCACTGTGCCAATGCCAAACTGCACGCGTGTGCATAAAAAAAATGCAGAAATGCACATGGACCCACACAAGTTGCAGCAGTCAGCAGTATTCAGCACAGTTAGCACCATTACTCTACTGAAGGATGAGGATCGGGAGATTAACCTTGCGCCACTTTTGCTAACCCATTTTAACCTTCTAAACTCTCAAAAATCTGGCAGACATGAGCAGTCATCATGAGGAAAGAAAGTGCTGAAATTCAGATCACATTCGCCTTTGAAAAAGAAAAAAAAAAGCCTAAAGACTCTGAGACTGATGTATTCTATTGTATTTTTTGTGAGCAACGTTTTGGACCCAAACCCTTATTCTGTAACACAGTTCTGTATGAATGCAAATACCCAAGGCCTTTTCTTTAGGTGCTGTAATCTGTATATTGTTCTTAGGCTTGAGTAGCTGATGCCAGGAGAGAAGACAGACACCATGCTGCCAGAGCAGAGGAAGCTTCGGTGACCTGCTCCCGTGGGATGTGCAGATCCTGGGAAGTCAGGGCAAGGACTGCGCGCAGGACTGTGCTCTGCAGCAAAGAGTTTGTTCTTAAAGACATTACATCAAAAATCTGCAGGGTGGTAATAAATTACTCTAACTTGTAAATGTTAAAGTCCATCTTATAGAGTGTGATGACTACATGAGGATACTTGACTCCTGAGCATGCCCTTGCCTATGCACACTCTTTGAGCACTGCAGTATTGCACCACTATATGGTAAGGTCACTAAGTGCATAAAAGACCTGCGCCCCCCACACCTTTTCTATTTCTTTGCTCGTCCAAGCAGCATGTGGCATCTTCCTGAGGCAGGAAAGACAGTCCCATTTTTTCTGTGCTGCACAGAAAGCTGGAGTGCCTCTCCCAGGTGCGATATTCTACTTACCAATAAGCTGAATATATTGCTTACTTGACCCTTGCTGCATTTGTCTTCTGGAGGATCTATCAATCCGCCCCTTCAGCTTGCTTTAGTTCATAGTTTAGATTGAAGAACAAAAGTTTCAAGACATGGGTCTGGATTTCTCCAGGCTCTGTAATTAAATAAGGCAAACCACAACAGAAGAATCAAACAGCATGTCTAAGCATATTGTTAGAAGTTTGAAAAATAGTGCCCGGGAGAGATACAGAGCAATAATTGTGAATATGGAATGTCAAAGAGATGTTATAGGATCAGGATTTTCTTGTTGTGGGGGACAGAAATTATCATTGTGTTTTTTCTATCGGAAACCTGAGGAATGCAAAGATAGGGCAATATACCCACAGCATTGTGAGACCCAGAGAAACAGGAAACCACTTGACCTTTATTTTTAACACTTATTCTCACATCATGGAATGTCCGCTGCCATTAGATGCCAATTACTAAAATAAACCAGAAACCACAGGCCAAATCTCACAAGCAACTTCTTGCTAGCTTTTTCTGCAATCTGGCCTCACTGGAAAAGAGATGTGGTGAGTCTTTGAACAAGCATCAAACAATGCATAAAATGTGTGTATAAAATGACCCTCTTGAGCTTCTGTTTGGTGTTTGACAAAGGTTTCTTACAGAGGTGCATCCTAGTCATCCGTTGGTTCCTGCTCTATTTGTTTTCTCTCTCTGTGTAGGTTGTTCGTATTCTCCCCACAGTGATTCTGTCGCTGAAGTAATCCATCACAGCTATCCATGTCACATGTCATTAATGTTGTTGCCATTCAGGCAGCAAGACATGGGTAGAAATATGAAATATAAAAAACCCTTCTTCTATCGAGGAAAAAAGAAACTGAAAATTAGTATTGTGTAAGTCTGGTGTTTTCAGTCCCAGGAATCATTCCCTATTGTCTGGTGCAGAGGAAGTTGTCACATCTGTACAGCTAGGGTACAGGATAGAAAAAAAATCTTTGATAAATGACAAAGCTGCATAAAGGGCTTGACCCAAGAGTCACCCTCTACGATTTCAGCTTCGTTTTCCAGTAATTACTGTCATTCTCAAGACAATTATTTGCACTGCCTTACAAAACAAGAGCAGAACACAGATAAGGAAATTACCATGACTTAGGTTTTCAATTTATATACAAAAGCCTAGAGTCAAATAGCCATAGCTTTCTCATGATTCAGTGTGAGGGAGGTCCGTGTTACCCACTAGCACAACCCCCTGCAGATGCACTTCCTCTAGGTGGGGTTCCCAGTAACTTCACTGAGAACAGCTCTGTGGTCCCGCTCCTGGAAACCAGGCAATTTCCTTGTTCACCTAACCTGCCTGGCCTCACACCTCAGCCCAGATCATAGACCTGTTCCTGTCCTCTGAATACCAGATTTCTGCTCTCAGTAAAAAATTGTTTAAGGACAGATTCTTTAATTTAAACTTTGATTTTATGTGGGGGGAGCGGAGTACTTGGTGTTTACAGGCAGGTGAAGCCACACATGATATTCGGGGTTGCCAAATCCTGCAGCCCAACAGAGGCGAGGCTGCCACATCTCAATAACCCCAGGTCCAGCCAGCAGCAAGGCTAAACCAGTGTTCCCAGTAGGCACACACGCAGAAAGCACATGTATACACCACATATATACATATATACATCATATATATATACATACAAGGCTGGCCACACAGATCAACACAGACAGACAACACAGCACACCAAAAGACACAAACAGCACCAATGGCCTCATCCTGTCCTTCCGTCTGGCAGTTCAGGCTGAAGGTCCCTTACTGGGGAATACAACCATGCAAGGTGGATTCCTCCAGCAGCTGAGCTCAGATACTCAGTGTGCCCAGTAGCCGCCCCGAGATCCCAGTCTCCTCAGTTACTGGCACCTGCTGATACAAGCCCCTGAGACTGCAGCCCTGAGCCAGCTGCTGGTATGAATGTCTCTCTGGTGCGCCTGTGTGCACACACACACACACACACGTGCAGGTGGGTCTCAGTTGACCCCCAGACCCCACCGTCAACTGCCAGTTGACCTGGACCCTCTGGTCCCTCCAGCAGCCAACTCGATCTCTCCAATCACTGATACCATGGACACACGGGCCTCTGGCCCACAGTTCCACCCCAGGGGCTGTCACTGAGACCCCTGCACACCCCTGCATGCAGGTCAGAGCCCCTCGCCCAGGAAAATAGCTAGAAATGGGGTTTAGTGAGAGGCAGGACAGACTGCACTGGTCACACACAGCCAGGCAGGTGCAGTGACCAGCCCCTGCTTGCACACGACCAGCCTCTTTCATCTCCTTATCCCACTGTTTTCCCACTTGCTCCTCCCCGAACCATCTCAATCCTCCCTTTCCCCATCCTCCTCAGAACATCCCATAATAAGTCCTGTGCAATCCCGAAATGCCCTTCCCCTGCCTCCCATTGTGATCCCCACCTCCCTGGCAGTGACCTCTCAGTCTGTGGGGTGATGGGGACCCTCTCCTGTTGGCTTATGATGATGGGTGTCCCCTGGCCCATGGGCTGAGGCTCCCCAGGGCAGGCAGGGGGGTGGGTGGGTTGGGGCTTGTGTCTGTGATGTGTCCCAGAGTCCTTCATGGTGGAGGATGAGCCTTTGGGGGGCTCCTGCGATGCCCCAGAAGCAGCTGGTCTGGGTGTTATTGGGGTCCCCCCCACTGGGAACTCCTCTGTGCATGGGGACCAGCTTCTTATCATATAACCTAACACAAAAAACTCTTAAATTATTTGCTTAAGGCTACACATTTACAGTGGATCAATTACTTCGCTGAAAGCTTTCTGGTGTTTAGGTGTTTTTGAAAACTTAGCCTATTTTTAGTTACTAAAATCGAGATTGAAAAAACCTAGATTTGAAAATACTCATCTGAAGAAAGTCATTTAAGTATTCATTTCCTAAAATGTGCTCTCGTCTTTAAGTGGGTTTCTTTGTAAAAATGTTACTCCAGAGGAAATATATTTCCTGTGATATCCTGAGTGTTTCTACCTACAGGACTGATATGAAGTACATAGGCAAGTACAAACTTCACCTGTGCATGAGCACTTCAAAAAGCCCAACTAACTGTTTGGGAACAAGTAGGCAAAAATGAATTCATTCTGATGTAGCTGAACTCCTAAGTAAACCATATTTTTATATTCTTTTAAACTCATTTTAACAGGAAGTTATTCTTTTTATAATAATAAAATAGAATAGGAAGCTGCTAGCAGAATCATAATTTAGTCACAAAAAAAGCTTTATTACAATGATCCAGTGAAGGAAGCTTTTTACTTAAACTGAAATGCTGTACTCCAAAGCTTATATCATAGTACATAATGCCACCAGAGAGAAATAAAACACATCTTAGCCTTGCAAAGAAGAATGATTACAATGTGTGAATTGGTCATATAAAAAGTGATAGGCTCCCTATGGTCTGAGGAACTTAAGTTGCTTTGCTGAACAGCTAGGCTATTTTTAGAAACTAAGATACATTATTTATAATGTAAAGAATAATTCTGGAAAGTTACTGATCCAAGACATATCTAAGTCACAGATGAGAAATCAAAATTTGATAAGGCAGTATGACTTTAAAAAACACTTGGTCTTAGGAGCTTGTTTAGCTAATGAAATGTCCATAGCACAGGTATAAAAAAAACATTACTTTCACATACTTCACCTCTTCCTCTTTTTCTTTTTTTTTTTTTTTTCCATTGGAAGTTCTTTTACCTTATGCTTTGATCCTGGCAGTTTCTATAATTATGCAAATTTAGTTTGTTGTAATATTTAGGCAGAAAACTGTTAAAAGCTCCAAGAAGATCCTCAGTTTTTAAGCACTATTTTCTCTATTCTGATCTGTGCCTTGAATTTTTCCTGGCACTACAATATTTTTCTTTCACCTTTATTACTATTTCTGAAATTAGTCCATGCAGCTTATAGGAGGACCATCCTCTTACCTTCTGTTATGCTCAAAATTTTACTATGGGCAAAGAGGAGAGAACACCATACATGTGAAGACAAGAATTTCATAGTTAGTAGAGTTAGTGTTTTAACAGGTTAATAATCCCATTTATTAGCTCAGCATCAACACTGTACACTAACAACACAAATTAATATAGAAAAGCCTCGGTATCTGTTAAATATTTTACATAGAAAAACCTTCTTAGGTTTTTCTAAGGAGTATAAGAAGAAAAGGAGTATCTCCTCCTTTTCTTCGGTGTTATGCTCCTTCTGCCAGTGCTATTCTGGGTGCTAACACTGACAGTTGCTGTCTGGGGGTGTCAGCATCCTGGGGTTTTTGCATGGAGAAGGGCTGGGAGCAGGGGTGTCTTCCTCTTCTTCTCCAGGAGAGGCTGGATGGTTATCTTGATTGTCTTGAGGTCCACATGGGTTTATTTTTAATATATTTTCTTATCTTTTTCTTTTAATTAATTCCAAGTTATTCAGGTTTTTTCTGTTCTTTTTGTGATCTCAAAAACTGGTTTTTCCTGAACAAGATCTTTAGAGCAAGCCAGAAGTTTTCCCTTACTCCATGTTGTCCATAGGATGAGTTGTCCAGATGCTACCTTTTTTAGGTAAACCATACATCTCTATACTTACTTTTGTCAAAAAAGAGTATGGATTGTGGGATGTATGCTTTCTTTCCAGCCCCAAATCATCGCTGGAGTTATATTTACGTTCAGATCTCTCCTTCTCTGCCCTTTTCCATTTTTCCCCCACCTCAGTTTTCTTAATTTAATTAGGGAATAAATTAAATCATGATATCATAAAACTACTGGATGTACTAGAATTTAAGTAAATTATTAACATGTTTTTTGACACTGAATAAAACACTTGGGCAACACAATGTTCCAGTACTAGAAACTTGCCTTGCACTCTACAATTTGTAATTTGCAACCATACTTCATCCAAGCAAGATATGGGGCTTAGGCCAGGAAGGTAACAGCCATTATTTTTTAGTCTACTTAAATTTTAATATTATTTTTTAATTTATTTTTAAATTTAAAGTTGCAGTTGATTTTAAATCAATAAGGATAGGTGTTCCTTATCCCTGTTGTGGAGGGATACATTAAAAAGCTCCACAGTACAGTGCCCTCACTGTTTAAAATACAAGTAGTTTTTATCCAGCCTTTTCATTTGCATTCTAGTATTTATTTAAGCTCCTGTCCCTTCACAATAGAGCATTTTAACAGGCCAATAGAGGAATAAAATGAGTAATCAGAAATTCATTATATTGGTCAGCAAGCTGCACAGTCTTGCCTCAACTGGAAGGTGTCTGGGTCAGGGTTTGGTTTACATAGTGTCTATACAGTGGAAACCTGATTCCTGGCTAACTGACATTACATGGCTGTAAAGTACACCACATCATCTGGTATAATCTAATTTCATGAATTTTGAACATGCCAGGGAAGCTGCAGATATTGTCATGGTTTAACCCCAGCCAGCAACTAAGCACCACACAGCCGCTTGCTCACTTCCCCCCCTGGTGGGATGGGGGAGAGAATCGAAAGGGTAAAAGGGAGAAAACTCGTGGGTTGAGATCAAGACAGTTTAATAGGGAAAGCAAAAGCCGCACACATAAGCAAAGCAAAACAAGGAATTCATTCACTCCTTCCCATCGGCAGGCAGGTGTTCAGCCATCCCCAGGAAAGCAGGGCTCCATCACGCGTAACGGTTACTTAGGAAGACAAAGGTCATCACTCCAGACGTCCCCTTGTTCCTTCTTCTTCCGCCAGCTTTATATGCTGAGCATGATGTCATATGGTATGGGATATCCCATTGGTCAGTTGGGGCCAGCTGTCCCAGCTGTGTCCCTTCCCAACTCCTTGTGCACCCCCAGCCTACTCGCTGGTGGGGTGGTGTGAGAAGCAGAAAAAGCCTTGACTCTGTGTAAGCACTGCTCAGCAGTAACTAAAACATCCCTGTGTTATCACCACTGTTTTAATCACAAATCCAAAACATAGCCCCATACCAGCTACTATGAAGAAAATTAACTCTACCCCAGCCAAAACTAGCACAGATATTTATGTTATGAAAGTTTAAGGATGTTTAAAAATTGTTTCAACTTGCCTTCACATCCTTTTGGTATTAAAGTCGTGTGTCCTCATAACAAGTTCAATAAAGCCAGACTCAGAGAGAGCCATAAAACTTTCTGTAAATTATATGAAATACTTTTTGGTTCCACAAAATGTCATCTCTTAGTCCCCTGGTACTTAGGCTAGAAATGAAGAACATGTATACCTCATAGAAAAGTGGGAATCACTCCTACAATTTTATGAAGTTTCTGGTTTGAGCTCCATAAAAATAGGAGCTGCAGGATCTTTATGTTACAATCTTTTATACACTGGTTGTTACCGTAGGACTGAATTTCATCCATCTTGCATCTAAGACAGGAATGTGTTTGACAACATAACAACGCTGTGGAGGGGGCAAACACCTGCCATCTTTACTTATTTTTTTACACTGAGACGAAGATTTGTCACTACAGTTACAGACCACAACCTTTCTAAATGAGGCACACTACAAACACAGAACGGAGCAACCATCTTTACCAATTACCTACCCAATGTATCTATTCTAGTAAAATAAAGAGACAGAGACCTAAGCCCTGCTCTGAAGCCAGCCAGAGTTTGGTCACAAGCATGTTCCCTGGAATAGTTTTGGCCCAGACATGCTAGTCATCTCCCTGACCATGTTCAGGCACAGTTTGGAGATGTCAAGTGCCAGGAAGTGTCTCCCAATGAATGGATGGGTGGATAGATAGGTGGATGGATGGGTGGATGAATGGATGGATGGATGGATGGATGGATGGATGGATGGATGGATGGATGGATGGATGGATGAGGCTACCCTGTTCTGACAGAGGAGAGAGTTTAGCCATGCAGAGGTGAACCATGCCATGTCCCCTATCCTCTGGCCAAACAACAGTCCCTGGCACATTTCATTCAGTAGCATGGAGACAGGCAGAAAGTTTAATCCCTCTTTTATTTAAATAAATAGCAGCCCCTAACCACCTAACATAGTTGAGAAGCTTGTTTCATGATTCTGCTCCACGAAAGTATGATGTATTGCTAGTAGATACAGTCAGGTTAGACTCACACACACACCTGCCTTTTCATGCTCCCCTGTACTTTTTCTATGTTTCACATGTCTCCAGTATGGTAACATTACTTCTGTTTTCCTCCACCATCGTCCATGGCTGCACACGGGTTCCTAGAGCAGGAGCACAGCAAGAGCATGCTGCAACTGGTGCTGTGCGAAAGCTGTCCTGGGCAGCAGTCTGCATCTGTCCGCCCTGCCCAGCGATGTGGCCTGGCTTCAGCTTCCCAGAAAGTTGACAAGCCGGGGAAATGCTCAACTCACTCACTTTTTGTCAATGAGTAATGACTGAGAGCATACATGGAGAATATCCTGAATTACGTTCCCTTGTTTATCATGAAGATGTGTACGTTCAGAACAATTGCTGTAAAGGATGTACACAACATATGCATCTGTGTGTTGAGGTGATGTGTGCTATATCAAATTTGTTACAGTGTAATTCAACACAAAACCATTCTCTGTATTTAGATTTTTCCCATTTATTTTTGTCAAGACTATTTCCCAATCTGAGTCTCTCAACAGGTTACATCTATCTACGTATGTGCTTTCAATCACTATCATGTCTGTGGTGCCTCATAATCATTAAAAGGCTTTATCCTGACAGCATTCTCTAAAACAGAGAGGCACTGCTATCCATATTTTATAAATGAGGAAATGAAGTGCAGTAGCTGACACAGGACACTTAGGATGTCTATAATGAAGCTGTAAAACGATGCAGGTCCTCTGAGTCCCAGTCAGTGTCCCAAGCCCTGGGAACACCCTCTCCACCAGCTCTACGTTGTCCACCCTTGTGAGGATACAGGGAAGAGTCCAGAGTGAAAAATACTGCTATCAACATTTTAATTTATATCAGAGCAATAAGCAAAACAGAGAGAAATTCCTTGAACAACGCTCTTTTGGCAAAACCTGTATATGGCAAAACATGCACTAGGCTTGGCAAAATGTGCATTAAATCCACTTGCAAATTTCATTAGATTCTGTTGAATTGTCCTTGTTAAAGAACAAAACTCTTGCTTTTCCCATTGCTTGCCTGCATTTTGAGCTGTCATCGCTCTATTGCCACACAAGCTTTGAAGCACATTCCTTGTGAACCCAGAATGGGTTCAGCAAAGCTTTCAAATACTTGCCTGAATTCAGTGGGATAACTTGAGGTGCAAAGCCGGGCAAGGTGATTACCCAGAGGAACTGCAGGTTTCAGGGTCACCCTCCAACATCCACTGAAATTGGCAGGAATTCATTCAGCGGCTGCAGCGGGATTCGGTTCAAGTTCTTTTTCATTTTAGCTTGCAGAAGACATGAAATGCAAGCAGTAATAAACAAGGGAAATAATTCAACCCTTTCTGTCCAAGCCAGTCAGCTCAGAAGGTCCATGCTTGTAGTGCACGGACATCCATTAGCGCATGATGCCATTCCTGTGCTATGGGGGGAGTCTGCGCTTTCTGAGAAGTGGTGAAAACCCATGAACCAGAAGTTAAGCTCAGGGTCTGCCAGCAGCTGCAGAGGCAGCAAAGGCGCTGCAGATACTGGAGCTCTGCAATGGAGGTCTGTGTGCCAAGCTGGGCTACGAGGTCGCTGAACAGGCCTGAAATGATCAAGTGAGCTGTCATTTAAGAAGATGTATCATATCAATTATAGCGGAGCAAAAAGCTTGGCCCAGACCAGCAAAATATAAGACAAAGTGAAAGAAGGAAAATGCATATCTGGTTCAAAGGAATATGAATGACCAAATGAAGACAGCTGCTACTTTACATCTTCCAGACTCATACTAATCCATCAGAAATTACCTCAGGCAACGCAGTTAACAAGACCTCTTTATCACACATGCATCTTGCTTTGCTCATATAAGTGTGAGAGAAAAAAAGGAAAGACTAGCAAAGCTTTCATTTGCCTAACTAAAAATAAAGGTCTGTTGCATCTATACCATGAAGCAATCACCTTTCAGTTGCTGTTAGCACACTTTCCCACACTGCTCCACACTGAGCAGGTCACTCCGTGGCAGCACACAGAGGAGCAGCACGGCAGTTGCCTGCGTCCATGGCAAAGCACGGAGGGGAAGCTGCAGAGACAAGGGAAGCGGCACAGACGGTGTTAGTCACGCCGGGAGGCAGGCAGAGGAAATGGAGCAGGAACAGAAACAAACAAGCAAACCCAGCTCAAGGCTGAGCTGCGCCCAGAACAAAGGTCCAATCACAAAACAATTTATAGTGCTGTAAACAAGAAAGGAAAATATTCTGCACATGGAAGGAGGGAAACAGCTGTGTCCATTGCTGTGTTCTCATACCCTCCCAGCCAGCGACATCCCCTCGGTGGTGTTTCACAAGCATGCACTGAATTCTCCTGGGAGGGAGGCAGTGACCAGGACCGAGGACACATTCCTTCCCAGCCTGCATCAGGACCTGTGCAAAACCTGGCACAGGTTGACACGCATTGGTGCACTTGACATGTGTCTCAGCAACCATGCCAGTCTGGCTTGGGGCTCCACATCTTCTGTATTTCCCATTCCAGCTCACATGCTAAATGCTAAATGGAAAGAAGCAAACTTCATAGCACTCTGGGTATCCTGTGCATTTTGGTGATGAGCCATTGGGGTTTGGAAGGCGAAAGTTGTTTAGTTCAGAAGGCATATGACAAAACTGTAGTCTGGATCATGAAAAAATGTATTCCCCTCCAAAGAGAGCACAAAGTATCACCTGAATCCCAGTGCAAAAGAGACTGAAACATGAAATTATTTTGTCTCCAAGGCTGAGGACGTGGGTTTTCTGTGTCTGAAAAATCAATGTAATATCTCATATAATGAGATAAACATATCTAAAGAATCTAAAACCATGGTTAAGGACAAAAAGCAATGACTTAATATCTTGGCTATAACATATTGCCCTAGAAATTGAATATTTTACACTGAGCATATTCTTCCAAAGTACCTGTAACTCAGCGCTGCCAGAGATTCAATAGCAGACAGAACAGTCAGCAGACCTGATCCCACTCACTGGTTCCCACGTTCAAGGCTGCTCACCCACTGGCCTCATGGCAGCTAGGTATCATCACAGTGCTGCTTTGCTGCAGAACCCACCTCAGTCCAAGAATAAACCTGCAACATGTAGAGTCATGCAATCTTCACACCACCAACAAAGTTCTTTGTAGGACCTACTTGACTATTGTGTTTCAGTGCTTTTGAAAAAAAATGAGGTCATTTCAATTTCTTGCATCAATGAAAATCCCTCTTCTCCCTCAAATGACGTATTTTTCTTTCTGCTCTAGAGAAGTTTGTCTCAGTTCTGGGAAACCAGACACCTGTCCCATGGCAGATACAGGTTTCAGGTCTCTCTGGAGACGCATTAAACTGTCTAAGCACCATTTAAGTCCTCAAGCCCTCTGCCCAGCTACAGCCTAACTTTACAGTCACCTAGAGCCTAAACTGACAGCAACACCTATTAGGTGCTTTTGTTTGTGTCTGTGCAGTTATTCCAACCCACCAGCGATGTGTCCCTGCTGAGTTGCTCAGAGCTCACATCACAGGCTCAATGCCCCACTACTGACCCCATTTGAGGTTAAACTTTTTCTGTGCCCTTCCTGTCCTCACAAAACACAGCCAAGTAAACCTCTTGGAGCAGGTTCAAACCAAGAGCTCAGTGACTTGAGGGAAAGATTGGTGCGGATGTACGCTCTGCTTTCCTTCTCTCTGGAAGGAAACATGGGAGCATAGGCAGAGAGCAAGCCATGGATTATTCAAATATGCCCCAGCAGAGATGATGGGAAAGGAGGGAGAGCACAGACCACATCTATGGGACACATTGGCAATAGCCTTTGAGGTCCTTCATGGTAAAGGGTTGACCTGGATCAAGCTCCAGCAGCCAAAGAGGATGCATTGACTGGGAATGCCTAGTGCAGCTGGGTATCCACTATTTTTAAATGGTAGGGATTTGTGAGGGGGTCCTCTCCTATTAACCATATCATGTTTAACTCACTGTTTTCTCTGAAAATTCCCTCCTTGCATGCCTATATGTCTCCTTGTATTGCACAGAGGAGTCCACATGCTGTACTGAAAGTAGAGGGTTTTCCTGGCTGGCAGTAATAGCTGGTCACTGCAGCAGCTAAGGTCCTGATTGATTCTGTCAAAGGAAATGCACTAGAAATGATTATAATTTAACCCAAAAGGCTCAAAAATCAAGAAAAATACAACTAAGTGTCAGAAGTGCAACAGCCTATACCTCAGTGCTGATGATTGTAAGAATATTTTGCATTAATTTGGAGGGGGAGGAAGAGAAAAAAAAAAGAAAGGGAAAAGTAGACTGAATCTCAACCTGATGTTTTAGTGTGATTTTCCTTGTAGTGAGGTCTACAAGACTGTGAAAAGCCTCCCAAGGGAACTGATGGCAGCTCCATCGATTCGGTAATATAATTGCTGCATTTTGTGCCTTTGGTAAAGCCTGAGAACCTGTCTCTGAACTGAGTCCAATCCAGGATATGCCTGTCTAGAGAAAGCAGAATGCTTAATAAAGCTGCCAGAATTTTTACTTAATTTTTGCAGATTTAATGCCTCTAAGTTGAACAAGCATGCCATATGCTTGTAAGCCAAAGCATCCCTTTTATGTTTTGAATTAGAGCTATTCCCTGGAGTATGGGCAAACTTGTAAAACACCTTCTTTATTTTCACCCCCCCTAGCTGTTTTATTTTTCCTCTCTCCGGCCCCTCATTTAATTAGGTGTTGGACTCCTAAGTAAATCTTTGCTACGCTTGTTCTTCCTATGTCTGGGATCATGGCAACCAGTGCTCACCACTCAGCTTCTGATTTATACATTCAAGTGGGGAACGAACCAAATAATGCACAATGGTTGCTAATTTTGATCATACAAATACTGTAGTCAACATCTGGCACCTGCCTATTCACATGTGCACACAGAAAAATTAAGTCAGAAACATTCAAAAGTAATCTACAGAGTCATTTCAGCAAACCTCTTGGGGGATTAAAGAATAACAGTGAGGATAATCATACCTGGATCTTAGCTAGCATATTTCGTCCATAGAGCTTAAAGTGTTTTACAAAGTAGGTATCAGAAGCTCACAATTTAAAATGGAGAAACAAATGCATAGCCTATTCTGTGATGTGCAGGGGATGTGAAGAGGGTGTACTGTGGGCCCTCATGGAAAAGCTGCTCATGTGAAAAAAAAATTTATGTTTAGGGTCTATTTTTCAGATCTCCTTTTCCAGAAATTAAGAGTTTCCACCAGCTCTGGTAAACTATAAGCACAATGGCTTTACCATCCCCACTCAAGACAGCACTGACTCACTAATTTTGAGTACCAACCAGCTTGTAGGAGTCTGAGCTGATCAGCTTCCAGGTGGCTGTGGAAACCTGCTTCTGAACTGGTAGACCTGTCTCACTGCAGGCTGACATTCAGAGCTAGCTTGTCCCGCTTCCACTCTCACACAGACATCCTGGAGGTGCTGATGATAGCTGCAAGCCTGGTGTGGCCCCACTGCTCTGGGACCCCGACCCTCTGGTGAGCACAGGGGAATCCACAACCATCATAACTTCAGTCAGGCACCTCATACATTAAGATGGCAGGTTACATGTAGCTGGATACATTTGAGAACCGTGAGCTGCTGTCAACACTCCCTTCATTTCATTATAAACCCTGAATTTAAATTCTGCTACTGGTACACAGTTTGCCTTGCTGCTGATACCTGGATATGCTCTCTTATCTGGCCTAAGATCTACCACAAATTCAGGGTTTTTTTTCAGTTAAATCTCCTACATAATCAATTTAGACTATTCAGGGTTAAGTACTGAACACTCCCAGTATACTGCAAACTACCTTTCTGTTTACCTGCCTGGCCCACCCAGGGATATGTCCTTGTGTAACTATGGGTGGGATAATTTCTACAAACAATATAGCAAATCAAAAAAACCCGTTCTGCCCATACTTGTATTTTGATGACAAATGGTAATACCTCTTTGAGTGGCAAGCTTCTGGCATGCTTTGTGTTACTAAAGGTAGGACTTAGCTAATTTCATGCATCTTGAGTTGGGTGTCTAGTCCAAGCTGGTTGTCTGAACTCCTTTATCAGCAGTGGAAAAAGATAAGTGCATCAAGAGAGCAATTTGTGGTCTTTTGAATGGTCTTCCGTTTCTGTCTCTACAGTGACTCCAAAGGAAACTGTGATTACCTGAAACAAGATGCTTTGGGCACCTGGAGTTAAGGGAGCTGACTTCCACCCACCTAGCTGACTGCCAACACAGTTTGTTCATACCTGCGCAATTCTTTGCTTGTTACCAGATCTAGGCTGAGAAATCTCCTTAATTTCCCAGCTTATTTTGCTTTTTCAGAACAAACCCTCAAAACTTCAAATATTTCTGAACAACAGGAGGCCACTTAGTTCCTGTACCATGTTTGGTTCATTGCCCCACAACCACCCATTCTGAAGCTTGCTTACTGCACTGGAGCCAGGCAGGATCCTGCCTGCTCTGGTCAGGTTTTCAAAGGCGTTCCAGTTCATTTCTGAAGGATGAGGGAGAAAATTCATTTCTTTCACTCTTAGCATTTTGAATCCTGGTCTCTGTCCCCTGACCTCTAGTTAGATTAATCCACAGACGAAAGCAGCTGATCACACTATGTTAAGAGCACAGCTCTTCACAGATGAATCTAGTTCCGCCTTGGGAAAATCACAAAGTCTTTCTTTGTGTTTTATCATTCATCTCCAGACAGTTTCTTCCTCGCTGCCATCAGAGGTCCAGATTCTGTTTACATAAATGGAGGTAAGGCAGGACTGTCTATGACCTGAGCAGACTATCTTGACCTTATCTCTGTATATATGTAAAGTAAGCATGAATATGATCAGAACTGAACAGGGAAAACAAATAGGGGAATCAGATATTGTTTCTTTTGGTATCTTTCAATACTTGGGAGAGTTTATAATTCTTTTTTCTAATTAACACTACAGGATCAGGCTACAATTTTGCTGCATCAAAGCTTCTTCACTTACCACTTCACTGCATTTCTTGTCTTTACTCAGAAACCCCCACAAAAGTAATAAATTATTTTCTCTCTGAGAACTGCAGCAGCTCAGGACAATTAATTTAATCACTGGTTCTTACTGTGTTACTCCGGCTCTACACCAGCACTCCTGTGCTGATGACTTAGACACAAGCTTTCTACGTCCCCAACTTGTTTTGGTTTTTGAGTTAATTTAGTATTCAATGCACAGTTATGACAAAGACAAATACATGGCTGTGCTTATTGTCAGCTGTGTCTGCACTATGCTACTAATTTGAAGCAATATATTTTGTGTGCAGAAACTATTCTGTTTACCTGTTTTTGTTTACTGTTATGTTGCCCCTTAACTGAACTCAGAATGTTTTTCTCCATATTTTACATCACTGGTATTTCATGTCCTTCTACACACCTGTTTTTTTCCTAGGTAAATAAAATTCTGAGCACTAGATGTGCCCATTTCAGTGGAAGCAGAATCACTGCTGATGCACTTTTTTTGGGTGCCCAGCCTTAGCTCCATAAAACTTACCCAGTTAATTACATGCAGTATAAATTCCTTCAACATTGATTATCTTGACAAAAGGCCTTCAGGGTTGGCAATCCCTTATAATGTAAGAGGCAACTACATGACATTTTTAAAAGCTCTCCTTTTTTTGCCAGTTTCCAGATGCCAGAAACATCCAGATGCTGGAGAAACTGTTTCAATGGAGAGAATGAAACTCATCTGGGAGGAAAGGGGAGTGATCAAGAGGACATATTAAAAAGACAAACAAACAAACAAAATGGAAGAAAGTGCAGATGACTGAGAATGGATATGTGCAGCAGCAGCATACAGAAACGGTCTTGCAGCTCACTGACAGCCACATGAGCTGGAAGAGCAGTGAGCAAAGATAAGTTAATAATTAAGATTCAGCTAGTATTCATATTGCTGAAGAGATTGGCTTGTCTCAGATGCACTCATGTATTACAATTCAGATCAGCATGGATCAGCAAGTGTTAGCACAAAGAATATTTTATTCTGCTTTTGAATGGTAAAACTCTGTTGGAAGGACCATCCTTTGGCCTGTGTTAGTACAGAGCCTGGCACTGTGGGGTGTTGACGTATGGCAGGTATTCTTTGAAGTTACTGCAATAACAGCAATTACAATAGCAATGGTATATTAGACTTTATGGACTTTCTCAGTGCCCACCTCTGGCAGTGGTGGTATACTACAAGTCAGTCCTTTCTGCACGGTCCTTTTACCACACATTTTCTCCTGCCCTTGTTGTAGGACAGAAGGGAGTAACTGCTGTCTGCTTTTCTTCCTGCTTACAGCAGAAGTAGCAAGAAATTTTGTAGCTATATGTAACTTTCATTAGGAAGAAGCCCTCTGGTTTTTTTTACATGTGCTGAGTCACATCACTTGTTTTTACATATCTGTGAATTTAGAATCTAATGTAAGTTAATTAACCAGGACTTCTGTAAGAGATAGAAAGAACTTTATCCTTTAAATGAACTGTCATCAGGCTTGATCTTGACTTACTTAATGGGTCGTGCCACGATACTACAAGGTTCCCAGATCATCCCCAGATCAGGGATCTATGGGAGTCCAAATACACAAATTGTAATGGAAAATCATGCTTGTAGATGATCTTATAAAGTACAGATAGTTTGTAATTAACTTTATCTAGCATGTATAGGGTATCCTGTGTTAAATAGACTTGATTCCACAACATTATCCTATCAAGTTTATTTGCCAAATATCACATGTACAGGCAGAATGGAAACTTTAAAACAAGCAGGAAAATGACTTGTTGGACTAGGATTGTAAATAGGTACTTATTTGTGATGTTGTACTGAGTTAATGGGTCTTAGATTTTGCTATTTGATCAGTCTTAGGTTTTGCTATTTGGTCATTCAAGAAAAAATCTGAGCATAAAAATACCATCTTGCTGTTTCTGAATGGTGACAAGTTTCCCTAGTATTGAGAACCTCCCACTAATCACTGTAAGAATACTTAGTGCTGTTCACATCTGGACATCAATTTACTTCATACCTTTGTGCTTTTACAAATCTTGAAACTGGAGATGCCTAGGGGCCTGTCCATGCACCGAGGCCCTGATGAAACTGAACTGAAGTAATCTGTCATAGGTCCTCCTATGGTGTGCTGCCTCTGCTGCCCACACTCTGGCTCTGCCGGAGGGGACAACAGTAGCTGCAGTGTTGTCCACCTCCATCCTTGCAGTCTGGTGCAATTCTGTGCTGTAGCGCAGTGCCCCGTCAACATCACAGCTGCATTCACTTCTGCACTTCCCCAGCTATGTAATTTTGATGCTATATGGATATCTTTTCATAACAGTGTGGCATTTTGCCTCTTCAATTCCCTCAGCTGGAACCACCTTATGTACACCTGGCTTTGCACTGCTTTCCAAAAATTTGTATCTTACTGCCCCTTTAACAAAATTAATGCACTCAACTTAATACCATCTTTCACGAAATATTTTGCTCACTAGTTTTTCATTGATTGTGTTAGTCTGGTGATGGTCAGGAGCTTTGTTCTCTCCTTTGTTTTCATTACTCTTACACAATCATGTCTTAACAGTGGAACTGACAAGAACAACAGTCCCTAATGAGAGTGTGAAGAGGCATGTGAGGATGCCGGTTACGCAGCTGTGCACAGCATTCCTCATCACCAAAGCCACCTGGAGCTGGGAGAGCCAGGGTGGCAGTCTGCTCCATCCTCCCCACTTTGAGAGGTTATAGAGGGACCTGACTCATTAATGTACCAGGCAAGCACAAGGGTGTGCGCATGTATCAGTGAATTAAATGTGCCCAAGGTCTTTCTTTGGCCCTGAGACCAACAGACCTGGACTAGCTTGTGTCCATAGAGCAACTTCTCAGAGCCTCCAACATCAGGTGGCTGTATCCAGGCAGCCCCTTGGCAATAGCCCTTGTGCCATAACCAGGAATAGTGTGGGTGAGGATAAAATGGCATGAACGAAAAGCATATCAGGGACCTTATTAACAGGTCAGTTAAGCTCCTGTGCCCATGAATATTTTTTCATCACTGTTTAATCCACAATCATCTGTGGTGGAGGAAGGGAAGGGGAGAGGCATCTGCTAAATTTTTGCACTTCCCATTATACTGGAGCTTCCTTTATCTGTACCCTGGAAACAGCAAGCCTCGCCATGTCTTTGCAACAGATATTTCCCTGTGGAAGCTGTTAGGGAGAAGTGGACTCCTACACATAGCTTAGCTACACTGAAAAATGCTGAAAGCCATTTCCATCCCCACCTGCTCCCTCTCAGTCCTCTGAGTTAAATCATACCCTGTGTGTTAGCCAGTGCTGCATTAGTCCTCCCTGCGTCTGTGGAGGACTCTGCAAACCCGTGTAGGAGACGTGACATTCTCAGTAGCAGTAAGCTCTGGTGGTGTGAGTCTGTCTGAGCCTAGGAACAGGTTGGGCAATATTCACTTTCAGAGGCAGCTGCCTGACTTTGACTCACAGCAAATCATGCATGTGTCCCTAAAAGTCATGTTGAAAGGAAGAATTATATATAGCCCTTAATAAGTAGCGCTATCCCTTTCTGTTTACTTCCAGTGTGCAGGGAATGAAACTTTCTTTTTAACCTGTGTCAGTCCCACCTTTTGCCTTCTGTTTCAGTCTGGAAGGGTGCAGTGCTGGCCTTTAATTCCTGAAGGAAATGTAAGCAGGAAATATTTAACATTTTGCAATCATAATAGAATTCTTCTTTATTGTTCAGTTCCTGTGAACAAATCTGGAAGGACTTGAGGATCTAACTCCCCAAAACACTTGATACACAATAGAGGAGAATCACAGTTTCCAGGCTCCAGGAGCTAATGCCTGTTCAGACTAATCCATTGATTTTGTGCATTGCTCACAAATAAAGCCTCTTTTTACCCCTCTCCCCTCAGAGCTTTTAAATCAGGCTTCTACATATGAAAAGCTTTTCTGATTCCTGTAATTTGTATGAGTTGGATTCAGTGGGATTGTCTTTTCCTGTCTTTAATTACTTCCTCATCAGCTCAGTTCACAATGCTTCAAAAACACAGCAATAGTATCCTTCAGCATTTTACTTTATCTTCCTGTGAAAAGAAGAGCTCTGATCTGATTCTCCCCATGTCTGAAAAAGATGGTGGTTCATTTTACTGCTGCAGAATGACAGCATATGAATATAGAGACTTATCAAATAGTATTCACACATGAGCAAGCAACTGCAAGTATTGGCACTGTCAAAGGAAATCTGTCAGGGAAAGATCACGTTGTCATAAACCAAGAGAAGCTACAAATCAAATTAGATGCTGAGCATACTGAACATACAACCAAGAACTAAATGGTTCTTTCCTTTTAAGGAACCTGAAATCTCTATTTTTCATATGCTAAAACCCACACATTTTTCAAATATTACATTTATAAATGATTTAAAATGATTAATAGGTGTTAAGAGCACTCTACAGGTCTAAGCTGTACATGTACCTGATGGTTATAAGTACATCATGTACACAAGTACCATGATAATTGGCAAACTATTGACCTGATGACGTCTATAATAATATGTTATTTATTGAAATATCTATTAATCATCCATTAAGCCCTTATACATTAGTTTATATATGAAGGTTTAATAAAAAGCATGAAAAAATGCCTCCTTTCCTACTCATGCAGTAATGACTCAGAACATAGCTTGCAATGCTATTTAATAACTTTTACTATGGAGCAGTGTAGTACATGATATCAAATGATCTGAAAAGAATATAATATTAAGTATTTGTTTTGCAGAGCTGAAAAGGAAAACACTATGCTGTAATTCATGTTGATTTTTCATTACTAAGAACTACATTGTGAGATCGGAGGAAAATTAGGAAAAAGAAAAGAGAAACTTTCTCCTTTATGGGTAATTCTATCACCTACTAGCAGAAATAACACAATATCTGGTCACCTTGTTGTTTCTCACACCTGTACAAGGAATTTTAAAGCAATAAAAAACTCCTGGAAAACACAAATAGAAATGTGTATTTGGAGGCACTATGCAGTCTCCAGCAGGGTGCTTTCCCTTACATGTTTTGATATACCATTCAACTTTAGATCCATCATAATATTTTGTGTTTGCTAGGTGTCGCGAATTCTGATTTAGGATCCTGCAGACTACGCCAATTTGTTGCGAATGAGTGGAATGCACCTCACTCAAAAGAGAGAAGCAGCAATATGTTTTATTGAGGTAAAATAATATTTTGTCAGAGTTCAATTAATTCAACGGAAATTAACTGTTTAACAGTGGTTTACCAAGGTTCAATAAGTTTGATGGCAAGGTTCACTTTATTAATTATTGCATGGAAGAAACATACAAAGGAAAATTGAGTTAGAATCAAGTTAGAATGATTCACACAGAGACCGGAGATGAAAAGGGTAAGGAAGACCCTCCCATTGAGTCACGAGGTTCAGAGTGGACCCCTTTGCTTTCTAAACTCCTCATGGAGCTTAGGTGCGGCTAGGTCCAATCCTAGTCTCAGACTTGGACAATGGTTTGTCTAATGGAATTATCTATAAAAAGTTTATAGTAATTATTATTTAATATCTACATGGATTAGTAATGTTTCATTAGTATTAATTCAGCATGCTATCAGTCACTTACCAAAGATCTGCTGTTGGTGAAAGGTCCCTCTCTGCCTCGAGGAGCAACCTTGAGAGGTGTCCCAGCTCCAGGGGAGATCACCGCCATGCAGGCATGCTGCCTAGCAGGGAGAGCTCAACGAAGGCTCACCTAGGCTGCCATATTTATAGGATAAAGTGGTTGTCTCACAGTCAAATTACATGCGATGGAAAAAGTATGCATGAGACTCTTTGTACACACAACTTTGTTCCTTGATAAATGAGTCTTGGAAAATCCACCCACTATTCATGTGTTAATTGCGTGATCGGTGTTCCGAGCTCATATGCATCGATGCTCACTGAGTCACACTCCTCCTTTGTGGGTTTTCAGAGAACTAGATTGAAACTAGAGGATTTCTTGGCCCAGCTATGGCTCAGGCCTTTACCTCCTTTGGAGCCTGTACCAACCTACTGCTAGTTTGGTTAAGGGGTCGAGTGCATCCATCACAGAAGGCAGCTTTTATTCCAGAAGCTCAAAGCCCATTACAAACAGAACTACCCTTTCACAGTAGGCTGGATAATTATATATTGGCATTACTATTTCACAGACTGGCAAAGGAAACCAGCACCTTGCTCAGTCACACAGATAGTAGAGACAGGAGGGCCTCCCTGGGTATTTTGAGCAGTGATTCAGAGCAAAACTTCAGTAGATCCTTCAGCTGCCAAATGCGCTTCGTGCCAGTGAAGATCAGTAAGATGCACACCCAGTCACTGAGGCTACCGAGCAGGTTCCTGCCCAGCCTCAGGACTGTCATGCCTCCTTCTTTTCTCAGATGTGATGCAGATGTCAAAAGAAAGTAGTTTCATCTCTCAGCTGCTGTTCCTGCTGCATATTATTCCCCTTAATGATATGTCAGGCTCATTTACACCCTGAGGTCCGCAGACAACACCCGGCATGCCACTCACAGCCACACAAAAGGGGGAGAAATGCTACACGTCTGCAGATAGACAGATGGTTAACTACTGTAATTTACATTTCACCCCTACATACAGCAGACTACAAATAAGATAATGTAATTTAAAAATATGTTTGCATGGTTTAAGAAGAAACACATATACAAGAGCTGCCTAATTAGGCAAGAAGCTAGGGCTGTGCAGATGTTTTCATCTGTTCTCATGCCATCGGAAAACATTGAACAACCCCATCACAGAAATTGGGAAGTCATTTTTTAGTGTTCTTTATAATTATATAACAGATAGCTCTTTGGAAAACATCCCTTATTAATGAACCATAAATAGACACCTCCCTGAGGGCACGTTAAAGCACGATGTACTCATTGTGAATAGGATGCTGGTCAGATGGGATTCAAAAATTCTCATATAAGCTCATAAAATACATGTTTATGATTCAGTATTTATTATAGCAATGCTTATGAGGGATGCATTGAGATACTTGTAATCTATTAAGTAAACCTGTGTTCTAGACCTTTGCAAGATTCTGCTCTAGATTCTGTGCAAGGCAATGGGTCTGCAAAATGCAGGTGAAAGACAGATGTAAACCATTTGCATTTTTTAAAGTTTTGTATTTGTCCAGGAAAGCTCTTAAATTATTTTTGTCAAACTTCAGGCTTATGTTATTACTTATTAGATTTATTTTTGAAAGTATGTTACCATAGCATACTACAGACACTATTTCCTTTGTAGTTCCATGGTTACAGCTCTTATGGATTCTTAGTTCTGCTCTTAGACACGTACATGCTGAAATAGCTGAATAATAGTTTCCATTGTCAAAAGGCCAGTAAACTGCCCAAGTATCTCTGAAAGCCCTGGATTTCTGCATCAGTTCTGATTACGGCCACTTAATATCTCTGATCCCAGATAGCTATATTAGTTTAGAAAAGCTACAGTTTCTTGTGGCCCAGACTCTGTCTTCAGTGCCTAAAATTAGTTCTTAAACCTCTCCTTTGCCTGGCTATTAGAAACTCTGGCTAACAAGTCCCATTGAATTGTAAGGAGCTTTAGGTGCTTGGGATCTTTCAAAATGTCAGGTTGCTTTTACCTAATTACTAATTAGATATTTAAGACTAGATGATTGAAACTCACAGCACTGAAAAATATGGTTATCCTTATTTTGGGGTACTGAAGAGTATCTAAAGCCAAGCAAAAAGTATGGCTAACTGACAGTTTTCTCATACATATAGTTAAAAATGACATTTGCATCTTTTCCTTAACCACTCTTCCAACCTAAATCCTTCTCACAGCCGCCTTTGTCAATCAAACCTAATCCATCTATCACTCTGAAAGACCAATGTTATATGCTGTGTAGGAGGCTTGCCTGTCTGCTGGGGATGTTCATACTGAGTATCACTTGTAGAACAAATTCTCTGCTGACAATTATACACTGAGGGACTAATAAGTCATCTGAGTAAATGCCAATATCTTGAATTCAGGTATGTAGTGGCCTTAGACTCTTCTCATAACCAGTGAAGAGAATAGCATCTCTAGTGTGTCTGTGATGGATTTTATCCTGAGTAGATGTCTAGAATGGACCAGCTGATGCACACCACAGATTACCATTTCCCTCCAGTCATTATGAACACACTAGAGAGACCAACTCAGCTATAGCTGTTAATAGTAGGGATGTCTGCAGCTAAGTAAGATGAATCCCTGCTGTGTTTCTGACGAATGATGTAGAAAAGCCCAGGCAGCTCTCCTACAATGAATTGAAGCTTTGCAAGAGGGAGCTCAGTTGTCTAAGAAGGAGCAACTTTGATCTTCTGCCTTTTAATAGATCACAATGAATATTCAGATAAAAGAAGGCAGAAGACTCTCTATATAGCAATGTTATACATACACGCAAGAAACATTCAAGGTCGGGTTGGACAGGGCTCTGAGCAACCTGATTTAGTTGAAGATGTCCCTGCCCACGGCAGGGCAGTTGGACTAGGTGACCTTCAGAGGTCCCTTCCAACCCAAACTATTCTATGATTCTATGATAAGAATATGCTGGAGCATTGCAGAATAGGAGGACCATCATCAGTACATATTTTGGGTAGTGCTGCAAAATTTGCTGGAAAATGTTTGTGATCATCACAGACACACTTGACTAAGTAACCTACCTCTTCCTCAATACCATCACCCTTGATCGCAAAATATTTACAATGAGGACAAAAATGGGTTAACACAAGAGCTCCTGCATTAAGTAGTCTGGGAAAGGCAAGTCAGGCTAAATGTTTTGTATGATTCTCTCTTAATAGTCTCAAACACCCTGGTGTTTAAAAAGCATGACTTAAACCTACATATTCTGAGGGAACTCTCTGAAGAAACAAATATGTCTTTTGAGTATTTGAGACTACATTTGGCTCTTGAGTTTATATCTTTGCAATAATAGAATCTAAGAAAAGTTTTATATGAAAAATCAAATTCATCATTTGATTCATTTGATTCCATCAGCTGGTGCTTTTTACAACAATGCAGAATTATTTCAAATCCTCAGGTCTAAATAGCTGAACCACTTTTTTTATCTTGGAATCAGAAAGACCATGAACTCAGGCATTTTGGAAAGCAACTAATATGCTCTTCAGTGCTGTAAGATCATAAACATAACACATCCAACACTGTGAGAGCAGCCAAGTCAGGAAGCGTAAAAGAAATTTTTGGCATGAACCTTTTTACTATATTCATATAAACATTATTTTTCGGTGCCCACAACCTCTCTGTGCAATACGAGAACTTGTTTTGTTTATTTTGAAGCTGACAGGAAACTTAGTCAATGAAGTAACAGCCAATGGCAATATAAGAACATTCCACAGACCTTGAAGACATCTTAAAAACTAGCCTTTACCTTGTTATGACTACAGCAGGATCTTAACATATTTAGCAATATGATACAAGTAAACATAATGCAAATGTGTACATGCAAATGAAACTTTTCTTATATAATAAACTGGTTAGGTCTTGCCAATATTTATGCTGGAGTGAACATCTGGGAATATGCTATCCATAAATGTGTATGAAGCTTACACAATTGGTTCCCAAACACATAAGCCTTACTTAGAGTGCCTGATGTGGCTTGCTGAAATAATCAAAACTATCTGCTGAGCTGGAGCTTCAAAAAACCTTGTCAATGTTGTGTAATAGCCAATGTGAACTCAAAGTAGTTTTAATGAAAGACAAGAAAATATAGAAAGCATTTTGAACACTCTCAAATTGGATTTTAGTACTAGAAAACAATCCACAATAATTTCTATATCTTCACATAATGAACTGAATTTTTATTTTTATTACTTTTAGGTTGTTATTATTATACTGGAAAAGTCTGTTCCATATATACCACCACAGAGCTGTCTATCTCAAGACAGAACAAAATTTTCTTGGCTAGGACAGTCTTACCATGATGCTCTGAAATCCAGGTTGGCTCGCTGTGTCAAATGTTATCTTCAAATCCATAAAAAATGCTCAGATCTTTAGATATTGCTTTGGGAACACTTCCAGGAGTTTTCAAGCCATAAAAATGGTGCTTGTTTTTCTGCACTTTATCCAGCGTGACATTACAATTCCAGAAGAGCACCACTCAGCCCAGGACATCTAAGAGAAGACCAAGCCAGCTACTGTCAGGTTCTCCTTTCCCTTAAAGTCTTTGATGTAACTTACAGCTTATAAAGTCCAGACACACAACATTCATCAACATCAATCAGATAGAGAAGTTAATGCAGTCATACAGTTGGGAGGTTGCTGCCTGGATCAAATATCTAGCAATCTTTCCAGGTTATCAACGAAGACAATGAACTCCATTTGTCCTAGCTTGTCTAAAATGGCAACAGGGTCTTCAAATCATGCACCTGTTTGACAATCACATCAACACAGAGATCCTGAGTATGAAAATCTAATAATTGACCTGTGTCTTCACAGTCTTTGATCTGTGGTCTTGAATAGTTCCCTATAACCAGTGCTTTTCCAGAAACTGCCTCCACCTGTGCATGTATAGTTATTGTCAGGCTATGCAGGCAATTCATCAGCCTTGACACAAAACTGTGGACTTTTCATACCAAGTAACCTGATTTGGGCTCAACAACAAACTTCTGTAAGAGCCATCTTGCCACCGATTGAGTCTACGATACCTAACACAATCTATGCTTCTTATTTAAGCAACTGTTAACCAAAACAACTGTTGTATCACTTAAACTAGGAATTTGATCAGGGCAAGAGGAGAACATCATATAAAGTTTGTTGTTCTTCCTAATATAATCATTCATGGAAAGAGTTTCAGAAGCAGATGCAGCAGCTGTCAGCTTCAGACCAGCTCTTTATGATTTCCTGCCATGTAATTTTTTCCAAAACTAACCTCAACATTTGCTTCACAGCTGTTAGGCAATATTTGGGTTGACTTTTGGATACAACTTTATGTTAAGTCCTGCAGTGACCCATCCAACAGTAATAATCACACATGCCAGAGGTTATTCCAACATAGCTTATATTGCTAAGGTAGCTTTGAAAAAACCTTAGATGCATTTAAGTTCCCTTTCTGGTGTTCAGCTGTTGGAAAACACAACCAAGTTCACAAAGGACAATATAGTGCTGCTGTTGGTACTGTCCATCCCATGAGGTCAGGTGTCATGGATGGAGTGAGGCTGCACTTCATTCGTAAGAGAGAGAAGCAACAATACACTTTATTGATAGAAAATAGTGAGTTAGCAAAGTTCGATGGTAAATGCAACAGTGATTTAACAAAATTCAATGGCAAGGTACACTTGATTATTTACTGCATAGAGGACAGGGTCAGACAAAACTGTCAGGGAGACCCTCCTGTTAAGCCATGAGGTTCAGAAAGGACCCCCTTGCTTTCTAGACTCCTTCTCAGAGAGGAGTCTAGGTGCAGCTGGATCCAAACCTCATCCCAGACTTGGTCAACAGTTTATGTCTAAAGGATTATATAAGCACAATCAATCCTTTATATCACTTAGATAAGATTTCAAAGTTTAGCATGCTATTAGTCACTTACTGAGTATCTGTCGCGGCAAGGAATCTCTCAACCTCGAGGAGTAACCTTGAGAGGCGTCCCTACTCAAGGGGAGATCCTGCCGTGCAGCCCACTGCCGCACAGGAGAGCTCAAAGGGCTCTTGGGCTGCTCACTGTTTATAGGGGTAAGATGATTGACTCATAGTCATATTTGCATATCGATAACTGTGGTTAGGTGGGTGTATTTCTCACAATACCCCTTGGTTATTGTGTTGTTATCTGGCTCCTGAATCCACTTCGAATGGACTCGGCTATCACTATCAGCATCCATTAGGACCACACCTGGTAGTTATCACTTGAGCAGGGTTACAGGAGATAAAGGTCAGGTTGGGTGGGGGAGCACACCTTCACAGTCAGGGTGTTGTGTCCTGACTTACATGTGCATCCAAATATAAAAGTCTAACAAGCTTTCAGGATACAGCTGATGAGGTGACTGAGCTTAGGGTAGTAGCTTTCGATTTCCTCTGAGAAGTCCATCATAGATGACATCTCAGTGCTTATGATGGTTGCACAATGTTCTTGTGGAAAGAAGGAAACATATGCATCAGGCAATTATTTCTGCTTCTCAGTAGGTTGCCCAGTTTAGCAGGAATCTCAGTGTCTATAACAAAGCTAACATCAAGTGGATTTTTCATGAGATAGTTATATACCATACCACACTACACTACACTACACTACACTACACCATATTGTACTCTACTTTTTGCCCTTTTGAGTATATATAGTCAGTCAAAAGTTCTTTTACATATTCTGCTCTCAATTCTATTCCCTCTTTACAGTTCATTTTAAATTATCCCTCATTCTCCTAAGCATAAAAAATAAGGAATGCAGTTTTTTATTAAAGTTCTAAAAGCAAGGAAGCTTTTTCAGAAAAAAAGGGATGTGTGTAAGTTGATAGCATCTGACAAGACTTTCTGAATGAGTGTGTCTTACTGCAATCTTCAACTGAGAGAGATTTTATCCATGCAGTCATGTGAAAATTTTTGCAAGTAATAGTCCATGAAATAAACATAGTGAAAGAAAAGGAAAATTGCAAAATGTGTACCAGTGAAATTTAAGACAATAAAGATCACAGAAGAAAAATGAAAAATGGTGGAATGAGAAATAAGCAGCTGGAGATTCAGAGTAGCACCAGATGATAGAGACTAGCTAATAAAGGACAAGAGCAGTAGTGGCCAATAATGCAATGTTAATCAAGAAAATTTCCTAATGAAGATTCACCAAGAGCTCTCAGATCAACTTAAAATCAGTAGGGGGGGGGGGCAAAGGGTCATTAGCTGACCTTGCATGACATTTTTAGAATAGAATAGAATAGAATAGAATAGAATAGAATAGAAAAGAATAGTTCAGTTGGAAGGGACCTACAACGATCTAGTCCAACTGCCTGACCACTTCAGGGCTGACCAAAAGTTAAAGCATGTTACTAAGGGCATTGTCCAAATGCCTCTTAAACACTGACAGGCTTGGGACATTGAACACTTCTCTAGAAAGCCTGTTCCAGTGTTTGACCACCCTCTCTGTAAAGAAATGCTTTCTAATGTCAAGTCTGAACTTCCCCTCATTTTATTGGGTTTTGTTTTGTTTTGTTTTTTAAATAAGGTCCAGTACTTTGCTTAATTTTTAAGGATTTCAAGTCAATATAAATAATGATATTATATATGAAAGTTTACTGATTAAGACATTCTTAAAACAGCACTGTGCAGTACAAACAGAAAACAACATACACATATTTTCAGACAATAAAGCTGAATTACTTGCTACGTGTTTCTCAACATATCAGTGAAAGAGATTTAGAAACCAAAAACCTTATGATTTCCTGCTTTAAGTCCAATTTGACACTTCCAGGCTCTCAGAAACACAGTAGAGAGAGATTATATTGGGACGGGTACAGAAAATTATATTCTCACATGAGAAATAATGGATGAGACAGTTTACAGAAGATATAGGGGCACAGTCAACACAGGTTGATGTCCCATCAAACCCTATTGACTTAACCTGGGTTGCAGAGGATGCCTGTCAGCACTGAGTGTATTTCCTAGTTTCCACAGGCACACTAGACTTCCTTTGAGTGAAGGATAAAAAAGGATGAAGGGGTCTGTGTTAATGGAATACAAGTTTTACTTCTGATGCTTAAGACTTTCTAGCCACAGCCTCCTTTCAAACCATCACTGCAGGTATTAGCCAGTCAACAGTTTTCATTTGCATTGATCAGTTGACACAGTCTATTCTCAGGAGAATTAATCATTAAATTACATCCTAAGAGATACAGGAACAGCAAGCTCTGTGTTAATTTTATACCATCCTTCATTTTTCGTATCTCCTAGGTGCTGCAGACTGTGCACACAAGAGTATTCATGCATCACTTAGTAACGAGACCTATTTGAGTTGCAGAAACTTCTCTGTCATTTTCTGTATTCAGGTAGTGTGAGAGCTGCAAAATGCCAGATGATTGCTGCACAGCCAATTCTGCCTATGAATATATAAGCATGTCCCATCAAAATTGAAGAAAATCTCTTTGGTTCATAAACACTTTGGGCTCATTCTGATTTCCTTTTTCACCAGTATAAATTTAGAGTAATTCCAGTGAAATCGGCACATCATGAAATCAAAATTCACACCCCAAAAGACCATGTCAAGCTATATTAGTAATCATTCACTGGCAGATTAAACTGACCTATGTAATGAAAACAATTAAAATAGCGTAGAAAATAAAGGACATAGGCTGGCTATGCAGGCTCTTTGATAATAACAAATATTTCTGAAGTGTTACCATCAAAGAAACTCTGGTCATTTCATAAAAGTTAATACATCTGATTCCTCTTTCCATGAAGGTTCAAAAGACACTTCTAAAGTCAGCAGAAAGAATTTCCAAGGCATGATCAACCCCTCAGGTCTGTTTTACATATACTACATTGGACTTTACATGTATTGCCCAGACTCTTTTAAGTTCCTAAGAGTTTTATGAACCAAAACACATTTGAGATACTGGACTACATTAATGTATTTATTTTTATATATATATATAAAAATACAGTCTCATTTTTTAGAAAAGCTACAGAAGGGAATCATCCCTGATGAAGATGCAGAGGAATTAAAGGTGATAGAGAAGCTGTATGGATGAGGAAAAGAGGATACATGGAGTGTGTGGAGTAGAGTTCCTGGTCCTATATCGTGCTGCTGAGCCGCTGTATGGCCATTGTGCAACTTAGAGGGAGAGGTTCACAAACACAAAGAGTGGCTACCCATCCATTGAGCTTCTTTTAATAGTAGAGCTCTCATGAATCTCTCTTGAAAATTCAGATTGCTTTGGCTGAGTAACTGTACAAATGGAGAGCATTTGCCTGTGACAAACACTATTCAGAAACATTGAATTTTGCAGCTTAAGAACAAATAGCATGGGGTTGTGTAACTCCGTGTTATTGGTGCACAAACTTTTCATTGCCATTAACCATAAACAGGCTTTTTACATCAAGATGACTAAGCTCTTTTTGTCAAGCTGGTCGGGTACTTCAACCCAAACCCATCACATAACAAGTTGAGTGTTCCTCACATGGTCAAAACATGAAAGCCCACACTTTACCCATGTTCGAGGGCTTCTGAAGAAAAAAGGCATGAGGGAACAGGCTTATGCAGATGAGTTTTTCTGGAAGGCTGCATCCAGTATCCTGAACAGAGGTTGACAGCTCCTGTACACACTAAGTATTTCAACAATGGTTTTGTGGGTACAGTTTTGTGGGTGTTCTATGTGAAAATGTTTGAAATTATTTGAGATCACTGGACATAGGGATGAAATATATAAGAGATACTATAAATGTCAAAATGTAGCATTGGCATTCTTGCCTTTTCCTGATTAGTCCAGTGATAATTTATTATGGTTTTCTTTGTAAGCAACCAACATAAAGATCAGAGGGAAAGGAACGCAAATTATGCAAAGCTTTGAAGTAAAGTATTTTCATGCAAAAATTCTATGGCTACAAATACATTTTAAAATAAGAAACTGAAGGTGAGGAAGGTAGTCAAAAAACACACATCTAAAGCTAAGCCCAGTCTGCTCACCTTCCCTGCTTTGCCAGCTCCACTTTTGCAAATTCATGGCTTGCTTACGGCAGTTCTCTGTTCCAAAATTGTGTTTGTACCTTCAAATTTTGAGCTTTCAGAGCACAACAAACTATCCTGGGCAAAGGAATAACCTTGGTATTTTTTTAATAGACTTTGTTTCTGTTTTACAAGTTCTCAGGAAGCATATGGCCGCAACTTTTGCCCTTCTTAGCTTTCCTTTCTGTGAATAACTCTGCATAATCTTAGTATGCTCAAGCACAGTTTAAAGTAGGTTGTTGGTGGTGTGTAAATCCTAAAGGTATATATGCCAGTTAAAGAATATTCAGTTGTAGCTAGCTTGGCTATTAATTAAAAGTCAATTAAGAGTTTCCATAGCATCCAAACAAAACTGAAGAATAATAATTATGTTCTGAAGTTGGAAGGGAAAGCTACAATAATTGTTTCTGCTGATAGGTGTCTTTCACATTTCAGCAAAAAGGGACAATACAAAATTCGCAGAGAAAAAATTGTACTGAACAATCTGCAAGGCAGGGGGCTATAACTAGCTGGAAGAATGAGTTCCAGGTGAATATCTTAGCAGAATGAGTAAGAAAAGAAGCGTTAAAATATTGCCTGCAACAGCCACTTTGAAAAAGGTACATTAACTCTTTAGGCCCTTTCCAACACGCAATATGGAGAAAATTTAAGTTGATGCAGCTCCAGTTAGTTAAGAGGCATTTTTTTCAGTCTCAGGTTTAGTTTTATCCTCACATTTTCTAATAACAAGAGCTGTTGAAAAGGTTCATTTTCCATGTGACAAGCCTTTGTTCAGCCATCCTGAAAGACCCACTGAAGAGTGAGTCAGACAGACATTCAGTATCATCTCTTCAGGCTTTCTGACCTCAGCCATCAGCCTGAAGTAAAGTCATCACATGAATAGAAGAAAAAGTGATAGACTGTCTCAGGAGTAAGCACTTAATTAGCCTAACTGATATTTTTAATTGTTCAGGGACTTAGAGATAATACAGTTTCTACCATAATTCTACCCACCACTATTTCTCTTCCACTGATGAGGAGGGTCTCCAACCCATTTCTTGTTGCTGTACCGGCTCATTTCATTTGGGAGGAGAAATAGACTTCAGAGCAAGCCTCAGCATGGATTTACTTGCCTCAAAGTTGGATATCATAGCACAAATGTTTTAGATGACTGGCATCAATGGAAAATCCAAAGGTTGCTGTTATTACGGAGAAAATGTCTCAGGAAAACAATCTGCAAAACCCAGGTAGTCAGCAGAAAGCACATACAAAGCAATAGGAATTGCTTCACATAGGAATGTATCTGAATTTCCCTATTTATTTAGGGCTACAAGACAGGTATCTTTTCATATAGGGTCCAGTACCCAAAACTCATTCCTACATTAAGCACTTGCACTTTGTATTTGAATGGTTTAAAAGCTCCCACAGTTTTCTAAACATAGCTGCCAGGAGGTAGGACTTATGATGGCTGCCTGTATGTAAATGTGTAGTGATTAGAAAGTTTAGGAAGCAGATTCAAAGGAAGAAATTTAGCAAGTCTAGGTGGATCATGGGCAAAATTTTCTTGGAACCCAGTTCTGGATTTCAGGAACTAAGATCCACCCCAATCCCAGTGCATTAGTCTATTTTGGAATATTCTAGAGTAGGGGGCAGTCAGAATCCAGTGTCCAACCCCACAGGGAGAAACTCTTTCGCTGAGTGGCCAGCAGTCAATTTCTTTTAGTCCTTACTGGTCCCCATTGACTGTCTTTGTACTCTTTGCTACAGTCCCTGCTGAGTCAACTGTGCAATTATAACAGCTGAACAATTTTAAAATGATAGATGAGCCATAGGTTCCTTTGGAACTGAATGACACCTAAGTAACCATTAAGAGTGCCTGGGACACAGCTGGTAATGTCTGAATGACAGCAAGTTTGGCCATTACTGGTGTTGGTTCCTATTGACAGTGACAGAGCTGAAAAGATGCATAAAAGCTGCTCAATGGCTCATTGAAAGGAGTCCCGTGGCTTCACTTTACAGAAGCTACCACTAAAACTAACCTTTATTGGAAAACTAACTGCCAGTCTTAACATAGAGAACCAGCTTCTCAAAAAGGCTCACAGCAGGGTGGAGGGATTTCCACCAGTGCTCCCCATGCTGTTTTATAGCCAGCAAGATGCTCTTGTCTTGAAGTTGCTGCCAGTCGAGCAACTTCAACTGATTTTTAATGCATGTACAAATAAGAATAAAAGGAGCAAAAGAACATTTGTTTGTTCTTTGGACAAGGGAAAGCAATTCTATGCTTTTTTCCTGGGAAGGAAAGGAAAGTGCTATTGTCCCTCTGTGACACAAAAGCTTCAGGGCACACACCTCCTGTGGCTGGATGACCTGCAGTCTTCAGATGTCACCTGTGCCCACTGAGCCAAAAGGAAATTCAGTTTGATAGTTTGAGTCAGGTTTACCAGCAGGATAGATAAGTATAGAAGAAAAAATGTAAACAAACCACATCAAAACAAAGTTCACTTTAGATATATTTTATTAACAAAGAAAGTCACTTTAGGAGAGTCTTTCACTTTGAAGTTAGCATTTCCTGTATCTATTTACCAAAACTGTTCATTTCTGCACCAACAGCAGGGAACTATGTATAAAGGCAGTGGATTTACATGGAATACCAAAGGAGCTTCAGCTGTTTCTTCACCCTGTCTTGTGGCACAAGGCAGCTTGTATTTATAGAGTGAGAAATTCAAAGCTGGTGAAAAAGGTTTTCCCATAAAATATGTATTTATGGAATTTTTTGCTATAAGGAGTTTCTAAAGCCAAGAATCAGCCAGTTATGAAGACCATTGAGCTATCAGAACATTTAGTGGGACACATGGATTTCCACACTTCAGAGGCTAGAACAAGACCTCATCCTTTATGCTATTTGTCTTGTATTCCTCTGCTAAAGATTTTTTAGACACGTCTCTGGAGCACCTGCTATTTCCAGTCCATTGCCAGTACTGAATGTACTGAACATGCAAGTGTGGACTTGGAAATGTGGGTTTGCAACTTCCTTGCAGTTCCTCAGGTTATAGGCATCAAAATGAAAAGATCCTTTTTGTGTAACCTGCTCTTATCTCGCATTGGCTTCAAAGTTTCTTCTTTCAGATTCTAGGCTGTCTCTTTCAGTTTCTGACATCTATATAGTTTAACATAAAGTGAGTTTTATAGACAGTTTCAGCAGAAGCAAACAAGGCACATACTAACCTGAAATTATAGTCAAAACTCAACAAGATTGAAGAAAAGACAAAAGGCCTGTATTCTCAACATCAAGTACCAATTAGATCTTCTACATGAACTATATTTCTGTGACTCACAGTAGAAACAAAATTAACAGATTAGAAGTACAAAGTCAGCACACAGATCTCGGAAAGAAACAAGTTGTCAGCTAATATTTGTTCACAGACAGATATCTCTTGGTGTAAAAATATTGTATTACAGTGTTAAATGTATTCTGTAAGCACTTGTTAATCACATTGTTTTAGAGTTGCTTCTCTTGAAAGAAATAAAATTCTGCCATTCCCCCTCTAACTTCTTGTAGAGGCAAATCAAATACTCTGAGTGCACCTTACTCAAGGAAATCTCTTGTTGAAGTCAAGTTTTGCCTGTGTAAGCAGTTCTGAACCGAAACCTTGATAGTGCTCCAGAAGGACCTTGGAAGGGACCTTGGTATAACAAACTCTGCATACAAGTAAACGTGCAGAACAGCAGCACAGAGCAAATGCACACGAATAGTAGAGGCTTCATAAACTACAGACAAACAAATTGATGATGAAATTTTGCAGTGTCTGGTTCATTTACATATTATCCAGTTTATAGGACAAAGAGGTGCCTGACTACTAAGTGCGCTACTCATGACTCATAGGTACTTTGTGCAAACATATAATTCATGGCAAAATGTGCTACTGAATGAAAGAATAGCATTGATCAGAACACTCCATTTTAACCTGAAAAATGCATACAGAAATCTCCCACCAAGTAAGCCAGACCATAATTACCTACCTACCTGGTTTACCTGCCATTTTGCTTTTTTTCAGCTTACTTCTCTGCACATGAGAAATTAAAATTAACTCCACTGGAGTTAATGTCAGCGTCACTTAATAAGCCGAACCATTATGATGCCAGGCACTGATCTTTGTTAGTTTTCTGTTAATGTGAAATATTTTGTGCATGAGGCCTGGAGAACATTTAGTTTAAACAGATTCAGTTCTTTAAAAAGCAGATGAGAGAACTCTTAATTTATTTCCAATCAGACCCTGTGGACTAGGACTCAAGAAAACAGGCGAAGTGGATGAAAGAGGAGAAAAAATTCTTTTATTTGTTCTTTTCCCAGGCATATGAAAGAGGATGTGAGGCTGATTGACATGCTTATTCAGACACAGGAAGCTAGGAAACAAACCAAAGAAATTATTTTACAGTTTCAGGTCTTTTTTTGAAATTCAACTTGAAAAAAGGAGGAAACACTGATAAAACAAAGGTAGCCTGTGGCTACTTTCCATATTTCAAAACAAGAAGCATTTTGGTGACAGTTTTGTCTTTGTGAAGAATTTACCCTTTTGCATCCATGCATTGTAAACTAGGGAGTGCAAGAACCAAGATTAAAAAGCGACTGCACAGAAAAAGTCTCCCTCCTTGACACTTTTTTCTAGCATTATGAGCAAGAGTCACATAAAGACTCATACAGAAAAGTGACAAATGCAGAAGTTTTAGAACACAATAATGTTTCTGTGGCATCAAATTAACCTGACGAACAGCCACAAAAAATTTCCAAAATCAGGAGTTCAGTAAGATTTTTTTTTTTTTTTAATAGCAGGTAGAATGAATTAAAAAAAAAAAAATCACTGAGTTGCACTAGGATAGTGTAAAATTTATGAGGGGACATAAACTTCCATGGTTCAAATATAAAATACAAACTATCTCAGGTTAGAAAACACATTCCTCTGTGCAATGACTATCCTATTATTCTTTATTATGGGCTTGTGGGTTCCTGTGAAGTATCTGGGTCTGGCCACTGGCAAAGAAAGAAAGAAATTATTTTGCTTCATGTCTTCCAACCCAAATACCTGTGAGTAATCATGAGCCTCTTCCCAAACATTGTTAGCACTCACTGACCTCCCGTGGCATACCCTGTAACATCTCCTCTGTAAGTTTCCTGTCCTCTGTTGTTTTCATGAAACCTTTGAGCATCTCAGGTGGGAGGGGATGAGGTAGATCCTATAAATCAGGAAATGCTGCAGTAGGGAGTGTTACTTTACAATACCTGCACATGCCTGGGGCAGCCACAGTAATGAAATAAAAATCTTATCAACCTTTTCAGAAATACCATAAGGCATTTCAACATTTAATAAAGTAGGCATCACCATTAACATTGCTGTAGGCTGCCCTCCCCTCCTGGCTGTATTGCAGGCAGGTGTGGCTTGAGAATAAGAATTTGCAAATGCAGAAAGGTCTGTAAGCTGGTTTGTTTAAGTTCAGAGTGTAACCTTTTATAAAAGAAATGAGCCATTTTGCTGTTACTTCCCTCAATTCCATCACAGTACATTGCAGAAACCCTCAGACAGAGCAAGGATGACACTTAAAACTTTCCCCTGCAGACTTCAGATGCCTGAGCTACTGAAGTGGCTGCCAGCAGTACTCTGAGGTGTAGTTTCTGCAGCCCAATATGAACTGTGAGACTGCTTTCAAGCTCCCACACCCAACTGAACACACTGGCTGCATTCCTACTCCAAACTTTTGCCAGCCATCAGATATGCACTGGTTTCCCATCTTCATGTCCTTGCATGTTGGCCTCCACAGGAAGGAAAATTAGGCACTCAGTAGATGCAGCATGCTCTAACCAACCCGAGAAATAGAAAAACAGGTCCTCAGCATGCTGCAGGGTATGCATGTATAGCTTAATTTAAACACAACCTCTATCAAAAAGTGTAAAAGAGGGATGAGAAACATGCTTCTTAGTAGGTTTCACACACTTCTGTTGATGGTGGAGGATTGGTATATTCAGCAGATCTGTGCTCCATTTCTCACATTTAGTGAGAAATGGAGCCTTTCCTATGAAGTTTGACCATCCTATTTTTATTTCTTCCACATCCTCATTCCAATCTCCTCCCTTGACAAGCCTGTACTGGGTTTCACTTCTCGGGCTGCCCATCCTCAGACTGATTCCTTGCCTGGCCAATTCCAGCTACTGCTAACTCATTTCTCAGTTTCTCCATTTCCATTGATGCTCAACAATCTTCATATGCACGAGGCCTTGCTTGCCTGTTCTTTTCCCAAACAGAGTATCCATTTTTTACACAATGAAAATGGTACCGTTGTTTTCTCTTTGCTCCCAGGTCCCTGTGCCACTACTGACTTTTTCTCAGCAAAAACTTAGACCTGTGGGGCTTCTTTGATAATGTGTCAGTACCCCAGTGATGCTGTCCTGGTTTCGGCAGGGATAGAGTTAATTTCATTCCTAGTAGCTGGTACAGTGTTTTGGATTTAGGATGAGAACAACGTTGATAACACAACGATGTTTTAGTTGTTGCTAGGTAATGCTTACACTAGTCAAGGACTTTTCAGCTTCCCATGCTCTACCGACTGAGAAGGCTGGAGGTGCACAAGAAGCTGGGAGGGGGCACAGCCAAACTGGCCAAAGGGACATTCCATACCATGCGACGTCATGCTCAGTACATAAACTGGGGAAAGCTGGCCGGGGGGGCCGCTGCTCGGGGCCTGGCTGGGCATCGGTCGGCGGGTGGTGAGCAATTGTACTGTGCATCACTTGTTTTGTGATTATTATCACATTATTATTATTATTATCATATTATTATTATCATTTTATTTCAATTATTAAACTGTTTTTATCTCAAACCACGAGTTTTTCTAATTTGTGCTCTTCCAATTCTCTCCCCCATCCCACCAGGTGGGGGGGAGTGAGCGAGCGGCTGCGTGGTACTTAGTTGCCGACTGAAATTAAACCACGACAGTCCTTTTTGGCGCCCAACGTGGGGCATGAAGGGTTTGAGATAATAACAGGTTAACCGGAGTGTATTAAAGAACTTATATCTGTTAGTAGTTGTGGGTCACAATGTTGGTTTCTCTGTTCTCGATATTGATTTGTATAATCTGCATCGCGCTCTTTTTCCTGCTGTACATGTTAAAGATTGGTGTTGGGTTTTGCAGTTTGCTGTGGTCTGCAGTGAATAGTAATGTCTCGCTTGTGAGGTTTGTTTTTAGAACATTGACCTTGACGTTAGTGTGGTATGTAAACTTCGCAATGAAGCCGTTACTGTACCACAGAGACCATTTCGTGGAGACAACTAGCAATTGCAGTAACTTTTCTGAGAGTTTTTTTTCGGAGGAAATACAGAATGGCAGTGTCACTACCTTCTTCTATGATGTTTCCTCCTTCATTACAGTAATTTTTCAGTATTTTGAACAGCCTTGGGCAGTTAAGATACTTCTATTAATACTTCTTGGGAATATTGTTTCGGTTTTGTCTAAAGTTGGTAAGCAATTTAAGAATATCATCCAGAGATCTGCCCCAAGGCTGAATAATTATGAGTGGCAGGGTGTGTGGGACAAGATGGGCAAGTACCTAGGCCAATGGGCACCCCCAGTGTTTTGGAACTTCACCCCTGAGCAAGTGCAGAATCCTGAAAAGTTAGTAGAATATTTGGAAAAAGTATGCTGTCACCCTGGCAACTCCAGAGAGATGCAGCTCATTGCAACGTGCTGGGGCCTGGCCCATGCCTACCGAGCCCTGTTCAACACCATTCAGTGCCCTCAAAGGGAAGAGAAGGTCTCTGGCTCTGACAGTAAAACGACACGCACTGCGGCCACTCAGACCCCGGCAACGCGCCCTGCGGCCACTCCGACCCCAGCGACAGGCCGTGCAGCCACTCAGACCCCGGCGACAGGCCCTGCGGCCACTCCGACCCCAGCAACATGCACTGCAGCTACTCAGACGCCGGCAACAGGCCCTGCGGCCACTCCAACCCCGGCGACATGCACTGCGGTCACTCCAACCCCAGCAACAGACCCTGCAGCCACTCAGACTCCGGTGACATGCACTTGCACTGCAACCACTCCAACCCCGGCAACAGGCCCTGTGGCTGAACCAAAGAACCAGCCTGTGCCGGTATCAGTCGCCCCTGTACACAAGAAGAAATTTTGGAAGCGGAAGTCGGCTCGTTTAGTAAGGGAGGAAGAAGCTTCTTCTAAAAGGGAACCGGAGGAAGAACTGTACGACTACCCTGGAGAAGGGCCATCATGAGAACGGGAGGAGGAGAGCCGGCCGCTGACCGGGGAGGAGGAAGAGGAAGAACTCATAAACGAGGCAGTGACCACCCGATCTCTATCCCTGAGTGAGCTGCGAGATATACGGAAAGATTTCAGCCGTTGTCCAGGCGAGCATATTGTCACCTGGCTGCTCCGATGCTGGGATAATGGGGCCAGTAGCCTGGAATTAGAGGGTAGGGAAGCCAAGCAGCTGGGATCCCTTTCTAGGGAAGGGGGCATTGATAAAGCAATTGGAAAAGGGACACGTATCCTCAGCCTTTGGAGGCGACTCTTGTCAAGCGTGAAGGAAAGGTATCCCTTTAAGGAAGATGTCATATGTCGCCCAAGCAAATGGGCCACCATGGAGAAGGGTATCCAGTTTCTGAGAGAATTAGCTGTGCTGGAGGTGATTTATGATGACCTGAACAATGAACAACTATCCAAAGATCCAGACAAAGTCAAGTGCACACGACCCATGTGGCGGAAGTTTATAAGGAGCTCACCATCGTCATACGCCAATTCATTGGCAGTGATAACCTGGAAAGATGGAGAGGAACAAACAGTGGATGAATTGGCTAGTCAACTCCGGCAATACGAGGAAAGTCTTTCTTCCTCCATCGTCTCGGCTGTGGAGAAACTGTCCGAAAAACTGTCCCGGGAGATCCAGCAACTCAGAGAGGATAGGTCCTACTCCTCACCTGTACGGACCGGTATCTCGGCTATTAGAAGTAAGCGTTCTTTTGCTCAAGAGAGAGAATATAAAGGGTACACACCACGGGGCACCCTATGGTTTTATCTGCGTGACCACGGAGAGGACATGAGGAAGTGGGATGGGAAACCTACTGCAGCCCTAGGGGCATGGGTACGCGAATTGCAAGGGAAAACAATCACAGAAAGAGGTTCTTCCAGGAAAATTGCTGCTCCAGTTTCCAGCGGGCAGTTCCCCAGAGAGAGTAGAAGGGCTGATCTTACTCTTGATCTTAATGAAGAAACTTCTGACTCGTACGTACAAGAAATGAGAAACGAGTACTGTGATGAGGATTAGAGGGGCCCTGCCTCCAGCCAGGGGGAGGAAAGGGACAACCGGGTTTACTGGACTGTGTGGATTCGGTGGCCTGGCACATCAGACCCACAGAAGTATAAGGCTCTGGTAGACACCGGTGCACAGTGTACCCTAATGCCATCAAGCTATATAGGGGCAGAACCCATCTGTATTTCTGGGGTGACGGGGGGATCCCAACAGCTAACTGTATTGGAAGCCGAAGTGAGTCTAACTGGGAATGGGTGGCAGAAGCACCCCATTGTGACTGGCCCAGATGCTCCGTGCATCCTTGGCATAGACTACCTCAGGAGAGGGTATTTCAAGGACCCAAAAGGGTACCGGTGGGCTTTTGGTATAGCTGCCTTGGAGATGGAGGAAATTAAACAACTGTCCACCTTGCCTGGTCTCTCGGAGGACCCCTCTGTTGTGGGGTTGCTGAAGGTCGAAGACCAACAAGTGCCAATCGCTACCACCACAGTGCACCGGCGGCAATATCGCACCAACCGAGACTCCCTGATTCCCATTCATGAGCTGATTCGTCGACTGGCGAGCCAAGGAGTGATCAGCAAGACCCGCTCACCCTTTAACAGTCCCATATGGCCAGTGCAGAAGTCTAATGGAGAGTGGAGACTAACAGTAGACTATCGTGGCCTAAATGAAGTCACGCCACCGCTGAGTGCTGCTGTGCCAGACATGCTAGAACTTCAATACGAATTGGAATCAAAGGCAGCCAAGTGGTATGCCACAGTTGATACTGCTAATGCGTTTTTCTCAATCCCTTTGGCAGCAGAGTGCAGGCCACAATTTGCTTTCACTTGGAGGGGTGTCCAGTACACCTGGAACCGACTGCCCCAGGGGTGGAAACACAGCCCTACCATTTGCCATGGACTAATCCAGACTGCACTAGAACAGGGTGGAGCTCCAGAACACCTGCAATACATTGATGATATCATCGTGTGGGGCAACACAGCAGGAGAAGTTTTTGAAAAAGGGAAGGAAATAGTCCAAATCCTGCTGAAGGCCGGTTTTGCCATAAAACAAAGTAAGGTCAAGGGACCTGCACAGGAGATCCAATTTTTAGGAATAAAATGGCAAGATGGACGTCGTCAGATCCCAATGGATGTGATCAACAAAATAACAGCCATATCTCCACCAACTAGCAAAAAGGAAACACAAGCTTTCTTAGGCGTCGTGGGTTTTTGGAGAATGCACATTCCAAATTACAGTCTGATTGTAAACCCTCTCTATCAAGTGACCCGGAAGAAGAACAATTTCAAATGGGGCCCTGAGCAACGACAAGATTTTGAACAAATTAAACGGGAGATAGTTCATGCAGTAGCCCTGGGGCCAGTCCGGGCAGGGCAAGAGGTAAAAAATGTACTCTATACCGCAGCTGGGGAGAATGGCCTTACCTGGAGCCTCTGGCAGAAAGCACCAGGGGAGACTCGAGGTCAACCCCTAGGGTTTTGGAGTCAGGGATACAGAGGATCTGAGGCCCGCTATACTCCAACTGAAAAAGAGATATTAGCAGCATATGAAGGGGTTCGAGCTGCTTCAGAAGTGATCGGCACTGAAGCACAGCTCTTCCTGGCACCCCGACTGCTGGTGCTAGGCTGGATGTTCAGAGGGAGGGTCCCCTGTACACATCATGCAACTGATGCTACATGGAGTAAGTGGGTCGCACTGATCACACAACGGGCTCGAATAGGAAACCCCAGTCGCCCAGGAATCCTGGAAGTGATCATGGATTGGCCAGAGGGCAAAGATTTTGGAATATTGCCAGAGGAGGAGGTAATGCGTGCTGAAGAGGCCCCAATGTATAATGAACTACCAGAAAATGAGAAGCAATATGCCCTGTTCACTGATGGGTCCTGTCGTCTTGTGGGAAAGCATCGGAGGTGGAAAGCTGCTGTATGGAGTCCTATGCGACAAGTTGTAGAAACGGCTGAAGGAGAAGGTGAATCAAGCCAATTTGCAGAAGTAAAGGCCATCCAGCTGGCTTTAGACATTGCTGACCAAGAAAAGTGGCCAGTGCTCTATCTCTATACTGACTCATGGATGGTGGCAAATGCCCTGTGGGGGTGGTTGCAGCAATGGAAGCAGAGCAACTGGCAGCGCAGAGGCAAACCCATCTGGGCTGCCGCATTGTGGCAAGATATTGCTGCCCGGGTGGAGAACCTGGTTGTAAAAGTCCGTCACGTAGATGCTCACGTACCCAAGAGTCGGGCCACTGAAGAACATCAAAATAACCAGCAGGTAGATCAGGCTGCTAAGATTGAAGTGGCTCAGGTGGATCTGCACTGGCAACATAAGGGTGAATTATTTCTAGCTCGGTGGGCCCATGACACCTCAGGCCACCAAGGAAGAGATGCAACATACAGATGGGCTCGTGATCGAGGGGTGGACTTGACCATGGACACTATAGCCCAGGTTATCCATGAATGCGAAACATGCGCTGCAATCAAGCAAGCCAAGCGGTTAAAGCCTTTTTGGTATGGAGGACGATGGTTGAAATATAAATATGGGGAGGCCTGGCAGATCGATTATATCACACTCCCACAAACCCGCCAAGGCAAGCGCCACGTGCTTACAATGGTGGAGGCAACCACCAGATGGCTGGAAACATATCCCGTGCCCCATGCCACTGCCCGGAACACTATTCTGGGCCTTGAAAAGCAAGTCCTATGGTGACATGGCACCCCAGAAAGAATTGAGTCAGAAAATGGGACTCATTTCCGAAACAACCTCATAGACAGCTGGGCCAAAGAGCACGGCATTGAGTGGGTGTATCACATCCCCTATCATGCACCAGCCTCTAGGAAAATTGAACGATACAATGGACTGTTAAAGACTACACTGAGAGCAATGGGTGGCGGGACGTTCAAACATTGGGATACGCATTTAGCAAAGGCCACCTGGTTAGTCAACACTCGGGGATCTGCCAATCGAGCAGGCCCTGCCCAGTCAGAACTTCTACGTACTGTAGATGGGAATAAAGTCCCTGTAGTGCACATAAAAAATATGCTGGGGAAGACAGTCTGGGTTATTCCTGCCTCGGGCAGAGGCAGACCCATCCATGGGATTGCTTTTGCTCAAGGACCTGGGTGCACTTGGTGGATAATGCGGAAGGATGGGGAAGTCCGATGTGTACCTCAAGGGGATTTGATTTTGGGTGAGAATAGCCAATGATCTGAATTATGTAATGTTAAGTACTAATTATAGTTATAATAGTTATACTAATAATACACAGATATACTAATAATACTAATAATATTATATGCCATACTAATGTTATTACAATAAGAATCACCCAGACTAATGAAGAATAACTTCAGTGAAACCAAGCACAGCACAGTGATGATGGTACCAGAACTGACTTCAACATGAAACAATCCAACACCACATACCATCTCCATTTTTCCTGCCCTGGAAGATTATTATGACAGATGGAGCCTGAAGTCATGGACTAAATGAACTCACCGAACATTTTAGAAGGATGGCCCACAGATGAAGGGAATGATATCTGTGTGTGTGTATATATATATATATATATAAAAATATATATATAAAAGGGGGTGGTGATTAATGAAAATGCACTGGAAAATATGAGACTTGAGCATGACGCAGATGGTATAGAATAAGGGGTGGATATTGTCCTGGTTTCGGCAGGGATAGAATTAATTTCCTTTCTAGTAGCTGGTACAGTGTTTTGGATTTAGGATGAGAACAAAGTTGATAACGCACCGATGTTTTAGTTGTTGCTAGGTAATGCTTACACTAGCCAAGGACTTTTCAGCTTCCCATGCTCTACCGACTGAGAAGGCTGGAGGTGCACAAGAAGCTGGGAGGGGGCACAGCCAAACTGGCCAAAGGGACATTCCATACCATGTGATGTCATGCTCAGTACATAAACGGGGGAAAGCTGGCCAGGGGGGGCCGCTGCTCGGGGACTGGCTGGGCATCGGTCAGCGGGTGGTGAGCAATTGTACTGTGCATCACTTGTTTTGTGTATTATTATTGTTATCATATTATTATTATTATCATTTTATTTCAATTATTAAACTGTTTTTATCTCAACCCATGAGTTTTTCTAACTTGTGCTCTTCCGATTCTCTCCCCCATCCCACCGGGTGGGGGGGAGTGAGCGAGCGGCTGCGTGGTGCTTAGTTGCCGACTGAAATTAAACCACGACACCCTGACGCACCATTTTCATATCCAATGAGTAAACAGAAAGTCATCCTAATTATATGATCCACAGCTTAAGCTTCACACATAAGGTTTCCATTCATTCGAGAAGTCTGAGATTTCTTGCACAGAAGTATTCCTTTTCTTCTCTCCCGGTCTGGCTTGTGTTCTTGCTCCTTTTGAGACTGATGAATTCTTCTTTCACACCACCCAAACACATGCTGGAAGTCACTAACTGTACATTTATAGGAGTAGGTAAAGGATGGATAGGAATTAATATCTTGATCTGGAGCTGGGTGGCATAGAATGAGAAAAGATTAGGTTGGGAGGGATCTGTGGAGACCACATGGTCCAAACTCCTGTTCAAGGCAGGGCCAACTTCAAAGTCAGATTAGGCTGCTCAGGGTCTTCTCCAGACCAGTTTTGAACATTTCCAGAGATGGATATTTCACAGACTCTGTGGGCTTTGTCACATTCAGTCTGAATATTTTTTTCCTTGTGCCTAGTGGGAATTTCTTTATTATGATTTGCAGCTGTCGGTTCTTGTCTTTTCAGCATGCACCACTGAGAAGAGTCTGGCTCCATCCTTTCTATAATTCCCTTCAGGTAGATGAAGAGAGAAATCAGATCCCCTCCCTAGTCTTTTCTCCAGGCTGAGCAAACCCAGCTCCCTCTTTTCATTCATCTTGTGGTCCAGGTCCCTGAACATGTAGTGCTGTCCCAAAACTGGACATATGTGAGATAGAGGGCAAAAAGATATCCAATAATTATTTTCTCTCAACCTATGTTGTTGCTAAAGGAGCCCCATATAGGCCTGGCATTCATCACTGCAAGAATCACTGCAAACTCTTCTTCCTTGGTAGCCTGTCCCCATTTCCACCTCCTGGCAAAGCTTGCACCTGAGCTTCCTTTTTGCATTTGAACTCCATCAGGAATCCCTGTTCAGCCAAGTTGACCTCCTGCAGTGCCTGCCTGTTTTTCTGCTGATCAGGATAGAGGAAAGAGGCTTTAGGGAGAGAGGCTATATTCAGACTCTTCTGCTGACAGCACAGAATTGTCACATCCATACTACATTGTACTTGGTTTGGGGTCTTCTCTGGACCTCCTGTGGCTATACAGCAGAATTATTGTTTTGTGTTTAAGCTTAGTTTCTTATTTTCTTCCCCAGTTCAAATCATCCGAAATAATATGAGGTCTGTTCATAACAGTTGGGGGATTTTGCTTGAAATTGAGAGTATATATAGCATTCACTGGGTGAAGGTATTCCTCATGGGATTTGAGAGTGCAAAGTCTTTTGGGACACTCATGGAAGACCAGAAGACCTGGTACAGACCCATTCCTACTACCTTATAGAAACATTCCCTGAAATGAATGGCCTACTGAACGTCCCAGGCTATTACCTTGGAATAAGCTAAATGGAGCAGTCCAAAATAGAGGCAGCAGAATTTAAAATAAAGCAATGTGGATGATCAAAGCTCTAAGGCTCAAATTCACTCTCTGAGACTTTTATTTAGCAGAAAAATATATAAGAGAGAGTTTCTTGGGTTGTTCTGGTATATAGCAGCACCCTGGTACAGAGCAGAAGGAAGCAGCAATAATGAGAAGGTCCAACTTTGCTCCTGAAGTATATTTAGGGGTGATAACAAAGTGGATGAAGGATATTCAAAGTTGTCTGGAATGCACTGAGAATACCGCTGTTAAAAGGCATCAAGTCACTGGGGAGCATGTGGGAACTGAACGTTTTGTGAAGGCATGTAATTCTGCTACCACTGAAGCAATTTCCACAGGAGTAAAATAGTCTTCTCTAGCATAAATTCTGTTCCTGACAAATGTGCAGCCTTTACTCCAAAACAAGGGGGCTAATTCCAAGGAATGGATGAAGTTTTAAACATAAGAGGACTGATGCATTTTTCCCTGAGTCATAGTGACTGCTTATCTTGGATGAATCAGGAAATTTTGGACAGAATAGTTAGAATTTAGCTTTGTTCTAATTTTGCTTTAGGTTTGCCAAATTCTTCTTATAGTATGTTTCTGGTCATGTTTATCTTGCTAAGTACATTTTCCCATGAGTCATATTGCCCATAATTGTATTTCATTCATGATTGTTGTATCTTTTCCAGTAAGTAAAGTCCCAGAAAGTATGGATATACAGAAATTAATAAAGAAAATAAATAAAAAAGTAATGGTAAAGCCCACACATAAATACAAATTATTGTGAAATATTTAGTATTAATACACATATGAAGCATACTTCCTGACTAGCTGAAATCAGCTGAAACTATCTGTGTTCTTTCAGCTCATGAGTAATGGTCAATAATAGGTCCTGGAAATACATTTTTCCAGTCATGATACTTCACTCAATCCTAATTCACAACAGGGAACTTTATCAAATTTACTGCTGACTTTACAGGAAAGAAGTGCCATTTTTTCTTTTTCTATGGTTTTAATTTCATCTCTGTCCTGGTTTCAGCGGGGCTAGAGATAATTTTCTTTCTAGTAGCTGGTACAGTGCTGTGTCTTGTATTTAGGATGAGAATAATGTTGATAACATACTGATGTTTTAGTTGTTGTTAAGCAGTCAAGGACATTTCAGCTTCTCATACTGGCCTGCCAACGAGAAGGCTGGAGGTGCACAAGAAGCTGGGAGGGGGCACAGCCAGGACAGCTGACCCAAACTGGCCAAAGGGATATTCCATACCATGTGATGTCATGCTCAGCATATAAACTGGGGGGAGTTGGTTGGGGCACAGCCACTGCTCGGGGACAGGCTGGGCATCGGTTGGTTGGTGGTGAGCAACTGTTTTTCATTTGCAGCACTTGTCTTTCTTGGGTTTTATTTCTCTCTCTTTTTGTTATTTTCCTTTTCATTACAATTTTTATTATTATTATGATAATATTATTTTATTTCAATTGTTAAACTGTTCTTATCTCAACCCACAAGTGTTCTCACTTTTACTCTTCCAATTCTCCACCCCATCCCACCGGAGGGGGTAGGGTGAGCAAGTGGCTGTGTGGTGCTTAGTTGCCGGCTGGGGCTAAACCACAACAATCTCTTCTTTAGAATTTTCTTTTAGAAAAATAAGTGACTCATTAATTCAGTTAGAAGGTCCAAATTAGATGCATCAACACAGAAATATGAATATGGTGATCAATATATGCAGCAAGGCATAACTGATCAGATTTTACCTTTAAATGCATACCGATATAGTGAATTTCAGTGATAGCTGCACATATACCAAAGCAAAACTTCTCTTTTCACTTCTTGTTTTGGTGTATAGCAAGATGTATTGTTCCTTAATGTTTGCATTGATTTTGAACTCATCAATATTTAATTTCTTAGTTAATATATATTGATTTCTGACAACAGAGATCAACTTCTCCTTACTTGATATCTGGATTCAAATGAGGATTCCCAAAAAAGGAAAGAACAAGCCAAAAAAAAAAAAAAGGTACAAAATCATTATGGTGTAAAACTAAACAGAAAAAACTATTCACATTAGACCCCTGGAGAAAGAGAAAGCTTGTATAAGTCTTATGAAGAGAGACAGAATCCACTAAGACTGTGTAAGGCACCGTACAGAAGAAAGCAGAAGACATCACACCATGTTTTTAAATTTCAAAATTTTTGGAACCTGGAATATTTACTTTCTGGAAGAATTACTTAAGAAGATGATGACATTAATGACAACTGAACTGAAGTGGGAAGGGTCTGGTTAGGATTCATCTCCTGTATCCATGCATCTATCTTAGACACTTAAGGGATGAAACACTGTTTTATGGTGCCCGCTTTCTCCCCATTAATCATAGAAGGAAAATAGTTTGAAATTAGTTGCATGTAGTTAGCTGGGATTAATCCCAATCTGTGGCTGCCCAGGCAGTAAATTGTAATTAAAAAATCAATGTAAGAAAACATTGGAACCCAAGTTTTCCTGTTGTCCTGGTTTCAGCAGGGATAGAGTTAATTTCATTCCTAGTAGCTGGTACAGTGCTGTGTTTTGGATTTAGGATGAGAACAAAGTTGATAACGCACCGATGTTTTAGTTGTTGCTAGGTAATGCTTACACTAGTCAAGGACTTTTCAGCTTCCCATGCTCTACCGACTGAGAGGGCTGGAGGTGCACAAGAAGCTGGGAGGGGGGCACAGCCAAACTGGCCAAAGGGATATTCCATACCATGTGATGTCGTGCTCAGTACATAAACTGGGGAAAGCTGGCCGGGGGGGGCCGCTGCTCGGGGACTGGCTGGGCATCGGTTGGCAGGTGGTGAGCAACTGCACTGTGCATCACTTGCTTTGTGTATTATTATTATTATTATTATTATTATTATTATTATTATTATTATTATTATATTGTTGTTGTTATTTTATTTCAATTATTAAACTGTTTTTATCCCAACCCACGAGTTTTTCTAACTTGTGCTCTTCCAATTCTCTCCCCCATCCCACCGGGTGGGAGGGGGGAGTGAGCAAGCAGCTGTGTGGTACTCAGTTGCTGACTGAGGTTAAACCATGACACCTGTCCTGAAATGAAGGTTTGGATCATATTAAAAACATTTGTGCTATGTGTGTTATGTCTGTGTATATATATATAAGTATGCACATATACTTGCCGATTATCTTCAAATTGCTTTGAACTGCCTGTGACTGACTAGTTGCCTTGTCTTCAGATGAACCCATGCCTGCAATGACAAAAAAAGAAAAAAATTAATACTGGTTTCAGCCTCCTGCTCTTAGTTTTCAGCCAGGATGGTAGGCTGTGGATGGCAGTCAAATGATTGATCACCATCAGACCCTGAAAAGTCTTGCAAGCCTAGTGAAGCCTTCTATGGGCAGTGAATTGAAAAAATATAGACAAAAGGGTCCTATATTGATAATTGTTGTTCAACTGCAATCATAGTGGAAGCATTATATATGATTTTGCTCCCTCTTAAATGCTTAGAAGAAAAAACTACCCTACCATTTGTGAGTGATGACTTTGACCAGTATTGACTACTGAATATTGATCACTGCATAGAAGCCTTGGGGTTTCACACAGTGCCAAGAAGCAGAGCTTTAATTCCCACAGTGGTGCGCTGCTCCATTTTGGTTGTGCAGTCCAGAACAGGCCTTTTTGGAAATGCTGCTGTTCAGTGCAGACAGCATCACAAGGACTGAGAGTTGAGTTTTCTGGTTTGTATTTACGACTATGCCATTGGGTCTCTCATGAATCACCATTTCCGGACTTAGCCTCTCTAGTTGTAGAAAAGTAAGAAGGTAGAGCCCAGAAGAAGCAGACAAAAACTAGTAAGAAGCTGAATACAAGGTAAACCCAAATGAATCAGAGCAATAATAATCCCCAAAATCAACCTGGCTGTTCACAGATGAGTTGCTGGTTTGACGTAATGCAATCATAGTCAGCTAAAACACTGACAATGTATTGCTGCTTTCTGCCAGATTACCCATAACAAATATCCACAATGGGAAGATTTCAGAGAAGCATAGTCATCTCAGTTGTAAGGAACATCATGAGGCCACCTAGTCCAATGTCTCACTCGACGTGGGTCTGTTGCCAACATGAGATCAGGTCAATCATGGCTATGTCTAGCCTACTCCTGAAAACATCCAAGGACAGAAATTATGCGATCTCCCTGGGTAATTTGTTGCGGTGTTGTACTGTCCTCCCAATAAAAATGTTTTCCTATGATTTCCTAAAAGTGGACGACTTGATTTGTTACATTTACTCAGACTTAACGAGCCAGATCCAGAAAAGGCTAGTAATACTGTAAGTGGGATGTGAGTGAACTTTAGCTACCTAAATCCAAAATTATGCTTACTCTTGCAAGAGATCTAACAGTGGAAAGAAGGGCAGCATTATCCCCCTTTACAGTTCCTGCATTTAAAAGTGTCTTTCAAATGAAGGGGCAGACCTATTTTCCAGGACAAACTTATAACTATGAATCCCACATGGAGGGAATATGTCCAGCACCTTTAAACAAGGGGCTTAAGAAGCAAGATCTCAAGACTCATTCTTTGCCTCAGTATTTCCTGGAATTATTTTAGGTTGTTCCATATTCAGGATGTTTTTACTGAGTCCTAAAATATGGTTTGGGATTCCATTCCAAGGACTACCACACCTATAAAGTTTATCAGCCTTTATTGGCTGTCATGTAGTCACTTCACTGAGGTACAACCGAGGAAAACGAACTTCATACCAAATTCAGCTGAGCATTTTCCATGGGAAGAAACGGTGAAAAGGGATGCCAAGTTTTTAATGAATATAATAAAAGTTTAAATGGTAACACTAGGCATGTCTTCCACAGGGATAGGTCATGAAATTTAATTAAGTCATATGCTTTGAGATCCTTTGATACCAAGCACTGTGTAACTGCAAATTAGAACGATTTCTTTACAAAACATAATCAGTGAAACTCATTCCTTACCTAATTTTGGTAGGGTTATTCAGGGAATAAATTCTGCTGAATGTAAACCTGAATAATTTTTTCATTGGCATTAGAAGATAAATAAACTTTCACTCGCAAGCTTCAAACAGTACTACAGTCTAAGTACCCTTGTCAAAGACTGTACAAGAACTGTCACCCATGATTTTTACATGTTATTGACAGATTTCCCGTCTTAAAATACAAGATAAATAAATTGGCATTATCTTTTAATGATTTTTTTTTCCATTTGGTAGTATCCTTTCCATGGTGTTCCAACAGCTGAGAAGGAATGTAGTACATGGATACCTGCGAAGTACACTGGATTTCATTGAGTAATCTCCTGTCTTGCTTCTACTTGGATTAGTTATAACTTTCTTATTGTCTTAAATAGGTGTCCTGTTTAAGGTATTCTATGTATTGCTAAGTTTGGGGGGGGGGGGGGGTATAGATTGGGTAAGAACTCATGCATGTGAGTTTCAAATTTTCTTTTGAAAATACTTAGCAGTTTCCTTGGAATTTTGTTGAATTCTGTTCCTGTAAAATCTGTTTACCATGAAAGACAATCCTTTATCTGATCAGAATAAGCAAGAATATCTTTGTTGTTTCTGATAAGGTGAATATTTAAAGACATTCGGAGAGAATAAATATACACAAGAACTATGAGCACAGGGAAAAAAGTCACTAATGATTGCACTGAGCATGGTTTGAGAATGCAGAAAATTATAGGATCTTGAGTTATGGATGTCGCTTTACCCCAGGCAGTAACTACCTTTCTACTCTTTCCCATTCTCCCCTCCTTCCAACTCCGCAAGTACCAACTGCTCTCTCATTTGGATACTACTCATCTAATGCATATCTCAGTAAACTCTGAACATTAGTTTTTAATTTTCTTATTTCTTCTGCAGATCTGGAAAGGGACTTGTCCATCTGAAAGTCTTTCACATAAAAATATTACCTCTGCCTACAAATATTGTTCTGATACTCTCCGAAGTATCTGTAAAGATGCAAATGTATGCACTTGCATATTCAGCAAATGCACAAGAAGATCCTTATTTTTGGCAAACACCACTTCACAACTCTATGTATCACTTTAACTTAATAAAGTAATCATGGAAAAAAGAAATCTACCAGAAACCCTTAAAATAAAGTTAAGCATTGTGTTATACTGAAGTAAGGAACAAGGATTAACTGTGTAAATCCCTTCTTGAACAGGAACCTTGAGACTCCTTCTTCCCGCATAGCAGAGAGTAAGGGAAGCAGGTTACATTATTTTTTATTTCTGAAATTAATCATTTGTAAGAGTCACTAATATTTAGTAGATTTTCATTAAGTGAATCTTAACTGTTGTCCAACACTGGTGAATAATTGTTGACTTAATTTCATACTATTTTTAATTCATCAATTCATTGATTGGACTTCAGTTATGTTAGTCTGGAGGAATGCATTATTCAAATTTAGTTAGTTTAATTACAGTGATAGAATTTTAAACTGATTTTGATGGATTTTGATTTTTTATTATTTAGCTATTAAACCCATAAAAAGGACAAGAGTTTTTTTGTGTTTTTTTTTTCATTCAAAATTGTAATAAGGATGACCAAACCAAGAAAACAAAACATGAAGCTAGGCAATAATTTTTCACTCTCCTTTGTTTTGCTTCAAAGCCTCCATACTCACATGCCAGAAGTGGAAAGTTATATCTTCAGATAAAGAAACCGTATCTGACTAATCAAGAATTAATATCAAATCATCTTGTTTACTACTTGAGTTTAAAAAAACCCCTAGAACATGCAAATATCCATGATTGGATTCATCACAATTAATTCCTTTTGGCTAAGAGTTAAATGTCTAATGAGAGTCATCATCTAACATCTATCAGCAGAGAAATAAGAACCTTCATTTAGCATTTTATCTTATACTATGAAAGCTGTCGCATGTAGGTAAATGTCTCTGTTCTAACATGAAGGTGTCCTTGTCTCCATTAGCTGTCAAGGGAGGCCACATAATGAGCTCAGACTAGGCATTAAACTTTTTTACAGAAGCTGGGCAAGGTGGAGTCCATGCCTAATATACATAATTCTCTAGAATTTTTAAGCTTTTTACATTTATGGAAGTTGGTCTGAAATCTTAAAAGTGCAGATCTGGCATACAGAGGAAGGCAAAAAGAAGGTTCAGAAACCTACATGAAAAGTTTAAGATCTGCTTCAACTAAGCCAGCAACATTACAGGTCTGTTAGCATGTCTTCCAGAAGAACGAGTAGTACTTCTCCAGCGCTGCTTGGAGTAGGACCAGCAAGATTAACCTTTGGCAAAGCAGTTTAAAGTTAGAAAGTTTCTGCAATGCCAGTCTAAGATTGGATAAACAGCAGAGCAGGCTAACCAAGAATGATGGAAAATTCCCTTCTTTGGATTTAAAAAAAAATTATAACAAACATCTATTAGGGATTATGTACACATATTTATAATTCTTTACTGCAGACAAAGGTCCTAAGGCAACTTTTCTGCCATCCTATGATCACAGGAAGTGTAGCTGAGGTCTGATTTTATACATGGTCATTACTGTCAGGTTGTGTGATATAATAGTCATCCCCACACATGAAGGAACAGAGGGGCACACCAGCAGGTGGGGGAGCCCCAGTCACCTCCTCAGGTGGAGGTGACATCACCATGGAAGGGGTCACTGCCTACAGAGGTGTGGCATCATTATGGGATGCAGGGGAAGGAGCATTTGTGGATTGTACACGAGTTATAATAAATCTGTTGAATACTTCAGAATTTAGCATCAGATCTAGGGTATGTCCATTAAAAATGGCTCCTAACAGCTTGAATTTATTGTTGTGTCCTCTCCCTGGAATTTGTTAAGCAACTCACCCTGTTGCTAGCCCTTATGATCTTATCTCAGAGGTTCTGCAGTTTGGTGTTTTTATTTGAACCGAGCTACAAGAGCTACACAATTATAGCAGAAACTCAGTTTTTGGTTAAAAATATATAAAGCAAGCTTCACCCTTCAAGCCTGAAAATACAAATGAAGAAGTTATAGAATTCAGAAAACAAAAGAAAGTCCTGAGGATATTTATTACCTTCTGAAAACTTAAAATTCTGAAGTCACCCATAAGCTTGGCACACTTGGGACTGGTGATACTGTATCTATCTCTTCATTTTAAGTGTCAAACCTATTCTGAGCATCTGGCCATTTTTTTCCATAAATTGCCAGGAGCTTGTAACCACTGTCCTGCTGAGAATTGATCCTCAGTGAAAATCTCCAGCTCTGCATAATGAAAATAGAACAACACTGGAATCTGTGGAACGAGATTGCAAGGTTTACAAACGTATTATTTAGGACTGTTATTCTTTGTGATTGATAGTCTATTTACTTAATTAAATAGGCCTGCAGTCTTTAGCTCACTTAACCTTACTCTGACACACTGTAGTGCCAACTTCCATTGCTTCCTCAAAGTAATAACCTTGCTGGTTTTGCTATTCAAACAGCAGTGCTCTGTCTTATATGGGTTTTGTGTGGTTTCCTTGCCTTTAAGGCTTGACAGAAATGTGCTACCAGGGAGTGCTTATTGGAGCCATGTGCCTTTTAAACAGCTGCATTTAGACTATCCTAAGGAAAGCATCTCTGGGATAATCAGAATTGTTTCCACATTGCATGTACGACACAGGGCTAGACAAGAAGAGATTTTCAAAGGTGCCTAAAACTTTCCCAGAGAAAAGTCATGGACAATTAAATGTTTGACAGACACAGCAGCCGTTGAAAATTCTCTTCAGTCCTACTTTAAATTGTCTTCTAATTTTCCACTTTAGAATTTCAAATTATGGCAAAAGTCTGTTTCCTTGTCAGTCAAACTTTAGGTTCAGCTGAAGCAACTTTTTTATTATTCTCCAGATGGAAATATTTGTCACCGCTTACTTCTAAAAATAGATACACCCACCACAGTCTCTCTGGGAACAAGTACATAGAATGAATACACAAAAATGGTTAATGTAATGAACTGCAGTATAAAAGGAGATGCGTCCTGCCACTGACTTCTCAAGCCAGAGGTCAAGTGTACAAATGGGAGAAACTGAAAACTAAAGACTAGTCCTCAGAGTAAAGTGGGAATTGAAATGTTACCAAACTTCTGTTTTAGGTACTGTAGGGAAGGACAGATGAGTTTTCCTCACTGATCTATGACAGAGCGTAAGCACAAACTGAGCCCCAAAAGTTCCCTGACACTGAGAATTAAACCTAAAAATTAAGAAGCCAGACTTGCAGTTCAGATTTTAAGGACTGTCTCCCTTTGTGTGTCCTTGCACATTTTATAAAACAGAAAGGGCCCCAAGTGTCTTTTTGCCAAGATCTATGGTAAATACATAGGTTTATCATGGACATATATCACAAAGTACTCGAGTCTGATATGTCCTAAAGTCTGAAGAATAATCTAAAATCCATTATCTTTTCCCAGCTGAAGCACGGAAGTCAAAGGCAAACTGAAGCCGAGTGAATTTCCACTGTAGCTCACCTGGTGGTCTTGCATGACAGATCTGCTGCATTCCTGCTATTTTCAATGCACAATGCCTCCCTTCATCAAGTCTTCATTCCCCAGAGCTGGAACTATATTATTATAACTATTGGTGTCAGAATTATACTACTGTCCAGAGGCATCAGAGGAAGAGAAAGCAAGAAGAAAATATAGCATTTGACAAAAACAATAAAAGAGTTGAATCTTGATCTGCATCAAAAGCCTGAATGGAAAGCAAAGATAGACTGCAGGAGCCGCAGCTGGCACTTCCATGGCAGCTGCTGGGAGGCACCGAGTGACTCCAAATATAATTATATGTACTTAAATGAAACAGAAACTCAGAAACTGAACTCTATCACAAACTGAACCTAAAGGAGAGCAAGCTTTAGACCTTCTTAATGCCCCACTGGTCCAAATTACAAGGGGAAAAACTTCTTGTAAGAATGACTGTAATGAGTTTCACTCTTGAGCAAGGCATATGTGCCATTTCAGCATGTCAGAGCAAGGCATAACCGGAGTAAGTTCAGTTGTTTTCCCTCCGTTTAGCATGTAGGGAAAGTTGGGGACCATTGTTTTAATTAACCATTAATTAACATCTCTGACTGAGCTATCAGGTAACTCCGCTCTTCCTTGGTCTCATTGTAAAAAATCACTAGGTTACTGGATAGCTATTGCTGACACCAGCACAGAAAGGCGTGTTTGGCTATTCTTACCCCCAAGAGCCCTGCAGAGCCTGAACCTCTATAAATATGTATGTTGTGGTTCCTGTTCCTCCTTATGCATCACTGAGAGAAGCCCTACAGGACCCTATAACTGGAAGGTAATGAACCTGTCACTCACACCTATAAGACTTACTGACAGCAGGGGGTATTGCGGAAAGCATGGCCTGAGCTGCTGAGTTTTGGTCCCCACGGAGGTACCACCAGAAGGAGAGAGCCTAGCTCAGCTCTGTCTGCGTGGTTTGCAGCCAGGAAGGCACTTCTTTCCCTTAACCTGAACACAGTCAATGTGAAACTGCGACACGATAATACTGAGACTTGATGCAAAACGCAGACACCAGCATTAGTCTGTATGAGATGTTTGCCCAACAGAACCACGCACTCAGTTGCAGAAAGCGGAGAAACAATCGGTACAGCCAAGGGGGCCTCAAAGCATTTCAGCACATCATTTACAAATTTCTTTGGAGAAAAGTATCAAGTGTAAGCAAGGACATCATGTTCGTGGGAGCTTTGCTGGTGTAATCTGGCAATAACCTCTGTAGCTCAGCTATTGCCATGCAATATAAACACAGGGGGGGCTCTACACAGCCAATTTAAGGCATCAGTTACAAACAGAGCCTAATGGAGAAGCTTTGATGAAATAGGGTGGTTGTAAAAGGGACAGATAACTTGTTCACCAGACAGGCAGCCAGCTCAAAACCCTACTCACACCAGCACGTATGCAATTCAGGGTCATTCTCACCCTTACCACATTCAAGGCGGTCATGCCTACACTAACAAATCACCTCATTTGCACAGACACTAATCAATCTGTTACCCTAGGTGCCCTGAAAAAGATGTAAACCTGAGTGGCGTTTAAACTATTTGCTTCTGTTCAGTTCACAGCTCTAAAGGTGCCAATTAAAAAGACAGCAGGGCATTAAAAAGATGTTGTTTTAGTCTGGTTGCAGTGAGAATTTGCTATTAGTTATTAAAGCTTTCCAAATGGCTGCTGGAAATGATTCCCCAACAAAATGCCAGAAGCTTCTTGAAATTACCATAGAAGTCATACATGACCAGGACTTTAACATTACACACAGATACATTTTGTACCTAAGTCTTTTTGGGTTTCCTTTGCATTTAAATTTAGATTCCATTACACATTTGTATACATTTTAATGGCTACATAGATTTTGTAACAGCTTTCTCAGGCTGATGAGCTGGAGGTTAAATACACAAATTTGCTTCAAACAACCATACTGTAATAGAACATGGAGATGAAAAAGACCTATTAGTTTGCCTGCTCTATTTTCCTGGCCACTACAAAATTGTTCCCTAAAGTGTATTTTGCAATACTTTGTCCAGACTACTTTTATTTGACCGAAGAGCTGAGCAGCTGACCACTGCTACTCTTGGGACATTTTACCACAGCTTAATGAACTTCACATTTAGGAAGTATTTTTCCAGACATTCAGTCTTGTGGGTTTTCTTTCCTTTTTTATAATGTCTGTTTATAACATAACTCCCATAACTAATTGAAAAGTTTACCTAAATTATACTCTTACTAAATGTGAAAAGCATTCCAAACTGGATAAACAGCGTGTTTCCTCCTGCCACAAACTTGCCAAAAATTACATTTTCCTTTTCAGTGACTGGCCTATACAAAAGATAAGAATCTACTGTTACCAGCAATTTTTGAGCAATTCTTTTGGCTGAAAGGAGAGTGCATAAGTTTTTCAGATATATCTGATGGCCAGAAACTCTAAAAAAACCCTCAGGCACCTAACGTAGCATTTAGGGAGAATGCATCAGGAAAGTCCTAAATGGAAATCCTGAAAGTTTCTGGCTCAGCTGCTGTGCAAATCTGAAGCCACAATCTTTGCAGCAATATCTCTTCCAGCCTAAAATGTCTCTTCCTGCCTGAGAAAATCTTAAAATAGATCTGTCAATTTAATTTGAGGTCTGAATTTTCTCAAAATTGGAGGGTGTTTGGATCTAAGATTTTAGTTCATATTTACCTATAAAGCTAGAGAAAAGTTGTATACTTTGTCTATGTTTTCAGAAAGGAAGTCTCTGTATTTCTTAAACTCTAACTTACAGTTGCTCTGTCACTTCAGACCTGGCACACTAAAAATGGTAGATAAGGGCAGGAGTGAGTAGGGACAATCCCTTCCACTTTGGCAAAATTCATTGTGTGATATTCTCCAGCAGAGTACATGTTTTAAGCCAACAGTGCAGGAAAAAATACAAAAATATATTTGAATTTGTGTGTATATATATACATAAATATATATATATGCGAAAAGCCAAACCAAACAAAAATAACACTGATGCCCAGGAAAGTGAAATAAAAGAAAAAAAAAAACCAGGTGCCTGAGTGTTTTGTTACCCTAGACCCCTCATAACTGCAGGTGCTGCTGCCTACCCTGCATGTGCCCATCCTGATTAAAGGCTTTGCTTAGTCCCACATTAAGCACCACGTTTCTCCTCGAGCTTTTACTTTCCAAATGTTCTTGGAAAGCCATGTCCTGTCAGACTAGAACTGCAAGATTACATTCACCTAGAGCTAAAATTCAGATGTTTTAAAAAGGCAGGCATTATGCAGCAGTTCCTCTTTGCAACTTGTACTTCCCTTGTTACTTTTAATTTACTCACTTTTCTCCCTGTGTCACTGCAATAATGCTCCCTTGGTATTTTTTCATCCTTTTTCCGAATTTGGATCTTACTTTCCCTTCAGTCCATGCTGACTTGCTTATAATTGATAGTTTAGTAGCACCATGTACAAAGTGGCTCCTGAGCTGTGTTTAATCATTGCAGTACTTTATCTTGGGTAGAGAAGTTAAAGTAACTTTAACTCATTGTGCTTTTAGGAAGAGATTGTTTGCATCTAAAGGATTTATACAATACTTCCAAGGGGTGCTTTTCTACAGCAGCATAATTTTTACATTGTTTCTTTTCAAACAGATATCATAAGGCACATATTGAAATCATATTTCTCGGGTGCACTAAGTCCCACAAGACTTTGTATTCATGCTTGCTTTGATTTTTTTTTTCCTTTCATTAGAAACAGTATTTAAGCATGGGATTTCCACACAGGACCACACCTGAGTCCTGTGGAAGAGCCATAGAAGAACTGATAGCAACTGAATTAGGATAAATACATGGTGCAGAAATGACAGCTGTGGAAATATCTTGAAACTGGAGTCTGTTGGGCTGCGCAATACAGAACTGTGTGCTGGACTGCCCCTGTCCACACCGCAGCCTGGGGTATGCAAGGGGAAAGCCAGAGCCGTGGATTTGTACACTAACATCTCCTGAAGCTGATCCCAAAGCATCAGTATCAAAGGCAGTACCACTGTTTTCAGGCTGCATTAGCAGATACGGCTTTTCACCTGAGCTGTGCTGGAGGGAAGTTCAGCATCCCCTGCACAGATGATTTCTGTGCAGAGAGGGAGCAGCAGACACTGAGGCTTTGCCCCACAGCGTAAAGTGGAAAACACATTAATCCTCATGAATTTTTTTCTCTAGCCTGCTGTCTGTCTGAGCCAAACTACAGTGTCCTTAAGAACCGTTAACCTCTGACAGAAAGGAGAAAGGTTACACAGTGATCCTTCCTTTTTTATTTTTATTAGACTTACTCATAGATGGAGAAAACAGATGTCTGTATGTGGTATTGAGTCTTGCATGCCTGGAAGCTTATCTGTGTTTTTAGCTGCATCTAGTAGGTCTGATAAAAGCTATAACCACTCTCCCCAGACCTTGCACTGTTTACATCCTTAGACCTTCACGGCTATAGCACTGCCACTACGTCAACAACGTTATTATTGTCATTGCCAGATCACAGTTGAGGTAGCTGGAAAATAAATTCCACATGGATCTCACAAGCACCGTGAAGACTATCACTGCACCTAATCATGTTATATGTGAAACAACTGGAAAGGGCAAGAAATTGTACTAATCTCATGGCTCATGTGCCACCTTCGATTACTGAAGGTGTCATTAAAAGTGGATCAGCTGTGTAGGTAGATGAACAAAGAATTCACGGTGCTAAATAGATTGGCTCTTTCTGCCTCTCCTGACAGAGAGGGATGTCTAATGGAAAATGCCCACATCACTCAGTGGCCCTGCATGCATGGTTTCTGAGTACTGTTTGGTACTGGGGGAGCAGGGATGGTGGCATGGGGAATGGTCGGTGACTGCTGCTCAGGTCTGCCCCTCCCCCCCCCAGTACTGTCTACCCTGTGCTTACCTGGCTAACAGCACTGCAGGGTTTCCTATGGGTTCACTTGATCCAGCCCCCCCAGCGGTGGGTATTAAATGCTGGGTGAAGAGGTTAAGTCAGGATACGAGTTGTAGCCCCCTTTGATACTACCCACACCTCCTTCTGCGGGTCACCCTGTGACGTGGATGCTGAAAGACTTGTCTTTGTCAGCAAATGCTTATTTTGAAGATGTCCCTGTCACTGCAAAGCATTGCTTAATTCATCCTTTCGAAAGGGAAAAGTATTTAGAGCAAAGTTGAAATGCAATAAAAAGCCTGTGCAGATGGAAACTGCCTCTTTTTTCAGCTGCCCTCAGCTCAGCTTAACTCTGCCTCGGGGGCTGTCAGCAGCTCCCAGAAATGTAATGCTGTAACTCAGGGGAAGTCCAAGGGAAGCTGACTTACACAGAAGACGATTCAGGGGATTTTTTTGTTAAACAAAACATGTCCTCTTTAATGAGCACTCACCAGTGCAGGGTGAGGATGCAGATGAAAGGCCACCTCACAGCTCGGCATGCAGGCTCTGGGCAAGGGTGGAGAAGACCTGCTAGGGCTGTGCCACCCCTATCAGCTCAGGAAACATTTGGCCCTTGAAACAATGACTTTGATGTGAGTTTTTTGCAATTCTTGTGCATCCATATGTCCCACTGCCTTTTGAGCAATCGAGGAATGTTACCTCTTCGTGTTGCTTTCCAGGTATTTTGCAGAGGAAATGGAAGTCCCCGTTGTGACACAGCAGCTCAACAGCGAGCATGGGGAATGTGATTTGTGCCTCATTTTTGCCTGAAATGTTCTCAGATAGCAAATATTTTTATAGGTTAATCACTTCTACCATTTCTTAATATATGCAAACAGAGCTGCCCAGAGGACTGTTTTGGCACATGCACTAGCCCCTGATTTGTCTTCCTCACTAACATTTTGGGAAGATGCTGCAGCTGAGCACATGAACTTCTACCCAGTCAGTTAGTACATGACTTCATGGACAAGTACATTAAGTTACTTATTTTCCATTTTTCCCCTCAGTTGCCATCTCAGTGGAACATTATGCTCTATTTCACCTTGATGCTGCCCATGGTGAATGTGGAACTTCAACAGATTGCCAAGGAATCTCATAGAGTGGTTCCAGTTTGCGAAAATAAATCCCAAACCTCCAAACAACACACAGCCAAGTGTGAAGGTTTTTCATTGACTTTCAAAGACAGATTTGTGTAAACCTAAATACTCCCAAAAATCTTACATTTGAACATGTCTTGGAGCATGGACCTCCACTCCTGCCCCATTCTCTTCTTTTCCCAACATACTTTCCATGAGTTTTTGCTAAGAATGGGGCATAGGTGCACATCTCTGTAGTCTTCCAGAGCTATACCAGCCACATTTAGATTTAAGAAATTAAATCATTTAATCACATTTACTGATTAAGAAATTCTGACTTTTACAGCTTCTTTGGAAGTACTTGAGCCTGAGTTAGGAAAGTAAAAAACCCCAAACAATCAAAACAGAGAGACTAGCCTAAAACCCAATACTGCCCAGTAACTAACCAGCAGTCTACATTCATTCTTTCTCTGATATTGAGTCGCTAGCTAATACCATGTATTTTGCCTGCTTAGTACCTATGTCCTCCATTCTAGAGAATAAGTGCACGGAGCAGTACCTCCAGTACCCTTCTTCGTATAGTGCAATGAAGTCTCCAGAGGCAAAATGTAACATGAACGCAACATGATTATTAAAAAAGATTATCTGGATTTCTTCCTTATTAAGCATTCATAAAAACCTAACTTCTGGGAAACGTCTGTCTACATGGACTTCAATTCATAATAAAACTGGTCCTGTACTCTTCACTAAGGCAGAAGCCCCACTGACTAACTGGACTGACTCATTTAAAATACAGGTCTACATCAGGTCATTATGACTTTGCATCATGTAGGCCCTCCGTTACTTCTGGGAAAACAGAGTGGAAAAGAGTTCACTTAACTAAACCAGAAGAGCTACTGTAAACAACTGTTGTCCTTGTTTAAATTAAAGCCAGTTGCATTTTTAAATACAAGATTGAAAATTAATCCCAATTCCAACAAATGTCCCATTCTTTTGTACTCATATATAAATTATTTGGAATTAGCCAATCTGGCTGCTTCTAAGGAAAAAGTGCAGATCTAATATTCATACACTGTGTTAGAGCAGCGAGTGTGTCTTTACAACTGAAAACAGAGGTTTGTAATGGAAACTGCAACTCATTCTTAACTATGCCAGTGTGAGCATGCATGGTAAAACATTATAAAATAACAAGAGTGCAAAGTTTACTGCAGCAACTGTGCATTAACAGGCAATAAAGCACACATCATTTATAACAAATTCAGTCAGTTATAAATTTCAACACTTACTGCTATTTTATAGTACCTATAATGAACACAAAGCTGCGATTTGCATTCAGATTATGCACGTAAGAAGCAATTCAGGAAGCCATGCAGTGCTTTCATGAACACAAAGTGTGGTTCTCTGTTGACTGCTGTGTAGAAATTGTACAAAGGGATGAGGCAGAGTTCCTCCAACACTTCCAGTAAAACGTAATTCCTCTCTCTGTTAAAGGAATACATGGTACACCCTCACATTCATAACAGTTATATCACAGCTGCTGCAGGAACAGCTCATCCTTCTTGAAATGAAAGTCAATGCAAGCAAATACAGATCTGCGGAACTGCTAATGAAAGGTAGGGCTGTGTCAAGCTGTAGAGAAGGTATTAAACAAGATCTAAGCACACTACATTGACTCTTCAAGTCTATGAATCTCCTTTTCCTTTCCCTGTGTACAAACTTAGAATTACACTTTCCTTCAGCTAGAAGCTAGTGTTAATACCTAACTTTAGGTCACTGAAAGCATTTGGGTGGTTAAATGCCTTGCAGATGAAGGCATCCCATTCAAGTTCAGCTGTGGATGAGACTGTCCTCCAGCTCTGAGTCCACCATAGGATGTCGGTTCACTGCCAGTCTTAGAGGGAATAAAGGGGGTTTTCTGAACTACATATGTACCACAAAACCCAGAAATGTTTTTTAGTTCTTGGAACCAAGTGTACAACACAGCTGCCTCCTAACCTCACCACGTGTGGAGACTTGAGCACAAACCAGCTCCTGCTGCTTCTCTCCTACTCCCCAGGACACACATGCTATTCTCCACATGCAAGGAGCCTGCCAGGAGGCACCAGGGACTCTAGGCAGCTGTTGTCTACATAATTAGCAGAAAAATAGCAAACTATAGCCATGGTCTCCAAGAAATGAGCTGCACTTCCTTTTGTAAGATTAAGTTCTGCAGTCCATTCACTAACTGAATTTAAGTCTATTTCCAATAGATTAGGCACTAAGCACTCTGTTTACTTGTACTGGATCTGGCTGGGATGGAGTTAATTTTCTTTATAGCAGCCCATATGGTGCTGTGTTTTGGATCTGTGACTATAACAGTATTGATAACACACTAATGTTTTGGCTGTTGCTGAACAGTGCTTACACAGCATTAAGGCCTTCTCTGTTTGTCATTGTGTCCCCATGAGCAATAAGGTTGGGGGTGGGCAAGAATTTGTCAGGTGACACAACTGGGACAGCTGACCCAAATTGGCCAAAGGGATATTCCATACCATATGATGTCATGGTCAGCAGTAAATAAAAAAAAGTGTGGGGGGGTTGTCTTCCACGGTAGCTATTGCTCAGAGACTGGCTGGACATTGGTTTGCTTGTGGGACATGGTGAGTGATTGCCTTTGCACCAGTTGTTGTTTTGTTGGTTTGTTTTCCTCTTTCCTTCACTTTTAAATTGCCTTTATCTTGACCTACAAGTTTTCTCACTCTTGCTCTTTCTATTCTCTCCCCCATCCCATGGGGAGGGGGGGAAGGGCGGGGCGGGGGGGCAGTCAGTGAGCAGCTGTGTAGGTGCTTAGCTGCTGGCCAGGATGAACCCACCACACTACTGTATCCTGCATGTCATTAAAATGGTTCTGAATTGATAGGCTGTGTTAGAGCTATAGCTGATCACTAATGACTACAGATTTTGCTGTATGTTGTCATCGATCTGGCAATGGCTTATTTGAAAGACTTTGCGGTATCGCGGCCCCATTCTGCTTTAACTTACATTAGCACAAATAATCAATAGAAACATCAAGAACAGACAAAAGATGAATCCAGTATGAAAACTATTATTAACAATTATTGAACAGGTTGGACTACTATGTTATACCATCCTTGATTTCATATGCATTCTGGAGTCTGGTTGTCTTTTGGCTGAATAGTATTAGATGGTGTAAAGCTGTTATGAAGAACCAGCAGGATTGAACGTAGAAGGCTGGCAAGATTACCTGTACGTTGACATAGCAATTCTACACTTTACCTGTACAGACGACCTACATGTACAGATGTAGCGCATAACAAAGGTGAATTGCATTTCCAAATTACATATACGAAAACAAGGTATGCTTACATATAATTAAATGTGTGCCAACTTCCAGTGCTGCAAGAAATCTTAGATTTACCTAATCCGCCTAGATAGAGTAGGACCAATGACAATCACCAACACACACTCCTAATACCTTCTTCTCAGTACTCAAATAGCTTAACATAAACCTGGGAGGTGTTATTGAAGATAATGAAGGCTTCAGGGATGTAGAAATGTAACATTATAATATATAAAGTGAAGTTTCCTCACTGGAGTGGTGTTTGGGAAAATAGAGTGGGAGAAAGAAAACAGTTTAGAAATAGTGCAGAAAAACAACTCACCTAAGCTTGTCAGGTTTCTGGCCAACTCAGAACCACTGTTTTTGTCACTGCCAAAGCTAAGAGCCAGTCAGAGGTTTTGGACTCTGACACATCACTCACAAACATCTGTTAAAGTCCTAAGTTACCACCTGTCAAGTGAGTTTCTACAACTGAGCATGTGCACACTGTCCCAGTAGCAAGGTAGAATGCACTTTCTTAATTTCTATATAAAAGAGAATATATGAATGGTGTCTGAAATGTATGCAAAGAATTATTTCAGTGATTCTTATTTCAGTATCAGAATTTAATAATCTCATCAACTCTTTTGCATCTAGATTTTTGTAAGTGAGCTTGCTAAGAAAAAAAGAGACATTAATGTCTTGTGGAAAGTTGGGTTAGCTGAAACTTGTGTACACTCAGAAGAAATTGATGGCAATAAGCAGAATTCAATTAGACTAAGTTTATAATAAAAATGTGTGCACGTAAGTCTCTCTACCTGTTTTACTAGAAAGTATAATCACACTTTTCAAGTTAAACAAAACTTTCACATGGATAAGGTAAAGCATTGACAGGGCATGGAGTAGTGGAGAAAAATAATGATGAAATTGTCTTTCATTTTGACATATGAATGTATTTTGTTTAGTGCTTCACTCCCCTCCATAGCTGTATTGAACCAGGTTCTTTCGGACTTGTTCTAATAAGCACATCCTAATAAAAATAACAAAATTTGCTGAACTGAAGGGGTGAAACAATTGCAAATAATGAATACTTGGCTATTATTTTTTTTTCCCTTTTAGAACTGCCTAATAGTGTGGCTGCATGACTGCAGCCCTGTAAATAACTGCTCCTCTTGTTGTTAGAATTAAAATTATTTCCCCAATGATTTCATGTTTTTCCTGTGGAGCAGGGTCACTAAGGCATCACACATCATTGTCTGGCTGCGATCTATCATCATTTGCAATGATTTCAACATTTTAAATAAACATTACCAACTGTTCAGTTTCTTGAGTTTGCAATTTTATGTAACTAATCCCTGGCTGTTGGTGTGTTTAGGCACCAGCATTGCCAGCTCAGCCACACACGTGACATATGTGAGAGTACTCAGGGCTCTCTGCTGTGGATCAGGCTGCCCCACATCATTTAACCTGGGGCAGTGTGATACGAATCATGACAGCCCTGATCTTTCCTGGACAGGCAATGGGCATAGGTTAAATACAAAAAGTGCTGGCAAAGCTATTGAAGAGGGGTAAAAATCTCACTTAGCATCCAACGACTGTATTTTATTACAGTCATTTGGTTGGAAGGACAGAATTTGACTCACCATCAGGGATTTGACTTCTCAGCCACCCGTGCACAGTAAGCAACTATTTGCTCTTTGCAATCAGCCTGCTTCTCTTAGCTTCTATGAGTAGTCTGGAAGCACTTCTAAGCAGCAATCCATAATATTTTCAGTTTCCTGAGCTCATTAGAAGACCAACTGAATTTCCAAACCTGGAAAGGAAAAATGGCTTTGCAATATAATGCCAAAGAGAATTGCTGCACATTGAAGATGTGCAGAAAAGATGGGCACTGCCATACTTGCTGGGACCAGTGACACATAGAGTTTACAGGATAATACATATTGCTAGGTGTAAGCACTAGTTAAAGCTGTTGTTAGTAAGCTAACTTTAATTCAGGTTGATGCAATGTCCAGCTAACAATACAGATGCAGGAACCACTGTTTAAAAGCACGGGCACATGTATAAAAGATGATAAGGCGGAGGTGACTTGAATAGATGATATGTAATCATTTTGGACCTTCATATATTTTATAGACTTCTGAGTTTAGTTCCTTCAGGAATCTTTTGGTGTTTGGACCTATGTTAAGAGGGTCATAGGCATGTGACTAACCCAGCTTTAGCACCAGCTGCTGGAATGACTCATTGCAGATTTTTCCTTTTGGAGAAAATAAATGTCTCAAACTAAAAATAGCTGTTTCATTTTGATATTGCTTTTGTTTATTTTTTCTCTCGGAGCTGAAAAACTCTATTTTTCTCTATAAACACACTTTAAAGAAATTATGTGTAAGATTAAAGTTTTCAAGATTCTTGCTAAATCACCTTTTTTCTTCAGGCACATATCATTTAACTTCACTACAGCAGTCTCACTTCATGCCATTAAACATTATCTCAAGGTTTTCACTATAATAGGATTTGGCAAGTTGATGCTCAGCATAATAAGTCCCAATCTGAACCGAACATCAATATTCAGAACTTTGGGGAAAATTATGGAGCACATCAGCCTTTAAGGGGTGCTTTTAGAGAAAACAGCACAAGCATTTTATGTGCACATTTTCACCCTCTATGGATCTAAAAACTTCACGCAGAGAGAGAAAAACAAGTATGGTCATTATATGCAGGTCAGCCTTGGTAAGATTTGAATCTTGTTCTAATTACTCTAATTGGTTTCCTTTGAGGTAAGTTGGTAGGGTTGTTACAATAAGGTCAAGTTATATTCCATGCTGGAGATCTTCAGCCAAAGTTTTTCTCCACAAATAGCAATACAGGTATTGAGCAAACTACACACCTTTTCATATTTTTAAGAAATAGCAACTCTTGCCTCCATACATAATGTTCAGCGCATTATTACTATGCAATGAAACTGTAATATATTAATGGAATCTGGAAATAGTCTTGAAGTCGCATGTATTTTTCAACATATTGAAATGTGTCTCAGCATATTTTACTAGCATATGGCATTGTCATTTTCCATCAGGTGAAGAACAAGAAGCAAGGGAGGGAGACATACTTTCCTCCTACAAGCACTGTAATAACAACAGCTAAAATTAGAATAAGAGGCACTAATTGCACTGAGACTAACCCCCTTTACCAATGCTTGATTTGCTGTAGAATCACATGACCCCTGCTTCCCCAAAATCCAGATACCCATCCTAAAATACCATTTAAAATCTAGTCATGTATTAGGCACGGTCAGAGCTTTAACTTCAGTGTGAGTAAGTGAGGATTGCACCAAGGTACTCAGTACAACTTTTTCTTACATGCTACTAAATGTCTGGTGTTGACTTTGTCTCTCAAACACAGAAACAGGAGGCATCAGGTCACGTTTAATATTTATAGGTTATTATAAAAAGCTGTTTTCTATCACCAGGGAAGACTGACTCAGGCCAATTGATCCAAACCATCATTTTAATCAGTTTGCCTCTTCAGCATAGCCTCTAAAATATACTTATTTGCCATCTAGTGTAACCTTAATGGCATATTTGATTCTCTTTGCTGAGTGAAATGGTATATTGTCTTCATATATATTTATTTGAGAGAGTGTATAAGTTGGCATACATTGTTAGAAACTTGATTTTTCTACTGATGTTTTAGAGACTGAAGAATGCCGAGTTCCTTGTTCATGATTCGATCTGAGAGTTGTCTCAGACTGTATTAGGCAGAAAACTGCAATCAAACTGAAAACAACCAAGACAGAATTCTTGCATTTTTTTTAATTAATTTACTTCTGTTTCCCTAGCATACCCATCACATGTGAAAGCATGTTTAAAATATCACATATATCTGTTATTGAATAACAGTTATCAGAATTAACAGAATTTAATAAGTTTTGGCCAAAGTCATCCTTGGCCAAAATTTCAAGATAATTAGATGCTTAGATATGCTTATATACATTCATGTAGTCATACTGGGCAACTAACAATATATTTGCATGTCTAAACAAGTTTGAAAATATAACTCTATTACCTTTCAGTCTTTATAATGAGAACTTCACAACCTTTCTAACTTCTGTTTTCCACCACAAGGTAGAAAAAAAGTAAACTTTGAATTTTTCAGTTATTTCTTGGTCTTTTTACTTCAAATGAACAGCTCTATATGAATGAAATACTTTCACTATAGCAAACAGCTAGACTGAAAGAACATGTAAATAAACAAAGATCTTCCCTTCATAGTACAAACATCATACTGAGCTTTGGAAAAAATTAACACTAGCAAAAATTTGTACAAGGGTCAGTTGACCTTTAGAAGATTAAGATGTTTCCCAGTTCTTCACAAAAATAGAAGCAGGAACACTCTTGAATTCATTAAATTTTGAGATTGTTATGATACAGCATTAAACAAAAACCCAAATACAACTATTCAGCTTAGTAAGAAAATGCAAGCCTTAGTATAGTTTAGCTCCAAGTTTCATTTTAGAGAGCTGTAGTTCTGCAAACTGTTTTAAATAAGAGGATGGCTTTGTTTTCTTATTAGCCTTATTAACACATCTGAAAACTTCAAGGGAAAAATTCTGGTATTGTCCTAGAAATTTGACCTTCCCTTATAAGAATAGGATTAAAAATACAGATCTCCCTCGAATTACTGGCTTTAGAAACACATTTCTCAGAGTGAATACAGGTTGAAATGATAACCTGATTTCAAAATATAGCTCAGCCTAACTATTGCTTATTGTATTGTTGGGCATGTATGAGCAAGTGGGGGAAAGAACACAGATGGATCGACCAAGCATCTGCTGTGTGATTTAATACTTAAGCGATTGTGAAGTGTTTAACTCATCTGTTAGCAGGAAGGTTTTAACACAACATTCCCTTGAACTGACAGATTACTCCAACTGCCATTGAGAAAAATGGTGTCATTCTTCCATGTTTCATTCCTAGAGTTCTTAAAGAACCATGTGTAGGACTGACATTCTTTGGTTATGTTAGCTGGATTTACTATCCACCTAAGGTATAAAACTAATGTATTACATCTCATGTTAAACAAGGCCATTTATTGTTTTTCCCATATAAATAAATGATTTAGCACTTTCTCAGAGCCATCAGGCAAGTAGAAGCACTTACTATGACAGATAATGCAAAATTGAATTTCTAAGGCAGTTTTTTGTTTGTTTTTTCTTGAAGATAAGCCGGGTAGCATGTTGAGATGAAATTTAGGGTGCAGAAAAAAATGAATAACAACAAAACCCTCCTATTTCATGACAAAAATAAGTTAGTTTTTATTAATAGAATTCAGGAGAACATTTCTCCCATAGGCCTATCATTTAATTATTATGATGTTAATATATTTCTATTTCATTTTGCTTGTTTCTTTTCTCATGTTTATCACCACAGATCCTCAACATCTTCAATTTCTTATATCATTACATACAATTTGCTATTCATATTCTCCTACTCCAAAAAGCACTTGTAATTTTGCTTGGTTGGTGATTAGGCTGCTACTAGTTTGATGAAGAGGAAGGTACTTCTATGCATTTCTGTATCAGAAGACAAACCAAAAAATACACACCTTTATTCTGATGCAAAAAGACAACAAGATTTCTGACAGTTCTTGCAGAATACCTCACAGTACTGACGCCCACTCCCCCTGTAGGACAGTCTTTCCTATTATTCTCCATTGTGCAAGAAAAAATTAGCTATTGGCTACAGTCATTGTCTCTGTTCTTTGACTCTTTTTTACTTTAACCCGCAGACAGACTACTAGCTCTACCAGAAGCCAATTCTGAGACAACATATGATCTAGTGTTGCAATAGCCTTTCTCTGAGTGGGATGTTGGACTAGATGACCTCTAATGGTCCCTTCCAACTCTATTTGGAAGACATGGACCTGTTGGAGAAGGTCCAGAGGAGGGCCATGAAGATGATCAGAGGGCTGGAACACCTCTTCTATGAAGAAAGGCTGAGAGAGTTGAGGTTGTTTAGACTGGAGAAGAGATGGCTCTGGGGACACCTTATTGCGGCCTTTCAATACTTAAAGTGGGCTTATAAGAAAGATGGGGACAAACTTTTTATTGGGCCTGTAGCGTTAGGACAAGGGGTAATGGTTTTAAGCTGAAAGAGGATAGATTTAGATTGGACGTAAGGAAAAAATTTTTTACGCTGAGGGTGGTGAAACACTGGCACAGGTTTCCCAGAGAGGTGGTGGATGCCCCATCCCTGAAAACATTCCAGGTCAGGTTGGACGGGGCTCTGAGCAACCTGATCTAGTTGAAGATGTCCCTGCCCATGGCAGGGGGGTTGGACTAGATGACCTTTGGAGGTCCTTCCAACCCAAACCATTCTATGATTCTATATTTCTATGATTACATATATTATATATATATAAGGAGACTAAGTATCATTGAGAGATGTGTTCAAGTGCTCTATTCTGGATCATTATTGAGTGGGATGTAATGGAGCTATTTGTTTAGCTAGCTAAAAGTGATAGAAATTTATTCACAAGTGCTACTTTGAGGGAACTTAAGAAGAAAATCAAGACTGTTCCTTGACTACAGACTGTTTGGTCAATAGCAGGACCCTGTCCTCAGTCACTGACTACAGCCTATTTAAAATGCACTCTAGTTTTTCAGGTTCATCTCCTACAACCTGTTTTTCATCTATAAACTGATATGTCCTTGATAATCACAATAGAATTAAGACCACATGTAATGGACAAGTGCAAATTAAAGATCAGCATAGATAGTGCAGGTAGTGTAATTATGCAGATAATTCAAACTGAAAATTGAGAGACATAGAGGCTACTGCTCAAATCCAGAAAGTGCTATGTATATGTATGTAGGCTGAGAAAACAAAATATTTTTATCTTTATAATTCTCCTTCCATTCTTTTGTAGCAAAGCATTAGAGTCTGTGCTGGTTTTGGCTGGGGTAGATTTATTTTTCTTCATAGTAGCTGGTATGGGGCTATGTTTTGGATTTGTGATGAAAACAGTGGTGATAACACAGGGATGTTTTAGTTACTGCCGAGCAGTGCTTACACAGAGTCAAGGCCTTTTCTGCTCTTCACCCCACCCCACCAGCGAGTAGGCTGGGGGTGCATAAGAACTTGGGAGGGGACACAGCTGGGACAGCTGGCCCCAACTGACCAATGGGATATCCCATACCATATGACATCATGCTCAGCATATAAAGCTGGCGGAAGAAGAAGGAACAAGGGGACGTCTGGAGTGATGACCTTTGTCTTCCTAAGTAACCGTTACGCGTGATGGAGCCCTGCTTTCCTGGAGATGGCTGAACACCGGCCTGCCGATGGGAAGTAGTGAATGAATTCCTTGTTTTGTTTTGCTTGCGTGCGCAGCTTTTGCTTTCCCTATTAAACTGTCTTTATCTCAACCCACGAGTTTTCTCACTTTTACTCTTCTGATTCTCTCCCCCATCCCACTGTGGGTGGGAGTAAGAGAGCAGCTGTGTGGTGCTTAGTTGCTAGCTGGGGTTAAACCATGACAATATCCTAAGCAGAAACAGTAACATCTACAAGCCAAGTGTGTGTAGCTCTTCAGGTCATCAAATAGAAGAGATGCTAATTATTAATTCAAATTTATCCCACCAACTCAAGACACATTGACATAAAAACTTTAAAACAACATCAGAAGCAAATCACTTTACCTATGCTTGGTACAAGCTTATCCATGAGTGACTTTATTGTGCTATAAATCTCCAGTTTTGAAAACTTTCAAGAATCTGCTCTGTCCTATCTCATTAAATGCAATTGAGATATTAAAAAAAAATGAAATCAAGTAGCATCATGAATCTTCTTTTCATTCATGCCTCCTCCACACAAAAGAATAGCCTGGCAATTTTTCCTAAAGTGATCAACCAGCCAGTCTCAGAACAGCATTTTTACAAGAGTGAGTAATATTTATCAGGACAAACAACTTTGCCCAGTAAAGTTCCTCATGTTCTGTAAAAGTGTTGGTGCTGGATACTTGATGGTCTCTTAAAACAATTGATAAAAACTTAAGGACAATTACACTCTGAAGGAGTGTTCCCACAGGTCTCATAGAAACAAGAGAACTGGAACAATACAGATCCATTAAAATGTAATTTCCTGACACCCTTTCAAGCAACAGTGCTGCGTTTACATACAGACACTTTCTAGAGGGCTCCTGAGACCTCACAAGAATGTTGTCTCTACTGATATTTTTGTAAGTGTATATTTGAAACCAAATCCACCTGCAAACCCACCATTTCAGAATCTTGAGTCTTCAAGGTGGGCTCTGGATGCCAAATGAGTTGCTTAGGGTAGCTCGAAGGGCAGTTCAGTTATAACTGCATGTCATGGGCTAGGTGGCCCTGTGTGGGGACTCATTTTGGCCTCAGCAGCATCAGATTGGCAATACTTCCTCAAGTTAAGGCACACTAATTTAGATATCTGATGACTTTAGCAAAGCTTTTATCATTTTATGGTTTTCACGCTAATGAGTACAAATAGTTAGCACGTTGTAGTCCTTAATCAGTATCTTGGAAATCCAAATTCTATTAGACTAGGGAGTCAAAGACTGCTGCTGATACCAAAAGCATAAAACGTATATGAAGCATGCTAAAGAGGATGTGGAAATGTTAATACACTTAGACTTTTTATAAAAGGCTGCCAAAGTTAAGATAAATGGCCAAAATTATTTCCTAGCACTTCCTCAAAAAAGAAAAAAAAGGATGCCAAGAGAAGAAGAATCAAAGGAAATGGCCATATGTGTTAAAGGGTTGAATTTGTGCTTGCACATCTAGAATAAAACACAAAATAAGATTAAATGGGCTAGAGAACCACTGAAGATAAAATTTAGGTTAAGGTTAAATTTAGTTTGTCAAGAGACAGATGATTAGTACATTTACTTATCAAATTTGTAATAATGAAGTTTTCTGTCAGTGATTAGATCATAAAAATTCCAATCTGCAGTTGTAATGAGATACTCACTTTCTTATGGCTTAACAGCTGAAGCTTGGACAAGATTAAGCCTTCATAAGCAGACTACCCATGTGTGTTTCTTAATATTTAAACCTTATAGGAATAACCTTATTAAAATTCTGTATATTTACACAATTTCAAGGTTTGTAGGTTTCTTTCATGAAGTATTTGTATTACTTATTTTACTCATTTAATGTTTCCATAATTAGTACTTTGAGAAAAATCCTTGACTTTCAGAAAACCTTCACATGAACTTCCTAACCAAAATCCGAGCCCTGTAGCTGAGGAAAAATGAGTTTGCCATTACTGGTAAGAGGCCACAGACTTTGTATTAACTCAACGATACAGGTTCTCCAGATTTTTCCACAATGCTCTTGGCTTGAGCTGATTTTAGCATGTCACAGCTGTGACAGCAATTGTCTAGAGGTCAGATAGCTATATCCTAAATTGTTTTAGCTTTAGTTTAGTTGTGTGCAATTGTGCAGTGCAATGCCTACTGCTAACTAATAGGTAATGATAACAAGTAGTTATTCTGTGTAGTGTGAACTGCCTATGATTCTAGAATAAAAATGTAGCACAGTATAGCAACAGACAGATACCAAAAAACCCAGGACTGCAAACACGAATGGCAGTGGTCAATTAGTGGGCACTGTAGGAGTGCAACCATGTGTGTCTGGTAAAACGTTTTTTAAGGACAATAAAAAGAATAGAAAAGCAAGCAAAATATGAAGTTGGGAATCACTGGAGATAAAGGAAGCAAGCATATTGCTTTAGATAGTGTTTAAAAATAATCCAAGCAGATCCCAGGTTGAGGAATGCCAGTGTCACACCCCTCCCTGCAAAGAACTCGGGACGCTGATCACTTCTTGAAAACCTCCACCGTCCCCTTGAGGGGGCTGTGGCAAGAGGGGGAAAGAGGATAGGTGAGCGGAACAGCAGGGGAAAGGGGTAGGGACCAGAAAGTTTGCATACATCAGCCCTAACTGTATTGTTAAGTGTTAGCACTATCGTAACTGAGCCAAAAATAACTTTAGTTAGACTGTTCAGATTTTAATTAGACTAATGATGGATTCTTGGCTCCACCTGGGAAGCTTAGTCTTCATCAAGATTTTCAGTGTAACAGGATTCATTTTAGGCAATTTGCTTTTCCTCTGTAATTCAGATTTCATCCTCTCCCCCTTTCTTCCATCTTTTCCCTTCAAAATGTATGAAACTGAAGCAGGAAGAAAAACAGGCACTTTGCAGAATATTCCCTTAATTCCTGTAGATATTTTTTAATGTTTTCAAGTTATGCAATATTGAAAAATGTTGTGAATACAGTAACATAGTTTTTAATGTTCGTTAAAAAAATAACCCACAATTCCCCAACAAACTGAAACCTTCAATTTCTTGTAGCATTTTTGGGGAAAATAAGTGTACCAACTTGACTGTTCCCCAAGCAGTTCCATAGTGTGTTGCATGACAAAAAGAAGTTACCAAAATTGTAATTTAATCAGTTCATCATTTTATAAAAGCTAGTGTGATATGGCTCTGTTTACCAACAAGCAAGTACTTTGCTTTCATGAGGAAGGCAATTAACCACTGAAATGTCTGACATATTGTTCCATTAAAGTCTATGAAGTCAGAAGAAGGAATTCAGTAAAATATCTCCATTTGTTCCATGGAGAATACACTGACATGGAGGTCGTCTCACAATGCTAAGAGAACAAAACAGCTCTCTGCTGGTGGGCAGCCAAGAGCAGAGGGACTCCTCCTGTGGCTTGATGCCAATCCGATGTCTCCCACATTGTGCTCTAGCTATTAATATCAGACAGAAAGTCAAGGCCAGGGCAGCCCTATGTCAGAAAGTACTCGCGTCACTGCAGCTGCTGGCATCGGTGAAGGAGGATGGAGCGAAGTCAGGCTGTGCAGACCTGTGCTAAGGGCCAGCCTGGGCAGCAGCTAAACCAGAAACCAGACATTGCAAAGGGAGCTTGCAGCCAGCTCTGCATTCCTCCACAAAGTCTTACCATTGTCCCCAGAGGCGCAGTCAAGAACTGAATCCGAAGTCTCCTGGTGCAGTGTATTTCCTTGCCCAGGATATTGACTCTTTTGGTTTGCGTAGTACCTTTTTTTCCCAAAACTACAAACACAGATTTCCTTAGGAGTCATGCTCAATAGGCGTTCTTGTTTGTATTACACTGCACATGCACTGGGACAGGAAACCACATCACTTCCAATGCATTGATAACAAAAAATAATGAAAAGATTCATTCTGCGCAATGAGGTGTAACTTTGTACGTCAATGAGTGATTGTTAACAGATAAAAGCTTCACTTGACTCAAAAATTTTCACCATTCTTTGTACTTATGGAAAATAAATGTCATTTCCCTTACTTGAAATGGATCTGTAAACACTGGGGGAGTGTTCCTAATGCCTAAACATAGGCTTAAACACCATCTGAGTTGCCCTAATGAACTGTGGCCTCCAGATGCTGCCTGTATGCCCTACATTATGCCCACAGCATACCTGCCAGGCCTGTGAAGAGGTCTTGGACACCCTAGAGTATCTCAATTGGAAAGAGATGGGTTTCCATGGTTGGGAATGGCATCCTGCCCCACAGTCTGCTAATGCCCTCCTCAGAGCAAAGAGGTCTCTGTTACAGAGAGAAAACAATGGATAAACATCTCTCCTCTGTACTGTGATTATCAGGTGTATAAAATCTCTCTTAAGCATACGTAAGGTAGCATTCCTGTTTATCATGAGAATTACAATGCTGTGTTAATCATGTTCGCTACACTCACGGTGTCTCCATAAGAAATCATCATTTTCTGGGAAAAAAAGTTATTTGTAGATCCATCTGTATTGGGTCTGGCTGAGGTGGAGTTAACGTTCCCCACAGAAGTCTTCATAGTGCTGTGCTTTGTAGCTGGGAAGGTGTTGATAACAAACCAATGTTTCGGCTGTTGCTGAGCAGTGCTCAAACAGCAACAAGGCTCTCTCTCCAACCCCCACCCGAGCAAAGGCCAGTAGGCTGGGGGTGGGCAAGATGTTAGGAGGGGACACAGCTGGGACAGCTGACCCAAACTGATCAAAAGGATATTCCACACTATATGATGTCATGCTCAGCAATAAAAGCTAAGAGAAAGGAGGAGGGGGGGCATTCATTATTAAGGTGTTTGTCTCCCGAAGCAACCGCTAGGCGTACTGAAGCCGTACACGAAATGTCTGGATATTGCCTGCTGATGGGAAGCAGAGAATATATCTTTTTATTTTCCTTTGCCTCTGCACACAGCTTTTGCTGTTCTTTATTAAACTGCTTTTATCTTGACCCACGGGGTTTTCATCTTATTTTCTCCCCCTGGGCCGCTGAGGAGGTGGGGTGAGAGAGTAGCTTGGTGGGCACCTGGCAGCCAGCCAAGGTCAAACCACCACAGCATCTTTGCATAAAACCTATTTCCATAAGAAAACTTTAGTTTTTTTCAGTTTATTTCCCTACATATTCATATTTTGCTGTGTGGTTGGGGTTACTGAAGAAAATGAAATTGAAAACTTTCTTTGCCACAGACTCAGTACAAACTGAAAACATGGCATTGGTAAATGAAGACATATTCTTCAATGGACCAGGGACTATGCAGGTTAGCAATCTGGGACACAAGTGGTAAAGGTGCCATGTAGCCACGTTTTGAGCAGTGGGCAGCTTGACTGACATAGGACCTGACTTCTTGGGATATGTCTGTGATATGCAGCAGAAAAAAATAAAAAAAAAACCCAAGTAAAAAACCCTAGAAGTTTGCCAGTGGTTGCTGGCAAAGTTAGTAAGGTTGGTGGTGTTATACTGTTGGGAGTAGGGTAGGAACAAGACCTTACTCTTAGTAGTTATCCAGTGTGTGCTCTCAGTACTGGCACTTTCTTTAGGCTAAGACCAATCTGAACCAAACAAGTCCACTGGGAAGGACCACAAAACCAATTGTCCAGAGACCAGCTTCTGTCATATCACATAGGCAGGAAGCCTATGTGATATGACAGACATTACCTTAATTGCCTCTCTGTTTGCAAAGCCACGTTCTGCTAAGTCGTCCTTGCTGACTGTTTGCCTCTGCTTTATTATTGCATCAATCATCCAAAAATGAGGCTGTTTGGTTACAAGTAGAGCATGACAACACTATATGGCTAGGCTAAGGCCTTATATCATTCAAGAGGAAAAATCAAAACTCTTATTTTATGTGAATGGTGTGTCCAATTGCACAGCTGTTTAAGAGGTACAAGGAGCCATGTGGGTTACCTGCCCCAGTAAAGTCCCGTGTGGAGGTAAGTAGTCCTTACCTCCTCACTGGAGGTTTCTCCCATCCCATTACCTCACACAGTAGACCAGTGTAAAGGAAAGAAGTTTCCAAAAGATCTATCAGCTTCGTTCCTTTGCTAATAACAGGAAGGATGAGGACTTGAGCCAGTTACAGCTGAGTCAGAGTCTGTCCTGCCCTTCTCTACGCTGTGCTCCTGCTCGTCCTCTCACCCAAGCTGGAGTCAAGGGAAACTTCTGTGTCTTGGGGCAAACAATTTAGTGACTGGAGAAGTGACCCTGGGTTAAGAGATTCATTCCAAGTCTATGACTGTGAAGACCTATGGGGTACCCACTACTGCTGCAGTCAGATCACTCCTAACCCTCCCAGTGCCAGACAGCCTTTGTGTGATGGGAGTGCACCCTCCTGAGACCCTCCTTAAGAAGCCAGAAGTGAATGAACACAATGAAGCAGAATATCAGCAAAATCTTTATTAGAAGTGGGAGTACAGAGAAACTGTATTCTAAGCAGTAAATACACAGAGGAGCAGAGAGCTAGCCAGTGAGGAACAGGACAGCTCTTGCAAGGGTAGGAGGTTGTACAGAAAAAGGTCTGGAAACTTTGGAGACAACAGCACAGGGGAGAAGATGGGCAAACATACAAGGAGGCAGGAATGAAGTGGGAGAAGAGGGGGAAAAAACAAGCTGTCCAGAGACAGATATTAAACTACTTAAAGGTGACACCAAAGGTGCCCACGCAAAGGTTTTCTCATCGAAGTTCCTCTCTTATTTTATGCTTTTAAAGTTAACACCCCATAGTGGTACCACTTAGTCAGACACGTTAAACAGAGAAGCCAGTGTCTGCTGAACAATGTGGTTATTTGCTGTTCATAGTGAAAGATTTTCTCTGGAAAATTAAGTGGCCGAGTCCTTTTCTCTCCAAGTGTACCTTGGAGTAGGTACAGGACTGTAGAAGTGTTGGATTGCTTTTCGTCTTCCAGAAAAGATTTTCTTTTGTATAATTTAAGATCCAAAGACTTTATCTGTAGCTGAACAAAACTTTCAATAAAACATTGTTCAACCAAACTTCCCAGTATTTAACTCAGATCAGAGTTTTAGAAATCATCATCCTTATGTCTGAAGCAAAAAAAGACAGGAACATTGTTTAAAACACAGGGCTGTAATTTCCCAAAACGAGTTGTATAGGAGAGGTTTTATTCTGTAAAGCAAAATGACTTGTGGTTGGAAAGCTAGCTCATAGCTACTAACAGGGGAGACACTGGGGACTGTTAATATGTATAATTAATGTCAAATTAATTTCAAAAAAATAATATATGAAACTTGAAATGCATACACAAGTCCCATCCTTTCCATCTACCCCTCAGCTGTAATTTTTTTAGGACAAGATTTGTCTCTGTATATTGCTCCTAACATTTTGGCAGCTGCTGCAATATAATCAATCATTACACAGTGGAATATATAGAAAGGTGGGCAAGAAGACAAGGGAAAAATGGTCTGGTACTGAGTTAGGATCGGAAGCTGGGGGTGGTGGAGAATTCATCTCACCCGATATTCAATATATACAATAGAGATGTCTCCATTTGAGCCCGTCACTCCGTGTTGTCTCTGCAGCCAAAAGAGAGGAAGAGACACCCCAAGAAGGGTTCATATCACTCTAACCAAAGCATTTAATGTAGGCAAATCTGAAAAATGGTTAATCTGACCTACTTCTCTCCACTGACTATAAAAGGAGCCACCCCTGCAGGTGACTTTGGATTCAGAGGACTGCATTTTAGACACCTAAAGGAGAACTCAGACATGGCGACAGTCCCCAGGCAGGTTTATGGCTAAATTTATGTTAAAATTCTCATTAGTCTTCACTCACTTTTCTCAATACATTAATAACCCACATTAAAAATCCAGTGGCATTCTCACCTGATCATTCACATCCATTCACATCCTTTCCTATGCAGATCATTGTTATCAAACAACTGTAATTAGCATGCAGGAAACAAAATGATGAGTTTCTTAGAGATCAGCTTGTTTTCACATTTTTTTGCTTTGCCAGAGTAAAACAGGCAAATTAAGGAGTTCCCACAGGATCAGCTGATGCATTAATGGAAAATCATATGGCCTGTGTTACCAGTGAACATCAAAGAGAAATGCAGAAAGGGACATACTCCCACGGTCACATGGAGGTACAAGAAGCCAAAGTCAGCAGGACAGTCCCTGCTTCTTAGGAAAGTACATCTGCCCCTCCAATTGTGCAACAAACAAGCATTTGATATGTTTTTTACATTAGGATTTTTTCCTCTTCCTTGACATCTTTAGAAAGTGGTCAGACTTAGGAAAAAGTTATCCATCCCTTCATTTCATGCCCACTCCTTATGTGACTGAACAACCTAGTACTTCACAGAGAAACCTGTGTTTTTTCTGCTGTGACAGTTTAATAATTATCCCTTTCAAAACAGGATGCTCTGCTCATTACCACTCTGTGTGCTTAGTCTGACTAAAGCCAGCAGTGAATTTTTCATTCTCTGAGAGGAGCTCTGTGAGACATTACTGTTCGGTTTGGTACGAAGGAGTACCATGCCACCAAAACAGAGACTACCTGTTACCTGATAAGCATTTGCCACTAAACTAAAGTCAAATCCTTTCTGGATTAGTCTTTAAACAAATATCACTGCCAGAAGAAAAACAGTAAAGTGGGAGGAATCTTTCTCCTTTGTGTGCTCAGCTACACCAGTTAGTTCAAATGGGAAGTTCTTTCCTAAACACTAACGCCCATTTACCACTTACTTAAGAGAATTGAAAGTAAATAAGCAAACAGTGAAGATATTCTTAATTTATATGATGATATCATTTAGTCTCATCTGGGACTTGAATTGCCCTGTGCTAACCATTATACAGATGTATATAAGACAAGGCAGAGAAAGTCTGGTCTACAGGTTGGATATTGTCTGTGACATTGGCTTATCTGGCCCTTGGCCTGCCTCTGCCATATTTTCTTCCAAGCTGCATGTGTAGTATAGTCATAAAAGTAGGTTGCATCACATGACATATTCTTTCATGGGACCAGAAACAGTTAAGAAGGCATGCCACCTATGCAAAACTTCAGATGAACCCAAACCCAAGCTTTTTGATAGGTTGTCACATAAAACCAACCTGAGACACCGCATAACTGCATGTGTGGAGGGCCATGCCTCAGCAGAGCTTCCTTCCAGGACAGACCTGCAACCTCCTTGGCAGCTGGTAAAGTGGTCCTCTCCATCCTCTGACTGCCTCGTCTGGGTAAATCTAACCTTGCATCCCTTTTGGGGGTTTTGAAGAGAACAGAACTTGTTGTTCTTCTCTCACTTGGTTTTCTCTTCTACCTCTTTTCCTCTTCTTTCATTTAACAGGAATTCAACTTGAGGAATGGCAATGACTCCAGCTGCAATGATTCACACTTCCCAACTCCCCAGCTCTTTGCTGAGTTCCTTTAGCCTCCATGGGACTTCCTCAAGTTTACATGACTATCATAGTCCTTATAGAAGACTTACAAGTCCTTCTGGCTTGACTGGCTTTTTTCCAGATTACAACTTAGACTTTTATAGTAACTTATAGGCCACATATTAGAAGAAATACCAATGTACTTATGTCTTACTCGGTTTATAATTTCCGTTTTGATAAAGGCTTCTCACAGAGACCACACATTGCATATTAATAACACAAATGGCAGACTTGGCCCTTGAAGTTTCTAAACTACTTTTCTGTTCTCTCTTCCCTATTAGGCAAGCACTTTGGTGAATCCAGCCATTTCAGACAGATTTACTCCTGGTCACATAGATAAAGATGATGGCAGGGTGTACTTCCAGAGTGCCAGAGAAGCTACATAGCCTGTCATACATAAATCCTGATGAACAATATTTTGAATTAGGTTCTTTCATCATTTAATGAAAGAAAAAATAAAGGTAAAGAAAAAAAAAGTTAAGTAGCCTTTCAGAGTCTGGATTTCTAACCTATCAGACATAGGCTAGACTTTTCAGACTCTGTTTCTCCCTTCACTATTCCTGCTCAGAGTCATGCAATTTTACTATATTTTCCTAACAGAAGTGTCCTAGTGTCCACTTGCTGTAGAACTAAGTTTTCTCTGCAGCTCGGCTTCCTCACACAACCTCTTCCCATGTATTTCACAATGCGCTGCCAAAATGGCATGTATTTAATGGATTTTGAGAACTTCTCCCTGAATACAAGTCAGCCTCAAAAACTGAAGCTTCTGCTCTCATAATGGACAACACAGACAACATGAATGGTTCCTCACTTCAAAAATCTTTTGATTTAAAAGCCACTCTCTCAAATACATTATTTTCATAGTTACAAGCTCAAGTAAAATGTTCTGCTCCTCTTAAAATACAGCAGACCACTCCAATCCTGCATGCTTTAAAATATGCATTTCAAATACCTTATAATTAGCCTTATACTTAGTGGGGGATTTTTTTAGCCAGACACAGGTACAACAGGTAGCTTCATGCTTTAATGTTTTCACCTGATTACAGCTTTATCAAGCTTTAAAGATCCAGATTGATATCTTCTGTTTCAGAGTGAATGGATCTGTCAGTGTCCACAAAACATTGCCATTTCTTAGAGGATAAAGTCAAAGTCTTGTTCTGATCAATGCAGTTTCACTTCAAGATTTTGTCATTTTGTCATTTTGTACCAGACCCTTTGAACTGATAATGTTAGCTAGGACAGGTTGAGTTGCCTCAGTTTTAAGTATGCATATTTTACAGATTTGGGAATATAAAGGAAGATGTAAAAACCCATGCATAAGGTGGTGAAGAAAAAAAAATCACAGTCAGTGCAGCATTATTCTTTCTCTGAAGTCCCTGCCCTGAATATGCTTCATCCCTCCAAGTCCCCTCTGCTGACCAGGTTGTGGCCTTTTTACGAATGCTGAGCAACTGAGTGTGCTTCAGCCCGAGGGCACCCCACCTCAGGGACTGTCCCTCAGTATCAGTCATAGAATCATAGAATCATACTGTCTTGTAAATTATAGAGAATTATTTCTCTTCAACATCCAATGATTCTTCCACAGAGTTGCTACAAAATGTAAATACTTATACCCAACCTAAGGCAGTTCTTACTGAGTTAGCAGCCAAACAGTCAAACTGTATCCAAGATAAAGATTAAGCTAAAATTAGATGTCTCTACATGGGCTTGTTAAGTAGGCATCTAAAACTCCATTATCATCAAAGATCATTGAAACCAAGGTCTCGATTCATTTAATGACAGTGTCCAGCATTACTTGAGATCCCCTACTCTATCCCATCTGCATTATAATAGAATCGTAGAACATTTTGGGTTTGAAGGGACCTTTAAAGGTCATCTAGTCCAACCCCCCTGCAATGAGCAGGGACATCTTCAACTAGATCAAGTTGCTCAGAGCCCCCTCCAACCTGACCTGGAATGTTGCCAGGGATGGGGCATCCACCACCTCTCTGGGAAACCTGTGCCAGTGGTTCACCACCCTCAGCGTAAAAAATGTCTTCCTTATATCTAGTCTAAATCTACCCCCCTTTAGTTTAAAGCCATTCCCCCTTGTCCTGTCGCAACAGGCCCTGCTAAAAAGTTTGCCACCATCTTTTTTAGAAGCCCCCTTTAAGTATTGATAGGCTGCAAGAAGGTCTCCCCGAAGCCTTCACTTCCCTAGGCTGAACAACCCCAACTCTCTCAGCCTTTCTTCATAGCAGAGGTGTTCCATCCCCCTGATCATTTTCATGGCCCTCCTCTGGACCCACTCCAACAGGTCCGTGTCTTTCTTCTGCTGAGGGCTCCAGAGCTGGACGCAGTACTCCAGGTGGGGTCTCACCAGAGCAGAGTAGAGGGGCAGAATCCCCTCCCTCGACCTGCTGGCCACGCTGCTTTTGATGCAGCCCAGGATACGGTTGGCCTTCTGGGCTGTGAGCGCACATTGCTGGCTCATGTCCAGCTTTTCATCCACCAGTACCCCCAAGTCCTTCTCGGCAGGGCTGCTCTCAATCCCTTCATCCCCCAGCCTGTATTGATACCGGGGGTTGCCCCGACCCAGGTGCAGGACCTTGCCCTTGGCCTTGTTGAACCTCACGAGGTTCACACGGGCCCAGTTCTCAAGCTTGTCCAGGTCCCTCTGGATGGCATCCCGTCCTTCTGGCGTGTCAACCACACCACTGAGCTTGGTGTCATCTGCAGACTTGCTGAGGGTGAACTCGATCCTGCTGTCTGTGTCATTGATGAAGATATTAAACAGTACCAGTCCCAGTATGGACCCCTGCGGGACACCACTCCTCACCAACCTCCATCTGGACGTTGAGCCGTTGACCACTACCCTCTGCATGCAACCATCTAACCAATTCCTCACCCACCGGACAGTCCACCCATCAAATCCATACCTCTCCAGTTTAGAGAGAAGGGTGTTGTGGGGGACCGTGTCAAAGGCCTTACAGAGGTCCAGACAGACAGCATCTGTAGCCTTCCCATGTCCACTGATGTAGTCACTCCATCATAGAAGGCCACTAGGTTGGTCAGGCAGGACTTGCCCTTGCTGAAGCCATGCTGGCTGTCTCGAATCACCTCCCTATCCTCCATGTGCCTTAGCATAGCTTCCAGGAGGATCTGTTCCATGATCTTCCCAGGCACACAGGTGAGACTGACTGGCCTGTAGTTCCCCAAGTCTTCCTTTTTTTCCCTTTTTAAAAATGGGGGTTATGTTTCCCCTTTTCCAGTCAGTGGGAACTTCACCGGACTGCCACGACTTCTCAGATATGATTGATAGTGGCTTAGCAACTTCATCTGCCAGTTCCTTCAGGACCCATGGATGGATTTCATCTGGTCCCCTGGACTTGTGCACCTTCAGGTGCCTTAGATGGTCTCGAACCTGATGTTGTCCCACAGTGGGTGGCTCTTCATTCTCCCAGTCCCCGCCTTTGCCTTCTGTGGCTTGGGCGGTGAGGTTCAAGCACTTGCTGGTGAAGACCGAGGCAAAAAAGTCACTGAGTACCTCCGCCTTCTCCATGTCCCAGGTAACCAGGTCTCCCGTTTCGTTCCGGAGAGGGCCAACATTTTCCCTCGTCTTCCTTTTATCCCCAACGTACCTATAGAATCTTTTCTTGTTGCCCTTGACGTCCCTGGCCAGGTTTAATTCTATCAGGGCTTTAGCTTTCCTAACCTGATCCCTGGCTGCTCAGACAATTTCTCTGTATTCCTCCCAGGCTACCTGTCCTTGCTTCCACCCTCTGTAGGCTTCCTTTTTGTGTTTGAGTTTGTCCAGGAGCTCCTTGTTCATCCATGCAGGCCTCCTGGCATTTTTGCCTGACTTCCTCTTTGTTGGGATGCATGGCTCCTGAGCTTGGAGGAGGTGATCCTTGAATATTACCCAGCTTTCTTGGGCCCCTCTTCCCTCCAGGGCTTTGTCCCATGGCACTCTACCAAGCAGCTCCCCGAAGAGGCCAAAGTCTGCTCTCCTGAAGTCCAGGGTAGTGAGCTTGCTGTGCGCCCTCCTCGGTGCCCTAAGGATCTTGAACGCCACCATTTCATGGTCACTGCAGCCCAGGCTGCCCTTGAGCTTCACATTCCCCACCAGCCCCTCCTTGTTGGTGAGAACAAAGTTCAGCATAGCACCTCTCCTCGTTGGCTCCTCTACCACTTGGAGAAGGAAGTTATCATTGACGCATTCCAGGAACCTCCCGGATTGCTTATGCCCTGCCGTATTATCCCTCCAACAGATGTCAGGGTGGTTGAAGTCCCCCATGAAGATCAGGGCTTGTGAATGTGAGGCTGCTCCTATCTGTCTATAGAGGGCCTCATCCGCTCGGTCTTCCTGGTCAGGTGGCCTGTAGCAGACCCCCACCATAATGTCACCTGTCCCTGCCTTCCCTGTAATTCTGACCCATAAGCTCTCGGTCGGCTCCTCATCCATCCCCAGGCTGAGCTCCATGCACTCCAGCTGGTCATTGACATAGAGGGCGACACCCCTCCTCGTCTCCCCTGCCTGTCCTTCCTAAAGAGCCTGTATCCCTCCATCCCAACACTCCAGTCATAGGAGCCATCCCACCACGTCTCTGTGATGCCAATAAGGTCGTAGCCCTGCAGGCGTGCGCACGTCTCTAACTCCTCTTGTTTATTCCCCATGCTACGTGTGTTTGCATAGAGGCATTTAAGTTGGGCCCCCGATGAAGCTGTCTTACTGGCTGGAGTTCCTTTGTGCTGCTCTTCAGGCGCTCTCCTGATGACCTGTGCTCCTTCTCCAGGCTCTGGGTATCTATTGCTGGCCCTGGCATCAAACTGGTAGGAGTGGGATGGATTGAGGTTCCCCTCCCCCAGCATCTCTAGTTTAAAGCCCTCTTCACCAGCTTGGCAAGACTGTGACCGACAATGCTCTTCCCCTTCTCTGACAGATGGACCCCGTCAACCCCCAGTAGACCAGGTTTCTCAAAGCGAGTCCCATGGTCTAAGTAGCCAAACCCCTGGCTGTGGCACCAGTCCCATCACCACTTGTTGACTCACCAGATTCGACTGGCCCTTTCAAACCCCTTCCCTTTGACTGGCAGGATTGATGAAAAAACTACCTGTGCTCCTGAGTCCCTTCCCACTGCTCCCAGGGCTCCGTAGTCCTTCTTGATAGTCCTCAGACTGCTCCTGGCTGTGTCACTGGTGCCCACGTGAAACAGCAGTAGCGGATAATAGTCAGTGGACCGTACGAGGCTTGGTAGCCTCTCGGTGACATCCCTGATGCGAGCTCCCGGTAAGCAGCACACCTCTCTAGAGAGTGCGTCCAGTCGGCAAATGGGTGCCTCCGTACCTCTCAGAAGAGAGTCGCCTACTACTATCACCTATTGCCTAGCTGATAATGCATTCGGGTGAGGTGGAGTCTCTGCCTGTTCCCCACTGCCCCTTCTTCAGCCAAATTCCAACCTTTCCACTTGGCACAAGGAGATGATGGAGCCACTCAAGTCATACAAAGAGCCCTTAGGAACCAGAAGAAAAGGGACCTAAAAATTTGGTGAGGAACTGAAAATGGAGATGGGAAGAAGAAAGGGAAACTCTAGGCAGGAACTGAAGAGGTAGAAGAAAATCTAGGCAGAAGCAGGGAGGAAAGACACAAAAGTATTTATCTACCGCAAAACTTGCAATTGAACTTGTCATTTTCAAATCTCCACACTCTCTTCTGTGCTAGAAGATTGTCAGCAGTTTTGCAGCTAATGTGCCTCCGTGGCAGACAGCCAAAATACTAGGAAAACACAGAAGGTTAATTTGATCTTCCAAAGTCAACCTTGCTGATACCTCATCTATGGACAGCATTGTCCCATGTGAAAATTTCTTTTTCTCTTTTTTCTTTTTTTCTGTTCCTTTTTTTTTTAAAAAAAAAGGTAACTACATCCAAAAAAACCATGAAAACATTGCAAAGGGAGCCATTCAAATGTAAAATCTAAGTTCAGTCCTCATGCAAACATTCAGACAGAAGACAGAAGAGAGTTGCAGGTTTCAAAATCATTATAGTTCCCCCTCCAATATCCCTAACTGACTCAGTGCCTAGAATGAACAGTGCTGCCTGAATAGCAACTTTTCATAATTTATTGCATGCTTCCTCAGGAAGTGGTGCACTGAATTCTTTACTGTGGAACTACCCAAAAATATATCTACAGTGGGGCTATTACTACAGTATTTTAAACTGTAGCACAGTGTGTATCTTTGTCTGCACAGAAAACTGCATGTAAGACTAAAACTAAGTGAAACGAGAACAGAAACAGGGTAAGGGAAGAGTGCTTTTCATTCAGCAATGGAGTGTACAATTTGTAGGTACAAAGCTTCCTTCAGAAGCAAAATTTTACAAATCTAAAAGGTCACAATGAGATTAATGTCTCACAATCAAACAATTCCCAGGTCATTACAAGAGTAGAAATTAATATTAAACTCCCAACTCACTGAAGCTTTTTGATCTTACCCAGGCAGATACCAGAATATAACTCTGCTGTAAAGGGCATACAGAGGAATTTCATGTCCCTCTGACAGCACTAGATAGGAGGGAAGATGATGATCCTGTGGTCTGCTGTTTCCCTTCTGAACATTTTATGAGCAGAAGTTAAAAACATTTTGCAGTATCTCTGAAACAAGGATGACATAAACCAGAAGTAATTTAATGAATGAGTCAACACACCTAGGATGTACAAATGTGTAACCTAAATGGCTATAAAAGTTTTAAGGACAATCAACACGCAATCAACCTTGGGTGGTTTATCCAGGTTGCTGAGGACTAGGAGAAATACTTGGGTCAGCTCTCTGGAGAATAGCTGTAGACAGGGAACTGCAAGGACTTATTACCTCTTATTTACTTGTTAATGATGCTGTGTAAATATGTGCAAAATGCTGTTTCCATATTTAGAAAATTGTACTTGATCCCCCACAAAATAAAATAGAGACAATAAACCTACAAACTTGAACAAGCTCCACATAGATCTAGAAGAGGCAACTCAATACCGTGCTGGGGCAAACACCAAGAGAGCTCTGCAGAGTCCAGTGTGGGGCCAGCATGACCTGTGAAAGCCGGACCCGGCCCATGCTGGAGCCAGGCTGTCGCTGTGCAGAGCAGCTTAATGCACTTAAGCACCTCATTCATGGAAATGCTGATGTGTGTAACACAGGGTGGATGGTTAACAGCTAAAGGTCGTAGCCAAGAAATTAGGCAGAGTGCAAGGTTAAATAAGGAAAATGAAAATCTAATTAAACATATGTGAAATTAGAGCAGTGGTTAGGTTATTACCACCTATTAAAGACAGAAGTGGAGCAATATGTGTCGTCCTGAGGTCCTGACATCCACACTACAGGACCAGCAGAGAGGTTTTGCTTTGGACTGGCTGTGGTCTGGTGCTGTGGACTGAAAGCCCCCGCAGATTGCCCCGGCTGTGTCTTGGGCATGCACCACCCCATTCTGCCTCGTCTCTGAGGATTACAGTTCATCCCTCCACAACCACTCTGCCCGGGGAGCCAAAGCATTGATAATGGGGACAATCAGGAGGTTTTTACTTCAGAATCCAAACCAGCACGGCAACGCAGGCATACCCTTAAAGGACTTCATCAATGACCCAGAAAAAAAAGAACCCCCCAGAGTGGTAACTGTTTATCAGCAGCCTCTGTGACCCATTTGGGTTTCCTTACAAGAGACTGTAAAGTACTACAGACACTGGCTGTATGTATCACTTTTTTCTCTTGGTAGAATTGTTTTGGTTCAACCCAGTAATAACAATTATTAGCAAATATTTATTACCAGGATCACTGATTTATTTACTAACTCAAAATCTTCCATGAACTTTTCTGCTAAGGAATTTTAGCTGGATACCAAATCCTGCTCAATCACACCATCTTGAACTCCAAAAAACTGATTAATTATTATAATTAATACAAATTACAGGTTAAGTGATAACCATCTGTCTTTGCTCCCATTCTTTGTAAGCATTTCAGGGATGTAAATATCAGGCAGGGAAAAGAACTCTTTAAGCTAAAGGCCATGCTGACACAAGAACAAATGGGTATAAATTGGCTGGAAATTAGAAAAAAAAAGGTAAGCATTACAACAGCGAGGATCTGAACGAGAATTTTTATAGGAGCAATGCAGGACTAAAAAACCTACTTTTAAGGCCAAGCCAGATAAATTTAAGAAATTGTATGAAGCAATATGGAACTTGTTAGAAAATAGAAAAAAAGCAGTCCCTTCAGAGAGGCTCTTCTGGTGCCGTGTACATGACAGTGCAGCTACAACCAGATCTCCATATGGCCCAGGAACAGGGAGAGATGAAGTTTCAAATGACATTGAAGGTTTCTCAAATCAAACACCATTAATTACTTCACTTTACCTGGCCTAGATAAGATCACATAGAATATAGCTCCACAATATTTTGTTTGAAGTTCAAAATATGTAAGTTTTGCTTGCAGCAACAGAACATATTTTAAACACCTAGAAAGAAATGTTTGTGCAGATGAGAATATTTGTAAGGTAGGTAAATCATAACTAACTATTGCAGCTTTTGATGTTGAAATTCCTCTCTTCAGTTGTTACCACTTTGGGCTTTCACTTTTTATCAGATTATTTGTACTATATTTAGGCTAATATTATACTGTACAATTCTTCTCATAACTTTAAGATACCTACAGAGATCTAAGAGGAAATTCAGTACACAAGGCACCAAGAAAAGGAAATCTTTCATGGGCCAATGATAGATGAAAATATATAACCAATTCTGGACAGCAAAAATTCCATTACATGGTTTAATTTAGGCAATGAGTAGTGAAACAATGTAAGTTTTAAATATATTTCTGAAACCATTTCTTACTCTTTTCACAGCCTTTGTACATATTACAAATTTGTAATAAAAATTATGTGGTTTATGGAGCATATATATTAAATTACCTCCAATTCCAACCTCTCCTTGGAGAGGAATCCAAGAAGAATTCCAATCTTTTCAGCCCCCATCTTTTTTTCTCTGTTTGTATAACATATCTGTAATCTCGTATTTGCATTGCAATTTACTATTCAGCATAAGTAAAGGGATTGGACTTTCACCCTAAAAATATTTAAATTAATTACTCCAAAAGAATTACAGTAACAGTTTTTTAGCTGCTAGCAGCTTATCAAAAATAAATAAAATATTTTTTCTATTAAAAAATGCATGAAGTAACAGTTTGTCCTAGGGGATACACCACCAGTAAAGAAACTGAAGGATCATCTAGCTTAAGTACAGCTGGAGGAGACCAGCTTTATCTGAATAAAGCCTACCTTTTATTTTTGGATGGCTGCAATTTCATTTTTGTTTAGTTTGTACCTGTTCAGGATAATTGCATATTACTGATTCCAGTGTCCAATACCTGCAAAACAGAATATTATTCAACTGCTGGAAAAGAGGGAAATGTGACTGCCTGAACATTATCAGCATTTTCCAACACTGTGTGAAACATACCCCAAAACATCAAAGCAGAAGTGCAGAAGCTCAGAGGCTATCTTCATTACTTTATTAGCTCAGAAATGTTGAGGACAAGAATGTGGCTTTGTGAGTCTATAATATAAGCAGTTAGCCTCAAAGTCTTGGCCAATTGTACTTCATAGATTTGCTAAGAAATTTCATCAGCTTTACTAAAAAAAAAAAAAAAAAAATTAAATTAGAATTGTGGGGTTTTTTTCCACCTAATATTCATGCAATTGGAAATGCTGGCTACATCTGAAACCTCTGTGCTGAGCAGGACTGAGCCATACACCTCCTTTCCAGTCAGACACCTACTCTCTGAGGCTGGCCTTGTGTCCCAGCTCCCCAGGGGATCCAGGCAGCTGCTGTGCACTTCTGAGTCAGATGCCCTTTCTGGTGCAGTCCTGGGCGTGATCTCCTGTTAGCTAGCTCCAGAAAGCTCCCTGCTCAATGTGAAAGAGTGCTGAATTGCTCCACTGAAGTATGAAGGCTCCCAGTACAGTCAGCAGAGACAAGTAAATGCTCCACTCTTGATCATTATCAGGAGACCTTCAGGGGTGCCTGTAGCTTTCTGTTGACTATGTAGGGAGTCTGGGCACATACCTAAGTGCTTTGCATTACTGGCAGGCTGTGGACTTACGTGTAAGACGTTGTAATGCCTGACTTACAAACTTGATTAATATGGAACCACAGACACAGCAGTTCTGAGTCAGGACTTCAGGATTCTGACTTTTGGGTCCATTGGGGGACTACTGAGAGAACAGGTGATTGGGAGCATGTGGCCTGTGAAAAAATGTTGAGAGACATGGGCTTGTTAGTCTGGTAAAGAGGTGCTCTACAGCAGTCTGCAAATGCATGCATGAGTCAAACTCTTCTTGGTTATACATATACACAGAGTGACAGCCACACGTTGTGGCTTGAGAGGTTCATCTTCTACTTTAAAGAAAACTTTTTCACTGTGGGTGGTACAGCACTGAAGCATGTTATCCAGAGTGGTAGTGGACCCTCATTACAGGCTCTACTGAACTGGTCTAGTGTTGGTGACAGTCTCGTTTAAAATGGGAGGAGGGACAAGATGACCACTGAAGTCCCTTCCAATCAACACCAGAAAGGTTTTTTGTTTCCATCTGCACCTCTGAAATTGGCTTGTAAAATCAACAGTTCACACTAGTAGCCATGAGCAAAATGTAGGGACTCTAGTGGTATGAAGTAAGTTCCTAAAAAATAGGAAGATCCTGTATCTTATGATTTCTATCAGCCATCATATGTTCAAAGTTCTTCCCATTCCCTGGTTGAAACAGATAGAGCTGACAAGATGTGTAGAGGACCTGAAGACTTGTGCTATGTGTGGTTGCAGTAACAATAATGTTGAGGACAGCCCACACCTCAGAGCTCCTAAGAGTTGTTTGCTGGGAAGCAGAGGGCATTGGAGCCTGTTAAGTGCTTAACCTGTTAAGGACATGGGGCTGGATGTAACATACAGATATTTCTAACAGTGCTGATTTTCTTACAGCAACAGTTTTCATGTTGCTCTGAACCAATTACAGAATTACAGCTGATATTCAAAAGCAAGAGTAGGTGGATTTTCTTCTACTTTGGAGAAACCAAAGGAGGAATTGGTAACAGGATAGCAGTGCTGAAAAGAGTAAGAACATCCTCTGAGATAACAGTAGCAAGCAAAAGATCTTTCTTTCTATCAACTTTGTAGGCTTGAAACATACACAAATGCAAAAAGAAATTTAAAGTCAGCTCTGAACAGGCATTTCCATTTGGGTGAAAGATGGAAGGATGTTGAAACATTCATAAATTGAAATATATTAGAACTTTGGAGAGGAGAAAAGGCAATTCTTGGTTTTTTTTGTCAGACTGATGAAGGGGGGAAAAGGGATTATAATCACTTAGAAGGCTTTTAAATCACTAATTGGAGTCCAAATTTATTTTTCTTCCCTCAAATGCACAGTTTTTAAGAGAACTAAGAACTCAAAGAACTTAAAAAGCTGCCTACAGTCTCTCCTGTAAATAGCCATAGATGAGAAGCAATTGTGGGAAGCTCTATTTTTAAAGCCAGCTCCAACACAGGGATGCTCAAACCAGTAGAGATGTGAGAGTCACTGCTGATTTAGGCTTGAGTCTGGAGAAAGTCTATCCATGTTAATTCTGTTATTAGCATATTAATGCACATTCCTGCATTTGGTCTGGCTCCCATCCTTCCCTGATTCTTCCTGTTTGGTGTGACATCACTTCTGGGATCAATGCAAGTATGCCGAGCTCAAAACTTCTGGGCTGCATGGTATAGATATGCCAAGTATTTTCAAGAAATAGAATTAATACTATCATCCTTACTAGTGAATACTGTTTTGCAAACGTACGAACAAAGGTACACTGGTAGAAATCATTAAACTCAAATGCTTTTTGTTCACAGAAGAAAAGAAACAGGTCCCAACTCAGATCTGAGCCACAAATTCTGAAACAGACTTATGTTATGATGAAAGAATCTGTTATGGTTAAAGGTATTTATTAATAATGGAAAGTTTCTGATTTACATCTCTTTTCACTGTCTAGTGCAGCAAATTAGTTAATGTAATTATAAGTGATGCAAACATAAAAATAAAAACTGATCCAGATGTTGCAATACTGAAATGTTAAAGAAGATCAATTTGATTTAGTGCTAACAAATTAAGAGAAAAGAAGTCAGTCCTAAAAAGTTGTAATTGCATTACATATTTTATGATGCTTTGAGGTCACAACAAAGAGGACTTGGCTACTGCTGCCAGTAGTTGCTACATAAGCAAAATGACTTTTCATTAATTTTTGAAATTTGCTTTCAGAAAAACATACACTAGAGAGCACTGTAATGTCCTAAAAAGACATGAGGCTCACATATATAGCATTATATTTTGCTATTGTTAAAGGAAAGTGGTTAGGAATAAACAAGCAGGGAATAACTTCTTGTTATGAATTATGTGCGTAAGAAGTGATGATGGTTCAAATTCCACACTTAAGTAATGGTAAGCCTGGATCCAGCCTCTGGGAATGGCTTACAGGGAATAAAGAGCTATTAAATGTGAAAGAGGAGGGTACTTAATGGACCTTTATGGCAAGCAGCAGTATATTTCTTTTTCTTCCAAACTTTAAATGTCATCATTTAATATTTAGATTACAGACCACTGGAGGCTTCTCAAAGTTTCTGAAAATGTAGCAAAAAATATAGGCTAAGAGCTAACTGCATACACCAGCAATATGAATTAAGGTTATTTTGGACTGTGATAGAGTACCCATTCATTTAATTGAAATAAAGTTTGAACCAGAAAGCAAGGTCAATCTTGTGAAGATGAAGAAATGGATCATTTACATCAGCCACTAAGTTTTCATCGAAATTTGAAACCCATGTAAAGTTTTGGCACTTAAAGTCTGGCATTTAAATTCCACTGCCTACCTTTAACACCTCCTGGTGAAGGTTCTCGCAAGTGGTTTCTGCATCTTCGGTTCTCTTCCCTAAGAGATTGTGTCCATCAATGTTAATGGCCTCTTTATGGGCACATTCTGCACTGGCAAGAGAGAGATGTGCATTACTTGGGAGTGTCAAGGAAGGCATTGCCTGCTGTGCTGTCAGTGGCAGGAGAGCCAAAGCGATCTTCAAGAAACCTAAACACTGCCCCATTGAAGTCCTGTACAACGCTTCACCTCACTCACGGTGTATCATGAAAATATGACTCCTTTCCCAGAAGACCATATCACATGGAGCAGCAGGTCTTTGGGCAGCCCAGTTGAACACACTCACTAATACCCAGACACCAATACAACATCGCCTGAGGGATGAACAGAAACTTCTGGGGTTTTGTCTCGACTAGTGTAAAGCAAGGGGAGACACTGGGTCCTCTTAGATTAGACCAGGTAGGAGTTTCCATGGAAGTCATAGAAACACCCCAGCATTTAAGATTTGACTGCATAGTACACTATAGCAGACAATTCTGCAGCAAGGGGTAGAGTTATAACTAAATGAGCCTTGACTGTGTAATAAAACACTGTATGTGGTACACAGGTGCTGAACGAGGGAAAATAAAATCAGAACTTCAACATCTGCTGCTACTGGATAAGAGGCAGATTCTTACCAAATGCAAATTGTTTCATTCTTTCATGCATTTATCTGACTATGATATTTACTCCAGCGAGGATCTAGCCAGTGGAGTCTGGTGTAGAAGAAATTACAAATGAACCAGAAAGAGATAGGGTCTCCCTTAATAGCAACACAATGCAAATTCAGCCAATAAGAGCAGCCATGACCCAGATGAACATTTCAGTAACACGTATTAGAAACAAGGCAGGGTTGTGTATAGCAGCACACGAGGGACTAGTTTAAGATCTGTCACTGTGAGAAAGAAGTCATCACCATACTGTGGATGGTTTTTATTACACACTTCTTGTTGTTCATCAGAAGGCACTTAATAAAACAGATCAGCAAATAAAACAACAACAGAGTTTACAGCCATAGCATAAAACCAAATAAGCAGTAAAAAAGTTAAAACTAAAAGATATATTTTTTCAGCCCTGGCTTTGGAAACGCAACAGGTGGAGCTCTGCACATTTCAGGCAGAAGGATTTCAGAGGAAGTCTGAAGCAACACACTGTCTGAAGGCTCTTCTGCCATTCTCATGGATGAGACCAGGAACAGATATGCATCCTGTCTTAACAAATATTTTTTGAAAAGCTGCTGTGAACGTAACAAATCAAATTCTGCTTTTAGCTATATTCCCTATAACCCCACTGGCTACAGCAAACAAGCTTGGTGTGTTAATGAGAGCAAATTTTAGTCAAAGGGATAGCAATTTCTTCCAAAAGGCAGAATGAAAAGGAAGCTGCAATTGCATTTCTGTTATTCTTCCTACCCCAACTACCTAGGGGCAAAATTGTAGCTGAAATCTTATCATCCAAATCAACTGATTAAGAATAACTTTAGTCTAAGCTGATGTAACCATGTATGGCTAATGACTGCATTTCAAAATATCACTAGGAGGAAAATAAAAGCAGAGGCAAAAACTAACTGAATGATGTGGCACTGTTTTCACTACATTACCTTAGTTCTGTGTCAAAACAGTATGTTCTGGGCAAGTCAGATAATCACTTCGCAAGGTCCTTTCCAGTTCTCCTTATTCCTCTCTCTATGAAAGTGAGATCATGCAAGCTCCATGAAGTAAAGCACTTCATGGTCTTCAGATGAAAAGTAATTTAGGGAGTAGATTATTATTTTAGACAAATAAATGCTGTATTTTACTGCAAGGCAAGGATAATTTGACTGCTGTTGAAAGAAACGGAAAGCAGCAAAAAAGATACTACAGGATGATTTAGGAAGGCAAAGACTCATGCACTCAGATTTAACAAATTTGTATTTGTCAAATGTAATAATGCTAACAGATTATGGTCCATATGCTTTAACAGCTAAGGGTAGAGTTCCTTTTATTGACAATGATTGGCCTATGGCTGATTTAATGCAGGGATGTATCTGATTTAATGAAGTGCAACAAAAGATAAGGAAAGCCTAAGAGATATTCCAGTAAGAATGAAGCAGAATAATTTTTTGCATGGCTACAATGTCATACAAACAGGCAAGTCTCTTAGACTAAACCCATCAGTTTAGCTAGAACAATGAATATGACATGTATTAATGATTACCCAGCTTCTTGCTACCCTTGAAATTAAAAGGAAGATGAAGTACTGTAGACAGAATATGTTAAATTCAGACAGAGGTCTGCTGAATCTAGGGACAGGCTTTAATGTAATTTACATCACCTTCCAGACCATTTACCAAAAAAATTATACTAATAGATTCTGACTCTGTGACTGAATAGGACCATAAGTATCTGTATTACTGGATAATCTTACATGCATCTAAAAATTATTTGTGGTCTACTTCTAAGATAGTTTATTAGTTTAACAAATAAATCCTGATGAAGAGCAGGTTTTCCAGTTCACTGAAAATTTCAGTCTTTCAAAATTTGGTTTCAGTCCAATTCAGACAACATTTTTTTCCAAATTCTTTCCAGAAAGCAATCATCTAAAAAGGGGGCACACGGCACCAGGTAGTACTAGTTGGTGGGAAAGGTGGAAGGAGTACTGTCACCCCTGAATCCCTTTCAGTCCATTGCCTGTTTTCAAAATAAAGAAGTTCTTCCTGCTTTGTCAAATGGCCTATCCTGGAGTCCCAGGTCCTGGAGGTGGTTCACAGGACCAGCAGCTCCCAAGCTGTGTGTCTGGGCAGAGCTCACCCGCACGGGCCCACGCACTGCCTGCTGAAGAGATGGGTCTTAGACACCTATTTCCACAGCACAAAGCACGGCAAGGCTCTGCCTCCACAGCTGAGGGACAGGAAGCCTATAAACCCATGGAGTCCACTCGGATCCTTGTGGGAGAAATACGGGTCTTGAAATATCATGTTAGGGACAGGGAAAACTGAGACAAATGCCTGAAGAGCATTGCCATGGATTTGGTTAACCTGTTTTGTGATGAGAAAGTCTGCAAAGATCACTTCAGGCACAACGCGATATTCTCATCTATCAGCACTCTGTGAAATTCTGCCCTGTTTAACCAAGGAAATCTTTCATGTAAAAATGACATAATTTAAAGAAAATTGCAATTTTATATTTCTGGTAGCAAATTCCAGGAAAAGATACCAAAACAGAAAAATAATTTCATGTTAATAGGCAATTTACTGACACAAATTGCTGGTCCAAGGGGGAGAGGATTCATACATTTTAACATGAGAAGACTTCTGGGAGTGACAGGAGTTAATGTAGGTGCCTTCAAGAGGTAAACAGAGATTCATAGATTCAGCTAATCTTTGTTTTAACTACAAACAAGTCCTGGCCCCACTGAACACTTGTACTACCTGTGAACACTTTGAGCACATCAGCCCAAAAACAAGTGTACATCCAAGCTCCATCCCCACACAGCACAGACACCACGGGCATAATCCATTTTGCCAGATTTTAGGGGCTTGATCCAGTTGCCCACATCTAGGTGTCTTGTGACATTGGGATGACCTAACATACCCTACCTGGTCTTCAGCTGCTGGTCTTGAAGGACATGGGCATCTGTGTACATTGTAAATACCCCATGACACCTCAAAGCCATAAGGTATGTGTAAATATCCACATCACAGATTTCTCAAGTTGATAAAATGAATGCCAATAAAGAGACAGGTCAGCTGTGAGCCATGAGAGCAACTGTGATTGATATACCCACAACTATAAAAGTTATATGTCTGAGTTGTCTCGCTGCGCTGAGGAGTCTGAACAAACATAGCACTGACTAGAGGTGCATAGAAAAAAAATAATAGAGAGAAAGGCTAGTGGGAGATCTTCATCACTGCAAATTTAAAGCCAGCTTTAGTAAATGTTCTTTTGTTTTCACTCATTTATTTAACCATATAGTCAGTTAATAGCTAGCACATGTACAGGCTATAGCCATCATTTGCTATGAAAGCATTCGGGGTGAGACATCTGGGCACAAGTCCATCTTCTCAGTAACATAATTCTAAAATCCTGCTGTGAAATTATTTTTCCCTTTTCAGCAAAAAGCAGCAAACTAATGACTATGTTAAAACAGTAGCTGCATGTTTCTGACAAAATTAAATAGCCAGCCCTCAAACTGACAGAGTAGCTTAGTGGTGTACTACAAAAGCTGTTCGTCAATAAGGACCGAACAGCAGCAGAGGCAGCTTTCAGAAACTGAGTCCTTAGTGATACAAGGGGAATAGGAAAATATGACAATATCTTTCCCCTTACAGTCCTCAAGGCTTTTATTTCTCTGGGGAAAAAATATTATCTCATATTAATGTATCTTTGTTAAATATGATCTTAGCTAAAAAATTCCCCAAAGGCTACAGCTGCTTTCATGCCCCAGCAGTAATAATGACAGCACTTGCCCCAGGCCCTCCACCTCGACAAAGCATCAGGCTGTGTACATGGAGTTGCTGTGCCTTTACTCCAGCTGTCGTTGCTGTGTTCATTGAAAGTGCAATGGGCAGCAGGGATCGTTTCAGGATCACTCAGACCCTGCTATGCCAAGGATACCCCCACCAGGCAGTTCTTCCCAAGGGACATTCCTCACTGGCAGCACGGGTGGCAGACACAATGTCATCAGCTGCTCAGAGCAGCTACATCGGATGTCCAGTGTCCTCAGTGGGGTTTCATGCATACCCCCATCAGGCATGGAAACCCCAGGTTCTGTCCCATGTTTCACACCCAGCTCAGTGTGTCACAAAGAGCTAGTCAATGTCTGGGGCTGGATTCAGGTTGTCTGCAGCACCCCTGTCCTCTGCCTAAGGCAAAGCCGGTAGGGGAGACTGAAGTGCCCATGTCAGTGTCAGGCAGCTCCACAGGGAGGGGATATGTGGAGCCAGCAGAGAAACAAGGACATGGGGAAATCCTTTGTGGAAGGAATTATTACGAAAAGCAAGGGGAAAAGAAGAAAGGGATAGGAGGACAAGAATCAGTCCTTTCCTTATTCCAGTGTTTTCCTTATTTTCCTCTTACCCTGATTACCTCTGTTTCCCCCTACCTGTCTCTGATTACCTCTAGCTGTCCACAGGGCATAATTAACAGGTGAGATAACCCAGCCCAGTGCAGCATGTGTCAGCAATACAGGGGCACTTACTGTTCATTTCTTACCTAGCTTCACCAGTGCCATTTTGGCATTCAGGCACTGGCCTAACTGTGACTGGAGACCTTAGAAAAAGCTGTAGGTTCATATGGCAGGCAATATTAGTTCATCAGCTAGATCTGAATGCTAGAGGAATAGCCATGACCACAGATGAGCTTCTCAGCAGCGTGCTGTTTCCATGCTTTCTGCCTTCTTCTCAGCAGATTTTATAGATGTGCCAGTGGGCTGAGCTTCACTTGTGGAAAAGAGACTCCAGGACCGCGGCTGGAGTTACTAGACCAAATTATTTTCCATAACAAGATGCCGTTCATATCAGGCAAAGGCAGATGTAATTTGTAAAGTTTGGATCAGCTCAGTAAGGGATAAAACCAAGACCCTGGGACTGCAAATAAACTTAGAAGGTAATGCTTTGAATTAACTAATTGGGATCTGAGGAACAATCTGAGTAGTTTGAAAGCAGACGACAGACTGAAATCTCACTATAATTTTAGTGATTTAATTGAAATATTGGCAAATATTCTTATAGAATCATTATATTGGTAGCTGTGGACATCTCAAATGTGATCGCCCCGCATCAGTTTCATCCATTGCCAAAGATAAAGCTTTCACAGATTCTTGCATCTCCTGCACCCTTACTTGCAGAGGATCACATGCTTCTGCACTGGTAAATGCTTCCTATCCAAGCCCGGTTTGTGATGACCCTGGACAAGCTCTGACACTCTGGTTCCTGGTTATGCGATGCAGTGTGAAAGTCAGAAAGTGGGGTGCAGCACTCAAAAATAGCTTGGAGGTTCTTATCTGGGAAAAAGTGTAATGTCCAGTAAAGACAAAAGACTTGCAGAAAAAGTCCTAGAGCCCCAGGCATCCACCTTTTAAATATTTTAAAAATTATTTTTAAATAATTTTAAAAGGTACCTAGAAAATCTCCTGTATTCTGAAAACATGAGAGAATCCAGCTTTCTGGAAACTAGGACACTGTGGGATGGCTGCCAGGGGTTCCCAGACACAAACTCAGTTTTGCTGCATATTTTTCATGGACATACATACACATGGATGAGTTTAGGAAAGAAACAGTGTAGAGGAGATGCAATGCAACACTTCATTATGTAGTCAGCAGGTAACCAACCCTGAAACCTCCTGTATTAAGGTGCTCCTACACGTTGCATCTGCTGAACGCACACATATCATAGGCAGCAGAACTGAGAACAAATAGATGTATCATGAATTAAGAACGTGTCCTCCTATAGGGCAGTCGACATTGTCACCAGAGTCTGCTCATGGGATCACAGTGGGGCAAAATTTTTTTCTTATTTTTATTTTTAATTTTACTTTTACCTTTATTTTTATTTTAGTTTTAGTTTAATTAAACATGGGAAAGAAGCAGACAAGACATTTAACTTGTGATACTGTAAACAAAAAGTCAGTGGGGAAGATTTATAGAGAAATATCAATGGCAATGTACACATTAATGAAGTGAATTAGTACAACAATTAAAGTTCATCAAGTTGAACAATTTCTGGCAACTGATTTTATTAACAACAGAAAGATCTGAAAACTCCATAGTAAAAGTCTCTTGGCAAAATGAAGTCTTCCTCACCTTCCTGAGAATTTCAGGAGGAATGCAAGAGCACAGTCCCAGTTTTCTTACTCAGGCTGATCTCCCTGTAATGATACCTTTAGTCAAAGTGTTCAGCTGGAAACCCAATGGCTTTAGAAATATAGATGAGATATTTTTCAATGACAGCTACTAATCACCCACAGGGTATGTCACTGTAACAGAGGAAATGCAGTCCTGTCCTAATTAAAGGTCATTTCAGGGTTAATATTATAATCTAAGCCCTCCATGCAGTAGCAAGGCCAGAGAGAAACAGATTATGAACCCTTTGTGCATGCGGGAAAGTCCTATGAGAGACTCTGTTTATGTTTTATGCATAGTTCTTATATCATTAGCTTTCTAATCAGTTTACAAACAAACATTCCTAACACAATTCACTCTCACAAAACAGAAGTATTTAATAATACAGGTTATTTCTATCCTGTTCCCACACCTGGGATAATAACTTTTAATTATGTCATTTCCTATATTGAAATAGTTTAAGTAGTATGACTGTGTGTAGACTCACCTTGAAATGCAGACTCCTCTCAGAGCTTGAGCAGAAACACGACTATCATGGCAGTTGTACAGCATGATGCCTATAATGTATATAAGGCAGGAGTACCACAGAATATACTCTAAATGCATGTGTTTGAAATCTCGACAGTATGTAAAAGGATATGGAGAAGACTGGCCAAGTTATTTCTAACACTGTACCTGCAAGAGATGTTATAAAAATGTACTGCCTCTTAAATCATAGCAAGGTCCATACAGAAAGGGCTATCCAGCCTGGCACCATGCCTTTAAGACAGGCCAGTAGTGGGCACGACAGGAATATAAGAGCAGGACAAATACCAAGTTATCCTTCCCCCAGTACATCCTCCCACTTCCAGTAAACTCCAGTTTGGGGACTTCCAGAGCCAGAGGTTTCTTCCGCTCCTTTGTGCTTCAGAGCAGTGGGGGGGAGCTTCTTTCATTCCTGAGGATGTTTTCACTCAAATCCCAATCACTGCTTGCTCTTTTTATGCCATTTATATTTTTATATATCTACACCAATTGTCTTTTTTCCAAATCAAAGAGTCCTTGTCAATCCAATCTCTTTCTATAGCCATGCTGTTTTAAAGCCCTGATCATACTTGCCATCCTTCTCTGATTAGCTTACACTGGCATATGTGGAAGCAAATTATGCTTTCGATAGCCTTGTGGTCAGCACACTTTGCTAAGGTTGCCCACAACTGAGAAACCAACTCCCCCCACACCTCCACGTGGCTTCCCAAGCAGAGATTTACAGAGACTTGTGTAAGAACGATGCGACAAAAAGTCCTTAGTTTCATTCTTGGTAAGTCCTTCCCTCTCAAAAAGACATGTCTAGGATCCATGATCATGTCAAGTCCTTGAACGCTTCCCCATCCAAGAGATCCAGCTATGGAAAATTTTACTCCTAATGGTCAGAATTGCCAAAACTATAAGGCTTGAGAAAGAAACTTGTAAGATCAGCAGCATGAGCAAAAGGCACAGCTGCAAGCTCTGCCTAATGCCAGTTTTGGCAACTCGTGCACCATCCTGCTGGCAAGATGCACTCTCTGTAAGCAGAGGTCAGTACTAATTCGTTCAATTTCAAAGGCTCGGTGCTATCTCTGTTCTTCTCAAAGTGTACATTTTTGTGCTTGACCAGTCTATTCATAGCTTATGTTATGTAAACAGTAGGCAAATCTTGAAGTCCTCTCTTTGTGTGATTGCCTTGATCCATTGTCCCATCCATGTGTTATGTCTCTGGAAAAAGAGACGTGCTGAGCAAGCATGGCAGCATCCAGTTCCTGAGGGCACATAAAATGGCAACAATGATTACTGGTTTAAATAAATATAGCAACAGTGGTTGCAATGCAATCTATTCCTACAGTGAATATAATTTAACATCCATGTTCAGACGCTTCCTGTTATCCATCAATTACTGGATCAGCAAGAAATAACATACTCAGACAGAGCCACCTGGGTAATTGCACTGCAGATAACAGTTATGGCTGTTTAAGGAGTAGACAAGTCAGATGGTTAACAACTCAAAGGAAAGCAAACAATTTCTGTTTGAAAATCTCAGATTTTAACCTTTCACAGTGAGGACTAAATTATTAAAAATTTAAAAAAATCGTTTCTGCTTTACAGACAGAATTTCTATAGAACATGCCTGGCAGCTGCATGAAAACAGGAAGCAGAAAGATCAGCTAGATCTGCTTTGTCAGTGCCAATGTCAGGCCCTTACCTACAGACCTTTTAATGAAGTGCAACACCGACTCACTGATAGCAAAGTGATGGGATTCCCATCATTTCCCTTTTGCAGCTATCCTTCAAGCGATTCCTGATATTAAGTTTTGTCCTGTCACTTTTTGAAATTTTTTAATCACCTACTTTAACCATCTTAAATATTCTTTCAGATTCCTATTGTATGAAAAGAATAAATATATATTTCAACCAGAGCCTGAGACTAGTTCTTTGTTGGCCTTACACGGAAGATAGTGCAATTCTGTAGTGTATTTAACAACATCCACTAGCTGACATGCTTAGCCAGATAAAGTTCCTGATGGGCATCAAACTAGTAAGCCCTTTATTGAGCATATATGTTCTTCTCATTCAATATAAAGGCAAAAAAAGAAAAGAAAAACCTAAGAGAGACAGAGAACCAATATAATTTGAGAAAGCAAAACTAAGAGACAAGTACCAATCTCCTTTTCAATAAAATGATTGTTATTGCAACTAGAAGAGGAAGGCATGAAGTGTTCTTGCTGCTCAGGTTGCTCAACCTAATACCTAGAAAAACTGGTATTGTATCTGGACATCAAATGTCCTGCTATCTCCTAGGCAATCTTTTAGTGTGCCAAAAATGCTGTTATGGCCAAAGAAGTCAAAGAATGGCTACAAGACCCTACTTTCTAGAGCATGTTCTCTTCTGCCAAACCCCACATAACTGCAAATCTGACTTGGTGAATTTAATTTTGGTTTATTTTGTAACAAACTACAGTTTCAAATGAAGTTATGTACTTATTGTGTTTATAACAATGCAGAAGTCCTTCTCACCCTGGGGCAAAAAAATAGCAGAGAGAAAAAGAGAGGAAATGGAAATGTAAGACCAAAATTCAAATAATAAGCAACAAAAGGCACATCCTTGGCCCCCATTACATTCCCTGTTATATGTCTGTTGTTCATTACAAAAAAATTAGTTATGAAAGCTTCTTACAAAATTTCTTATGGACGTTTTAAAATAGGTAAGTTAAAACAATCACTGCCAGACCTCCTTACATTGAAATAATAAAAATACTTTTTATTAGTTATAATTTACATATATTTTTACCCAGAATTGTCATTCCTATTGATTATTTGGATTTCAGACTATTTTCTCCAGTGTGATAATTTTCCACAAGTTACTCTCTTTGCTATTTCCTTTTCTGATGTTTTCGTCTCTGTTTTCACTTGAGTTTTAAAATCCGTGCAGTCCATCAGCTTCTGGCTGTACACAGCAGCAAAAACCTTAGTTAGTCTTCCACAGTTATGGCCAGGTAACTTCTTCTGTGCTGTTAGATCATATTTTCATATTGGCAATGTTAGTTTATGTATGTTTTGCTATAGCTGTGTTTTTCCTTCACGTATATGAAATGAATGCTCAGAACTTCCTGTTGTGTGGTAGGTCTGAGGAATCCATTAATCCCACTTAAAAGCCGTATCACAAAGAGTACACACAGAGCACACCGCAGAGAAAGGGACCTAAGACTGACAGTAGCATTCTGTTAGGTACCTTCCCTAAGGGGGTATAGTATGGCTTCACTTACCAAAACTCCAGCAGCTGCATCAGTGTTCAAGAAAATGCCCTGTATTGTTTAAGCACAGAGCACTTTTGCACTATTTTATGCTTTTTAATAGTGAAAAAAAGTGAGCAGAATTTGTTTGACCTTCTTGAACCTGCTCACTTTGAAGCACACACTGCGATTGCTTGTTCTGGCCAGGAGCCCTCCCTTGTTGCTCAACAGACTCTCTACATCTCATGCATCAGTCCTTTCATGCACAACCCATCTGGCAATAGCTGGTGTAAGCATCAGACAACACCCACCATGTTGTGGACATGAGAATGTGAGTCAAACACAGACTTTCTTTTTTAAAAAAACAAGCACATCTTTCCTTCTGCTTTCCAAACAGCAGCTGAATGATTGGGATGGCTTGGGACAGTCCATGGTGCATCTGCTAAGTGCAGAGGTCAGCCTCAGGAACACCCAAACTCAATTACTGAGGTGTTTTTCCAACCCACGGAGACCCACACAATAACCACAGCAGCACAGGTTCCAGCATAGTCTCTCTTTATAGAGTCTCTTATCTAAGCAGATCCAAAGCTTGCTTGGAATTGTGCCCAAGCACTGAATGGCTGAAGCCACACAGCTGTAGATGCTAACAATTGGTACCTGTGGCTGAGAGAGCTGATTTTCTGTACATCTGCCTGGGTTTCAGTTATGGTTTTGGTTTTGCTGTTTTAATACAGCCTCAGCTGAATGGAAGTACTTTAGCTTGGCTCTACTCTCAAATAAGAAAGTGTCCTCCAGAGCCTGACAAGATAAAACAGGACAATGACAGACTTGAAGGCCATCACTGGAAGGATGCAAAAGAGCTAGTTTGGGATTCCTGCCCCTGGGGAATTGCAGCTAACCTATCTTTCCTTTGTCATGAACTTTGCTTCCTCAGAACTGAGTTCTGCTACTGTTCATAAAGGAAAGGAAAGTGACCAGGATTGTTTCTAGCATGAAACCCAAAATGGTCCCATGCAATCAGTCCAAGAGGGAGCCTGGATACTCTCAGCTTGCTCAGGAAGAGGGAGACATTTTTAGAGCTTAAATGGGGAAATATATGAAGTAGATGAGAACAGAAGGTAGGAAAGAAAGGGCTTTGTCCGGGATAGGTTATGAGAGATTGTCTCTGGGGATCCCAGCAGCACCCCTCTTACTGGCCAAATTTTGGAGGAACAGTGTGTCCATTGCACATGTTGGATATGCCATAGCATGTGGCTGAAAAGAGCTGATGATACAAACACAAACCAGCAAGTGTAAAACTTCTAAGCAGGGCTACAAGTGCCAGGAGGAAGGAATCCCAGAGCCCTTTAATTGTTCTGTTTGAATATATTTCAGCTACATCTATAATTTTAAATTAAACAATGCCAGGGAAGGTGCCAGGCCCTGGCTCTTGATAATTTACACTGCTGAACTGTATTACAGCACATAGCATGTTTTGGTCCAGGCTGATTAGCACTCTCCCAAAGAATCCATGGGCACAATTTGGGTGTTAGCACAGGCCAAGGACCATTCTCTACAGGCAAGTTAGATACCCTCATGGTGTAGGAAGATATGAAAGGTTAATAGTGTGGATCCAGGCTACTCCACACCACTTGGCCCTAGTGTCAAAGAACAATACCAGGCAAACTGCATTTGTCAGTGTAGACATGTCCTTTTTGTTCCTTTTTTCAGGTGTCTGCCTTACCTTGAGCCCACAGATGAGCTCATGCACTCTGTGCGGTCTGTTCAGTGTTTGGCTTTCCAAAAGAAAAGATTTGAAAACTTCTTCATAATGTCACTGTTTCTCACACTCACGAGGGATTTGTTGTTTGAATTATTTCTTTTCTAATCATGTTCTTTGTATATAAACAAAGTGCTCTTGTTCCCATGGTATAATAAAATATGACAATCTTTCCCCTAAAAATAATGCATATTAATCAAATTGTATTCCTAAAAGGCAGATAGAGGCATGAGTTAAAGCTCTGCCTGGGGCAACCCTGGTTAAAAACTGAATATTTACATTTGATTTTTTCCGGTGATGATTCTACTTTTTGGAGGAATAAAGAAAGCAGAACTGCCTGTCGCCATGCTGAAGATAGCCCCAGTGCTCCTCACTTTCTGAGGGGGCATGAAGAAACAGATGAAGCTGGCAGGAGAGTAAGACTCTTGTAACAAAGGGGCAGTAGAAAAACTTTTCTTGTTCCAGTATGGAGTCCAGGATTTCACCTTCAGTGTTGTGTTTGTTTATTAGAGCCTCGCACGAGTGCACCAGTAGCATGAAACACTTATGCTCTGATATTTCAGAATCCCAGGTGCCATCAATACAAGAATGGATCTGCCTGTGCAAATGATGTAGACCAGAGCACATCAGAAACTCATTTGAAGTCCACATTGTGGATGATTCACCATGAGCTTTTACTGATCTGCCTCTTTCTGCTTCCCTAACATCCCTTTTCTCACTCCATACTTAAAATGAGAGATAACTACTGCCATAACTACTTGCATTACTACTCTTTTTTCCTAGATCTTGATGTGTTTTTCTTGTGTAAAGACACTTTAAAGTGAAAACAATTGTGTTACCCATTTTAAATCCTCCCCTCCTTCACTCAGATAGATGTAGAAAAAAATACCCCAGTAGGTAAAAATCTGTCCCAGAGTGAAATTCTGGCCCAAGCAATGCCAATGGCAAAATCTCATCACATTCAATCAGACACATGGTTCTATTCTGCACTTTAAATACATGTCAAATGGAAATTTAATTACACCTTTTTGCACTGCTACAGTCCACTATTTATTTGCTCTGAACTAGTGACCTTCCCCTGCCGTGTCTCAAGCATCAAGGTGCTGTTTGTTCAATTCAATTGCCTACAGGCAAGTGAGTCCAATGTGTTCCGCTTCGCCTTGATGATGCAAGTGCTGTTAATTGAGAGTAGCTGATTACAACACAAGGCATGTTGCTGTGGGAGCTGGAAAAGTCAGGCCAATATGTGCAATCCTGGGGGATGATGAGCATCTTTAAGTTTTTAAGAAATCAATGCAAGTTGAAAAGCTGAAAGGCATGACTATGGTCAGGAAGCGAGTGGGTACATACAATGTTCAAACTCCTGGAGGGCAGCAAGGAGATGTCCTTCGCGTCCAGCTGGACGTGTCCTTCCCTAAAGACATGTCTTTTCCCCATAATAACCTTATTAAGGAGTGAAGAGGTAGTGTTGTTTATCTCAGGTGAATGTTTGCAGTCATCAGCATACTCCTGAATTACTCAGTTTTATCAGGTTACAAGTAATTACCATGCGTCGCATCACCTGGAGTGCCATTATGCAAATTTGCATATGGCTTGAATGCTCTGCTTAGACAAATATTTCTCATCTTTTAAAGCTTCTCTTGGAAAAGAATATCATACCTTCTGTTCTCCCTTATCACTTCACATGTACCATGATTTAAACAGAAGCCACAGCTGAAGGGAAGGTCTGTGGAGAAAAGGTCCGGCACCTGCAGAGAAATTTCTTTCAGAATTCTGTAAGAATAAGACAAAGGGAAAAATTATAGATAAATACCATATAAAAAGAAACATATAGTTTAATGGTCCACCTTGTTCAGAATTAATTTAACTCTTTTCTCCCAGCTTCCACTCTGTGTACTCTAGGGCTGCTCCTGAGCCTGACCAAGAGGGTTCGGTAATCACTGCAGGAATGTTATTACAGAGCAAGACTCTCTCATCAAGGTTGCTGGAACATTTGCTACCATCCAAAAAAAGCTAGATGTTATCCTTGTCTCTACCCATTCATAAACTCTCTCAGTGAATATCGATAGTCAGAATAAAATATGTAGTGGAAAGTCTGTGAGAATAACAAGCAAGAAAAATATGGTCTTAATCAGGTTTCCTTTGGAGGTATTAATGATTATCTGCCTAAGAAGTGAATGAGGACTAGCAATGATACTTCTGCCCAAAAACTAAGCGGCCAGTATACCGTTGCCATCTTTAAGTTTCTGGAGCACAACCCATTTAGAGATCCAGGCAAGCCACACACTGACAAGTGCAAACATGCACTTGTTTTTGGTGGAAAGAGAAGGAACAAAGAGAGAGGGTTCTCTTTTATTAAAGCTTTGGGTTTAGGCAAGTATCAAACTTCACTTGAGATCCAGGCATGGCTTGAAAGTGCAGTCATTTATAAACTCCCAATCTTGGCTTCTTCCAAATGGCCAGGCTGAGGAGGAGGCTGTGCAGGGAAATGGCAGAGATGGCAGACACAGACTGTGCCTGCTTGGTGTGCCCTGTCCGTGCATCGTGCTTGTGGGGTCTGCAGGGGGGTCAGCAAAGATCTCCATACTGCAGTGATGAGCTGCCATATCTGGAACTGGAATCTTGTAAACATTTCTGTTGATTGGGCAGAGAAGTACCAAATGTTGGTGAATGTAACAAATATTCACCACTGATTCACCCAGCTAGAAGTCATTTCACCCACCCAGAATAACCAAATTGCTATGGGCCTTGTCTACTGCTCTTCTTGCTGGTGTTGGTACTTCTCACGGGGTCTCAGAAGAAGGCAGCACAGCACCATCACATCAGTTGGGCACCACACCTCCCCTTGTCATTGGAGGATCCCACTCACATTTTGGAGCTGAAATCCCTGTTCTGTTTACCTGCACAGACTGAATGTAAGGCAGAATAGCAGACTTTTTTTCCCCGGTTCTTGCTTGCTCTTTCCTACAGAGCAATGCAAAAGATATATGGTACCTTCCCAGAGACACAATATAATGCAGCTTCTGATTAATGCCGGACCAGCATCCAAGAAATAGAGGAAGAAAAAGCAGCTTTTTCTGAATTATAACAAGAAACTAGCTTAATTTTATGTAAGTCAGGCTGATCTGGTACAAAAATAGGTAGATAAATCAGGGAAGGATATTTTGTATCATAAGAAGGGAACTTAAAATCACTTCCAGAGGCTAGCTATCTTGATTCTATCAGCTGAAGCAGAAGATATGAAGACATACACATTCAGATCGCAATTTGAGATGTCTTGAAAGAGTCTTTGGTCACAAGGGTGGTGGTGGGGAAATCTTTGCTAAGTAGAAATTAGTAAAATAACGATTTTTTCATTTTCTTACCTGTTTTTCCTTAATTGTCTTCTTTGTTGTGTGAAATTTACAACCCAAGTTGAACCAGAACATAGTAGTATGTTGTTAATGGCTCACATAAATCAGGTAAATTAGCTATTTTTACCATTTTTCTTCTTGAAAGCTTTAAGATAAATTTGTGTTGTCTGCCCAATTGGAAGAAAAATATCTGTGCCTTTGTGTGTTGACAATGTGGGAGCTGCAGGAACTGTTGTATTAACCCAGGTTTTTCTTAACATATGATTTTCCTAAAACTGTCATGTTCACCTGCTCCAGAGTTATCTAACCCTGCTTCCTCTTAGTACTGGGATATGCTCAGAGCTATGCACTGGGTATAAAAGAAGTCTAAAACACTGTCATTCTCTCAAGTCTCTAACTCCAGTCTCTAAGGAAACGCTGCACTTTCAAACTTTCAAACATGGCAAAGTATTATTGCTTCCTTCATTTTGGAGGAAAGGTTCTTGTTTCAGAAACCTTAAAAAGACCCTGATTTTCAGAGAGAAGATGATGACCTTGCTATCATCTTGGACACTGGGTTCCTTTGTGGTTAGTTGCTAGGTAATTTGACCATGATCATACAAAGTAAATCCGTATTCTGTTTCAGACTAGTGAATGTCCATGATCAAACCAGGAACTGAACCCTGGTTAGGGAATGGCAAGTAACTTATAATCACTGAGAAGCATTTCTTTTTACACTGGAATTAAACTGTTCTGCCTTTGTTAAACAAAATCCTGCTCTGCTTTTTGTACTTCATGCAATTCATGTACTTCATGTACTTCAGCTGGCTTGAAAGTCTAGTTGGTAAGCAATGCTCTGAGGAACAATGTGTCCATCTCCACTACTTCAATGACCAGTGGTGGAGAGCGTGTCATGACTTTGGGGTAAGTACTGTCAACTTCCTCAAGTCCATAATGTGCATGGCATCTGTGCCCAGGTTTCTCCCTTGGCAGAAGCTACCTTGTCCAGCCCAGAAGTGACTAACATATATATGTAGTATGGATCATCAGGACATTGCACTTGCAGGGACAGCCTGAGTATTCCTGCACCCAACAAACCCTGCCATATAGACTTTCCCACTTACTGCTTCAAAGCATGTAATCATAGAATCATAGAATAGTTTGGGTTGGAAGGGACCTCTAAAGGTCATCTAGTCCAACACCCCTGCCCTGGGCAGGGACATCTTCAACTAGATCAGGTTGCTCAGAGCCCTGTCCAACCTGACCTGGAATGTTTCCAGGGATGGGGCATCCACCACCTCTCTGGGAAACCTGTGCCAGTGTTTCACCATCCTCAGTGTAAAAAAATGTCTTCCTTCTATCTAGTCTAAATCTACCCCCCTTTAGTTTAAAACCATTCCCCCTTGTCCTGTTGCAACAGGCCCTGCTAAGAAGCTTGCCGCCATCTTTTTGATAAGTCCCCTTATAAGGGGCTACTGATAGGCTGCAAGAAGGTCTCCCCAAAGCCTTCTCTTCTCTAGGCTGAACAACCTCAACTCTCTCAGCCTTTCTTCACAGCAGAGGTGTTCCATCCCCCTGATCATTTTCATGGCCCTCCTCTGGACCCACTCCAACAGGTCCGTGTCTTTCTTCTGCTGAGGGCTCCAGAGCTGGACGCAGTACTCCAGGTGGGGTCTCACCAGAGCAGAGTAGAGGGGCAAAATCACCTCCCTTGACCTGCTGGCCATGCTTCTTTGGATGCAGCCCAGGATATGGTTGGCCTTCTGGGCTGTGAGCGCACATTGCTGGCTCATGTCCAGCTTTTCATCCACCAGTACCCCCAAGTCCTTCTTGGCAGGGCTGCTCTCAATCCCTTCATCCCCCAGCCTGTATTGATACCGGGGGTTGCCCCAACCCAGGTGCAGGACCTTGCCCTTGGCCTTGTTGAACCTCATGAGGTTCACACGGGCCCACTTTTCCAGCTTGTCCAGGTCCCTCTGGATGGCATCCCATCCCTCTGGCGTGTCGACCGCACCACTGAGCTTGGTGTCATCTGCAAACTTGCTGAGGGTGCACTCGATCTTGCTGTCTATGTCACTGATGAAGATATTAAACAGTACTGGTCCCAATACAGACCCCTGTGGGATGCCACTCGTCACCAGTCTCCATCTGGACATTGAGATGTAATATTTTTGCTTCACTAAACACTTCTGATGTTATCCCAATAACATCAAAAGGACTTGAGCAATGAGGAGGAAATTTTAACCCTGTATTAAATCCGACCAGCAGAATCTTTCACTTTCCCAGTAAAGGCAATAGTGGTGTTTTGTCATACAGCTGAAAGGCAAATGTTGTCCACAGGGTTGGTGTCCACTATGAGAGAGTAAGACTTCAGCCAGCTCAATAACATTCCCTGCAGCCAAAGAGAAAAAGCTCACGCTGTGGAGTCCCACCACCCCACTGATCCGTTGATAGGCTAGACCTCCCCACTATAAACTGCATGAATCACAGATGAACAACTAGAATGGATAGCTAGGGTGGTTAACCTATGAACTTACTGCAGAAGGTTTAAATACATCATACACAGAAAAAAAGACCTAACCTCTGCAGGCCACCAAGGTTGATATTCATATGGCACTCTTTCTTCAGTAGCATGAAGGCAATCATTCCCCAAAGATGGGAACTGGAAGGCAAAGTTATTGTACTGTCACACTGCATGCTGCCCAGCACAGACAAAGCTACCATACGTTTCCTGTTTTGGTATCAAGTTATTATGTTAGCAATCTTAGAAGGTTAGGTGCTATTTCAGGTGCTATTTCTCTTGACAGAGAGAAACACAGTTATAAAACACCAACCATCTCCATTATGTACTCTTGTTAAAGAGAACAGTATTTGGGGGCAATAAAAAGTCTGGAATTATTTCAAAATTTCATTTAACTCCAGACAATAAATATTCTCTTCTGCTATTCTTTCGTTTTTCATGAAAATGTGGATTTTCATTTCAAAATTAGCAGAATAAAGAACATAATCTTTTTCATATAATCAATTTCATGGGATAAAACTTCATTGTGAGTGTGTCCTTTTGTTCATTCTATTGTGACCATGTTTGCACTTTTACATTTTTCATCATGCCAGTGGTCATTTCTGTTGGGATTGGATTACATAGCATAGACTTAATAACTAAATTTCCATGAATCTAAATTCCTTGTTTCATTCCACCTTCTAACTTCATTTCTTCTGAATAATTTAACTCTTGTTTACACAAGCAAAAGTGGATGTAAAGCCCGTAGCATGTTTATGAGACCATGCAGAACATATTCAAAGCTCCTTCTTCCCTGTCTCTTTCCTCCCCTCCACATACATGATTCAGGAGGAGAAAACAATGCTCTGCTCAGAAGTGTTTGGAAGGACAGAAAATTTAAAGGGAAAATGTGTATGTACATGCAACTATGGGATCAAATCTATTTCAGACTCACCATCAAGCTGCAGTCTAGGACTATCCCACTTTGCCAGATAAGCGACAATTTTCAACCTCATCTCTCTGGACTCTGAAGAAGACTTCAAGCTCTCCCTAATAGTCAATGAAGAGACACCATCTCCAGAGGTCTAATATCTAAACATAGAAGACTAACACCAGTGTTTATTTCCATCCATTGACTGCCAGTGACACCCTAAACATCTGCTAGGTTGTTGAGCTGATGAGCAGTTAGAAAAAGGTAGCTTCCTTAACAATGACAAGTGGGCATTTATCATCAATTATAATATTTAATATGAATGCATGTAAAAATAATACAATTAATGTCTTCAGAAGACAAGAAAGATTCCTGTCAATCTCTATCAAAATGGTCTCCAGCCTTACACATGGGCAAAACACTGAAGTAGGACTATGCTGCCGACAGCTTTGCATAATGCCAACATGTAGAAAGATGCTCTGAGAGGCAACACACAGGCCCATGACTAATCCCAGAGGCTCTCAGATGCAGAGGTGTTTGGGGATCACAGGTCTGCTATGTGGGATCCTGTTGGCCTATTTTGAAAACAACAGCAGATAGTATAGACATTTCTTGCCAAGCATTTCTGTTTGGTTTGCTAGCTATTTATACTCTTACTGGAAGGTGCGCACCATTACACACGTCCTCATATCCTCTATATTCCCACCTACCTTTCCTGTATTGCAAGCTGCCCAAAGCTGGTCTTTGATTTGTCTCAGCCAGGCCCCTTTCCCTCTTCTCTTTGACCTGGGACATCCTCCAAGCTGGTATGGGGCAACTGGCTGGCATTTCTCCTTGATGTAGGAAAACTGAAAATGGACCACAGGAGACTGGTTAATGCAAACAGCATGAAAGAGATTATGTTTTTTTTTTTTAACTCAGTTTGAACCTTGTAAGAAATTCAGGTTCCTGCTACCTTCAGTATGTCAATAGGAATTTCCAGAGAACAGTGATAAGTGGTTCTGGGGGCTCTTCTTAGGAAGGGTACTTAAGCCTTGCACCAGACAAAGCATCTCTGATCTGCCACCACAGGAAAATATTTCTCATCCTACAAAACCCAGGAAAAATATTTAGCACTGGGGATGACTCAGAGAAATAAGATTTTCATTGGTGAGAAATGGCAGCATTTTGAAATTCGTTTCTGCTCTGAATTAGATTGTTTATAAGAATGTTAAAATCTATGGAAAGAAGAATGCCTCTGTTAAAAATGGGAAAAGCCAACTAAAAATGTTGGCATTTTCAATACAAATGAAAGTATTCCATTTGCTGAAAGAAAATAAATTTGAATGTGACAAATGGATGGTGTGTTCCTGTGACTTACTCATTTTTGAAATGTTGGCTCCAATTTTTCCCTTTCTGTTTTCATCATCAGATTTGTTTTTTAAATATGGAAATTAAGATTTGGTCAGAGAAATTATTTACCTACATTACAAAATCATGTTTTCTGAAGGGAATTGTCCTGTGTCAGTAGCTTCAAGAAGCCTTGACCACAGCATGTGACACATGCTTGGTGTGTACATGCATGCCTCCACACAGATGCACCCCATTCTTTCCTGGACAACCCATATAAAATCTCCGATTCTTAGAAAAACAGGTTTTAGCTTCCATTGTGTCAAGCTCCCAGCAGGGTCTATCCACCTCACTGAAGTAGATTTACTGCTTGTACTAAGCTTTGCTGCTCTGCAGTACATATGCACTTGCAAAATTAATTCTCGCTACTGAGATACTACTGGAGCCCAAATTTAAGCATGGGAAATACAGCTGGAATTGGAAATGCTTCTGAAACCACAGTGAACTCCTGAAGTGTGCCTACTGTTTCTGTAAATTACATCTGCCTGGGAGATGTAACGCTATATGCTTTGGGACTTGTTTTATTTGGCTTGTTGTTTGTGTAAGGCTAAGACCATGAGCAAAATAAAATCTAAGTAACTGTAAAGTTCAACTGTGAAATAAAAAGCAAAGGAGAAACATTTCTTTATTTTAGTCTGCAGGTGGAGGGTTATTGCAATCAAGATAATTATTTTCCTGACTTCCTGACTGTTCTTTGGAAAAAGCTGGCAAGCACAGCCTTCCCAAGATACAAACTCTCTCCTGCCCCCAGAAAAAAATAAAAATAAAAGAAAGAAATCCCCTTTCCTCTAAACCCAAAAGCTACAGGAAGCACCTTGGATTCAGATTTGTCTTCAGCTTTTTCAAAGAAGATTTTGTAAATTTAAATTCCCTTCATGCCCCTCAATAGTTAGCTTTCTCCTGTTTGCACAAGCTACCCACTCGCCATTAGCATGATGTGAATATTTTTCAGATGTCAGCCTTTACCCTGAGTCACCGCGCTGCTAAAGCATCTTGACTGTGGTGTTGGATGCAGAACAGAGAGGCATTTGATTAGGTTCCCTTTTAAAAACCTGATATGGGCAACAGTTTTTATATTATCTCATAATGTGAAAACAAAATGAAAGCCTGAAATTAATAGGCTATGGAGAATTGCATCAGCTGCATGAAAGATAGGCTAGCACCGCAGTGTGCTATATTTAACCTTCAGCCTCTGGAAGCATAAGAGCATGCTGACCACATACAGCAGTGCTAATGGTTATTTTCAGGCTGGTGTTTACCAACAAGGCTCACAGTGTTTAAGTACAATAGTTTATCATACATCAAAGGCTTAAGTTGAATGAACGGATTAGTGAACCAGGAAGTAGGTGAGAATAGCCTGGAGTCCTACCGCAAGACAGCAAAAAACGCTTAGTGCATGCCTGTCTTCCTCCTCCAGACTGACCGGCTGTGCTCCCGAGTAGTGTCAGCTCCAAGATACAGTGTGTGTTAAATGCACATCCCAGGGGTGACAGAGGAACACATTGCTTTTTTCAAATGCAGCGTCTGAGCAGAAAGTGATAGAGGTTTGTCAAGAGCCACGAGAAGGCAGAACACTGTAGAGAAGATCATATGGATTATTGTCAATACTGTCCCAAGCACACAAACATGCTACTGACCACTGAACAGACACCACACTGTGAAGCTGGAAGAACAAAAAAATAACGGAGCCATCTCAGACCCACAGAAGTCATTCAGTGCTGTGATGCACATATGATGGGTCTTAAAGGGGTGAGTGCAGCATGAAAAGTATCATTAACAAAACAAAACTAACTTCAGTTGTACTAAAAATAGACTTTCTTAGGTCACATCAGCAAGAGAGAGCATGCCAAAGGTCACTGATGAAGCATATCTTTCTATACAAGATAATTGCAGAAGTTCATAGATGTAGCTTTGGCACAAATTACAAGATGGATCGCATGAAGTATGTCCCTTGTCAATGCTGGGGACCTAAGAATGATTAATAAAGACTATTCATTCCTGCTTTATACTGCTTAAATTTTCAGACCAAAGCCGTCTTTCTAGGGAACATACTGCTAAACATATTGATTAATTCAAGTTTTCTCACTCAACCTCCTGACACGATAAACAAGGTTCATCGGTTTGAAAAATCTTTTCATAAAAAGCAAAACACTCAGCTTATAAATTCCGCAATAGCTGGAGCCTCACATTTGACAATTGACCTCGCAGAATCTTAAAATCACAGAATCGCACAGTCTGGAAAGGAAGCCTGGAAGCCATCTGGTCCAACCCTCCCAGGCAAACCAGGGCTAACTCTGATGTAAATCAGGTTGCCTGGGGTCTTGGCCAGCCAAGGTCTGGGTACTTCCAAGGATGGAGATTCACAGCCTTTCTGGGCAACCTGTGCCAGTGGTTTACCACTATCACTGTAAAGATTTTCTTTTCTCCTTAATGCAACTCATATCTGTTGCCCATTTTCTTTCATAGAACACCTCCACAAAGAGTCTGGTTTCTGTGCATCTTCTGATCAGGTAGTTGTAGACACTAAATAAGATCCCCCTGAGCCTTCTCTTCTCCAGGCTAAACAGTGTCAGCTCTCGCAGCCTCTCCTCACATGTAAGATGCTCCAGCCCTTTCATCTTCATGGCCACTCACTGGACTTGCTCCAGTATGCCCATGTCTTTCTTGTACTGGGCAGCCCAGCACTGGACCCAGAACTCCAGATGAGTCTCACCAGGGCTGAGCAGAGGGGAAGGATCACCTTCCTCGACCTGCTGGCAATGCTGTTGCTGATACAGGAAGTATCAGCACATGGAAGCTGCCAGGGCACATTGCTGACTCCTGTCCTGTTTGTGGTCCCTCAGGTCCTTCTCTGCAAAGCTGTTTTCCAGCTCGTCAGCCCCAGCCTGTCTTGGTGCCTGGGGTTGTTCCTCCCCAGGGACAGGACTTGACATTTGCCCTTGCTGAGATTCATAAGGTTCCTGTCACCCCATTTCTCCAGCCTCTCCAGGTCCCTCTGAATGGCAGACCTGCCCTGCATCTTGTCGACCACTCCCGCCAGTCAGACAAACCACGTATTTGTGCTCATTCCCAGAAAAAGTCCCAATCTGAGACCCAATCCTGAGAAAAAAATAAAACAAACAAACAAAAAATCCCACCATACATGTCCCACATTTGTGCATCACCTGAAAAGACATTCCTGGAAGAAAAATCTCTGTATGAAAGGGATACATCCAGAAATTACCCCATGTGCATGATAATTCGAATCCAATGTCATAACCTGAAGATCTCTCAAGACCTTCAGTTGTCACCACTAGCAAAGAGTGGGAAGATGTGCTGAAACAGCACTAAGTGCTAAGCTCTGGCTTTGCCTGTGTCATTCCCTGGTGTCCTGAGCATCGGTTCAGCTGGGGCAGGGAGCAGCCTGCACCTGCGTGTGTACCCTGTGTCCCTACCTTGGTGCCTACTGGTGTTTCTTAGTAGGTCTGTGCTAAGATCCTGTTGCAGGCTGCAATGTAAGAGAGAACTACTGAGCACTATTTCTATATATCCAGGAGAGCTGTACTTTGTGAATACTGATTTCTCTCTCCTTGCATTTCTCTTTTCTTTTCCTAAGGTATATCTGAGCAAATTCACTTTCCTGACAAATTGCTATCAGCCACTCAGCATTAAAAGTGGTAGTTTTTAGGTGACAATCAGCATATTTTTCCAAATGAATTGAACAATCAAGATAATATAAAAAGAAAGTAATTTTTACTTACAGTACGTCTGCAGGCGAAGTGGGGGGTAGACATTAGAAATATTGAAGAGCATGAAGGTTAACAATACCTGATTTTGCACTGCTGGCAGAATATTTGTACTTAGGGGAAAAAATGAACATTTTTCAGCGTAACCATACTGCAATTGTGATTCAATGAAACCAGGAAAGCCATGGAACAGGGAGATAATGCTGGTTTAATCTATGACTAGCAGAGACTGATTTCCATTGAGAGTAAAGGCAGGAAAAATGCTAATGTAATTACTTTCCTTTGGAACAATACAGTCTAAGTGAAATAGCATATCTTTATTTTCCCTAGTATTTTGGCATACAACAGTTAATAATGTCAGAAAGCAAAATATTTGGATGGTAGGAATACGCAGATTTTATTTTATGATTCAGGAGAAACCCTGCATAATGCAGAAACCTCTTTTCTACATACTGTACTTATGAAGCTAAGGTCTGACCACCTGCAAAACGCCATTTGCTTGTCCCTTGCAATTTAAACACTGACCTGTGTAAGGTCTGTTGTAATTCTGAGGCTCTTAATGGTGTGCCCATTTCCTACAGAAGACACAGATTTATGGGAAGGACAAATATTGTAAGAAGCAACAGCCTTAAATCATAGAATCATAGAATCATAGAATCATTGAGGTTGGAAAAGACCTCTAAGATCATCGAGTCCAACCGTCAACCCAACACCACCATGCCCACTAAACCATGTCCCTAAGCGCCTCATCTACACGTCTTTTAAATACCTCCAGGGATGGGGACTCCACCACTTCCCTGGGCAGCCTGTTCCAATGTTTCACCACTCTTTCAGTAAAGAAATTTTTCCTTACATCCAATCTAAACCTCCCCTGGCACAACTTGAGGCCATTTCCTCTCGTCCTATCGCTTGTTACTTCGGAGAAGAGACCAACACCCACCTCGCTACAACCTCCTTCCAGGTAGTTGTAGAGAGCGATGAGGTCTCCCCTCAGCCTCCTTTTTTCCAGGCTGAACAACCCCAGTTCCCTCAGCCGCTCCTCATAAGACTTGTTCTCCAGACCCCTCACCAGCCTCGTTGCTCTTCTCTGGACATGCTCCAGCACCTCAACGTCCTTCTTGTAGTGAGGGGCCCAAAACTGAACACAGTAGTCGAGGTGCGGCCTCACCAGTGCCGAGTACAGGAGCACGATCACTTCCCTACTCCTACTGGCCACACTATTTCTGATACAGGCCAGGATGCCATTGGCCTTCTTGGCTGCCTGGGCACACTGCCGGCTCATGTTCAGCCGGCTGCCGACCAACACCCCCAGGTCCTTCTCTGCTGGGCAGCTTTCCAGCCACTCTTCCCCAAGCCTGTAGCGCTGCATGGGGTTGTTGTGGCCGAAGTGCAGGACCCGGCACTTGTCCTTGTTGAACCTCATACAGTTGGCCTGGGCCCATCCATCCAGCCTGTCCAGGTCCCTCTGCAGAGCCTTCAGAGCCTTTTTTGTTAAAAAATCAAATTTTTTAACAAACTATAAATTAATTTTCATCACTTTTGTATAGTTTAGAGGTCACAAGAGAGATCTGATGAGTTAGTATGATTTGCTGCATAGCACAGGCCACAGCTCACAACCCAAAGCTGACTTACACACCACAGTTAGTTACATACCAAAATAAAATGTGCCCTGAATTTCCACTGGTGGTGCTCAATGTCTTTTAACAGAGACAGACTTTGCAGTATTGCTTAAAAAAAAAGATCTGACAAAATATCAGAATTTGGGAATTTGTTGAGATTAGGTGCTCCATGGCAATGATGTGATAGCAGCTGAGAGGTGCTGAAGCTACCAGGGCCACCTGGCTCCCTGTCTCACCACCATTTTTCAGGCCTTCCAAAATTTTCACGTATTTTCTCAGCTAAATGGGGCAGTCCCCTTAAGCCTTGCCAGCAACTGGCACTGGGACTGGCAATGGCAATCATCAGGCCCATTTCAGGTGTAGCCTTCAGATATATAGAAATTTCAAGCTCCCCTGCAGCCCTCCAAGTGAACCAGGAATCCTTGTCATGGTTTCAACAATAACTGAAGCCAAAGTGAAATCAATTGGATTTTGGAGTCCATAATTTTCTATGTTTATAGTTTTGAGCAAACAAGATGAATGCACATGGGAATGTGAACAGACTAATACAAATAATTTACATTTGAAAACATCTTTTCAGCAGAAAAAAATCAAAGCACAGGTATTTTATCTTGGTGAGATCTTCATGAAAACAAACGGCATAAGTCACCTGTAAGACTGCTGGGCTTGCAAGAAAATATTAACTGACTTTTCTAGCAAAGCACCATTTTCTGATACTAATAAGTTTCATGCAATCTATTGGCATAGAAGGATGCTTCACTTTACAAATTTAATCATCTACAGTCACATGCTTTTTTCTTCCAACACAACGGGAACAATGTTATACTGCACATCAAAGGCTCATTTGCATGTACTGCCTTATTATTTTATACCTGCTGATGCCTCCAACGTTTTGCTTACTGTATCAAAGAAAGATTCAGTCCTTGAAAAGGACTAGGTCTGTGAAAAGAAACATCCTCAGGCACGCACCTTTTTGAAATAAAGGGAGAAGTATACCACATGATCTGCCTTGGATAAAGGCAGATGAAGGTCTTAGTTAAATTTTCAAAGTGTTGATAGCAAGAAACTTTTAGAAAAAAACTCTTTTGTTTAAAATGCTACATGACATAGATTAAATAATGAAATACATGTTCTGTCTGTCTTCCTCATTGGTAAATTATTCTAAATCTCAAAACAAAGTTTTGGTCAAAAAAAAGTACTAATATAGGATTTCACTGGCAATTAACCTTCAAATGATGTAACTGCATTAGTCGATCTTGTAAGACGGGGTGAATCAGAAAAGCTAAAACATCTCTTCTGTAGCAGACTGTTATTTAAGTAATTCCTCCCAAGTCATACAGTGTAATGGGTTCAGTCTGGTAATGGCTCCTTCTGGATCAACACTCAGAGCTAAATAATGCAACTGATTGATTTACATGTGGTTATTGAACAGGCTCAGGCAGTGATGAAGCAGATGCTTTGAGGGCTGGGCAAGCGGAGGACTGCAGCTAACAACGTGGGAAGCACCTGACCAAATAAAATCTGGGGCCTGCCGAGGGATCCCTGACTTTGACTTGGGACTGTATGAACTTTGGCTTGGGACTGCATAGGACAATAAGCACAAAGTTGGGCTGTTTCCCAAAAGGGTGGGTGGGTGGCACCAAGGGCTAGACGTGGCAGAGCAGAGCCACCCAGAGAGGACTGAGGCTGTGGCTCACAGGGGTCAGCAGCTGGGCTGGAGGCAGGGCTGCCAGGCTTGCACAGAAGGAAAAGGCAGTGGAGTGGGGAGTGGTGGAGTATCTGCCCCAGAAAACACTCACGCAGCAGACACCCTTGCATGGACAATACTGTATTTCTAGGAACAATGTCCTCAGGAATGTGATCCTTGAAGAAAAGTAACTGAGTTGTGTTCCCTCCTGCTTTCCTTTAATTTTTTCTTGCTTTCTATATATTTCCTCTGACTGGTCTCCTCCCTGGAGAAAAATTTTCTCTTCCCTCACAAAGGCTTTTTAAAACACAAATGGCATCTCTATACAAAATAGAGGCCACAGACGTGTTTCTCCAAGGCTTTTAACCCCTTGGAGCAAAGGGGAGCAGTGTTTACCTCCTACACAAAGCTTATTCTAGATTGATGTTTTCAAAACATTTGAGCCTTAAGTGAAATGCAGTAAAGCTTATTGCATCTTTTAAGGTAAAAGCCAATATTGGATTATAAAAGAAATAAGAATTACCCACTCAAAAATGATGGCTTCCAATGTATTCAGATGATTGTGCTTTTTATTTACCAAATTTCAAATTTTAGCAGTGATATTTGACAGTTTATGTATTTTCTTGTATCATGAAATTCCTTCACTGTTATATTTTTTCCTTAATATAGGTCAATTCTGAAAGAACTATGTCAACATCAGACCTGAATGATGATTGTCTATGAGATAATTAACAATTTGAGTAAAACGTAAACATTTTAAGAAGAAAAAAAAGTCATATGATTATACTCTAAAGCTAGCAGAAAGGAAATCAGAAGAAAGAATCCACAGCTGCTCAGTTTAATCTAACACCAAGCAGGAGGTAGGACTACAGACTGTCTGCATTATCTTTTGACCTGTATGATTTCTGATTCCATTGAATATTGCCACAGAGTAATCTACAGGTTAAGATGATGGATGTGCTGGCCAGGGGCTGCCCTAAGTGGTAGCACATAGAGGGTATGACCTTCCCATACAGGCGGGAAGGGCCTGGTGGCTCACTGTTGGCACACCTTGCTGCTCCACTGCTTTTCTTAGTAGTTTATCTTTTTTAGTAGTATTCTGCCACAATCTTGCTATATTTGATGACCAACAGCCCAAGCTGCCAGCTGTTTGGAAACCTCTTCTGAGTGACCATTGGGAACACAGGTCAGCTATAAAGTACATACTCACGCCAGCTTATCTCCGTCAGATATCACGTGCATGCTTGGCCAACCTGCACAGCACATGGGACAGCCCCATCCACAAGTGAGAAGTCTCTATTTGTGGCTGTGCAAGATGAATTCTTGCTACTGATGACTCCTGGGCAGCCTCTTTTTACCATGCCATGGCAAACATCACTAGACTATCCTTGGACTGAAGTGTGACCTTACACATGCTAGGTCCATACATACTCTGTTCGTTTGCTCAGTTTTACATTGTGCAGGTCAGGCTTAAAGATCATCCATGCAATGTTTAGGAAAAGCTGAGGAAGGCTTCACTGTGGCTTGCTTGGTGCATATCTGATGCCCTGATGCACTGGACTGTGCTAAAGCTTGAGCTTCTCCAGGCAAGAGCCCTGGAGCTCTCCTAACTCTGTCCTGGGGCACAGGAAAGCAGTGTGGATACTCCAGGCTTAAGAAGAGATTCAGAGCCACATTTAAATGTCAATGTAAGGATGGACAGGAATCCAGATGGGTCCTCATGTACTGTCCCTGTGATTTGCTTCCATGTTGGTCCCATGCCAAGTGGCATGGGGTGGCTTGTGTTGGCACTGCCATCAAAGGCAGACTGACTGCACCATCCTGCAGTGCATCTGAGAGATGCTCAACACGTCACACACAACACTGTCTTGCATGCCTGTGACACTGTGAAAAGCATGTCACCATGTGTTTTACCTGATCAGGGCAGTTTCCCACGTGGACGGTCATTTTTAGACATCAAGCAGCATAGCTTGGGGTTATGCTTGAACCTCTCAGTATGACACCATCTGTCTGTGTCCCGAGGTGGCCATGAGACTCCCAGCCACCATGACCCCTCCCCAGCAATAACTGAGGGCATGTTTCATCCCCTTTGAAGCCCTTTGAGTCACGGACAGTTTGTCATTTAAAATGTTTTTGGAGTTCATATTGCCTTATGAAACAATGAGAGGACTGACTCTGTGGCAACCTGTCATGTTTGTTACCCCTATAACATAACGTGTGGGTGAAATGCCAACAGAGCATGAAGGCATGTGGAAAGGCAAGGCTTTCTGGAACAGTCTTCAAAGACCAGTCTGAACCAAGGCACCAGGACGTGGTGCAGTCCCATCCATATTGCCAGGTGGAGCCGTTGCTGGACCTGTCCAACTACCAAACCACCCACAGTTTTTACTTACCTATTTCTTCCATTCTCAAAGAAATATTTTGGGTAATACAGCATGCAGGCTATGGCCAATCAGGAGAACAGAGTCCTGGAGTGAACTGAGGAGCAGTCCAAACCAACAGTGTAAACACAGCCAGTGGTTGCTGTTTTATTGGTCACACCAATAAAAATTTGCATTAAATGAAACAATTCACTTTGAAATTCTGGAATATCTTTCTGAACATGAACTGTGACAGGGCTGCTGCTGATCCACATACGACTGTTTCAGGCATGGTCTGAAGGCTTTCTGTTTTCTGTCTTGCTGCTCCGATCAGCTCTCACATGAAGTATCCTGACTCATGCCCCAGCCTGTGGCTAACTAGACATAGATCATTTATTATAAAACAGTAAATACAGATTCCACCAAAATTCTAGCAGAGCATGGACAGTAATAGATCCTCTCCTCCACCCTTTTACTCCATTGAAGCTTTAACCTAAGGCTAAACAAATCTGCAAAATTACTTCTGGAGGAATTTAATTTCCCTGTTCACTAGTTTTACTTGTATTAATTAAAAGCAACTTCTCAGTCACATCTTATTTGGCTGGGAGAAAACACCTTAGCATACAAACATTTCTGAATAAAATATCCTTTCTACTTTGAATAAGTTCCTCCTCCAAAAACTCCAGTTAAATTACCTAGCTATGCACTTTTAATGAGCCCATCCCATTAGTATATAGGCATCAGTCAGAAAACTAAAATCCAGAATAAATTCTGTTTGTTTTACTTCATCCTGAGTTTAGTGAGATTCATGTATGTTCCAAGGAAATCTGATTATCCCTTCCTGAAATTTGACTGTGTGGGAATACTTTTTGAAGTGGATCCTTTGTTCCTTGCCTTAAAGACACCTTTGAATTGCATTTTGATTTCTGATTGCAGAGCATGACAATGTCATGGGACACCTGGGATCTTCGTCCTGGTCAGTCTCAGGAGTCCTAACAAGGGAAGAGAGGATCTTACAGGGAATTCAAACCTGGATTTATCATTGTGAAAAATCCCAGTTTTACATGTTCATTTCTGGCTATCCCTTTTGTGAGGAATTCTATTTCATGAGAAAGAACTGGCCATTTTAACATGATCTTCTCTTAAAACAAACACTGTAATATCCCAGACAGGGCCAGTCAGACTATTCTTTTTTACTAAAACATAGTTTTTACTAAAATTAACAGTAGGAGAGTACATTTGTGTAATCACAAATTGGATCTCTCCTTCTCAAATAGAACACAATACCTGAGTAGCAAAAGCTAAAAGGTATATACAGTTCATTCAGACTTTGCTAAACAACTACTAAATTTGCAAGTGTTACAGAAGCACTTAGTAGCAAGTGTGGAAGCTACTTTTCATTGCAGGACTTGCTTAACACAAGTCATAAGCACAGGCAGCCTTCCAGATGCAGACTGGAAGCCTATCAGAAGGTATACACCCCAGAGAGGTGTACTGAATTTCTTATCATTAATATGGTCGCGGTGCTCACTGTATTTTTTTTAGCTCATCTTTCTACCACAACAACATGTTTTCACACAACTGGGCCCATGGCATGGACAAATTCATAACCCTGGCTAGGTCCCTACTGTTACACCTGTCTCCCAAGTTGGCAAAAATCAGTACATTTCATAGTATTTCATTTCATTTGTATTCCTGTTTGTCTCTTGCTGTAATAGTTAAGTTTCCACAATTGGTAATATGTCTTAACAACTTTTATTGGAAACCTTTCTGGTCATGTAACATCTGGTGGGAAGTATCATGGGTTTAGTCCTCTTTGCTCCCTACAGGGGTACTTCTTGGGCATTCAGACGTATTTTAAATCCGGTCCACAGCTGTGTGTTCAAGTTGTCAATGCCCTGAGCAGAAGGGATGCCATCCCATACTGTGCAGATTGTGGTCACTCTCAGATTCTGTGGATTTGCATATCCTGCCAAACAACTATTACCATAAACTCGACATGACTGGTGAACTTTTATTATGGCAGCATGTTCAACTTGTAGAAAGGCTGCCTTTGTAGTTAAATGGCTGGGGTGCTTGTTAAAGACCTCTGTCTTACTGTGAATGCCTGTATTACCTCCAGGACAACACTGCCAGAGTCTTTGAACATTTATTATCCAATAAGTGAGTTATTATCATAAATTATTGTGGAAACTATTGATTGAAGCAAACTAAAACTTTCTTAACATATAATCAAGAGTTCAGTACAGCAAAAATAATTTAATAATTATGAACTGACAGAAGAGATAATGTACATTATATCAATTCTCCAGTAGATACTGATCACAGAGGTTATCAGATTGAAATTCTCTTGTGTGTATAATACACCAAGACTGCAGTAGTCTCTGAGACAAGTACAGCTGAATAATCCAAGCTGACATCTGCCTGGGTGCACTATCACAACGTGTTCCTTAAATTCCTAGATGCTGGTCTAAGATGTTTATTCACATCCATGAACACTGAATGAACAATTCCCTCCCAAGACAGGTGTCCATTAGCAAAATGGCATGCCTCATTTGGCCTTAAGCATGGGTGACAGCTAATAAAAGCATATGAACATGTGTTATGCATATATATGCCATAAGGCATAATCCTCTTTTCTCCATGCAGAAATATTTCCTATTGCCCTAATTATTGTGAGTGCTGAGAAGTATTTCAGCATGGACAATTATGTCCATAACATCTGTGTCCAGGCTGGAAACAAGCAAATATTGCAGAGTACTAGTCACAAACATCCATTTAGAGGTTATTCAGTTCCTGCCGTCTATTGACAATACGAACCATATAAAGACAATTCACCGACACATGTTGCTTTCCTGCCAGCTGTCGCAGTAGCTACTGCTGGTCCCTGGCACTGAGCTAGGACCAACAAGTGGCACAGACAAAGGCTGATGCCCCTTTCTGGTGCAAAGCTATAGTCCAGGAAGCAGAAATTGTTTCTCTGGGCTACTTTCTGAAGCAAATCACAAATGGAGCATCGACCCAGAAAACCACCAAGTAGGTTTCAGCATTTGTGTCCAATTTCTTTCCCAATGCTGTAAAAAGAGATGTGCAAACACCTTCTAATCTGCTCCCTGATAGGAAAGATACATTTCATTTTAAATCTTTTATGTGACACTATGTTTCACCAAGTAGATCACAAAAATTTAAATTACTTAAGAGGAGAGAAGACATGCAAGTGCTATGAAGCTTACTGAGAGCTCGTACAAATGTGACTCTGCAGCAGACTTTTCACTTAGGCAATTGCTTTCTATCTCCCAAAGAAGAGCTCTTCTGCCTCAGAAAGGCTCCAGCAGTGGACATTGATTTCAGCTGCATCTCTGCAATACAGCTAACTGTGATGAACGTGTGAAAGCTCATATACCCATTGTATCTGAAAGCAAGCTGTCTCAAAGCAGCAACTGCAGAGCTCCTGCTAGATGAGTTTTCCATCACAAAGCAAGGAACTCTGTTTACCTAAAGCAATACAATATTTTCTTCCCAGCTGGCCAGATTAACAAGCCTATGGGAGTGTCTATCTTAGATACTTTGACAGCAAAGAATTACTATTACTATAGGACACAAGCTCAGTAAGAAAAGGAAAACAAGAAAACGTCCTTCAAATCATGAAGTTGGTTTCTTCATCTGGCAGCCCAAGTTAACAGCCTCTGTCTCTTGGCTGTTATATTTTCTAACAATCACCTTCAAACTTTCTCTAAACATGTCCTCAAAATTATGAAAAAGTCCCCTTAACCAGTCATGAACACTCCATGGCATTGACTTCCCACAAGCTCTCCATAGATGAATGACTACAGAAAATAAATATATTGGCCATGCCTATGCAGTGTTCATTATGATCAATATTCTTTCACAACTTCATCATGCTCCTTATCTGTATGCAACACTATTGCACATTACACTTTGATTGTACACGCAGATCATCATTGCCTTCTGGGTTTATGTGTAGCACTTAGCAAAATGGTAAATTAACTCAAAAAGTCTTGCCAGATGAGGATTCAATAGCAGGGTCCTGCAGCTTGTATGGCTGTTGGAGACACAAAGAGGCAGCTGATGACCAGCTCCTCCAGTAGGGCTCGACAAGTGTATAAAGGTCAATGTTTCACAGCATAGTGCTCTTGAGTGTATTGTAGACCTTATTCCTTGTGCTGTCTCAGCTGTGGTCTTTTCCTCAGCATCTTGATGTGCTTCTTATTTCTCTCATTCTTCATTGCCATTTTGGTTTCCTGATCCTTGGCTTAGCTTCCAGTCATCTTTTCTCTTCCTTGCTGTGCGGATCACTGCCTATCTTGATGCCCTGATCTCAGCCTACAACCTTGGATAATAAAGGAAAAGGGGGAACCGAGAAGTTACTTGCATTCACTTAGTAGAAGTGGAAGGGGAAAAGCTGAGAGGAGACTCACAAGTGAGTATTCACAGAGAGACCAGGACTAGCCATTAGCTTGGGAGCAGAGGCCACTCTGGTCATGGTGACAACAGAGACATCTCTGAAGAAGAGGAAGCACCAAGAGGTGCTCTCAGGAAGCTCATCTGTGTGCATCCAAAATGTGCACAGGAGGGTGAGTGGTGGTTCCTGGAGCAGACCATGTGTGGCACGAGGAGCTGGTGGCTCTGGTCTCCCAAGTCTCCCCAGTCTCCTTCATCAGCATGGAGGGCAGAGCCAAGCTAGGGGACCCAGCCAGGTGGAGTGTCTAGTGCATGAAAACTGCAGAGCAGACTCCCTCTTTCCAAGAGATCATGCAATATGTATATATTTCCCTGAAACTGAGGCACAGACCAGGCCAGAAGTGTGTTTGTTAGGAGCACAGAAAATATAACTACCAGCGTTGCGATTTGGAAGGCTTTCAAAATCGTTCTCCTAGCTGGAGGCAGATGCCGCAAGACACAGAGTTTAATAAAACAGTCCTGGCCCAAGGTTTACAGCATTAAACTGCACACTTGAGGCCAGATTAGTAAAAACAGATGGGCAAAATATAAAGCTGCATAGACTAATTGGGCGCTCTGTTGGTGGACACTTCCCGTAATCAGGGGAGTTTTGAATGACATATGTTTATCTTTTCCCCCTCCTTGGGATACTATTTCATTATACACAGTAATGAGACACCTGGCCTGGTGATTGCTGGGCTGAAAATTCTTACGAGGATTTTAACCTGCTGTGTGCAAACTTTTCTATTGGTAAAACATAGATGCTCTACCCTGACCACTCCCTGGGGCTCGACAGAGGACCGGCTGTCTGGAAATCACCGTTATTGGAGTTATTAGCATTTGGGAGGTATCTCTGCCTTGGCTGAGAAAGGCAGCTGGAGGTCACTTTTTAGCCAGGGAGGAAAGGTAGAGTGGGAAAAGGAAGAAATGAAGTGGAAATAACTTCAGACACATCCCAGTCTGGATAGAGGCACAGCACCAGTGAGCAATGGGGTTCACAAAACTTCAGCTATCAATCACTCCTGTTCAGAGGTGAGAATCCAGCCTGGTGCCCTACAGCCATTTGGGTGGCCTGCCACTGCTCAGGGCAGCCACAGCAGAGCCAAACCCTCACAGAAATTCACATGCAAACAGCAGAACTTTTCTTCCAAGAAGGTTGGGGGCACTGAAGCCTTGGTGTGGAGGTTTTTTGGTTTCCTAGTGATTCCCAGACCTTTCTGTTCATAGACCCTGTTCAAGCAAGGGACCCCGTGATGGACATTTGCAAAACTGAGTGGCCATTTCCAACACCTTAAAGGGCAATTCTCTCTTCCTGTGGCACAACCTCCATCCCACCACACATCTGATGGTTTTGTATGGCTGGAAGTACAAGACAAGTCTATTTATGCCCCTGTCCAGTTCCTTCTACCTTTACATACATGTTCCTTGCACCTGGTGGACACAAGATCCTGCCACCTGGCCTGGGATGTGTGTCAAAGCTGGAGCAGGGCAGGTCTGTATCAGTTCCCACCCCCGAACACCAGTGGGATTGCTGGTATAAGGCTCCGGAGAGGAGCTGGCTCTGGCCATAAGGGCTAAACAAAGCTCAACACTAGCTGAGTTATTGGAGACAGACACTGAGTAATCATGTTCCTACCTGTATAAACTGGAATCAAAAGTGAGTTATTCAGTGAGTGGAAATAAATGGATTTTTCCAGCTGGTATGGCTGACGTGTACTGTGTATATCACATTTATAGATCTCCCTTCCACCAACCAGCTCCCCTTTCAATAATCAAGCTCTATAGCTATAACAATTCTACTGACTGGAAAGAAATGTGTGTTCACAACATGTACCAAGAGATAAATCCTGATACAGCACCAGCAACACATTCTGTGCATTACATGTGCCAAAGGAGTAGGATTTATTCAGGTCATTTATGCTCCACTGGAGTGGAAAAAGGAAAAAAAAATAGGCCTTGCTATAATGAATTGGACTCTGAGTCCTGCAGAGAATAATTTCTATGCATCAGCTAACAGGGATTGCCATCCATCAAGGCAGCAAGGGGTGGCTTTGTAGGACAGGTCTGTTCTGGACCTGCAGCCATGTGTATACGTTACTTCCTTCAGGCCCCGACTGGTACCTACTCAGATCCCTGCTCCCTGCGCTGCTCATCCCTGCAGCAGCCCTTTATACAACCATGGCCAGGACTCTTCCCATGCTTCACAGGAGCACCTCCTGCAGCCTGTCATGCCCTGTCCCACATGAAAGCCCTTCTTTCAGCTCTCCGCCCTTTCTGGACAGGCCACTCTGAGAGAGTTCAATTTTGCACAAGTTATTGTTCATCCTGCAAAAATGCCCAGAGCCTGCAGAGTGACCATTGTCCCATTCAGCTGTGCAGCCACAGAGCCACAAACTCTTATGATCTAAATAGAGCAATAAGGAGAGAAAAGGGCAGAGGAAGGGGAGCACAGCAGGCCAGAGCTACAGCTGAGACCAGAGCTGGCTTCAAAGCCATCACCATCCCTTCCTACAAAGGAAGAGAGTCTAAATTATAAACTTCTGGGAGTTGCTGCCTCCTCCTCTGTCTATTCCTAAGGCTGTGAGCTCTCAGAGCAGAAAACACCCCTGCCTTGGTGTTAAGAAAACAGCTAGCACATTGCAACTAGTGCTACAACTACAGGGTAACCTGATATACATCTGCAGGCACCTGGCTGGTATTTCACAGCTGCTCTAAATAAACAGCCTGCCTATCTATACCCTTATGCACCAGTGTGTTTTCTTTCTTCATCACACTTAAAATTTATTGGCACTGGGGAGGGGAGGTTGAGGGAGAAGAACAGAGCAGAAAAAAAAAGGCCAAAGTTGTGTATTTGTGCTTCACCATCAAACAGAATAAACCTGTCAGCTTGTCATGGGCTGCCTGTCCCCACACCGGCAGAAGAGGCAGCAAGTTCACCTCATCTCTGATGGGAATAGCGTCAATGGTGCTTTTAACCCTTACTAGCTTGCACTTTCCCCAGGAGATACTGAATGAGGTCAAAACAGCAACAAATTATCATGGAATGCAGAAATGCAGGTGGGGAGTTAGTTGTGTTCATGGAAAATTCAAACAGGTCTGTAGTGTTTGAAAGTGAAAATTAAATGTATTTTTCTGGATTACTATCAGTGTAGTAATGTATGTACATGTCCAAAAGGATGTGATCTATAGCCTTTCATTGTGAAGGTATTTTAGATAGGAAACACCACACTGGAGTGTAGATGTTTCCAGTTTTTGAGTAAAAAACTGCAGACTTCCAGGACCATGTATTTCAAAAAACTTAAAGCTACACAGGAAGTCATCAATTTTGTATTTGCCATTCCAGCTATCTACTCTACAACTGTATCAAAACAGGGAGGAAGAAACAAGAACAATTACACTAAGACTTAAACAGTCCACTCCTGGGAAGGGACAGTGCCTTTGAAAGAGTGAGGGAAATGGTTGCACACCTCCTGAATGTCTGGTGACACTAAGCTTCCTGGTCTTTCTAGGTTGCAGCACTCCATACACATGTACTTAGCATTGAGTTCCCATATTGTCATAACATAAGAAGTCCTGGGGAAGGATGGCTGGATACATCACGCCCCACTAGGCACAGAGAATTTTAAAACTCCTCAACTGATGGGCCAGCCTAGACCTAGTCTGGCTTGTTCTCCCATCATCCCATCAGCCTCAGTGGCCAAGAGAAATGAACAGGAGATACATGGGTATGCAGAAGTGAATGGGATGGGGAACTGTAAAAAATTTCCTTTTCTCTGTCATTTTCTCTAGAGAATGGAAGTGCAAAACCTATCTGAAAATTACATACTTTGAGAAGATGTAGCACAATATCCAGGCCACAGGATGGAGAAGGATAGTAGATGGCAGAGGATCAGCAAAGGAAGGGTGAAATATATAATAGCACAGGGCTTGGGGTGAACTTCTGGGTCACTGTCTCTAATTGGCAACAGTCCCTGGGGGCATCATGTAATCCCAATCCTTACACGATCACACTCCATCCTGAAATGCTGAAGGATGCTCCCATTGGAGGAAAAAGATGTCCCAGAGACCCTTTGCTCTTGCAGTCAGAAACCCACTAATTATTCTGTCTGATCTTACTCACAACCATGTAGGTTGCTGTTTGTTCATACTGATCTTCTCTGCTCTTGTTTATCCTTCCCTCCTACTGCCCCTAAGAAATATCAGTCCTAAGATTGTTTTCTGAAAAAAATTTACTGTGGCATGCTCTATTAGTGCAAGTTTCATTTTATGTTATTTTGTCCTTACCTCCATGTGTTCAGTCTTTTTCTCATTCAAAAGTGCATTTGTGTTTTTTATTTTGCATGATACTGATGTGTAATTGATGGAGTATGGATGCTTAGGCCATGCTTTCCCTTTTTCTTAAATGGAAGTGCTGTCAGTTTTACTTTCTGGGAAGATACTTGAAAGCAAAATGTTATAGGAGGAAGAGAGATGAACACAATGCGATACACAGCTTTGGGGTGGGAAACGCAGTTGAGTGTCTTTCACATGGAGGCATACATTGAGCTGCAGCTCAGGTTCAAATATGTATAATATATATATAAGTTTACATAGATATGCATTCCATAACCAACAGTTTTAGAGACACAATTAGGTAACCTGTTTAGAAACACAAGGGATTCGAAATGTTATCTTTTCATTCTAAAGAGAATTGGAACTCAGCCTTAACATGGAATCTGCAAAACCACACAAAAGACAAATGATTCACATTTTGTGGTTGCATGTTTATCACTAAGACAGTAAACATACTACCCAAACCAATAAATGATAAAAATAATTAAAGCAGATATTCTGAATATTTGTGAATATCCTGATACTTCTGCTTTGCTGAAATCAATAGGAAAAGCAGAGCATGAACCTGGAGCCGTGGTACAGCAGTGGCTCCAGTACAACTGGCAGGATCCAGTTGCACTGCTGGAGCAGATGGCCCAAAATAAACAAAAAGAGTTGTCAGTGTCTTCAGATAGATAGATCTGACTAAGCAGTCACTGATGTTTTTTTTTTCACAAACCCCTACCAAACCATGTTAAAACTTATAAATATGCTACTGGTGAAGTAACTGCTCTGTTTTTTATTCAGTCCCAGGCACAATAGCTTTTATAGCAATCCCGATCTCTTCCCCAAGGCATTATGATGAATACAAAGAGCCAAGAACATGCACAGGTTGGGAGCCATCGCTGAAGTTTTCCATGGATAACTTGTGTCCAGGCCTATATCCCACACGCAGTTCAAGGTCTGCTCTTAGCATGGGTGTCTCCACAGGCTGGGGTAACTAAGAAGCATCAATGTCATTAAGCAGAGCCCAAAAAGGAGTAATAAGGCTGCCATTACTCATGCTTTGAGATCGTCCCAACAGAAAAGCAGGGCTTTCTCAGGTGAATTTGATAGTAGGATCAATGGTGAAACACTGTAGTTTCTCTTCTGCCATATCCTCTATGCATATATTACCTAGACAAATTACCCCAGAAACAGGAGACTAACAGTGTTAATCAGGATAGCATATTAAATATTCTTGATGCTTCTGGGGGGGGTGTATGGGGGAAAGTCAAATGTAATTGTCCTGAGCAGAATATATTTCCATAACAATGAAATCTCAAAATCAGTCTCCTGTTCATTTCAGCGAAGGAAAAATTAGCATATCTCCAGATATTTTGGGACAGTGGGGATACCATTATAACCTTCTGAATCTGCAAGAGCCATTTCAAGCTGTATTGTTTTTTGATGACTCTGTCACTGCAATGTGACAAAACGGCACAGTTTTTAGTTTAGACCAGTAGATGGGGATTAATCAAGCTGTTATTCTTGCTGTTGTATACCACCAGTGGAGGCTTTTAACGAACCAGCTGAGAGACTTATGAGTGTGGAAATTGTTTTTTTGTATATTCATTAAGAAGGAGAATTGTTCTCCCTTAGCAGAACAATCTGCATGAGAGCAGAAGACCAAAACTTCCAGTGGAGTCAGGCGAACAGCCTGGTTACAACTGAGCCACTCTCTGGCAGTGGGAATGAGAGTTTGAGTGCCCTGGGAATCTGGACTAGTCTGTAAATAAGAGGGGATTTTCCCTGCAGACAAAATCCCTGCAGAGTTCAAAGGGACAGCAGGAAGCACTACATTTTCTCCTGAAGCCATATAAAAATTAGGTAAAAATAGAACGATCTACTGTGTGCTCCCCTCAGCTGCAACATGAGAGACCATTATCTCTGCATCTGGAGAGAATAAATTTGAAAGAGGCACAAAACCCCCTATCATCTTTATCAATCTCCAGGTTAAAACACTGACATTCAGGGAAGAAACTTTAAGCTGCTGCTGGGAATTTTTGATTGGGTTTGGGGCCAGAAGAAGGGGAGTCTGGGTCTCTAAAGGAGGATAGACCCTGGTAGACACAAAGTCTGGACATCTGAACCAATTGCCTGAGATAGTTACCTTCATAATCGGCCAAGGAACAGCCATCACCAAAGCACAGGTCAAACCATCATGAAGTACGTCTGACACGTCAGATGAGTTGTGCCCTAAATCAGTTTGTGTCTTTCCACCACCCCTAGCTCCCAAATGCTGCCTCCTAGCACTGGTGTGGGGGCCCGCTTTGTAGAAATCTAAAATTCTGTGAGATAAATGCCACTTTATCCTTAAGTCCAAAAATGAGCCTTGAGATCCTCAGACAAATGGACTTCTTGTGGTCATTTTGCAGCCTCCTCTGACAGACTGTAAAGCCATGCGCTACACGTGCCTGTAGGGCACAATGTTCCTGGGGTGAGGTGCGGACAGAAATAGATGCCCTGGACCAAACTCTGCACAGTATGTAGAAAATCATTGAATTCAGAGATAACTGATGATGAAGACAAGTTTAGTGCATTTGGTAAGGTTTATATTTTTATAAGTCAGGGTTCAGACTGAGCCTTGAGAGTCTATTCTTCAACGTCAAATCCCCTAGGAGTATAATTTCCAGAAAAGTTTAATGACTATTTAATAACAGCTGCATAAAATATCTCTGATCATATTTTAATATTCCCAATGACAGAATTGTTCAGCACTGAAGTATTTTATGGTTATAAAAAATATATCACTCCTTTTTCAGAGAGCTGCCCTTATAGCAAACCCTGGCCATGCAGTGTGACCTTCTCCTCCTGGCTGAAAGGGCAGCCTGGGTACAAGCTACATGAAGCAGAAGGAGATGCCTTGTCCATTCATAGGAGGTCACTGTGGCAAAACCTGTGACTGGCTGTTTAGAAAGGCTGGAAATTCTTATCACTTAAGCATTTGCAAGCAGGCAGGTGAAGACAAGAGATGGGTAATGAAATTCCTTGTTTGAGGGCACCAGCTCATCACCTCTGGGGTGCAAGGCAAGAATTTACCTCCCCAACGGCTGCCTGAAGAGCCCAGAGCAGACGCTGACACATGTTACTGGAGTGCTTGGTCTTTCCTTGAAGCATAAATTGCTGCTCAAAGGTGGCATACAAACTCTGTAGGAGGTTTCCACACCCCAGCTGCATCTAACCTCTCCCTCGTGAGCAGCTAAGGCAAAGCAGGCACAGTGAGTGCCACCAACACCTCCCATTTGGTTTATATGAGCCTGCCAGAAGTTCATGGAGCTCCCCTTTGCATCTGCCAGGGTTGCCACTCTCCTCCCAGCTCAGTCTGGCTGCCTTTTGCTTTGCTGTTTGTCAGGGAGCCAGAACCTGCTAGCACCTACACCTGTGAGTTAACTTGCCTTGTGAGAGATGTGTGCTAAGTTCACATGAACTGAGCCTCTTGCTTGTGGAGATGTGATAATATGGTTATGCCTTCAGGGCAAGAACTGCCTAATTTAGAAGGTCTCATTTCTCTTTAGCCAGATATCACATGGAGCCAGCTGATGGGAGCTCTCTGCTCCCAGGCTCGGAAAGGTTTGGGTATCACTACTGGCCATGTACACCATTTTGTGCAGTGGCTGTTGGGGTCCACACTTGTTCATAGGGTCATCTGTAATAATCCTAAATCATCTCTGGTCCTAAACAGGACTACCTGAAGGTCGAGCATGCTAGGATGTTTGCAGCCTTCAGGTGGATGAAGGAAATTCATTAAAGAAATTCCCTTCAAGTGAAATGTGTATGTGTGTGTCTGTATGTGCATGTTTGTATGAAATAAAAAAAATGAAGAGAAAATTTACATGAGTTTTCAGACCATTAAAAGCCAGTTTCTGGTAATCAGATTATCAGCCCAGTTCGCTCAGATTCTTGGCTTCTGTAATTTATTGCTAGTTTTAACAGCTGCCGCTCTTGCTATGATCAGGCTCCTGTGAGCTGGGGAAGCAAAATACATTCTTAAAGCACTTTGCATTCCTAAAGGGGATTGAAATAATCCTAGACCTTGTTACATTTCCATTTTTAACTGAATTAGTGAGCCTGTTAATATGTGCAGCAATTAGACTTTTCCTTGCAAACAGAGATGGTTCCAGAAGAAATATTTTTTTAATATATCTATCTTCATCATTATCAGGAAACCATTTTCTCTACATTAATTACATGTGCATTTAAATTCCATTTTTAATGGGCTTCACCAGTCTGAGGCCCTTGAAGCACAGCTACCTGTGAGAAGAAAACATGCATAAAAACTATTCAGTCCATTGCAGAGTATTGACAGGGAAGAAAATTTTGTTGGGGGTCTTGGTTTATGTCTATTTGGAATTGACATTTTCTAAGGCTCTCTATAAAACAACATTCCATGGCAACCTGGAGGTTTCAGTTTATCTGTTCTGGCTGCTTTCTGAAAGGGAACTGTGTCTCTTTATAATTCTAGCATTTACAGTAAATCTGAGTTTATGTACAAAAGCATTGCTAAGTTCCTTGATTAGGTATTGATCATTTTATTTTTACCAAAGGAAAATGCAGAACTCCCTGTATCTAAAGAATTTCTTTGTGCACTGTGTTTTTAGTACAAGTTGTGTATCAATTCCAGAGAATTTACTTGTACAGTTTTTTTAAGTGAGGTGAGTGATTGATGTGACTGATGCAACCCATGTAATCCAGACTTCTTCCTTGCTGTGTTGCAGGAAGCAACAGGGCATAGAATCCTCTCCTTTCTGCATGTGGAGATGCTTGGTCAGTCAGCTGCACAGGAAAGTTATTGTTTTATAGATTCTTATAGTACCTTGATCTATCATCCTTTCCTAATAGCTGTCTAACAGCTTACACTTAATGAGCCTTACAAGGCAATACCAAAATGAGTATGGCTGCTGTCTCATCCTTTGAACAGCATCCAGACCACTGTGAACAAGTGTTGTAGTTTAACCCCTGTAGACAGCAGAGCCCCAAGCAGCCACTCTCTCATTCCTCCCCAGTGGGATGGGGGAGAGAATTGGAAGGGTAAAAGTGAAAAATCTCATGGGCTGAGATAAAGACAGTTTAATAGGTAAAGCAAAAGCTGTGCACACAAGCAAAGCAAAATAAAGAATTAATTCACTGTTTCCCATCGGCAGGCAGGTGTTCAGCCATCTCCAGGAAAGCAGGGCTCCATCACGCATAACGGTTACTTGGGAAGACAAATGCCATAACTCTGAATGTCCCCACTTCCTTCTTCTTCCCCCAGCTTTATATGCTGAGCATGATGTCCTATGGTATGGGACATCCCTTTGGTCAGTTGGGGCCAGCTGTCTCAGCTGTGTCCCCTCCCAAGTCCTTGTGCACCCCCAGCCTACTCTCTGGGGCAGCGTGAGAAGCAGAAAAGGCCTTGATGCTGTGTAAGCACTGCTCAGCAATAGCTAAAACATCCCTGTGTTATCACCACTGTTTTCATCATAAATCCAAACCATAGCCCCATACCAGCTACTATGAAGAAAATTAACTCTATCCCAGTCCAAACCAGTATAACAAGAAAATTCAAACACACGTCAGGATGCATGACCAAACACTTGAGTCGTGATTAGTCAGAGACCAGAAAGGGAAGGAGATGAAACAGTCTTTAGCACTTTGATATATCCACCACCAGATACACAAATGTTATCTTTCCTCTCCACTCAAAAAAACATCTCCAATGATTTTCAAAAAATTTGTGTAAATTTACTATCTTGGAACCCTTTGTGAATTCCCAGTGGAGAGATCACAGAATCATAGAACGGTTTGAGTTGGAAGGGACCTTTAAAGATCATCTAGTCCAACCCCCCTGCCGTGGGCAGGGACACCTTCCACTAGATCAGGTTGCTCAAAGCCCCATCCAACCTGACTTTGAATACTTCCAGGGATGAGGCATCCACAACTTCTCTGGACAACCTGCACAGTGTCTCACCACCCTCATTATAAAAAATTTCTTCCTTATGTCCAATCTAAACCTACCCTCTTTCAGCTTAAAGCTGTTGCCCCTTGTCCTGTTAAGCCCTGGTAAAAAGTCTCTTTCCATCTTCCTTATAAGCCCCCTTTATATATTGAAAGGTCGCAATAAGGTCTCCCCAGAGCCTTCACTTCTCCAGGCTAAGCAACCCCAGAGATGGTGGCTCTGTGCCCATGGTGCAGAGAAATGGGGCATGATGGTGTCTTTGCAGACGGGGACGTTAGAGTCTTGTCTAGGGAAGCAAAATGAATGGGCTGGGGGTTTTCACATTCTGAGCAAGACAGGCACAATTGCTCCTGTCCAGAGCCCAGTTCTGAGATCCCTAGGTGGGGATGGTCCTTTCTTCCACACCAGACCCTGGTCAGAAGAAGACTGCCTAACCCCTTATGTAGATAGACTGTGGGATTGCCCCAGGCAACATGCCCCTTAATGGCTGGCTACAAACCCGGATCAAAACATCCGCATCCATCCAGAACATGTCCAGCATCAGCTACATGAGGCACATAAATGGGTGGGGAGATGATTACTCTGTTGTTGCTTCCTTGTGGCACTGAGAAGTGCACAGTGATTCCCTTCAGGATACCTTGTTAGGACAGAAAGAGCATTTTTGAACAGTTATTTTTGAGCCAGCCCTCCTTTGGTCTGTTTGCATGGGAGACACATGCTGTTTTGAAAGGAGTCTGAATGGGATTTATATATTCATGTGGTCTCTGAGAGGATCGGTAGGTATCTCCTGCATCAAACCACTGAGGACTTGTTCTAACACATTGTCTAAATCAAAACACAGCTCCTAAACCTGCATTACTTCAATAACCTTAGTGGAGCCTTGTTGGCTTTGATGGAACAAGTGGACATGATATCAGATGCCAAGGATTTACTTGTCATCTCCATTGTAGCTTCACTTTGGGATGCTTGCTGGGCTACAGAAATCTGTCACAGACTAATCTGCTTGGGATGTCAAGGAAGCCGGAGCTGAAGCCTTGATGTATGAATCTTCTGTGCTGATAACTCTCTGCTGAGCTTTGATGAATGCATAAAGAGTTGGCAGATGAGTGGAGTTTTTGATTAACTGTGCTAGTCTATGCACACTCAAGCTTCAGTGAGATTGTATATTGTCAGCCTGCTGTCTCCTGTGTGCTGAATTCTCATTTAAGCTTTTGTATTTAACTGGAAATTCTGATTTCTCTTTCACTATGGAGTTTAAAATGAAGTTCAAATCAGACATAATTTACAGCGTTATAAAGACTGTGTAATATTTTCTGTCTCTGTAAGTAGCTTTGAGATGGAATTACCTTTAATGTTTAGAACTTCTTGTATTCACATTTGCATTAATGCATTTTCCTTAACAAGATAAAAATATTTCTCCACTGAGCACATCCATATGGAGTTGTGCTCATGAATATTTTTGTCCCAGGTATCAAGTTCCTCAATTTCTGCAAAAAAAGAAGTTAACTTCTGCTTCTTAAAGGGCAATTTGAATGTAATTAAATCATCCAGACATGGATGAAGACTTAACGATCACTAGGAAGATCAGAATTTAGATGACAACATGCAAAGATGTCATCCTGAGCAAGGCAAAGAAATATACAGCAAATTATGTGTTCCAAAACCTATACAAGAAGAGAAACAGTGCATCCTGCTCTTCTTGTAATAATGCTGTTTACTAAAGCAGTGCCTAGACAGCCACCAAGATGGAGAACCGTTATCCTAATCATGGACAAACATAACAGGTTATACAATTTTCTGCTTTGCTTGTGTACTAAAAGCAAAGTGAGGCAGTAGGAATGAGGACAGACATATAATACAGAAATAGTCAACATTGCAAGGTGCAAATATGGCTCCAAGGTGCCTTGCTGGGTTTTATGTTTTCATCTTGTGGTTTGCGGTTTTGTTATCTTAAATATCGGACCTATTCTTACAGTCCTTAATTTTCATCAAGTTTCCATTCAGTCAGTGTGTCAGACTACCTGCTGGTGAAAACCAGCCTGGCTTAACTACAGTGTTTTCCTGATTCATATTAGCTGGAGTACAGCTCAATACATTGAACAGAAACTTTTCAGAACCAACGTCAGATCTCATTTTTGTAGCATAACTGTGTTGACTATAGGAGTTAATACTGTTTACAACCATGCAGGTGAGATGCTACCCTGTCTCTGACCCATGAGCTTGTACCTCTTTATAATTGACCTCAGCTTGTCCCTATGATTCCAGTAAAGCATCTGCCTGATGAAGAACTATATGGCCTCATCTGCTGTATTCTCATGTACAGTGTCCCTAGCTACTATCCATTTTCTCCAATAAAATCACTATGGAGCATTAACCCAGCAGTATGTGTTATTTAATAATTATTGCATATTACAATTATTCAATAATTGTAATATATTGTCTCACTGCTCTATCTTGAGACCTCTCTGTCTGTTGGTGTCGGGGATATTCTATTTGTAGGAATGCCATCTCTTTCAATTATTATTTGTGTACAGGAATCCTCTAATCTATTATTTTAGTTCAGTTAAACAGAGCATAAAATCTAACTCAATACAACATAAAACATCACAATAGAGCAATTTGTTAAGGCAAGTCATCTTCACGGTATGATACTCCTGGAAAGGAAGGGACAAGGGGGGAATAACATGCACTGGGTTTTACCTGCCATGTTTTGCATTCCTCAGTGCACGCATTTCAGAGAAGCCTCTCAGCCTCTTTTCACTCCTTTTCATTATGATGGGTAATGGTAGCACTTATTGCCTTCACCCTTTCCTGTACCCTTTACTGTTTCTAAGCCATGCAGGACTCCAAAATTTATGGTCTGGGTGTGCTGCTGGGGGTTGGCTGCTAGTGTGGTTCTGCAGCCTGATGTATTGACAATGGTTAAACATGAGTGTTTACAGTCTCTGCACATCCCGTCAGCTGTTCTTTCTGCAGAAACCCCCAAGAGGTCTTCAGGAAGAATTGGTCACAACTGAAGGGTTTTGAAAACACAATTTCCACTGTCCTTTATAGGGACTGTGCCATTTACAACTATTTCTGGCAGAATGCCCCTCTGTGCCCAACAGAACCAGGAGAAACCAATGAAGTGTGGCTGAAATCTTTCTTTTATTGCAATGGGCATCACCCAAGTTTTAGTTAGATGTGAGGAATTAAAGAAAATACATTCCAAAGCCAGTTCATTTCATCTATGTTGGGATTAAAAAGACATTAAAAGGTCTGTCTCCTAGTACCAAAGCTTGATATGCATGATCTGTTTGCTTTTAACAGTCAGCCCGTCTCTACTGAAAGGTGTGTGAACCATTAAATGGTACAGAAAAGACAGTGAAAAAAGGAAAAAGAGGAAAAAATACCACACACTTTGAACTAACAAAGACTCTAGTTCACTGCTTTTGAATATAAGCTAACATTTCCAGTACACCAGTCTTCAGTGATTTTTAAGTTGTAATTCGAAGTGACCAAGTAGATTTCAGGGTGCACCTTCCGTGCTTGGGGACCCTGAGCTCTGGTAACAGCTTTCTTAGCTGGTGGTTGTCCTTTCCTACCTTACTCATTTTAAGTTATACCATCTACTTGAAAGTTAATCCCTTTTTAAAGAGTTTTAAATAATTTGGGTATTTGTCTACTTAAAATGTCTCTCCAAATTCTGTGATTTTATACTCTGATTATCTATTTAAAAAAGAAAAAAAACTTTAAAAGACTACATTTTCTATAGTTCACAATACTTTGATTACTTTGCTCAACACACTTTTAAGAGGCCAGTTTTCATAAACACTCACTTTCTTGGAGCAGCAGTCCCCTCAAAAGTGTCTCGGTTGAATTAGTAAATGACATTGATCACCATGGATGTGATGCTTTTTATATAAATTATTGCTCTGAAAGTAAGGTGTCAAGACATCATAGCCGGCCATTTAGACTTCATCTAAAGCACTTGGAGAGAAAGAGGCATCTCTTTTCAGACTGTAAAAAAGGCCTTTTACTGAAGGCTTCATGGAGGAAAATATTTATGAGTTCAAGAGATGGTTCATTCCACCTACCTTACGTACTAATTTTAGCATAGGATGAAAGGACTGCTACATCTTCACTTAAAAAAAAAATAAGGCTGCAAAATAAAGGTGAGCGAAACCCAGTCACAGGGAGTGTTTTATGATAGCTGGTGCCAAAGCAAGCTGCCCTGCCACCACTTCCTGGAGGCCAGGGGAACCAGGGCAAGGCTCTCAGGACTGACAGCTACACTGGGATTTTAGGTCACATCTTGACAGCTGAGGGTGACTTGCCAGGCCAAGTGAAAGCCATATCTGGTCCCAGTTTGGACAGGCTAACTTGGTTGGAAAACACTCAAATACAGATGAGAGTAGTTTTGTGTAGAGAAAAATACCCTGGTATTACTCCCCCTGTGTCAACACTGCAGCAAAAACATGGGAGATCTGGGGTTTGTTGAGTACCAAATCCTCATGAAATCCTTAAAAGCACAAGACGGGATTTTTCATAAGGTTCATAACTCCAAAGGATTCAAAGGATTAGTGAGCCTGAGGCACTTCTGAGCCCCATTCATAACTATCAAAATATCACATCCCATATTATGAATTCTAAAGGGAAATGTTAGTGTCTGTGGTTTCAAGGTTGTTTTCTGTACTTTGTACTGTGGGGGACAGCCATTTTACTAACTGAATTTGAAATTTTTAATAGTCGTCTTGTTTGTCTGAAAATATGTATTTTTTATATTTCTATTCCAGCACCCAGAACAAACCCAAAATATTGTAGTAATCTGTAGGAACAAAACAGTATGAAAAACCAGGGCACATGCCCTAACAAATACAGTGAATACAAGCTATTTCCTTTCATAAGCCTGTTTCGCTGTACTGTACTACTCATGCTAGTATAGTCTGGGCAAAGAGTTTCAAGCACCACATGCTTTGGAGTCATAAGCAGGTAGACAATTATCCAGAAGGGATCTAAAATTGTAGTCACATTTTGGAGGAAAGGCTACAATATGTACATTCAAAGCGACCAGACTCTGGAAAACAAATTCTTTAGTAACAGAAAGGGGTCCCTGAAGTCCACAAAAAATGTACTCATGTATCTTGGGTTAAATCAAATCTTTGTTTACAAAGAAAATTAATTCTCTTGACATATAATTTTAGTGTTAACTGCTTGAAGACACTTTATTTTATGATTGGATAATATGTAAAAGAAACTGAATTAGGCTCATCCTAGGTGTTTCATTTGATTTATTTTGGTATCCTTTTAGATGTGAAGAAATATATTTAGATTTCAAAACAGAAAATTCCTTTTAACTGAGGAATAAAATCTTTTGTATTGCAGCTATCTTAGATGGACACTCTAAAGTGTTAAAACCCTTTAGGACTGGTTTCAATATAGTCTCCTTCTCAGGAGCATTTTGGTTCTAATGAATCATCATTTCCCAATGGAAAAAAAAAATCAGCATAAATTTCTTAATCAGCCCCATGAAAAAAAACCCAACGAATTAAGTTCTGCTCTTCACCACAGTCATGGCCCCCACTGCGCAGAGCTGTTTAAGGTCAAATTAATTCAGTGAGGCATTTCATCAGCTGGTGTGAACCAGCACAGTTTCCCTGAAGACAACAGAGACATATTGATTTACAGTTGCTGGGAGTGTCCATGTAAAATTTCCAAGTTTCCATGGCATTTTACTAGGTCCACCCCTTCTGATGATTTATGTGAATGATGCTCCCCTAGACAGGTCTTCAAGGTGGTCATAATGGAATATAGCCAACAAATAATTTCTGTGATATGAGAACTACTGTGAAATCTCACACGGATTAAACAACCCACACAATGGGTCAGGCCAAAGATCCACCTCCCAACCCTCCCTTGTCTCCAGCAACAACCAGAAGCCGATGCTTTGAGCTGAGATCAAAGATGGTCCTTCAACAGATGTATCTCTCCCTTCTTGGCCTTCTAAGAAAACCACCACAAGGCTCTTCCTATGCTTTGGAAATGTCTTCCATAATGTTAAAAACAGATAATGCCTAGTATGCTAAGAAAACAGATAAAATGTTTTTGCAGTTCTGACAGAAAGTATATCTCCCACCTGTCCTTATTCTCTGTTAATCCATTTCTGTTCTGTTAAAAGATTGGAGCCTGGCAGCAGTGGGAAAAGGTGTCTGCCTGCTCTGGGCAGCTGGAACCACTGGGGAACGGAGGGGACCTTCCGCCTTGGAAACAACCAGACCTTTGTAGTTGAAGGGACCTTCTGGAGAACAGGACAGAGAAAGCAGACAGAGGACAGGGACCCTGCTACACCACCAGAAACTGGGCAACCTCTGTAAAGAGCAAAAAGCAAAGCCCAGGCCTCCGGATCTGAAGGAAAGCCAATTTTCTTGAGAGGTCCAGAGAGGACTGTGTGGTGCTATTGCAAAATAATTAAGAATTTAAATTTTCTTTTATCCTGAGTATTTTTGCAGAGAAAACAAGAATTTCTCTGCAAAACACCTACTTCTGAAGCAGTTCCATCTGTAGGTGGGAATGAAATGTGATCTATTTAAAAGTAATTTTAAAATGAAAAGGTGTTTTAAAGATAAAATTAAAGCCAATGTTGCTTTGAAGTAAAATCACAAAAATAAGAAAGTATTGGCTTAATGGAACTTGGCTAACTCTCCTCATCTAATGAAAGGTGATGGGCAACCTCTAATGTTACAATATTTGGCTTATCTTGTCAATGAAGGAGCACTGGGATAGTGCTGTTCAGCAGGATGTGAACCTTGTGGGAAGCAATTTACTTGAGTATGTGGACATCAAATGAAATAAAAAAGTGATATGGTGGTATCTGAAACATTGTGACCACCTGATCATAAAAAAAATCCAAGGAAGAAGATAGTTCAGATTTCAGAAAAACTTAGCAAAATGTGTTGAAGATGATTAGATGGAAAATAACATTTTTTTTCTATCAAGAGACTCTGAAAGACTAATTGTTTCGTTCAGGAGGAAATTATTAAGAGGGGATATCATAAACATGTATAAAGTAAAAAATCTAGAAAGAAAAATCCAGTTTCTCACAAGTATCTCTTGGGCTCAACATTTCAGACAACTCAAAGAAGGTTTGTACATACATATATATGCATTACAGGAACATTCAGGGATATACGAGTTAACATAGGGTCCCCTGAAAAGGGAATGAAATCTGCCCTTTGGAAAAACTAGGACAACCTTTAGTTTGTAGGGAAGAGAAGGAAACTTAAACAGTTTTACTGTACTGCTTTTGCCAATTGCTGGGTACACTACCATTTTTTTGTAATATTTGATGGTGGCCACGGGCCAACAGTGGCGACATACTGGATCAGTTGGCACACAGTCCTGATCTAAACCACCAATTTTCACCTTCCATTCAAGGCCTGATTAGGTGCTTCCTAAATTTGACTCATCTTTGCATCATTCCACTGCCCAAGTATTTTCTGTATTAAAAGGCATACAATTCTTCATCAAGTTGATATTTGTATACCGTGGATTAAATTCTACTCTTCAGGGCAGCCGGCATGATGCCAGTGGCTGACTAGGTCTTCAGACTGCAATTGCATCAGATTCAAGTAGTGAAGCACTCTCTACCATTCCTCAACAAGCATGGCAGATTCATTATTTGGGGTTCTTCAATTTTTTTTTTTCCATTTCATTTTTAGCTTTCTTTTTATTTAATGTTATTTTGTTTTGCCATCAACTTTTTATTGGTTTGTTAATTGCCATGTTTCACTTGCTTTTTTGAAGTCTGCACCAGCTTTCTTGTACTTCAGTTTAGACTGGTTTCCAGTTTCACCAGTTTGGACCTTTGCATTTCCATCCAATGAGAGAGAATGAATTCAATGAATAGTAGAATAAAATATATTTCAAACATCTAGTTTAAGCTATTTAAAAATGTGCTTCACAGGGATTAATTACATTGGCATCACAGACACATGACACGGTAATTTTGACTTGCCTGTAGCAATACAAATATCACATCTCATCAGCTCACTCTTAGAAGCAGCTTTGGGCTAGGAAGTGATCAGCTTGAAACCTTCAGGTCTGTTCCTTGTTACTTCAGGAGTCCATCAGGAAGTGCAGTCAGGATACTTTTATTCATATTAATTCCTATGATTATGTTGTTGCTGCTCCAGGCGATCCCTAGAAACAAGTGTGATACAGTCTATTCTTTTATATGAACTGGATCATAACTGCCAAGATAAAAGATTCTTCATCCTCTCCTAACACTTGTTTCAGTTAAGTTTTCCCTCATTTTAGCTTACCTTAATGGCCAACCAGATATCAGATGAGTTAGTGGAAGGAAGGAAGGAAGGAAGGAAGGAAGGAAGGAAGGAAGGAAGGAAGGAAGGCAGGCAGGCAGACATGGATCTCCCTTCTTACTGTTAATACGTCTTTGCACCAATTATTTGACAAAGCAGCAGTATCTGCAAAGTAAAAATTGGTTGTTTACCTCTTTGCCACCTTTCAGGATGATCAATTATTCAGCATCTGAGAGAGAGGACAGCATGCCTGAATGTAGCAAAAGCAGTAAAATTAATGCAGACTTCTCCTTGAATAAGTATGTTGTTGTACTGAAGAGTGACAGCAAATATCCTGGCCTGGGATTCCTGCTCTGGTACAGATCAAGTAGGAAATTGAGATCCTCAGCTGTTGCAAAATGGCACAACACTACTCACTCTCTCCCTCCATCTCTCTCTCTCTCAAGCTTTTTGTTGAACAGGGTAGTTCCTTTTTCCCAACTTCTCCCACATTGTGCAAATCCCTGTACACTGTATCAAATTATTTTCCTGACTCCATCAATAAGTTTAAAGATTTTTAAAAGTTAACAAATGATTCCTCTAAAATATGACTTAAAAATCCATGCTGACCTTTCTTGATTTTAAAATAGCTGAGTATCATATTTTATTGATTCACAATTTCAGTAAGTTTTGCAAACATTAAAAAAAGGCTTTATGGAGGACTGTTAAAAAAGTTAACTTTTCATTCCCCTAGAACCATTGCCCACTTAAATGATGGGTTGGACATCATATTGAGTTGTGAGACAACATTATGCTTGAGTTCCTTGAGTTCTTTTAGGACTCTGGGATGAGGACCATCTGGCCCTGACAATTTGTTTCTTACTAGTCAGTTTCTTCTAAAACTTCTTATTTTGACAGGTCAATTTAAGACGATCCCTAAGGCTCATCCCTTATTAAAAAAAAAAAAAAGAGAGAGAGAGAGAGAAATCAGTGTGGGAACCTCCCTCAGCTTTTCTGAAATGAATACTGATATAAAGAATTTAGGTTTGTGTTGTGGTCTTATCTTCCCTGAGCACTCCTTTTACACTTCAGTCATCTAATAACCCAATACTCTCCTTGGCAGGCATCCTGATTCTGATGTGTTCAGAACATTTATTTTTGGTTTTATGCCTTAAGTGAGGTTCCTCTAAATTGTTTTTGGCCTGCCCTATTATGGTTTTACATTTCATTCATCCACTTATTCTGTGAACTGCTTTGTTTTCCATTGACTTACCCCTGAACTTGTTGATAGCTTATGAGGTAGCAGTAAAACTGAAGGACTTGCAGGTCATTCTACATGGAGCACAAAGTAGAAAGAGCAGAGTGACTTTATTTTCTTACTATAATTTATACACTTTGCTTGGAATGATGAACATGTAACTAATATGCCATTCTTTTGTTCAGAGACAGAAGCATATTATAATTCAGGTTGGAGGAGACCCTGGGAGGTCCCCAATAGCAGGGTCAGTTCTGAGGTCAGAACAGATTGCTCAGGGTTTTATCCAGTCAAGTTTTCAAAACCTTCAAGCGTGGCGACTGCACAACCTGTCTGGGCAACCTGTGCCGCTGCCTGACTCATGGTGAAAATATTTTTCCCTATATACAGTTATAACATCCCCTGTCCCCTGTCCTCCTGCCATGGAACTTGATAGCCTCCTTCTAGGCAATGGCAAGCTGCTAATAAGTCCCTCCCAGCAAAGCTGTCTCTTCTCCAGGCTGAACAAGTCAAGTTCCTTAAGTGTCTCCCCATAAGGGATGTCCTCCAGCCCCTTGAGCATCTTGGTGGCCTCCACTGAACTGTCTCAAGTTTTCCAATGTCTTTCTTGTATCGGAGGACTCAGAACTGTCCAGTCATTCTTGAGCTAAGCATTCCTCTCTTGCCTCTGCAAACTGCTGGCTTGTGCCATGCTCTCTCAACAGTCAACCACAACTTTTGGTGTCTGAATGCTGTTCCCTTTCTCCCAGTGCAGCTTCTAAGTATTCCACAATCTTAGCCAAAAACAGCCATGGCATCTATGGTTATGTCTAAGCTAGGGGAACTAGGAGTGTGCCCAAGTTACCTTGCCAACATTCCCTTGCAATGAGATGGGTTGTGCATCAGGCATTCTCTTGCATCCTGATTTCTACAGAAAAGAGCAAGGAACCTGGACAGTGGGTTGCCATATGATGTAGCTTAGTGGGTAAGTGTATCCATATGACGTGAAAGGGAGTGGGGGAGTGGGGACTGTTATCCCCCCTGTGTGCAGCTGCTGAAAGTACAACTCCAAAAGGTCTAATGAAGAAGTCAAAACAGGACGTTAGCTACTTACTAATATCCTTGTAATGCTTTGAAAGGCAGTCATGGCATTGTTTCCTGTCTTTATTCAAAAATTTTAATCATAGCTTTAAGGTGTGACTACCAAAAGTGAAGTGCCTTCCCGAGACAATCCTACTAATGAGTTTGTTTCCGTTTTATTATGAAGGGCACAAAAGCAATGATCACATTTACTTAGGGGCTCACTTGTTCCTGCTGCTGATTCTTCATGGAACTCTGACTACAAGAGGAATTGTCTGTGTGAGAGGATCTTTCTTTAGTGCAAATGTCATTTTCAACAACAAAGAACAAATTATGGCATTTAACTTCAGATGCCAAAAGGAAAAGTGTAATCTCTCCTTCCCACGGAGAGCCTGTGAGGATGGTGCTTCAGGAAGTCCAGTGAAGTTACTCCTAGAGAAAGGGCTTGAGGGACAAGTTTCTTGATCCTCTACAAAGAGGAGAAAGAAAAACTGGAAGCAAAAGGTTAGAAAAGAATAAGAGGTGGTTTCATGTAGATGATACTGGAACACAATTGGCCAGTGTCTGTTTTCATTTAAACTCCATTGAAACAGTAACAGATCACAGTGCTTTTTATGATAGATACGACTTTTACTCCTTCACATGTCTTTGCATCCCATCCCCTCCTTAACCCTTCAGGAGCATTCTGCCCAGCATGGATGTAACCATGAGTGAAACTCCTCTTTCAGGGGACGTAGGCTAGATGTCCCAATGTGTTACACTGTATTCAAAGTGATGAACAAAAACTGTTTCTGAATAGATGAAAATCAAGTATGCTCTTACAAGGGACATTTTGTGTTTTCCCAATGCCTGGCAGTTCATTCCAATGAAGAAAGTGCACACTGAAAAAACCTCAACTATAAACATTTTTTTCTTGAGTATACTTTGAAAATGCTGAAATTAGAGTAAACATAGGCTGGCTCTTGACTTCCAGTTTTCTGGCTTTTTCTCTGACATACAGTCTTCTCATGATTTGCTGAAGTTATTTTTATAGATGTTAACTATTAGAGTTACACAAACTGTATATGTAACTAAAGTGCTGTCTTCACAGTATCAGTGAGGTGTTTGCTGTATCTTTATTATACTGGAAATGTACTGGAGTACAAATATCCTTTTAAATTCCAATTTACTAAGTTTTCTTCTCACTTTTTATATGCAATTTTCTTACAAAAGTCATAAGGAAAATATTTTAAAGCCAACTCACTAAGAACATGATGGGATGGACAGGGCAGTAACAGTAAATGGTATTGGGATTTTCACTCATTTCATCCTTATTGGAACCCAAAGGATAGAACCATCACTTCAGAGATCTACCTACAATGAACTGGAAGGCTCAGCATTTACTGAACACTTGTCTTCCCTAAAATGGGTTTCCTGTTCTCATGTCACAGTGTTCTTGATATTGGTAGCTTAAATGGCCCCTCTTCGTTTCCAGACATTTCACAGGATTATAGAATCACAGAACAGTTGAGGTTGGAAAGCACCTCTGGAGATCATCTAGTCCTATCCCACTTCTCAAAGCATGGTCATCTAGAGCAGGTTGCTAAGGACTGTGTCCAGTTGGGCTTTGAATATCTCCAAGGATGAGACTCCACAACCTCTCTGGGCAATCTGTGCCAGTGCTTAAGAGTAAAGTAAAAAATTATTGTATTTAAATGAAATTTCATGCATTTTGGTTTGTGCCCATTGCCTCTTTTTCTTTCACTGGGCACCACTGAGAAGAGTCTGGCTCCATCTTCTTTACTCACCCCCATCAGATGATATTTATACACACTGATACAAGCCCCCTGAACCTTCTCTCCTCCAGGCTGAACAGTCCCAGCTCTCGCAGCCTCTCCTTGTATGTCAGATGCTCCAGCCCCTTAATCACCTTTGTGGCCCTTCTCTGGACTCTCTCCAGTATATCCATGTCTCCTTTGTACTGGGCAGCTCAGCACTGAACCCAGAACTCCAGATGTGTCTCACCAGGGCTGAGCAGAGAAGGATCACCTCGCTCCACCTGCTGGCCACTCTCTGCCTGATGCAGCCCAGGAAGCTGTTGGCCTTCCATGCTGCAAGAGCATACTTCTCCTCACTGTTCCTTCTTCCCATGCGGATACTGAAGATGTACAGAAATAGCTGCAAACAGGCCAGAGTGGTCAGTCAGTGCCTTATCCACTTCCATAACCAAGGCATCTCTAAGTACCGAGAAATTAACTCGGTGAATCACTTATTTCTAAAAAGAACTACATTACAACTAACTATAAGCATTTTTTTTAAGACACAGTTGCTTATTCAGCACTGCTGATAAGAAAATTTCCTTCAGAACAGACTGTTGATGCAATGTTATATATACTATAAATTGTCTTTACCTTCCAAACCCCCCTAATTTTTCTGCGCCAGTCCCTCACGAGGGTCTAGTCCACAGTACCATCTAGTGGCAGACGTTGATATGACCATGCCCATCACAAAAACGCTCCTAACCGTTGGCATTTCTTACCAATCTCAGTACAGAGATAAGAGTCTACGAAACACCCTCTTATGTTTGGAAATAGTACCATGTGGGATAGCATGAGAAGAACTCACCTTGTCAGGCACTGAGAGGAGTTAGACAGCTCTGACGATGAAATTGCCTATCATCTGGTACACTTCATAAGCATGATTACTAATTACTTTTCCCAAAGATGACCTGTTAAGATTCTTGTTTGCTGCTCTGAAAAATAAGTGAATCTAGCACTGGATGAAGATATGAAGAATATCTCTGAGACTTCTTTTGAAGACAACCGGGGGAGCTTGCTTTCTCCTGAGATGCAAAGCCACTAGTAATTCTGACACACTCTATAGAAACTGCTCCCAGTTAGAGTACACATACCTGAGATTCATCTTGGGCATCTGGTTATTGCTGTTTAGGTAACTTCCATTACAGGATCATCAAGCTAGAATGAACACTGGACAGTATATTTACACTGTACTCAAATTATATGTGCTGTCAGTTAATTTATGTGTTGAACAAGAACACAGTAATGCGGATGGTTTGGATAATAAAAAAGTAGAATAGCAATGTATTGTAACACAGCGTGAATACCCAAATTCTTGCATTGACTAGCCTCTCATACCTACAATGCCATTCTAGAATCAGCCTGTGCAAAGCTTTCTGGATATTCTATCGTGATTCTTTATGCATTATAAAGTGTTCAAATAAATTAAAACAAATTAATTTAAATTTAAATTTAATTTAAAAAAAAAAGGAAAAAAAAACCACCCCAATTTCCACAAAGATCATACCCTAAGAACTATTCCTCAGGCAAACTGCAGTCCATATTAACAGTAATTATTGTTATGAAGCTGTTCAAATAAGTAATACCAACTTTATTCTTTGATTTTCTAAAAGACATTAGTGAAAAGTCCTCTGTTTGTACCAAACCTACTAAAAGTGAAAAAAACACTGTTCTGTTGCTTTCTAGGCATCTTACATAAAGGTCATGAGAACTAGAAATAAGAAATCTAGACCTTAGAAAGAGGCATTTCTTGAAACACATCAATTTAGTGAGCTCTGCTATAAGCAGCTTCAGCAAGCTGAAACGAAAAGAAGACACAGGAAACGGTGCTGAGTTATGCAGCCTCACACACAGGAGGCGATGAGCTGAGGTGAAGGATGGCCTCTCAAGCAGCAGAGTTTTCAAGGAAGCTTCTAATATGTGACGAACTCAAGCGCACTCACGAAGCTGTACATCTTCAGAGGAGAATGCAGAATAAGGACTCACAGTGGGTAAGCCTGCTTCCTCAGATGTGACCCACTCTTTATTTGTCTTCAGACTCTTCTACATCTAGTTTCATATTCACACTTTTCATTTTCAAAGGATTAAAAATGTAAAAATTAAAAGGATTAAAAATTGTATATGTAAAACTTCATATAAGAATTTCTAGCCCTAGTCAAGCCTGCACATTTTTAGTATGGTAACCAATATTAAGTATAATTTATGCAAACCCATTTTTGTCAATGAAAGACAGTCTATCAGTTTAAGAGGTCATATAATGATTCATATTTGATGGGTTTTGAGCAGGTTTTTTTCCCCCTTCAGCTCTAACAGTTATATAGCTGTTTTGGGACAAATTACTGCTCTTCTGAGTACTGTTCTCTGAAAGCTGAAATAAAGAAATGGAGGGGGAAAGACTAATTTGCATGACCAGTTCTATTTGTACTCAGCATAACTTGCATAACTTCCCTTCCACTGCAGCATTCGGATTTTAGTGAAATTCTAAAAATGTTCTGGAAAAAAATCTTAAATCAACTCTACAGAGTTTTCCCTTATCACTACAACAATTTGAAGTATTCTATCACAATCATAGGTCTTGTTTCTGAAAGATAGTTTATCTCAAATAACAACAAAAAGTGAGTCTGAGTCTTCAACAAACATGTATTCTTCTGTTTGGGAACACAGCATGCTCTGTGACGATAGACTTGCTGTGAGCTTGCTAAATGCACCAAACAGCACGTCTTCTGACGGATGACAGCACCAATACCTGATGAATATTTCACTGCTATAAAGTGTAAAAGGAAGAAACTGTTCCTTTTAAAATATAAAATAAATGCATTTGTAAAAAAAAAATAAAAATTTGTATTTTAAACACACTCAGATATTACTGCACAATCTTCTTCATTTTCAAAGGTTTTGTTATTCTTTAAAGTTTTTTTCACTTCACATTTTATCACTTTGATTTCTATTCATAACAATTTGCACTTGCTCAAGTTATGCCTCTTTCTCAGGTCTTCAAAAGAGGGTGTTTACAGAGTAGTAATGTGTGTTTTCTAAGATCTCTTTATATATTTTAGTCTTACAAGTTCCTATACCCTTGAAACTGAATAGCAGAACAGACTGGTTGAAACACTAGTCAGACCATTAAGGCATTTCTGATGTTTTTATTTCTTATGTTTCCTGATTCATACTTCTGAATGGCCTACACTTGTGATACAGCTGCACTTTGGTGGTAATAAACACTCTACAGTTCTATCTTTTACCACCAAAAATATCATTCCTATGATATACAGTAGTAGTTACCTATAGTATCTTTCATTTAGATTACAACATTGTGTAGAAAGCAAGCACATCATACAATGCATGCAGACAATAAATATCAAGGAACACATGAGAAGTAATCTCTTTTTCCTCTTTAGGTCACCTGAGAGCCTTCCAAAACATCAGGATTATGACTAGAGTCATGAGAAGGAAAGATTAGTGAATCACTTAGTCAAAATAAGTATCAAACATACTGCTTTATACACTGTGAACATAATATACAGCTCTCAAGTTTTTTGTGATGGTAATATTACATCATTTAAAATCTACTATATTTCAAGCTGCCAAACTAGCTTGAGATTTACTTAAATCATTTTTTTGTCCTGTGTTAAAAAAATAAACACATCAAAGACACCTAGGAAGAGAGCGCTTTTCACATTTGTAACGTAGATCAGTCTAGATGAGCTCCCAAAGGACTTCTGCCCAAATAAAAATATAATTCAGTGCTCTAGTTATAGTTAAACATTAAGACGGGTTTTTTCATATTACTCATGGAAGGACTCAGAAAGAGCAGAAGCAAGCAGACAGTTTTGGTAATGTGGAAGGGGTCTAAACCAAGAGGTGAACCAAACAAAAGGGGATTTAATCAAGCTGGCTAACAGTACTTTCTACTCACAGAAAGAAGGCTCTCTGACAGAAATGCATGAATGCATGTCCTGAAAACAAAACTCTTGATGGTGTGAGCTGAGAAATATTCTGCAGTTCTAAATCTGAGGCAGTAGATGATGATAGATACATGAGGCAACGAATGTCCACAGCAGAGAGAGGCCAGTTCTGAGGGGTTACGATGCAGACAAGTTATCGGTAAGAAAATGAATCAGTTCCTGACCCTGAAATAGAAATAAAGATAGTGTGGTAGGTCTGGAGGGGTCTCCTTTATATCTGTTTTTTGTGCTAGAGTCAGTATCTGTATATTAATAGAATCGGTAAAGACTTCTTGACTAAATATATAAAAAGAGGAGACTTGAAACCAGAGGCTGTAAATAATATTCGTATTTGCACTTGGCAGGATGGAAGGCATCTTTAAAGCTTACAATTAGAAAAGAAAAAAAAAAACAAATCAAACCAAAAAATGAAAATCCACACAATGTTCTACTAATGTTTTATTTCACAGTTTCTACAACCCATTACAGTAGATTTTTATTTCCGATAACAAGCAAGACTGGTCATCATAGAATCATAGAATCATCAAATCATTAAGGTTGGAAGAGACCTCTAAGATCACCGAGTCCAACCATCAACCCAACACCACCATGCCCACTAAACCATGTCCCTAAGCACCACATCTACATGTCTTTTAAATACCTCCAGGGATGGGGACTCCACCACTTCCCTGGGCAGCCTAGTCCAAGGTTTAACCACTCTTTCAGTAAAGAAATTTTTCCTTACATCCAATCTAAACCTCCCCTGGCACAACTTGAGGCCATTTCCTCTCGTCCTATTGCTAGTTACTTGGGAGAAGAGACCGACACCCACCTCGCTACAACCTCCTTTCAGGTAGTTGTAGAGAGCGATGAGGTCTCCCCTCAGCCTCCTTTTCTCCAGGCTAAACAGTCCCAGTTCCCTCAGCCGCTCCTCATAAGACTTGTACTCCAGACCCTTCACCAGCTTCGTTGCCCTTCTCTGGACACGCTCCAGCACCTCAACGTCCTTCTTGTAGTGAGGGGCCCAGAACTGAACACAGTATTCGAGGTGCGGCCTCACCACTGCCGAGTACAGGGGCACAATCACTTCCCTACTCCTGCTGGCCACACTATTTCTGATACAGGCCAGGATGACATTGGCCTTCTTGGCCGCCTGGGCACACTGCCGGCTCATGTTCAGCCGGCTGTCAACCAACACCCCCAGGTCCTTTTCCGCCAGGCAGCTTTCCAGCCACTCTTCCCCAAGCCTGTAGCGCTGCATGGGGTTGTTGTGGCCGAAGTGCAGGACCTGGCACTTGGCCTTGTTGAATCTCATACAGTTGGCCTTGGCCCATCGATCCAGTCTGTCCAGGTCCCTCTGCAGAGCCTTCCTACCCTCGAGCAGATCAACACTCCCGCCCAACTTGGTGTCGCCTGCAAACTTACTGAGGGTGCACTCGATCCCCTCATCCAGATCATTGATAAAGATATTAAACAAGACCGGCCCCAAAACTGAGCCCTGGGGAACACCACTCATGACCGGCCGCCAACTGGATTGAACTCCATTCACCACAACTCTTTGGGCCCGGCTGTCCAGCCAGTTTTTTACCCAGCAAAGAGTACACCTGTCTAAGCCATGAGCCGCCAGCTTCTCTAGGAGAAGGCTGTGGGAGACAGTGTCAAAACCACCTACTCCATTTCTGATCTCTACTTTCTGTGCATGGTAGGTTAGAATATGATGACTATTTTCCAGACATCTTTGCCCTGACATAGGTAGTTATCTGAATATCTGTATTTCTCTATCTGTCCACAAAAGAGAAGCTGGAACTAATAGGAGCCAGTAGATCCCTCAGTTTTGAGAAATGCGAAAGCTAAAATCCAGTCTGCTTTATGGAAACATGTTGGATCCAAAAGGGAAGGTTGCAACATGATCTTTACATGTGCCTGAGGGAATTGAAAGCACAGTTGCCCTCAGTAAAACTTGTTTCCTCTCCCAGTGATGTTTTACCAGGAAAACTGTCATTTTCTTCCAAAATTTTCTTCACAGACAACTATTTTCCAAATTTGCTACATTTTTATTCTTCAGTGAATCAGAGTCAAATGTACAAAGGAAGAAGAGACAATTATCTGAAAAGTATCAAGTAAATCTAATCTGCTTTTAGATAGGATTCAATTTTTAAAATGTATGTGCACTTGTATCAAATTATTTTAGGACATCTTTTTAGTAGAAGAAGAATTAAAATGGGAAACTTTCCAAACAGAAGACAAAAGACCAAGTTTAAGGGATGAACAATAGAGCAGACCAGAGAAAAAGACTGTTTTCAGGAAGCTAACCTGAAGATATGGCCAATCTTTTCTGTTTTCCTTCTCCCTCCCTCAAACCACCAATGAAATTTATCAAGCAAGTGAAATATAGTCTTAATTTAAATACTACTTTAAAATAAATATAAAATCTATCAGAGATATCAGAGCTAAGACATCTGTTTTGTTTTCTAAGCAAACCGAGAAAGTGGTTTTATGCTTCTGGCTTTTAAAAATCTCTTCATGAGGTGAGACTGCAATTGCAGTTAAAAATTGGACACTTTCAATTCTTATGTTGAGACTTCATCATTCTTCAGTAATGATGTTTCCTACTGGATTTTGGGTTTCCTGCTTCTTTTGGGATTTTGTCTAACTGCACACCAAAGCTATGGCAGCATCCCAACATGAATCAGTGAAATCAAACTTGAGTATCCCGCACTAAGAACACGACTCCAGGGGTCTCTCACATCACAGACCAAAAGCATTATTATATCCGTCTGTCAATCACTTACCAACTGGGTGAAAACCTCTTTGTTTGTCTAAGGAATTGTTTGTCTATCTTGGGCATTTATGTGCACATTCCTCCTGGAATTTAGTATAGTTTCATAAAATGCTTTTTCAGTAACTTCTAGATAACATCCATGATGGTAGTCTAACTGAATCTGTAACTCCACATGAAGTTCATGAAGCTCCTATTATTTACTACCAATACAAAGAAATATGATTACAAGTCAAACATCATTAAAAGAGACTGAAACATTTATCCTGATTTTTATATTCAAGTAAAACATTCAATTTCAATTACAACAGGTAAATGTTATCATTTTATTTTATTAAATAAAGAGGCATAAGAATAACAGTTCAAAAAAGATAAGGAAAAAAGGCTGACTTTGAATTTATATTCAATATTTATGCACAAAACATAAGAGATTTCAGCAACTGAGAAAGAAATACAGCACATTACAACCTAGAGAAACAGCACAAATTAACAGTTTGCTGAATAGTGCCATGTTAACTTTTACAATATCCCACAAAGATACAATGAAGTTCTATTCAACTAGAATTAATTTTATATATCTTAAAAAACAAACAGGGGAATTTATAAACCGTTGCTTTAAAAATGAATAAGCAATGAATCTAAAGTTTTCTTCTAATAAGAAACAACTGAAATATTTAAATGATTTTTAACTTCAAGAGTTAATTTAATGCAGTTTCAGATTACTGATTTTTTAAAAATAAAGCAGCACCACATTGAATCCACTGGTCTTGGTTTCCTCCACAAGGTACATCGATATTTGTCACCACACGGTCTCTCTCCATGCTAGTGTAGACTGGTAAAGATATGCATTCCTCTGGAGAATATGGACCATATGCATCCTGTCAACAAACAAGCACTTAGTTATCACTTAAGCAGACAAAAAAACATGAGAAAGGAATAATCTCCAATGATATGGTATCTAAAGCTGGATCCTAAGATACAGTTTAGACACTGCAGCCTTGGACAAGCAACTCTTGGTCAAGGCTACAAAGGAGAAGGATTACTAACAAAGCAGAGACTTCAGAAAATTCGCCAGACTACTCCATAACTAAGCCTCTACTTTTTCTCTCCAGTTTGTTAAACTGAAAACACAAGAAAGTATGTAATAGGGGTGATCCCATGAACTACATAGCAACATCTTCATTCGTTAAAAACCCCAAAAATTACTTGTCAAAAGCTTCTGCAAGGGAAGCATTGAACAGTTCCCAGAGGGGAGAAGGCCCCTTGGGAGCGCCAGCGCTGTACCGCAGGGAGCTGCTAACCCAGGCAGGCTGGAGTCCTGGAGCAGCCAGTGCTCTGGGCAAGCCCTGCTGCCTCACCTCCTCCACCCCCTGCAGCATAACCCTGCTGCTCCTCCTGTAATGCAGCCCCAGTTGTGATCCGCATCTGAAACACTTGCAAGTGGGCTACTTCAGGAACTGCACCCAAAAAAATCTTACCCCACGCTTTCCAGGCTACTTTTTGGATTTAAATAATGATTTCTAACATCAGTGAATCCAAATAGAAAAACTGTTCTCTGATACAGAGAGAGCTACTATACCTTACATTAGAGCCTCACAGGGCTCCCGCTTAATGCAGGATATTAAGAGGAACCCAGAAGTATTAACCACAATTTAGTTAGACCAGGACTTAAAACAAACAAACAAAAAGCCTAAATTCCCTTCAAGACATGCAAGCATATGTAAAAAGTTACATTATTAGTAAAAAAAAAAGCAGGTTTGATGACTTTTTGATTTTTTTTTTTTTTTTAAATGTCTTTCATACTAATACTGATCACAGTCGCAGCTGGGGTTCTTTGGCACTTCTGGAAAACAGGCTATTTCCGTTAAGTGCCTAAATAGGGTATTATCAAGTTAACTTTAAGCACTCAGATTTGAATGGAGTGCTTTGAACTTCCGGCTGAATTAATTTATAATTTGTATTCTCCTATACATGTACTTTCCTACTGCACAGCATTAGCAGTACTACTATTACAAAGATTACAATTATATTGTAAACACTACTTAGGGAAGGACCTTGGTTGGAGCCATGGCTTTACCTCTCAGTCTGTATCCTGATGAGCAAGCAATGCTCTACTCTGAGAACAGTAACAGCTCCTCTCTGCTTTCTGTACAACAAACCGTGTGCGCCTCGGACGTACTTTCCTCCTAGGGCTTTGCACAGGGCATTGTCCCTGTGCATGACTATAGACTCAGTCTAGACTTCCTACAGCATGTAATTTGGGTTTCAACCCATGATGTATTTATTTAGTGTAAATAATTCAGGGTTTGATTCAACTGATATATATTAAGCATGTTTTCCGTCACACTCAAAATCTCCCTTCCTGTCAACTGGAAAATATCAGAAGATTTTCAAGAATCAAACAACAAAGCAGCACACTTGTCAGAAAGGAATTTGAAACAAAAATGAGGGCCTTTTTAATGCAAATCACACCAAATGTGAGTTAGTGAAGCTCCAATATTAGAAAATAACTAAAAACAGGAAAAAGGAAACATGCAAACAATAACTGTTTCTAGGACTTTGCCTTGCATGTCAAGTGTAAGCCATTTCTGAAGAATTTTGTTGTTCCTTTTGAAAATCAACTTCGCATGTCTTTTGAACATCAGTGTTTAAATCCCTACAGAAGGTGTGTGCACTGTAAGAGTTGTATGGAATAACTTAATAATCAGAAGTCTGTCAAAAGAACTCAGCTGTTCTCAGAAGGCTTATACTTACCACATTTATCCCTTGGTTAACACTACTGAAGAAGACAAAATGCTGGCCAGTCTGAGAGTAAAATGTTAATCAGAGAATTTTAGTTTTGCCAAAGCTGGGAGGCCAAAAATTGGCCAGTTTGCCTTCAAAGACCTCTTTTTACACCTTTTTGGATCAAAACAGCTGTTCTCGTGCCTTTCTCAATCCCACTGATATTTTAAGGAATCACATTATTTGAGGGTTAAAACCATTCTGTGAAAGTCTTTCTGAACCACAAATCTTATGTCCTTGGCTTACGCACAGTCCAAAAACTCTCTTTGTCTAGACTGCCTCACACACAGTTCCATCCCCCTTAGTGACACCCTTCACAGCTTGGGAGCTATCAGTGAATTAAAACTGGAAAGGACCTTCACAGTTTAATGAGAATAAGCATCACGTTAGTAGCTCAAAATACTCCATTTTGAGCATTGCAGCATTTAGAGGGGGTTCTCTCAGAGAAATCCTGTAGGCTTCTTTTTTTTTTTTTCCAGAGAGTTCACTTTATTTTAGTTTGATTGAAAATGACCTCAAAGCATTGACTTATAAATATATAGATTTTTGCTCACTAGATTTCATAAGAGGCATTTATGGGGAAAAGAAAACAAATTCAAAACCTAAGGATCCTAAGATAATATGTTCTACTTCACGCACTATTCTCCTAGTGAGAGCATAATGAGATAAGGGGAAGTACATAATGTCCCAATTCTGCCTTGGTTTCTGAGCACAGTGTTTGATTGTGGTCAATTTTTACAGTGAAGCCCATAGCAAAACAACTTAAGGGCAGAGCAATTCAGAAATGCTCTCCTTAGAAATACTTTATATTTAAAATCTGGGCAGTTGACAAGTTTTGGCCTGTGTTTTAAAAGAATTATATTTTTTTCCAGCACAAAGACTTCAGTTGCTATTTATTTCAAATATGAAGTTCACTGGAAGAAGTTTAATTCACTGATTATTGAACTATCTCACTTCTATGTTTTATAGATAAAGCTCTCTGCTGATGTCACATGTAACTTCTGGGTCTTATCTTTGAGGTTTAAAGAATATAGACTGCTATTCAGAAAAACACTTAAGAATCTGTGTTCGAAGTCTAAATCTTGACCATTATACTCCTAATGCTGTACTATAATATAATGCTATACTTCCAGTGCTGGAAATAACAATGAGAAAAAAAAAAAAAGTTGGGATAGAGTAGTGTGTTAGCAATGGAGCTCCTTGCATAATATCTATCACAATATACCACAAATCTCACCATTGCCATAATTTATGATAATTAATAAACTCAATTCTAACTGAAATTTCAACTACTTGGGTCCAGTGAACTTTTTTCTTTAACATTCTTCTAACCAAACCTGGCCTTCTCTAGGAAGGTTCTTCTCTAGGAAGAGAGAACTCTGCAGAGTTCTCTAGGTTGCAAGTAACAAACTCCTCCAGTTAATAAATTCATTTGCTTGATGAGTTAATGTCTACAGAACAGGATAAAAGTTGACATTATTCTTCATTTTTTATATCCTGCTAATTTTATTTATTGTGATAAAGAAGTGGGAAAAGCTGCATCCACCCCTATTTCTCACTTTCTACATTTACACTTGATTTTTGGTGTAAAAGTCTTAATATATTTTCTTTTAGATCTGCATGTGGGATTCTTCTCACCCGTCTGTCCCCGAGTTAGCGGTCTAGGCTGTCTCTAGAGTCACAACTAGACAGAGATTTATCCCAGTTACCTTATGATGGGACGGACTTCCTGAGATGCCTATCTTTTACTGAGACCAAAGTAGGAGCTAAGGCAACTGAGTCATACCGGGCAATTAACTTTTAGACAGCTAAATTTAGATGAGATTAATTCTACAATAAGCTTTCTTTTAGTTATAAGACTGTAAGTATATAAGACTGTAAGTATATGAATTTGTTATTCCTACACATCCTTGAATAAGTTCTGTGTAACTTTTTGCTTTATTTATCAGAGATTGCTATTATAATTGGAGAGCAGAAGCAGTAACAATTTTTACTGTTTGGACTACCTCACTTTCATCTTACATAGTTCTGCAAGCATTGGCATTTTTTTAAATTAGTGTAAGCAGGGGAAAGGCTTTCTTTGCTTACAAATCACATCATGTTCTCTATCTTTTTATTGCTATTGCATTTTAATTTAATGTTTAAAACGCGAAGAAAATATATTCTAGGAAAGAACTCCCAAACTCATGTATACATTTACTAAATACACTTTTGAAAACATGTTAATGTTTTTTAAAAGACAAGGAAACAAAGATATGACTGAAATAAAGCATTGTCTTAATCTAAGCAAAAGAAGCTAAAAAATATTGACAAAATGATAAGTTCTTGTTTTATATAAAAGAAGTAACTGCTTTTCCTATTAAAGAAAGGGATTTTTATTTTGAAATGATGGGGAAAACAGGTCAGTAACATGATACTGAAAAGCTACTACACAGAAAAAAGCAAATTATGGGTCTTGAAAGTTTAGGGATTTTAATAATTTAGTACCTGTGGAATCCAGGCCATGTAACAAGGGAGAACAGATGACACACTGGGAGAATCATGAAGATTTTCTGAAAGTCGACTTCCATCAAAACTGCAGCCTTCCAGTTGTAAGCCACTGATCTGCCATGGAAATATAAAATATTCAAACATATGTAACAGACTTGAAATGTCAGTAATGATTACGCTGTGCTTTAATAAATGATGATCCTTTTTACTGTGACCAACTTTTTCAATAACAGGAAACTAATTATTGTAATGTTCTGTGTGAAAATAGGAAACATGATTTAAAAGCAAGATCTGGACCACACTCCGTCATGAACTTCCTCTGATTTGGATTCACATTCTTTGAAATTTTAGAGAAAAATACCTGTAAATGTCATCATTTATGAAACTGCAGTTGCCTGGCATTAGATTAATGGAAATACGATAGCAACAGCCAAGTACACAATCATTACAATGTCAAGAAGAAGAGAAGAACAATCACTGAAATAAGCATGACTTCCTGCTTGGAAGTCTAAGCACAGCTTTCAAAGAATGGAAAGCACAATTACACAGCTTCTGCAGAGGCAAACAAAATATATTGAAATAATATGAGAGAAAATTTTATTTAATATAACTCAAGATTTCTTAGATAAAATACTGTTTGGAAAAATTAAATAAGAATCCCATATGCTCCCATAAGTAACTATGCAATGCTTTATATGTAACATTTTAAGTGCTTTCTTTTAATTAGTAAATTAAATTTCAGCCTCTGAACTAAACATTCTTTTTTTTTTCTTCACTGAAGTCCTGCAAAAATTAATGACAATGATATCTATTCTGGATATCTTCCAAATAAAATGTTCAATATCTGTTGATCATTTTATTTTCCCAGTACAAATAATAATAGTTTGCCAGTATAAATAATAATAATAGTTTGGCCTGCTGAAGTGAGAACTTCAATTTTAGCAATAATAAAACTTAACTCAGTAATAACTTTCATGCAGCTTTTCAAAAGGATAAATCTTAAGCTGGAGCAGATGTCTAACAGAAGCTACAATCTGAAAATCATGTCTGTTATATTATCATACTAAAGGCCTGAATTAAATACATAATACTGAGGCAGGCTTTCACCAAACACAAGGTTCATAACGCGGTGCTGGAAGTAGGAAATACAATGCTGTTGGAAACTGGATGAGTGACCACAGAGCCAAAATGGAGAAAAGTATCATTTTCTAATACATTTTCTCTTGCAAGAAATTTTAAAAAGTGTACTAAATTTTAAAAAGTGGTTAAGTATGATGTTACAATGAAGATCAGTATCATAGAAGATGTAACGGAAATAATTTGCTTAGGTAATTACAGTATTCTAAAAATATTTATTTGACAAGAAAAGTTGCAATTAATAGTAACACAATGGGGGTTACTGTCATGCTTGAAAAGCAATGCTTTGCTCCCAAGTGTTGGGTTTTTTTTGTTAATACTCTACTAACTCTATGCTAGCTAAGATTACGTTTTGCATTTTTAATAACTAATTATTCTTTTGATTATATACAGGCATTGCAGTCTTCAAAAATTTGCTTCTTTAAAGTCATATTTCTGTTCTAACTCTGAGCTGAAGACTCTTTCTTACAATGTGCAAGATGCATATATACATATTCTATCATGAAAAAAAGGTTATAAAAGATCGCATTTTAAAAAGCTATAGAAAAAAGCTGTGTTTCACCTTGGACAGACAGTGACCGGAGAAGTGGCAACATTCTTTGAAGCAATCTGTGCTCCATACAGACTAGGACTCACAGTAAAGCCTCCAAAACTGTGGATAACCTGAACCAAAACAACCCCAAATGGAAAGCTCAGAGCAGTATGACTTTTTCTCTAACTTTAATTTCCACAAATTATTATAACAAGGCCTCAGTGAAATGAATTAAATTTTTCAGACTTTGTATTTGGAACTGCAAAAACTTTTTTTCTCCTTCAACCTCTTGTCAAAAGCTTAAGGTCTTTTCTTCATTATGAAAGTGTGACACTCCTCTCCCTTCTCCTGCCAAGTTCATTGTGATCTTTCCTTTGAATCTTCCCTAAGATTTTCAGGTCTGTTGCTTTTAAGGTATGGTGTTAACATTTGATATTTTGTATTGTTTCTTCTCAAACTCAAAATCTCTCCACGCAGAGAGATTTTGGAAAAAGCTGCCTTTATCTAGTAAAAAAGAAGTTTGGGTGTCAATAGTCTTTAATGATAGCCTATATACATTCCAGTGCCACTTCTTCTGCCTTGCAAGAACAAAGAATATGAAGAAAAATATCATAGAAGGCACAAAAGGAACAAAGTCTTACTAATGATTATACTGAGGCTTTCCCACAGACTCCTTCCTACTGCTCTCTGTTGTTAACATTGATACTTAAGGCCTCACTTTACTATACGCACAGGTCCTAGATTACACTTTATCTCACTACACTTCTGATTGAATGCTTTCAAAGCTCTTATTTATCCCTATCACACAAATATTAGAAAGATTCATCTCATATGTTCTTCTTTCTGCCCTTCCTGCATTCTGCAGGGAATTTTGTTATGGAGGTTAGTCTGATACAAATGTGAGTTTGGCAAAGTTATTGAGGGAAGACTGGTCTGATGAAAAGGTTTTAAAATTTATTGTTAGGGTGTTCAAAGGTCTGGCCATCCTGAACATCTCTAAAAGAAGTTTCTATAGAAGTGGGTCACCTATTGAAAAATCTCTTTCTGCTGCACACACATTTCTTCTTTTGATATTGGCAGTTCCTTTTACATTATAGTTATGTAAAATAACATCATTTGATCTCCTGGAAAACTTCAACCAATCATAGAAACTCCTTTGAAGATGAAGACCAAAATTTTGATTTTGTTTCAATATTAAAAGACACTGAATAAAATAAAACACCAGAACAATGTCCTTTCAGATACTGTTTGGCTGAGTACTCCCATAGCTGTGTTCTCATTTTTATGATAAACAGTGTAAAGAAATTACAACTACTATGAAGGACATGGATTTCACAGTATCTATAATTAGCATGCATAGTATTTTTGCAACTCAGCTCAGAGTAATGGCTGGAATTGACCACAATTTTGAAAATTTTAATTCTTGCAAAGTACTTGGCATTTTGCAACTATTGGTACTAGTTTAGTTTCAAAAAAGCTATTGTTACACATTGCAGATTGTTTCTTTAAAGTACATTTGTAGAAAGTGTGCTGATACCATGGTCCAAAGCACCTCTGTTTCCAAAATTTCAAATTCTCTGCAATTAATTTTTCCTTACTATCTAATGCCATAATTTCCCACGAAATGATACAAACTACATCAGACTTCAGGAAGTCATATTTTCACTTCATTACCTCTACAGGCCTCCATCATTAATTTCTTGATATTTCAGGATGGAGGTATACTGTAAAAAAAGACCTCTCAGGATGCTTTATAATAGTATTTCTGTCAATCGCTAAAAGCATAGTTTTGATATTAATGCTGATATTATGTATTTGAATATTATAGTCTTGCAATAAATTTTTGTTTTTCACTATTTACATTAAGCTCTACCCAAGCTCATAGCACTTACTACCCAAAAAGTCTCTTACCATGTTTCTTCCTTTCTTTCGCTCTTTTCTACAATAACAGAAAATGGAATGCCAAAAGGAATGACTGACTACCTGCTTTGGTACAACAGCACAATCAGTGCACAAAGCAAATAGAAGAGATGTATTTGCATATCAATATGTGATTATATTGCAATAGCCATACATTTTCAGTACCTTTCGTTATAGCAATCTGAAGTGATATTAAAGAAAGTGTAATTTTATACAGATTGATTCTAAATCAAATATTCATCACATCCTACTAGGAGAGACCTACCCCACAACATACGTGCAAATGTGCAGGAAGACTGAAAAAGCATTTTCATCATACAGATCATAATGAGATTTCCACCGTCTTTTCCTTATCAGAACAAACCATCAAAAACTTCTAAAATTAAAGGCAAGAAAAAGAATCTCAAAGAACAGGTCTTCAAAACAGTCACTAATTGACAGTGTGACTAAGACAGTTATACAAAGTATGTGTGAATTTTAGCTTTAAATTCAATGTTCATCCGCATTCCTAATTGTTCCAATCCTTCAACAAAGATATTCTATTAGAATAATTAAATATCCATTGATTCAGGGACTTGAGCACGACTCTCCCACATCCCAAAACAGAATCCCCCAGCCATGTGAGTACAGGATCAAGTCTCTCGGTGGAAACAGTCACACAAAGTGAAATAGTACCATTAGCATAAATTGAGACTGATAAACCTCAGAATAGCCTATACCATGATCTGGTTCTTGTAGGGGATGTGAGAGATCCAATTTTAAACCTGCAGTCTGAATCATGTGAAGAAGGAACATGCAGTATCAACAAATCAAATCTTCTGACAAAAATAAATCCTATTTACCAATTCTACCAATTATTTAATCACAAACTTTCTGATAGTTTGAAGATCTATCTTATGTAAGAAGAGAGTGGCTTAGCAAAGAGAAATGAATGCAGGTTCATGCCACTTCGATAATATAATCTGAAGACCTGAAAGTTGCCAAAGGGGAGGAAAACAGCAGGATTGCGTATATCTGAGTTTATCTTATAGACAAAGAGCTGTATGATCAGGCAGGTTCTAAACTGAAACACAATAAATTATAATGGAAAGAAAATTTCCAAAGGGAACAAAAAAAGGTATTTGTGTAGACACAAAAGTATGTCTATGCATACATACTATTAACTACATTCATAGATGCATATACAATAGGATGCCAAGAAACATTATACATTTATTTCAGTTATCTTATTCTGCACACAACTGAAATGGAAACAGATCTCCTTTTGCTTATGAACTGAGTTTTTAAATGGGAAAAAATTCTCAGTAGCCTTATCTGCAGACAGAAGGATATCCAATGAGGAAGTAACAGTTAAGTATAAGGCTGAGATACACAATGTCAAACTTGCAGTGGTCCAGTTCACCGAGGATCGTATGTATTTAACTGTATCATGTGCAGCCTAAGCCAGCAAAAGTAGACATGTTATTTTTTTGCTAACACTTTCCACCTTGTTTTCACAACATCCTGTTGTGATTACACTTTGTTTTCTTCTATTTCACTCCTATGTAAGATTTTCCATTTGTGTATTACACTTTCTATGAAAGAGATCTTCTTATCCGCACTGGTGCTTTTATACAATGATGATATCATCTTTAATCATGTAGATAACTGGTGTTCTTCATAACAGCATTGTATAAACTTAACATATTTTTTGCATAACATCTGGAAAATCTTTAAATAATTCTTTCCTGAACTTTATGTCTCCATGATACCTGTTTATTTAAACTTCAAAAATGTGACAGGTTTTAAAAAAAAACAAAACCTTTTACCTTCAGGCAATTGACCAAAACTACTATTGCAGGACCATAGCAATTGTAGATTTTCTCCTGTCAGTGGAGAAAGACAGGTATCTCCTGAAAGTTAACTCATTTAAGATCTGAACTGGTGCATGTCTTTCTTCATTGACAAAATGAGGCTGGTAAACTCCAATTTCCAATTTAGGTATCTAAAGTCAAGTGGGATAAAACAGGGTCCCACCTACCTCACCACAACATGTGTTTAAGGACTTATCTATTCTGCTGATTGAATTTTTTTTTGAGTCCCCACTCAAAATAGCTCCCCATTCTATAAGGTTAGCCTGAATTCTTGAAACTGCAGATACAACATTAACTTTACCAGTATTAAAATTCATATTGCTCATGTGAACCAAGCTTAATGTGCAATCCAGAGGATCCTTATCAAACAAGACACATTTCAGAGGATGGTTTTTCTGAATCACTGACATTTTTATGCCCTAGTTACATTTCATGAGGTATTTAGCTTTACTAATGTGAAAGTTTCTCCCCAGTTCTCCATGGGCATGAGGAAGGACTCATGGAAAGGAATCTAAATATTTAGCATGGTAAAGGGTTCCAAAGCCTTTCTGTACATCAAAGATTCAAAGGAGCAGTGAAGATACTGGTGAATACTTACTAATACAGATTCACTGAATACTGCTCTTACTGAGAAAAGGATAATATTCAAATCAAGTGAGTAAACTTGACAGGATTCTTACCTTTTATTAAAAGTAACCACTCACCTAACTGCTTCTACTATTCCTGTGGCAGATAATTTGCTCTTAAACAAAATTATCTTTTTATTTTTTATTCCTCTTGGAACATAAGACTCATTCTTGTAAAGCAATAGAGAATATATGTTAACCTTTTTGCCTACTGTCGTGGTTTAACCCCAGCCAACAACTAAGCATCACACAGCCACTTGCTCACTCCCCCCACAATGGGATGGGGGAGAGAATCGGAAGGGTAAAAGGGAGAAAACTCGTGGGTTGAGATCAAGACAGTTTAATAGGGAAAGCAAAAGCCACGCACACGAGCAAAGCAAAACAAGGAATTCATTCCCTACTTCCCATCGGCAGGCCGGTGTTCAGCCATCCCCAGGAAAGCAGGGCTCCATCACGCGTAACGGTTACTTGGGTAGACAAATGCCATCACTCTGAATGTCCCCCCTTCCTTCTTCTTCGCCCAGCTTTATATGCTGAGCATGACGTCATATGGTGTGGGATATCCCTTTGGTCAGTTGGGGCCAGCTGTCCCAGCTGTGTCCCCTCCCAACTCCTTGTGCACCCCCAGCCTACTCGCTGGTGGGGTGGGGTGAGGAGCAGAAAAGGCCTTGACACTGTGTAAGCACTGCTCAGCAGTAACTAAAACATCCCTGTGTTATCACCACTGTTTTCATCACAAATCCAAAACATAACTCCATACTAGCTACTACGAAGAAAATCAACTCTACCCCAGCCAAAACCAGCACACCTACATATAACAGTGACTGCTAACAGTGTGTTCTAACTAATATTACCAAAAATCTACCACATAAATTTGCACATAACAAAGGATTATAAGCTTCAATACACCTAACTGCAGTGTTGTTATAAAACTCTTTCCTCTCATTACCCTTTACTTCTTTAGTTTCCAAGCAGCTATTTCAATCTAGCAACTGTAAGCTATTGTAATATTTTTTAGCATATGAAAATACTTAGATAATATTATTCATGCATAGAGTTCAGGTATTTGACATTGACTTCTGACATTTTTCAAAGATGGTAGGATTGTTTTGAAGAAGTCCAGACTTCTAGGATCTGCAGCTGATAGCCTACTAGAATGAGTGGTCTGAGATGTGAAACTCAATTTTGGCTCACTGCTATGGACTTAGAAGTCTTGGCTGAATCTGGAACCTCAGAACATGTGATTTGCAGGCTCCAATGTTTATCATATCCTAGGTTTATCCCAGGGAACCACATTGCCCTAAAAGTCCCTTGGTTTATTTATGTCCAGGTTCTAGACCCCCATCTGCTTCTCATTAAATGAAGTAGGCAACCATTACTCTTATTTAAATACCAAGATTGAATAATTACCTAAATTACATTCTCTAGTTCAAACAGGAATTAATTCAACAAAATTAAAACACTGTATTGTATAAAGGTCAGATTGGATGATTACAGTTATCTTTTCTGGCCTTACAATCTATTAATATTTTAGGAATATGAATTCTTACACATTCTGTATTAATAATTTTAGGTAGTGTCAGCAGCCAGCGCAGAACCCTAATATCTCCCACAGCCTTGTGTCTGCCTGCATTATCAGACTAGAGAAGGTGCCCTGCCACTTGCTTTCTCTCTTCTACTCTAGCAATCTCTCTGCTTTAGCTGCATATCAGTACATAGTTGCGTGGTGAGTGCCCTGCATTATTCACCCGTGTTTCTGTGAGAATGCAGTTTTAAGTGCCGTGCTCTGTGCTGAACACAGCACTTTGAGCTGTGCAGTATTATCATGGGACCAACACACCTGTTGGAAGACATAGCATAGAAAACTCTGTGAATTCCCTACAAGGAGATCTGGATTCAGCCAAAGTGGCAGTGCCACCTGAAATGTTAAGAAGCTAAACTAAACCATTTGAAAATTGATCTCTACTTTGCTGTCTAAGCAATCAATAGTGACTTTATGGATGCTGGCTGTAGCCTTGAGTGTCCATTAAAAAATTGTTGGGTCTTTATCATATCAAAAGCTAGTCATATTATAGTTTACTTTGGTTTGTTTACTTCCTTAGAAGTCTCTTTTCAGTGATTCGACAAATGCTAACACGTGGCCTTAGACTTACAGATTTACATGTGTATTTCCTCTTACTACATGTCACAAGTCTTTCTGGACAACTACTTTCTGGACAACAGTTAGATATTAACTAATGGAATTGCAGCTTCAGTTTTTATCTAAGAGGAGGTTGAAGAGAATGGAGCAAGAATAAGTTCAAATTTTAAATTTTAAATTTTAAATAAGCACTGTGACTAGGGAGGGGTAAAAAGATAACTGCTTTCCGTCTCCCATTTCTGCAGAATTTTTGCACTACCATTTTTGTAGCTGTATACCATTAACCAGCCTTTGTGTCTCAGGTACACCAATGTCTATAGCTCAGTTTTCCAGAAGGTTTATGGACGGATGGCTTGGACTATGCTAATAAAACATCCTCGTAAAATTCTAGTAAAACTTCCTAGCAAAATACCTTAACTTGGAGTTTGCCTTCCTGTATTCGCCCTTTCCATGACGCTGTAAATTTAAGGCTGTCCACTGAACAGCTCATTACTCTGCAAGGGAAACACATATACAGTAAATCTTAGAGACATGTAACAACAGGAAATGAAATACAAAAACAAAACCAATGTATTTTCAATGTGTACCATATCATACTAAGTCTTACTTTGAAGAAAAATACAATTTCAATTTCATCTAAAATAAAAAAAAAATCAGCATTTAGGCAAGTAACTCACAGCTATTCTACTTCAGTGCAAGTAATAAAAATGAGATGACTAATGGCAGCAATTGAAATAATTTGTTGGATCTGTGTCCTGAAAATGAAATAACCGTCTTCACGCATAGGGAACAATGGCATATTAGCACACATAAATACGTAGATTATTTTTCCCTCACCTTGCACTCTCCTGGCGTAAGGCATTGAGAAATGTGTCTGGATGAAATAGCTCTGAAAGGTCAAGGGTGTCTGACAGTAGTTTCTCTTTCTCTGCTTTTTCTACCCAATTCTAAAAGAGGAAAAAGAAAAGGAAAACAAAGAATCCTAAAATTATTGCCTGATTTTTCAACATTTCGAGTTAATGTGCATTTGTCAATTATTATGATTAATGAAAAATGTTTGTGTAAATATACTGTAACCTCAAAGATTAATATTAATTTCAATTATTTCAAACTGGTAAACAGAAAATTAACACCATTTAAAAGTATAAAGAAAACCAGCAGTTTATGTGTAATGTGACTCATCCATTCTATATAAACTTCTGTTTCATTCTTTGTACAGTGCAGCTCACTTTGTACAATGAAACTTCTATCAAGTTTCTAACATTCTGTTGAAACCCTATTTCACCTTTACTAACAGGAGAGTTTATGTTTTCCATCAAAATGGTTGTCATTACTGTCTTTGCTTTACTAAGTTCAGGCAAATAACTGCATTCCTTTCAAGTATGCTTTAAGATAATTCTTTTGTGTAAACTGCATATTAAATTCAAGAAACACTTGATTTTCAATCTTCAGTAGGTTTTTATAAGTACTTACCAATAATTTTTTTGAAAATATCTCTTAGTATTAGGTTGATGCTGCCATTTTTAGTGTATTAGTTTGAGACGTGAATTCACAGAATTTATGATAAGATAAAAACTGGCCTCTGTTATATTTGGTAATAAATGAAACTAATAGAGGTGGGGGGAATAACTGGCCTCAATTATCCTTACAGAACACATGCCCCAACCTACTTCTTTCACCCTGTCTTACATGCAGCTATGAAGCCTGTCACTAGGAGCAGCAAGCTTGGAATTTCCCATCAACACAATGCATTATGTACCAACATGAGAAAAGAGACACACATTGCACCTTGCAATCTTGATAAACCATGTCTTAAGTAACGACATCCGAGTTTGATCCTCAAAACACTAACAATCTCAGACTAAAGAATTTGTTACCTTCAGACGAGTTATTTAGGTACCTGAGTGGTTATGCAACAGTCCACACTCAAAATCCTGTTTTGAAACGTTTATACTGTACATCTTTGGTACAATTTCTTCAAACGGTATAGTCACAGTCCTGACTATGGTACTGTAGCATAAACATTAAGTTACTGTATAACCTACTCTATAGTAGTTACAAGCCATATGCTTCTGCACAGAAAGATTGTTTAATACTAAGCCAGAAAATAATCAGAGACTAAGATTCCACATGCTATTATCACTAAACAGAGAAAAACAAACCACGCTCCTTTCTAAACACCAACTGCTAGAAGATTATGAAATTACTTTAGTCACTGAATAAAAAATCTTGGAAGCTACACTCTCATTACACAATGCACCTGCCAGGCATCCATATCTCATTTAAAAAGTGCTGTATTCTTTGAACTGCTGACAGACGAATAATTCCAAAGCAGCAACTTGGAAGTGACAAAATCATCCAAAATACAAGTAAATATCACTCAGTGAATTTTATTTTATTTTGTCAGTGCATCACAGACACATCTCCATAATGTTTTCACCATGTTCAAACATTTAATTGGTGATCTTTTTATCTGTCACACCACTTATTATGAGCCCTCAACCCAAATGATCATGAATCAGTTCAGAGATTTTTGCTTTCCATTTTCATTAGCTAAATGTACACAGTTAATGACTCGTCTGCATGATTCTTTTAATGACTTTATATAACAATCTCTTTTATCATATAGCAGTAACTCTGCATTCTGGTTAGGACAGATATTGTAAATTTTTTTGTGTAATAAAAGTAGACACAATCATTTCAGCTTGTATTTAATATAATCATTCTATTGCTGTCATCAAATAAACTTTTAATGTAACTGCTGAAGAGAAACACTGTCAGGAACATAGATGCTTATATTCCACCCAATTAAAAGACCAGTATGGGTGATATTAATTCTGAGCTCATATAATTAAGTAGCACTAGGAAATACACAATAAGAAAAACTTCCATTAGATCACAAAAGCAAAGTTTGTAATTGCTTGTACTGCTCTACATAAAGCTGAAGATGTAGCCCATTCACAGCTGTTTAATAAAACATTTAAGATTTAAATGCAATAAAAATGATAATAAAATGTATTTTACGACACAAGTGTAAAAAATATCCTCATGCTTATTCTCCTTTTCATCTTATATGACCACATGGCAGCATGTTAGTGAAGTGCTACAGTCTCAAAAGACAACAACACTCTATTAAATGGATCATTTGTCACTAGTACATCCACTGCCACTGCCATAACACTTGGAAGAGATCAGGTCTTCAAGGGAAGGAAGTTTAAGCTAAGCTGTAGAAAGACTGAAGTGATGTTTCTTGAAAAGGAAAATCCTGCAACAGATTAGCTATAATATCTTCATTTCCCTCTCCTATCCCAACTCCAACAAAAGCATACACTGACTTCATTTGTCAAAGTGATGCAAAGTTGTTTGACTTCTTATTGATCTTGGATGGCCATGTAACATTTCAGTCTGAAGGGCCTTCTTCCACCACCAACTCAGTAGAAAACTTTATCTTTCCTGCCAGGTAGGCCAAAATAATCCATGCATTTGTCACTTGCCAGCTGGATTACAGTGAGGAGACTACCATCAGCTCCAAGGTGCTGTAAAATCTAGCCTCTTGTCTCTTTGTGGCTCCGGCCAACTGCCCCCTCACTCCTACCTCCCATAATACGGTCTTTAACATGTTTGCTGCAATTCAGGATTTGTTTTTTTTTTCAAAACAGCTAATAGTCAAGTTCTAAACTCACTAAAAGCAGCTTTCAGTGTATGAATTAATGACACAGCTTTGGTTAAATATGGCAGCTATAACATCTGGGAAAAGGCATATGAAAGCAGAAATGGTGTATAACATTTTTTAAAATAAATGCACATTATATCAATAATTTTGATTATACCAATAATGTAGTCTACAAGTCCAAATAACCTAACCCCGCGAAGATTTATATTACAAAATAAAATAAAAAATCTGTCATACACTTTTCTTTGTAACTGTTTATTTCAATATTTCATTATTTCAATATTTCCTGAATTCTTCTTATTACAATGAAACTAGAAATTTAAGTGTGAACTGTCCATGATAGATTAATTTAGCATATGATGATTATAAATATAATGTCAAAACTTATCAGCAATACCCAAAATGCTTGCAAAGCAATTCCTAGCAGGATATTTCAATTAATGTGAGGTTCTGTTTGGTACAATAAAAGGATTTTTTTTTTTTTTATGAAAATAAATCTCTAAGTGCGGTCTCAGGTAGTTCAAATAATATTTTTTCATGTATCTTAACGTCCAAGAAGCATCTATTCCATTTCCAGAGAGAAGCCTTCCTTATCTTCTATAATCCCAAAGGAAACTGAGCACCTCGTATTAAACAGTGGAAGGAATAAAGAGGCTGCCAGATTTTCACATTATCATTTATACAACTTTAGGATCATAGAACTCCTCTACAATGAATCAAGTACTTTTCCTTCACCTGTTTTAATTCATTCCGAATGTATTCACTTCTACCCTGTTTTTCCTTTGGTGTGGTCCCGGAAGAGAACTTTTATCGAAAGAGAAAATCATATAAATCACTACAGAAGTGATTTCATTTCTGTGCCTAGATGGAAAATTGTATTCAGTGTTATATGAATATGCATAGCCAGAAACCATAGAGTACAATTCTGTTTCTCCACTAGTTTTAGAGGGACTCAAAGTTAGTTGGGATAAAAAATGCAGGACTTCAGATAAGTCTGAGAGCAAACAGTGGTGAGTAGCACTGCTAGGGGAGTAAGTATTCAGTTAACCAGAGATTAGATTAAGCAAAGGTCAATCAAGCAGTTATGCTAGAGTCCTATTTTCCTCACAGTGCAGTAGCTGTTCCATAGGTGTGCTCCTAAGTGTTGGCATTCAGTGGTAAACGCCAGCAGGAGTAATTGTGTTACATTTCAAATAAATTAAATAGAGGTATTTTTTCTGGCATTGAGCACAGAGGGGGTAACGCATAGCTTCTCAGGAGCAACTGGCATACAACAATTTGCTCCCTTGTGGTAATTTTTTTTGTATGTGAAATCCTTGAGCTATTATTCTTCAGCCAGTTAACCTTTATTAAATGAACATGTGAACACTACAGTATTCCAGGTATATGATAAGGTGTTGGCACATACTATCTTTCAAATGGTAAATCACACAAGAATTTAATCTGGAGTCTTATTTTTGTTTTAAAATAGGTTTTTTTTCATTTATTTTATTTTATTTTAGAGCATGCAGACCAAAACTGCTGCTTAGTGCTTTAAATAAAATACTATTATTTCTTTATTTCAGTTTGACATACCTCAGAAACCCCGTTTGTTCAGGAAGTCTGAATACTGACACAATAGCACAGTGTTAGAGCATAAAAATTCTGAGTCCATTAGCATCAACGTGCTAGCTAACAATATGCCAGAAGCAGATGTGCAGTAAGGCATAGCTGAGGGAAGCATTAGCGAATGTGGTCTCCTTCTGGTTACTGTATTAATTTATTTTTATCAAAACAGGAATTTAACTTTCCATGAATTGCTGTTTCCTACATTTAATAAGGATACCAGAATTATGATGCTGCATAAGAACTGTAACATCGTACTGACAAATTCATGATTGATGTATGCCAAAAGTATCTACGTTCAGATATTTCCTATATGATCACTAAACATAGAATACAGTTAGACAATACTCTCATGCTTCATGCCTTCTAGTCTTTTCTTTCTCCGCAACTAAATACATCTGTTACTAGGTGCTAGATTGCATTTGCAGTTACGTAGAGTATAACTGGGTAAGGAAGTATAGGAGCTGGAACTATTCCTTGGTAGAACCAGAAACTACAAACCGTGCAGAGCAAAGGGGACAAACATTCAAAGAAACTTCAGTGTCCTCTCCTTCTGAAAGAGATGATGATCCTACTTCCCACCTCTACTGGTAAGAAGTTGCAAGGCAGGGAAAACAGTGGCACATAATATTCATTTGCAGATAACAGACAAGACTGCCTACCATAATCCTTGGACAAAGTCAGGACTACATCAGACATAATTCCTTTACAGAGCTCTGGAGTAGGGATGCTGAAATGTATATTGTGATGGTGCTGGTGTGATTAAACAGGGGTATAGTAATGACGGGAGGCACCGCAGTAATTTGTTTTATAGTACCAACTTGAAGGCTATGTTACAATAAGGAGAGCCAACAGAGAACTGCTTACTTTGCTATGGTTCATTTTCTCTGGTCAACATCCCATGAGATACAGATTTTCCATTAAGCATCTCCCTCACAGTCCTTGTTCCTCTTCTGAAACAATGACCCCTTGGACTGCAGTCATCAGTCTCTCTCTTTTTTTTCTTTTGTTTTTTTACTGTTTACCAGTCATTTATTTTGTATTAACACCCCTTCTTGAGGCTGTCAAAATTCAGAGAAAATCTCTCAGCCATGCCTGTGTCACAGAACTCTCCTCTATTAGCAACTATTAAGGCTTAACCTAACTCTCAGATATGTATGCAATGTTTATCCCACTAAAGCAATCTAATCAGAAATTGTTTAACTCTGTGGTGTACATATCCCAAAATATACCACAGTGAAAAAGCAAAGAAGGAAATCTATTTTTCTACAAGGAAAAAGTGATCACAGAATGGAAACAGTGGCTGATGCAACCCCAGCCTAAGCAAAGGAACTATATGATTGCATGGCCATGTCTGTGACACAGCATCCTGGGGCACACTATGCCGGCTCATGCTAAAGCTACTTAGACTCCATTGAACAGAACACTGCAACATGGGATTACTGCTCAGACTGTCAAACAGTTTGTTCAACAAAGCATAACTTTGTGTAGACACGGAAATTAATTAAGATTTTTTTTTTTTTTAATTGGTGTAATAAGCTGGTATGGATTGTTCTTTGTTCCTACATAGTAAAGCCAAGGCATGTAGAGCAAAGGTACCTCAAGTACAGTATATGAGCTCTTTGAAGCCCATAAAGCCTTTCTTTAAGCCAGAAAGGGAAATTTTTTATTGTGGCCAACACCAACAGAACAGCTCATCATCAAGGCTGTAGGTGTCTTTCAGATGTCCTGTCACACTTGAGGACTAAGAGAATGCTGAAGAGCAGCAGCATGGCATGAAGCTTCATTCATACCTGTTCTCAGGAAGTAACCCAGCAAAACAGACATTATGGAGTAATTTAGGGAAAAAATACTGCACATTTTGTTAAACAGCACACTTTTTTGTTTTATTTTTAAATGCATTTTTGTTTTTGTTTTTTTTAGGTACAATGGTTTTAGTTTTAAAATTATTTCTGTTATAGAAATAATTTATCCATAAAATTAAACATTTGGCAGCAATAATAGCTATGTCATTTTGATACCTACTGCATGAAATTTTAAAGTATCCTACCGTATCATGGAATCATAGAATAAATAGAGTTGGAAGACCTCTGGAGATCTTCTAGTCCAACTCCCCACCCTCAAAGAAGGGTCAGCCTAGAGTAGGTTGCTCAGGGGCTTGTTCAATGATATTTTAAATATCTCAAATGATAGAGATTCCACAACCTTCTCTGGCCCACCTGTTCCAGTGTCTGACCACCCTCAACATGATTTTTTCCTTCCAAATGTCTAAATAGAGTTTCCTTTCTTGCAACGTGTGTCTGTTTTCTCTTGGCTGATCTTAGTAAGTGCCACTATGTGTGTCTAAGCAATACATGAAACATCAGAAATTTTCAGGGCATATAACTAGATTTATCACTGCTGAATATTTAACATTTAAGAGAGAAGTACTACACTGTAGTGGTACAAATCAAGTGCATATTCATTAGAGCAGATTTGACCCAAAAGGTACAGTGGAGAAGTTCTAAATTACAAAATTATAGAATTTAGCTTGGAAGGGACCTCTGAAAGTCATCTGATCCAATTGCATCTCAAAGTAGGGCCAAATTCAATGACAGTTTAGGTTGCTCAGGGCATTGTCTACTCCAGTTCTATATATCTCCAAAAGTGGAGGTTCCACAAACCTCTCTGGGCAACCTGGGCAATGTTTTTTTTGACTAACAGCCAAAAACTGGACAAGTGCTTCAGATGTGGCCTCAAAAGTGCAGAATACGAAGAAATGACAACTCCCTTTGACCTTTAATAAGTTCATTAAGAATTTTGCATTTCTATAGTATCATAATATCATGGGAGACATATTTTTAACAAATTTGCAGCTAATAAGCAACACAATTACATTTTTATTATTCTAGCAATATCTTACTGTATTTTTTACTTGATGGATTCTTCTCTTGATATATTCAAACCACCAATTTTGACTTTCTCAGTCTGGTAAGAATAAAATACATGAATACACATGACTGAATAAATCTTTTTTCTAGCTTGATAATCTACATATCTGAATAATGAACAATATTTGCTCTAGTTCTAAATTATTTACTTCATTTTTCCTGTTATGTAGATAACTTCAGTTGATTAAATTTATCATATGGGATCATGAAATATTAGAAATTACACTGAAAATGGTAAGAAATTATATATAAGAAAATATATTGTATGTGTGTAAGGAAAAGCATATACAACACTGTACAAGAGTACAAACCTGATGGGAAATTGAAACCCAAGCTCAGATGTACAGAACAGATTCCTCACTGGATCATAACTCTCTTAGTTCAGAGTGACTATGTGGAATTAACAATATAAAAATACCACTGCCTGCAAATGTGCTCTCATGCATTCTCCTCCATTTAAGGGCATACATTCTAATTAAGTTGCTATCTATAGTATTCAGTTGAATACACCAGGAAACATACTATAGAGCAGGAGAGTATTTACCCTTCCTGCCTTTAAGCATCACGTACAGGCCTAAAATGGGGATCTAAGCTTCCTATAACTCTTAAGAACTCTTCTCCTTTGACTCAAGGTTTTGGGTTTTTTTTCCTTAATTATGTACCTTGCTGAACATTTAGAGACAAAGACCACACCAAGAAGAACTCTACTAAGACCAAAAAAAAACCCCCAAGACCCCAAACCAGAATGCCTCTGTGTTTACTCCAGTTTTAAAATAACAGTCATGACAACAGAGCTGTTGAGCACACCTGCATCCTGCACTGATTGCTTTATTTGAATGTGAATTCCCAAGAGTAAAACTACAGTGCACACAATAGATAAACAAGGATTTAGTCAAGAATTACTCTCATGAAGCTTTTCCTTCACAAACTAAATTTGACATGACAGCTCTGAAACTTTAACAGCTCTGAAAATTGAAATCTTTTTTATATTTGTACAGGAGTACAACATGAAACTATGTTATCATTTCAAATTCAGCTATATGAAATCTATAGATTCTCTCTAAGAGAGAAAGATAGGTCAACATGCAGCTACATTTCTGCCTTCCCCCAAAGAAATGCCAAAAAGACTGCTAATTAGGGATGATGCTTGCAGCATACAATGGCAATGTGTTTCTAGTAGAAAATGGGCTTACTTTTTAATATATATCTGAAAATGCTATTTGAGGAACAGTTATATCATCTTACCATTGATCTTGACCAATTAAAATCTCAAATCAAGAGATGAAATATTTTGTAAACTATTTCACCAAGCCAGTTCGCACCAAAACATCTACAGTTCAAAACAGAACCATGATCGCATCTAGTTACTTAGTTATAAAGCTGTCTTATTACTCTAAGAAATTTATTTCTATGTTTGCACGTATGACTATGAAATCAAAATTATAAACAATAAAAGATTTTGAATAGATTGCTAATTATTAGTAGACACAATATTTGTGTCAATATAGTGGTAATCAGAAAAGCAAGTTACTCCAACCGAGTTCTTGAGAATAAAGGAAAGCAGATTGATGGAATGTACCTGCAAATTGGTGTATTACCATGTGTTGCAGCCTTCTCATTTACTAATGGCTGGAATTTAAAATTAACGAAGTCTTTGACAGCATAACATAAGGAGACTCATTTTCATATGCAAATGATAATAACATCCTTTTCTACCACTTGTACTATAATTAACCTTTTTTTTGCTTGAGCTCTTGCCAGACAAGACTATCCACTTTACTCTGCTTTCTCTTTTGCAGACAGCTTTGTCCATGATAAAGAGATATGATGAAAAACAAATTAATAGAAACTGAGCAATCTACACTTTAAATTTTAACAATTTAAATGCATATAGTTTATTAATATCTTATCATTGTATCTTTTCAGATTTCTTCCTGTACTGTGGAAATGTATCTTGTAGCTTAAAGAGAAAAATCAATGAATGCTGATTATTTTATTAGATTAAATAAAGTATATCAACTACAGCTTTAAATCTTATATAATACATGGTACAGTTTCTTGTAACTTATGGAGCATATAAATACTACTTGCATCCATAGAAGAAATAAAGAACACTAAATCTAGTTCTTTTAAATTTAAACCGAGGTTAGAAAAAAAGATAATTTTCTTTAAAATAAGGTAATTTCTCAGAAAGTGCATAAAGACAATGACCTGTTTTTTTTTTCTTTTTTATGTAACACTTATAAAAATTGTTGTATGAGTGATCACCTTCTGCAATCAATATTCTACAATCAGAGAGCTGAACAACTGGTTAGTGGTATGATAAGGATGCTGCTGAAACTTCTGCTTACAAGGTAGCATTTAATAATTAAAAAAGAATAGCCATTCTCACAAAACATGCTTAGAATTCTGAAAGTTTAATCAACAGGAGTTGAATTCTGTTGAAACGGATTACATTTCAAAACATTTAAGGCTGATGTTTACAGAAAAGCCCATAACTTGTGGATGCCTCAGTTTAACAGAGCATCTAAACTTCATTGGGATTAAACTTCAACAACTCACAATTAAACCAAACAGAATGCAAGTCAAGATATCTTTCCTTTTCCAATGCTGTTTTTTAACTGTTTTTTATGCATTAAACAGATAGTTTTCCCAAAACTTGAGATAATCCTTGCTCATTAACAACCAAAAAATACTTCCATTTAAAACTGCAAAGTTTGCAGATGTGTGAAAACCCACTGTACTCTGCAGGAAAAGAATCATTTCACTACAAGAAATAGGGATTTCAGTAACTCTGGAAAGTAAAGTCTTGAATTGGTGCACAAAACAAAAAAGAGAACTTAAGGAATCCTTCCACCTCAGGCACCTGTGCATGAACACAGATTTCTGTAAGTCACAAGAGTACACGAACTCTCTAAGCATAAAAAATGCTTCAGCTTCTGCTTTAGCTTCCCTGGAAGCTAGACCTTATTACAGTGGACAACTCCTATGACCTGTGCAAGTCTGATACTTTCATCTTACATTGTGTGTGGCACCCTGTTTGGACGCTGTATCTTTATAAACCACTACTACTCTATACTGGCCACTACTTAATTAATACAATCTAACTGAAACAGTGATTAAAAAGGGACGTGATATGACAGTTGGATCTATCAGAGCTTCAAATTTGCCTATTACATGAGAGACAAAGAAAACGTACATTTTTACAGTAGTACTTGCAAATTTCCAATTTTTACCAATTTTATTTATCACTTCGATAAAAGGTCTTGAAAGATATATCCTGGCTGATAAATTCTGAACAAAGTGAAATCATACTGTAACATGATGAGAGCTGTGGGAGTAAATTAAGGCTCAGTTTCTAAGCAGATAATGTTAGGCTGCAGTTGTATTTTTGTTTTGATATTCATGACAGCTGAAGAGGAGAAGCCAAGAAAAGCAACAGAAAAATGCTAATTCTTCAGAGTAAGGTGGATTCATAGCATTCTGAACTTTGAATTAAAATAATGGAATGGGGGGATTTAAAACACAATATTTTAATGAATTTTTGTGTTTTAATATTAGAATACTAAATTTGAAGTATTCTGCTCTGTACAAATACCTAGATAACAGCTGTTCAAATAGAGTGATGAGAGGAACAACGACAAGGTGGGGAACACAGCCAACCTAATCCATCTAAATCAGCTACTCCTAAAACCATAAAAGACAAACCGTTAAGCTATCGTCCCTGCTGCAAAATCTGCTAAGGCAATCTATCAGAAAACACTCTGAAATGCTATGCAAACTAAGTGGGATTACTACTTAAAGAGGTATAGGACTTCTTATGGAGTGCCTAAGTGGGTGTATTTGGGGACTGAACATGACAGTTCTGGGATTGTACAGTATTTATTATGGGATATTTAGGGGAAGGACCAAAGGTGGGGAAAGGTGGATGGGAGATGAACAAGAATGGGAAAACAGATAGAGAGGGCAGGTCGCATGTAGGGAGGCTGCTGGCCAGTACACTTTGGCCAACCTTGCACCCGATCACCAGAGTCTGTCCTATCTTCCTCTTAAGCTCTATTTTCAGTTATTTTTGTGTGCAAGTGTGTTCTCTATGTGGGGGAAGGGAATCCACTAGCAAACTTCTAGCAGTACCAGCTCGCAAGAGGATGAGGTCTGAGAGCTACATGCTGCAGACTGAGGGATTGGAAGCAAGACAGTGGAGAGACCAAAAATCAGTGAGACTTGTGAAGGGTGTTTTCCTTGAGCAGTGAACCACCGAAATAGGATAGGGCTATTCGTGCTGTCTGTGTTTATGCAGCTGCCTGTAAAGGTACTGTCCTCCTCTCTCTGTTAGCCTGTGTGTGGCTGGCTGTGTCTGTACAGAGTATGTGTGTGTGCCTATTTTGGGATTCACTCTCAGTCTCTACTACTCAGATTTTATGTGCATATCATCTACTGTTGCATTAAGACTGATTTATAGGCTGGCCCTCACAGTTCTTTAACTCAGTGAAAATTGAGAGGACTTGACTTCCTTGGCTTTCTAAGAGCAGACTTTCTGCCTGTTATCAGTGATTGAAAATTGAATCTTTGCCTAGATGCCTTGGGTGTGAAGGAAGAATCCTGTGTCTCCTATTCCCAGAAGGTTTTCCAGTAGTTTCAGCATGCAATTTCCAAGAGTTCAAACCTCATATACCTTGGGTGTCCAAGGTGTCCAATCTACCTTTCTGGGGAGCTGATTGTTGAAACAGAGGAATAGTAAGGGTTCCAAAACAGAAACAAAGTCATTCTACCTCAAATAGTAAGAGAGTAGCAAAATAGTAAAAATCCTATACTAAGGGGTCAAACTGGTATTGAAATTAAATATTGCTACCCTAGATTTCACTCAGGATGGGAGAGGACAGGAGATAACAGCATCCCAGAGAGATACATACAAGTGTCTGATAAAATATGAAATACAACTTTTTTATATACTGAGTACTTTGTAGATACATACACATTTTCAACAAAAACTTTCATAACTTATGCAAATAAAAACTTTCAGTATTCATAAACATTTCCTTGATCAGAACTCTGAAAGCAGTGTTTATGATTCTGAGGTCGAACAGTCTTCATTTTCAGTGTATGCTGTAAGCCTTTTACCAGCTGTCTGACCAAACAGCCATCCAAAGGAAGAGTTGTTTTTACAGATGACTTAAAAGCAGCTCAGTCCAAAAGAATGAAATAAATATTTTCATTTAAAATATAAGGTCTTGTTAGAATAAGAGGGGGTTTTTTTGGAAGAAGTTAAATTAAGGTCTTTATTTCGTTCTTGTGGAAACAAAAAGTAAGTTCCAATTTGTTGACCTGAAACATTTTTTCAATGCTGATATTCATCTGACATTTGCCTGGGCTGCTGTTTTGCCTCTTAATAGCTGTAGTTCTGGGTCTCTTTTCTCTCTTTCTCTCCTGCTGGTATTCATAGCCATGAGAAGACACTTATCTACAGACTGGGAAGGACTTAAATTCCACTATATGCTGATGTATATTATTACTGAGCTATAATCATGTACCACGAGAGAGGGAAACCACAGAACACATTTAAGATGCCACCATGAGGAAACTGGGAGTATAAGGACCAAGAATTACAACCAACACAAAGATCTATTCATAAGCTTCATATCTTAATGTTGACAGCAAATAAATCACTGTAGACAGACAAGCCTAAGCATAACATTGTAAAGTTCAATGTCAGCATTGCTAATTAAGAGTATTCAGAACTCTTCATCTTAGAAGAATGTTCAACACACAGAATTTTTGTTTTAATTTAAAGCAAAAGCTAACATCCAAATTTCAGAACTTCCACCTGGGAAGAAAACACATATTTCTATCAGCTTTATTACCACAACATAATACACAGAAAAACATGGCTCTACTGCATTTTGCATATACTGATTTGTTCGCAGTTTAAGTAGGCAGATTTCCTTTTTTTTATTTTGCTTTTACTGAGTGAATTCAGACCTGAGAAAATGCAACACCTGTTGTTTTTCTATCTGATGTTGTGTAATGCTCTCAGAACATCTTTACACTTCTATAAATTCTGCTATAATTATTCTACCATCTGGCCTATATTTTGGATTTCTCCCCGTCCCCATTAAATGTTTGTAACAAAGCAGTTGCTTTTATTGTTTTCTGCACTGGCAGCAAACATCTTGACAAGGCAGCCTTTAACTAATAACCTAAGTATAGACTCACTGCATCCTTAGTAGGTGCAATCTTTCAGTACAACTTTGATGTTTCAGTGTCTCCTATTTTCCTCTTGAAAAATACCTAAATCAAACCTGTCTCAAATGGTGAAGGTAGAAGTCAGTATCTTACAGTGAATGAAACAGGTGGAGGTATAAGTAAATATGAAAAAAACATGATGAATGGAATTGATCATATAAAACTAAACCAATCCAAAATATGACCTTTATTGAAAGATAAATCTGAAGATAAATCTGAAGATAATTTTCAGAGTTACGAGAAAATCTTTATTGAAGCCTTTATTGAATTTCTGAATACTAAATATATAATTAACTAATGATAAACTACATTTATAAAATCAATAATGAAAAGTCACAAAAAAGGAAAGTTAATTAAAAATTATCAAGACTAATCAAAATCATGGTGTAATATGCAAAAACGTTAATTGGAATAACATTTAAGGAAAAAGATGATTCAACTGAAATGCATAATTAGAAATAATCAACATTTTCTAGTAAAATAGATACAAAAATAAAAACATAGAAATCGCATTTCAGATGTGATCTGACTAGAAGCTTGAGAAGCAAAACAGACTGATAATGTATTATTAAGAACTGCTTCAAATACAACTGTATTATATACGTGACATTAAAAAAATATAAAAAATATAGTAATCAGTATCTGGTCATCTGTCACTACTTTCTATTGTCACTAACAAAAAAATGAACACAATTTACTGCTTATGGATACAGTTAAATATCTACTGTAAAGCTCTGCCTTAATAATCTGTCCCTCTCCTACAGTAAATAAGTGTTTAAAATTGTAAATGTTTTCTTCATAATAACTTTACATAAAAATGAGTAATTCAAATGTACAATATTGTCTGCAGTTTGAACAATGAAAAAAGAAGATTACTATCATGGTAATATAATGCAGCACATTTGTCAATAGTTGACTGGAATAATATATGGAAATAAAAACTTTTTAAATATGCTTGGTTGAAAATCATCTGTTACTGTTAACACTAATTTCATCCTGTTACACTCTGCTACATTACCTCCACTTTGTATGGCAGGTGTACTCCACACAGAAGCTTGAACTCTAATCTCAGGCTTCCATTTAAAAAAATTCATATAAGTAAGGAAAATCGCATGCAGTTTGGTCACAACCAAATAAAGGTGTAAGTCACAAACTGCAAGGTACTCTTGAAGATTATGAACACTGCTGACTCAGCCACAAGTGATGCTTTTTTAATAATAATGACTATAATAGTCAGTCAGAAGGGACTAAGTTCAACTCTAGTTATATGACCAATATAACATTTGAACATGCATTATCACTTGTTGCTATATATATTTACACTTTATTGTTTAGAATTTGAGCCTTTCTGTGAAGGAAAGGATAAAGAAAAATTAAGCATTAGCCAAAAGAAATGGTTTGCATAACAAGAATCTTATGAATACTTTGGAAACTTCCATTTGATAGTTTCTTTAGAAAAAGTAATGCCTAGAAATCATGTTCCCCTCAAATCTTCCTTCTGAATCTCACAGTCAATGTTAATGTTCACAGAAATCTTCATCATATCCCACTGGACAAGACTGTGTTAATCAAGTTCAAAACCAGCAGCTTTCTATTTCTTGCCTGGAGGTACTAAAAGATCTGTCCCTCCTAAAGGAACCTTCCTCCCTGGAACATTCTCGCAGTTTCCTTATGGATACTAAGTATCCAACATGATGAAATCTGTTTCCTTAAATACTAATTAATTTACATAAATGACTTTTTTATTTGTCTGCCAATTATCTTAAATATACCTCTTCTGTTAATCAAAGTATAGCTAGATTTACCTTAACTAAAAATTTTCTTCTTCACTGTTACACTGCAGATTGACAGAGCTGTTGTCAGACTCTGCACCTTCTGTTATAGCCCCTTGTAAACCTGGAGAATGCAGATGTTTTCTTTATTTGCTTCAAAGACTAGTCTTCTATTAATTTCTACATTACCTCTATTAGAATTGCTTCACTTTATCCCTTTATACGTGTCTCTCTACCAGATTGAATAGTGTGTCTTGACTTAGATGTAAAGATTCATCTGAGTAAATAAATCTGTCTTTTCCCCCACAGTTCATCAGAAAGACTGACTAAAATCTAAGACGTAAACATTAACTGTATTTAAAGTTACTGACTTCAAATTGCTCAGTCTGCTGTCTTCACATTTCTCATCTATCTTTAAATTTTTACATGCCTTTTCATACATCTAAAACTCTTTGGGACTTGAGTTTGGAAAGGCCTACTGTAGTGCAATTCACATAATATACTGTGTCACTGAACACCAGCATACTGAGGTAGAATTACTCTTCAAAATTACCTGTATAGCAAGCGTTCGAGCTACAAGACTTCTAAGATATTGTAAAGGATCTTCTGGACCTTCCCACTTGGTTTGCCATTTGAGGGGACACTGAAATAAAATATATTTACTGAAAGTATCCATTTCAAAACCATCATCATTACATTTTAAGCTAGCAATTTCAATGAAAGTAAATAATCTGGAGATCAAATATACCTACAAAGAAAAAAGGCAATACAAGTATCATAATGATCAAAGCATACAACCACTAATAGGAAGGTTATATTCCTGCTAATTCTTTATGTGGCCCAGAGAGATATAGTGCTGATGGAGAACTTACAAGAACCTCTGCTATTCAGTAAGGAAACTTCAGTAGGTTCCACGAACACTTCAAAAAGGCCTAAGCTGATTCTTTCTTGTAAAACCACAATGCCATCTTTCAACTGCAGCCACAGGTTCCCACTCCTTTGCTGCTGCCTCCTCAGACTTGAACATGCAGTTGTGTGGCTCTGTGGTGAAGTGAATCTGGTACAATTCCTCTGCATGATTATTTTCTCATGATCTTAAAGTGTTTGTAGAACAACACCTGAGAATAAAATTCTGCAAGACCTCCCCATACAAATTTCTCATTGACTTAAAAAAGAAAGGCTTAAAAGATTCTCTGTTAAGGTTTCCTCCTTATAGAATAAGGATAAAAACATTAATTGTACCTACTCCACAGGAATCTGTAAAGCACAATGAAACTGACTCTGCAAGATTCTCCTACTTCAGTGAAAGAGAATTGATGTAAATCATTACCTGGGGAATATAGCACAATACTGAAGATGCTGAGCAGAATAAACAGTTTATACCGTTTAACATTTACAGTTGCATTTTCAAGGAGGTTCACAATCCAATAGCATATGTGCTGAACAGATTTTCAAAATCTAATCACAGAAGTTTGTAAGAAAAATTATCTTTCAAAGTAAATACTCCATACGTAACTTCTATACATAAAAAACAAAAAGTATCTGGATCTGTGGACACTAATTAATGATGAATTGAATAAACTAGAATACATACAAGACAATTAATAAAGCAAAGTTAACTGCATGCTTTTTTGCATAATTATGATTTTTTTAAAACTTTTTGTATTTGAAACTATTATCCTTGCATTTTTGCAGACTCTTTTGCTAGATATGCATTTACAGGCAGCTCAGCAATCTATCATTTAGAAGGCATTCACCTAATGTTATCATCGACGCATTCCAGGAACCTCCCGGATTGCTTCAGGGCATAAGCAATCTGGGAGGTTCCTGGAATGCGTCAATGATAACTTCCTTCTCCAAGTGGTAGAGGAGCCAACGAGGAGAGGTGCTATGCTGGATCTTGTTCTCACCAACAAGGAGGGGCTGGTGGGGACCATGAAGCTCAAGGGCAGCCTGGGCTGCAGTGACCACGAAATGGTGGCGTTCAAGATTCTCAGGGCACCGAGGAGGGCGCACAGCAAGCTCATTACCCTGGCCTTGAGGAGAGCAGACTTTGGTCTCTTCAGGGAGCTGCTTGGTAGAGTGCCATGGGACAAAGCCCTGGAGGGAAGAGGGGCCCAAGAAAGCTGGGTAATATTCAAGGATCACCTCCTCCAAGCTCAGGAGCCATGCATCCCAACAAAGAGGAAGTCAGGCAAAAACGCCAGGAGGCCTGCATGGATGAACAAGGAGCTCCTGGACAAACTCAAACACAAAAAGGAAGCCTACAGAGGGCGGAAGCAAGGACAGGTAGCCTGGGAGGAATACAGAGAAATTGTCCAAGCAGCCAGGGATCAGGTTAGGAAAGCTAAAGCCCTGATAGAAGTCAATCTGGCCAGGGATGTCAAGGGCAACAAGAAAAGATTCTATAGGTACGTTGGGGATAAAAGGAAGACGAGGGAAAATGTTGGCCCTCTCCGGAACGAAATGGGAGACCTGGTTACCCGGGATACGGAGAAGGCAGAGGTACTCAATGACTTTTTTGCCTCGGTCTTCACCAGCAAGTGCTCGAGCCTCACTGCCCAAGACACAGAAGGCAAAGGCAGGGACTGGGAGAATGAAGAGCCACCCACTGTGGGACAACATCAGGTTCGAGACCATCTAAGGCACCTGAAGGTGCACAAGTCCAGGAGACCCAATGAGATCCATCCATGGGTCCTGAAGGAACTGGTGGATGAAGTTGCTAAGCCACTATCAATCGTATTTGAGAAGTCGTGGCAGTCCGGTGAAGTTCCCACTGACTGGAAAAGGGGAAACATAACCCCCATTTTTAAAAAGGGAAAAAAAGGAAGACCCGGGGAACTACAGGCCAGTCAGTCTCACGTCTGTGCCTGGGAAGATCATGGAACAGATCCTCCTGGAAGCTATGCTAAGGCACATGGAGGACAGGGAGGTGATTCAAGGCAGCCAGCATGGCTTCACCAAGGGCAAGTCCTGCCTGACTAACCTAGTGGCCTTCTATGATGGAGTGACTACATCAGTGGACATGGGAAGGCTACAGATGTTGTCTATCTGGACCTCTGTAAGGCCTTTGACATGGTCCCCCACAATATCTTTCTGTCTAAACTGGAGAGGTATGGATTTGATGGGTGGACTGTCCGGTGGGTGAGGAATTGGTTAGATGGTTGCATGCAGAGGGTAGTGGTCAACGGCTCAACGTCCAGATGGAGGTTGGTGAGGAGTGGTGTCCCGCAGGGGTCCATACTGGGACTGGTACTGTTTAATATCTTCATCAATGACACAGACAGCAGGATCGAGTTCACCCTCAGCAAGTCTGCAGATGACACCAAGCTGAGTGGTGTGGTTGACACGCCAGAAGGACGGGATGCCATCCAGAGGGACCTGGACAAGCTGGAGAAGTGGGCCCATGTGAACCTCATGAGGTTCAACAAGGCCAAGGGCAAGGTCCTGCACCTGGGTTGGGGCAACTCCCAGTATCAATACAGGCTGGGGGATGAAGGGATTGAGAGCAGCCCTGCCGAGAAGGACTTGGGGGTACTGGTGGATGAAAAGCTGGACATGAGCCAACAATGTGCGCTCGCAGCCCAGAAGGCCAATCATATCCTGGGCTGCATCAAAAGCAGCGTGGCCAGCAGGTCGAGGGAGGGGATTCTGCCCCTCTACTCTGCTCTGGTGAGACCCCACCTGGAGTACTGCGTCCAGCTCTGGAGCCCTCAGCAGAAGAAAGACACGGACCTGTTGGAGTGGGTCCAGAGGAGGGCCATGAAAATGATCAGGGGGATGGAACACCTCTGCTATGAAGAAAGGCTGAGAGAGTTGGGGTTGTTCAGCCTAGGGAAGTGAAGGCTTCGGGGAGACCTTCTTGCAGCCTATCAGTACTTAAAGGGGGCTTATAAAAAAGATGGCGGCAAACATTTTAGCAGGGCCTGTTGCGACAGGACAAGGGGGAATGGCTTTAAACTAAAGGGGGGTAGATTTAGACTAGATAGAAGGAAGACATTTTTGACGCTGAGGGTGGTGAAACACTGGCACAGGTTTCCCAGAGAGGTGGTGGATGCCCCATCCCTGGCAACATTCCAGGTCAGGTTGGAGGGGGCTCTGAGTGACCTGACCTAGTTGAAGATGTCCCTGCCCAGGGCAGGGGGGTTGGACTAGATGACCTTTAGAGGTCCCTTCCAACCCAAACTATTCTATGATTCTATGATTCTATGTTGCTAATATATCACTCTAAATTAATCTAAGTTTAAAGTAATAGCTTAGCTAATTGTTAGTATGGAAGCATATTTCAGATGTACACTAACATCAATTTTGCATAAATAAGGCACATTGCTGAAACCATTAGAAGTCATACATTCATTGAGTTTTACATTTCTGTTGGTAATCTAGCAGCTTCTTCAGGTGCTATAATCTTAAAAGAACTACAATCTTGGTGCTTTCAAAATATAAGTTTTTTAAAATAATCCTTTGTTGCATAATGCATGACCACACTAAAATAAAAAAGAACAGTGTACAGAAAATACATGAAACAAATCACTTTAAGATGATAAATATGGTGAGGTTTAGCTGCCATGCCAAGAGTGTAGCATTAGCTTCTCTGGAGGGCTGCTGAAAAGATTGCTTTATGGTCACAATCCAATAAAGTGATCTGTGTCAAGGTAAGTGGGTAAGTAAGCAGAAGAAATGCCAAAACCACTTTGTTCAATGTATCAGGAAGCACTGAACTGATGTTTGTGAGAGATAAAAATGCATAGAATCTTTAAGTACATTTTTGTGACAGCGATCAGCTTCATAGCTCCTGCAGCTTCCAATTTGAGTGCAGCTTAAGCACACAAGCAAGCCATACTCTTTTGCTCAGTAACAAGAAATACAACTATAAATACTAAAAAATGGCCATTACATGTATCATTTGCATTCACTATGACTTGTACTTAGCACCAATTTCTACCACACAGACAAAACGTGTTTAAAAACACAATGAGATTGCTAGCATGAAAATGTTAATTTATTCTAATTGTACTGCAATTTTGCTAACAAATGCTGTCTTGTGAATCTGAAAAGACAAAGAATTTAATTATTGTTTTAATTAGAAATTTGATAGATCAATAAATGCATAACAATCTTTTTAACAGTACTTGATCCTCACATGAAGATAGATAAGATGTTGATAGGAATTATTGTTCATTGTAGGGCCAATCTCAATATCTATGCATTAGCATCAACACAATTTATCAGTTGCTGCAGGTGAAACAAAACCACGGAGTTTCACGTCAATGTTTGACTATCTTTGGAATCCAATTATCTAGCTATTAATGACAGACCATGTAAATTTGCAGTCACTAATTGTACTAGTTTATAAACATGCCCAGTTTGATGCCAGAAAACATGGAAAAGTACATGTACAGATTTTACTTGCTCTTCTTGTGTATCAAGAATATAGGGTGAGATGATAGGTCGATATGATAGGTACAGCTTGTCTGTTGTGACATGGCAATAATCCATAATGAATAAATGTAGAGAGCGAATTGTGATTACAACTGCAGTAAAACTTAAATTTTAAGAAACTGTAAAAATTAAGAAAAGGGACAGATTTACATGTTCTACTGGCTAATGTATTTGACTTATCTAGTATAATTTGGTATTTGAAATGGAAATACTGTTCCACAACGTCTAATCTTATCGGATTTGTCCTCAAGAGAAAGCTTGATGAAAGTATAATATAGTCAGAAGCTTCTGCAAGTACTTGAAGCAACATTTTTCTGGGTTTTCATTCCAGAAAAAACATGAGGGTTTTTTAGAGTCATTACCAATAAAAGAACTCCATTTTAGAGACTCTATCAACAGAAGAACTTAGAGCAAATAGTGACATGAAAATATGTATCAGAATTTTGTTCAGTTTCCTTGGTTTTTTTCATTGCTTATAATGTAAATTCATGACAAAATGACTTACCTTCTGATTTAGCAGAGCGCTTGCTAGCCTTTGTACTTCAGAACTCAGTAATGAGGTACCTCTGATAACTTTACTTAAAGAAGCAAGTGACTGATGGACACTTTGCACAAGGCGAATGGCATTGAATTGTTCCAGAGTAATGAATGATAAGATTGGAGATCCTTGTTGCTCCACAGGAGGAGACACCTTCTGATGAATCAGGTTAGAATTCTAAAAAAGAACACGTGATGTCCAGTTAATAAACTCAGGGAAACTATTATGTTATACAACACATTCTTTGTTTAATTCATAATACTTCATATGACCTTGTTAGCTTTGAAGTAATTCAGATATCCTCCCTTTTCTGACACTGGATTAAAACTATAATGATTCTTTCAGTATTGTCCGTGAGATGTTCAACAAAGGTAACACTCTTCTGAGACAACTCTGTCTACCCAATTGCTTCAAAAGTACTGGAATTTCTGAAAAATCTTCACTTAGCTGAATCACTGTTTTTAGTATTTGTGTTAATGTGTCAATATAAAAAGCAGTAGTGTACTCAGCATAACAAGATTGTATTGGATACTATAAACCATGCTGTCAGATATAGCTCTTGCTTTGATAAGACTAGTTCAACCTGGAAGCAAATTAAATACAAATAAATAATAAATACAAAATAAATATAATATTATGTGTAACTCAGACTCTGAGAGGTACTGCTGCTTTCATATTGACATTTTTATAACTTACTTCCATTCCATTACAGCCACTGAAAATCCAAATTTATTTAATAATTTCAAGAGATGGTATCATTTTGCAAATCTTAATTCATATGCAGCTTATTACATAAATATATTTTAGCATGTGTTCTGAATCTGTCAACCTGACATGTGACAAGATGCTGTACTGAATTCCAGTTATGGAATTTAAACCTTTATTGGAAAATTCTACAAGTCACAAATGCAGAAAGAAAACCCTAGCCTTTGGGAAAAAAATGTTTTCCTATTTCAATTTCTAGTAATTTATTAAAGGTAAAATCAGATTTTTCTTTCTCTGAAGTATCTCTTAAAATAACAAATAGTTTTCACTTTTTTTCAGATTAAATAAACTTCTGAATTGTCACATGGCATCTTGCTTTCCAGAACACACAGGATGTCTGCCTCCGTAATCATTCCCAGGCACTGTAAGTTTGTCAGAACTTTCACGTGTTTTTCATTTCAAGCTTATACTGCACTCAACTACCAAGCAAAAATATGAGAGAAGGTAAGTGAAAGAGTAATACAGATATTTTGGTTTATTACTGACAGAAAAATGAAGGATAAGGTCTTCCCTCCCTACATTATTAAAAAGGTATACAACAAAATTACTGTTCAAAGTGTAAGAAACATACAGTATTTAGAACTGTTATGTTTTGTATTTTGTCTTTGCATGCATCCTGAAATCACAGTACCAGTTTCACTTCAATTTTTCTGAGACCATAGTTCGTTGAGTATATAAAAATGTAACGTAAAACTAGCACAAGCTAGTTAATAATTTCTTATTGGAGTATTTGATTGCACAAAAAAGGAAGAACAAAGACATTGCAACTTGCAGGCTTTGCTCAGTCTTTCACATATACTGTCTTAATTCACGAAAAACTTTCTGAAAGAGAAGGCCTCTAAGTTCCTCAATACTGCCCTTTACATAAGTCTCCTATGAATTGCATATTCGTTTCATCACTCTTTTTAATGCTTTCTCTTGAGAATTTGTTAAAACAACCCATCTGCCATTTTTATAGGAAAATTAAACATGAATACCGATATCAGCTTATACATTTAATGTTCTATTACATTCCCTTAAAATCCATTATGTATATAACTCACATCAGCTTTAAAAATATCCTCATGACCTGCTTGGGAATTAAGATGAAGAACTGCTGAAGTACTGAGTGCTTTTCCTAATCATAAGAAACTGAAGATAGGTTCTTAATCTTTAACATTAAATACTATATTATGCCACCAATACTAAATTAGGTGTATTTTGAGACTTTGATCATTTTCCCACTTCCACTTCTGTACTTGTTACTATCTCAGTACAATATAAGACTTCATGTAGTCTCACCTAAGCTGCTCTAGAGCTTTTCTTCATTACCATCCTAAACTCAAGCTTTTTCAAACTCCAATACATTCTGAAAATTGTCCCCTCAGAAATGTAACAAATATAATGAAAATAAACTCATATACCTCCACTAGTTCTGCATGTGATTCAAAATTCAATTTTGGTGGTGGTGGTGGGTTTTAGAAACTTCCATTGACCTTTTGATGTACTTATTCTGCCTCCTCCCTTGAGTCTCTCTGCCTGTTCTTTTAGATATTAGCCTTTCACTGTTTATTACACAAATTTTTCATTGTTGAAAATACAAGAAAGAATGACCTTATATTTCTGCTTCACTGATTTTCCTTGGTGAAAAAAAACATTGTTCTTTTGTTAAAGCTGAGGTTCCTAATGTTTTAGATAAAAGAGCAACAACCCATTAATTTTCAAAACTACTTTTGCAATTTTCTTGCAGCATTATGCAACTTTATGAAAATTATTAGTTAGCCTTCAATTTACAAACAAAACAAAAGATAAGGCAGAACACAACATGACAGCTTATGATCATATATTCAGCAAAAATCATTTTGAAGCAGTTGCTTCCAAATTTTTATTATGGGTGGGCCTTCTAACTTTCATGGAGGTACTAAAGGGTTTCCCTGAAACAAGGCAGAAAATTCATCCACCTTACAACAAAAATTTAGCACTGATTCCTTGTCTCTCTCTATTCATGACAGATAGCCATTTGGACATGATGAAACACTTATGCAGCCCCATTGCGTCCTGATATTTTTGTGCTTCTCTAAAAACTATCATATGATGGGCAACGCCTGAGTTCCGTTGGACAATGATTTCCAAATGATCCAGTTATGTGACAATGAAGTGCTTATATAGGTCCTGATCTACACCCTGTCATGGCAGAAGGCTATGTGGGAAGAGAACGGACACCAGGACACAGGCTGGTTGAATTACTCTGATGGCCCAGCCCTGGCCAACAGGCTGTAGTGGGCCATGCTTCCACATTAAGGAAGTTTTTCTTTAAATTGTGTAACATTTGTTTGACAAGTTATTCAGTGATTTATTTCTTTCAGTAAACAGTCTTTTGTGCAAACTTATACTAAGCATCTGAGTATCTGGGTTTTTCATCATGAGAGTTTAATTAATGTGATTAGTGTTAAGTTGTTATTAAATCATGCTGAAAGGCACTGCAGAAGCAGTTTTAGGACAGTATTCATTACAAGGGTGTTTTCTAATGGCAAGAATTAAAACGTGTGTTTTCAAATGAAGCTGATATAGATGAAAATGCCAAGACATTCTGTATTAGTCCAGAACAGCTAAAGAGAAAGAGGAAGTTTGCTTGTGTAACTTTCAACAAAGGAATGCACTGATTTGAACCAGATTTTAAGTATCTATTTCATTTGAAGTAAAATTCAATGAAAAATTCCAGAGTCTGCATTCTGGCTGGACTAATAAACCATGGATGAAGGAGAGGCTGTTTCCATAATTCTATTGTTATGGATAGAAAAAGAATAATAAAATCCCCAGCTACACAATTTCAGAATGTCTGAATAATTGGTAATAATATTTAAAAGCGCTTTGCAAAATGTATGCCACTGAGAGGAAAAATGAGACATGCAAATTTCCAGAAATATTTCTGAAAAAGTAACAACGTAGAAGTCCTCAGTACTGTAGTAATATATAAGAATTATTTCCCATTTCAAAATGTCTAAAATTAAAAAGCTAAAATTTCCATTGTATATCTGCCATTTTTGCTGTTTGGCACAAAGACTATGATAGCTCTGAAAACTGAGCACAAAGGACTACTATTCACAGAATCACAAAACAGTTGAGGTTGGAAGGAACCTCTGGAGATTAGAATCATAGAATCATAGAATCATTAAGGTTGGAAAAGACCTCTAAGATCATCGAGTCCAACCGTCAACCCAACACCACCATGCCCACTAAACCATGTCCCTAAGCGCCTCATCTACACGTCTTTTAAATACCTCCAGGGATGGGGACTCCACCACTTCCCTGGGCAGCCTGGTCCAAGGTTTAACCACTCTTTCAGTAAAGAAATTTTTCCTTACATCCAATCTAAACCTCCCCTGGCACAACTTGAGGCCATTTCCTCCCGTCCTATCGCTAGTTCCTTGGGAGAAGAGACCAACACCCACCTCGCTACAACCTCCTTTCAGGTAGTTGTAGAGCGCGATGAGGTCTCCTCTGAGCCTCCTTTTCTCCAGGCTAAACAGTCCCAGTTCCCTCAGCCGCTCCTCATAAGACTTGTTCTCCAGACCCTTCACCAGCTTCGTTGCCCTTCTCTGGACACGCTCCAGCACCTCAACGTCCTTCTTGTAGTGAGGGGCCCAAAACTGAACACAGTAGTCGAGGTGCGGCCTCACCAGTGCCGAGTACAGGGGCACAATCACTTCCCTACTCCTGCTGGCCACACTATTTCTGATACAGGCCAGGATGCCATTGGCCTTCTTGGCCGCCTGGGCACACTGCTGGCTCATGTTCAGCCGACTGTCAACCAGCACCCCCAGGTCCTTTTCCAACAGATTGTCTAAGCCAACCCTCTGCTCAAAGCTACAGCAGGTTGCCCAAAATTGTATCCAGTCAGGTTTTAAATATCTCCAAGGATGGAGACTCCACAGCCTCTCTTGGCAACCTGTTCCAGTGTTTGACCATCCTCACAGTAAAAAAGTTTTGTCTTATGTTTAAATGACATTTCCTGTATTTCAGTTTGTGCCCATGGCCTGTTGTCCTGTCATGGAACACCACTGAGAAGAGCTTGACTCTGTCTCCTTTACTCCTTCCCATCAGCTGACACACACTGACAAGATACCCCTAAGCCTTCTCTTCCCCAGGCTGAACAGTCCCTGTTCTCTCATCCTCTCCTTGTATGACAGATGCTTTTGTCCCCTAATCACCTTAATGACCCTTGGAAATCCTTGGAAATCGTTTTCAACCACCTTCCCAGGTGAGGCTAACTGACCTATTGTTCTCTGGATCCTCCTTTTTGCCCTTCTTAAAGAAAGGAGTGACATTTTCTTTCTTCTAGTCCTCAAGAATCTCCCCCAATCACACTGATCTTTCAAAGATAACTGAGAGTGGTCTCACAATGGCAGCAGCCAGCTCTCTCAACACTCATGGGTGCATCCCATGAGGGCCTGTGGATTTGTTTATATTCAGTTTGTTCAAACATCCCCTAACCTGATCCTCTTCCACCAAGGGTGAGTCTTCCATCCTCTGTACTTTCCCACTGCTTTTGGGGACCTGGGATTTGTGAAGGCCAGACTTACTAGTAAACAGAGGCAAAGGCGGCATTTAGTACTTCAGCCTTCTTGTCCTTTGTGGCCAAGTCCTCATTGCCATTCAGTAGTCGGCCTACACTTTTCCTACTCTTCATTTTGTTGCTGATGTACCTGTAAAAACCTTTCCTGTTGCTGTTGTGATGGGTTAACAGCTTAGCTGCTGCTAAGTTACAGGCTGGAAAGTTGACTCCATCCCAGCCATACCCGGTTGTACTGGGTTGACCTTGGCTGGCTGCCAGGTGCCCACCAAGCCACTCCCTCACTCTCCTCTTCAGCAGGACAGGGGGAGAAAGTAAGATGAAAAATCTTGTTGGTCAAGATAAAGGCAGTTTAATGAGGGGGGGCGGGGTGAAGGCCACATGCGGAAGCAAAGCAAAACCAAAAGAGATTTATTTTCTACTTCCTATCAGCAGGCGATGCCCAGCTATTTCCTGGGAAGCAGGGCTTCAGTATGCGTAACAGTTACTTTGGAAGACAAGCACCTTAATAATGAATGCCCCCCCCCCTCCTCCTCTCTCTTACCTTTTATTGCTGAGCATGACATCACACAGTATGGAATAGCCCTTCAGTCAGTTTGGGTCAGCTGTCCCAGCTATGTCCCCTCCCAACCCTTTGCCCACCCCCAGCCTATCAGCTTTAGGAGTGGGGGGAGGTTGGGAAGACAGCCTTGATGCTGTGCAAGCACTGCTCAGTAATAGCCAAAACATTAGTGTCTTATCAACACGGTTCTAGCCACAAGTGCAAAGCACAGCACTGTATCGGCTGCTATGAGGAAAGTTAACTCCATCCCAGCCAGACCTAGTACACCAGTACAGCCCTTCACATCCCTCATCAGCTTCAACTCTAGATATGCTCCGGCTTCCCTAACCCCATCCCTGCATGCTCAGTGTCTCTATATTCCATATTCCTCCCATGTCAGCTGTCCCTGCTTCCTTCTCTTCTACACTTCTTTTTTTTATGTTTGAGTTTTGCCAAGAGCTCCTTGCTCGTCCATGCAGGATTCCTGCTGCCATTACTTGACTTCCTGCATTTTGAGGTTGACCACTGAGCTTAGAGGAGGTATTCCCTGAAAAGCAACCAGCTTTCCAGGGCTGCTCTCCAGGACAGTGTCCCATGGCATTCTTCCAAGCAGATCCCTGAATTGGCCAAAGTCTACTTTCCTGAAGTCTAGGGTTGTCATCCTGCTTTTTGCTGGTTTCCCTCCACTCATGATCCTGAGGTCCACCATCTCAGGGTCACTGCAACCAAGGTTGCCCCCAACCTTCAAATCCTCAACCAGTTCTTCCTTGTTGGCAAGTATGAGGTCCCAGAGGTCCCACAGGCTGCTTCCCCTTATTGGTTCCTCCATCACCTGAATTGGAAATTTGTCATCAACGCACTACAGACACCTCCTGGATTGCTTGTGCCCTGCTGCACTGTCCTTCCAGAAGATACCAGGGTGGGTAAAGTCCCCCACAAGGACCAGGCTCTGAGAATGTGAGGCTTCTTCCAGGTGTGTGAAAAAGGTCTCATCTACTTCTTTCTGATCAGGTGGCCCGTAGCAGACACCCACCATAATGTTGCCTTCTAATCCTAATTCACAAACTCTCAACTGGCACGTTGTCCATCCCTAGGCAGAGCTCCATGCATTCCTGCTGGTCTCTCACATAAAGGGCAACTCCCCATTCTTACCTTGCTGGCTTTTCATTCTGAGAGAACCTATAGCCATCCATGGCAGCACTACAGATGTGTGAGCTATCCCACCATGTCCCTGTAATCCCTATGAGATCATAATTCTGCAACTGCATGCAAACCTCTAATTCCTCTTCTTTGTTTCCCATGCTGCACCCATTAGTGTACAGGCACATCAGAGAGGCACTCCGTCATGGTGATTTCCCAGAGAAGTGTGAGAGCTTTCTGTCTGCTAGGCACTTCCTTGTTTATATGGACACACTTTAGATGGTCCCCCTTCAGCTCTGTTTTGTTGATTTTGTTGATGATGTTTACAGACATACTTTGCCTACCAACCTGGTCAACTACTTCCTCACAGAATTTTTGGTCAACCTCTCCCTACCCTATATTTCTATTTTAAAACTCTCCTCACCAAGTTGGCCAGCCTCTTGGCCCCACTTAGTCAGGTGGACCCTTTCTCTTTCGAGCAGGCAACCATCAATCCTCAAAAGTGTCCCATGGTCATAAAAACCAAAACCCTGTTGCTGACACCAGCTCTGCAATCAGTTGTAGGACCCGTCCACTCCTCCTCATGTCCTTCACCTTCACTGTAAGTATCAAGAAGAAAAACCATCTAGGCCCCCATGCCCTTACCACCCCTAGACCCATGTAGTCATGCTTTGTATGCTCCAGGTTATCCCTGGCAGTATGATTGGGGCCTATGTGGAAAAGCATCAAGGGGTAATAGTCTGAGGGCCAGACAAGCCTTGGCAGTCTTTCCACAATGTCCCAGACCTGAGCCCCTGGCAAGCAGCAAACTTCCCGAGATGACAGGTCAGGTCAGAAAATGGGAGCATCCTCCCCACAGCAGGGAGTTATCAACTACTATTCCTTACTGCTTCCTCCTGGTGCTTCTGTGTGGATCAGGTTTAGTTGGCTTGAGAGCTTCACTGGACAGAGCTCCCAGCCCCTTGTCAGCTATGAGGGCACTAAATCTGTTCTAGAAGTATAAATATTGAGGTGGAGCAGACGCCTTCCTCCTGGTGCCAGAAGTCACAAGTTTCCAGCCTTTGCCATCCTGTAAGCCTTTACTTCCCATTCCAACAGGCACAGACTCTGCCCACACCTCCTTCAGGAAAGCTGGGGGCTTGGCTCTTCAAGCTACAGTGTCTCAGAAAAGATCCGTCTGATCTATTTCTGATGCTGCAAAGTCTGCTGACCTCCTCTTGCAACTCCTTAATTTGGTGATGCAGATCCTCAACAAGCACACATCTCCTGCAGGTTAGAACACCATCTCCTGCTGCCCCAGCCTGAGGAAGAGGCACCAGGCACTCCCTGCAGCTTGAGATATGCAGAGCTGCATCCTCCTTCTGGACTGCTGCCTGAGTCAAAGTTCTCATCTTAGAGGGTCCATTGCTCCAACAGCAGCTGGGGACCGTGCCCTGTGGCACATCACTACCATTGCTGAGAAGGTGTATCCTCTACTGAGCAAAGTTGCTGGCCTTCTGTAAGTTCTTCTGCACAAACTGCTGTGCCAACTGCTGCGTGCATTTGCTGTCTCTGTTAGCTGCACTCAATACTATTGATTGAAATATTACAATTTGCACTCATGAAAAAATATGAATATTATTTTACACACTTCAATGTGGTATAATTCTTCAGTGGGCACATCACAAAAGTTAAATAGTCCATGTATAGATTTGTGAGATGTTGGCCAATATTAGGTAAAATTTTTGTTTTATCACTGATTTCTGAAATTCACTGACTATATAAATTCTATAGATGTTCTGTCAATTTAGCTGTATTGTATACTCTAAATTATTTAGATTGATTTTTGTAGGATCAAACACTGATGTTCAGTCCAGAGAAATACTCAGTCAAATGCTGTCTAGTATTTTATCTAAACTTGGACACTAGGTTACAAAATACAAAAATGATCACCATACGGTATTGAGAGTATACAGATAAAAATCTGTCCACACTTAAAGATTATGATCAATTATTCCAGTATAAATTCTACAGGCCAAACCTATGTCAAGTGGTAAATTTTGTTATGCTTCAGAATCATCAGTCTTTAGATGTACAATAACTGTTTTCAAGGTATTTGTAAGATAATCCTTTTTGAGTTAATCCTTGATTTACATACTCAGCACTGGAATAAAAATGTTTAAAAACATAGTTAATCTTTGTCTACATATTAACAAGCTTCTGAGCCTTTTTTGCCTCTGGAATAAAAAGTAGCTTATTTTAAAAACAGCTTTGAATTTATAAATACATCAGCTTGGTTCAGTTCAGATCTATACTGGACACTTCCTGAGTTTCAGTAGTTTGAAACAGATATTCAACCATTATTTCCAACTACCCTTAAAGATAAGTACATTTGACAGGTAGAAGACTAATATTTACTTCTTGTAAATAAAATGGAAGGTATTGTCAGCATCTTTCCCATCTGCCTCTACTTTACTACTATCTGTATCCAACAGATAAAAGAAAGAAGATAATAATAATAATAATAGTAGTAGTAACAACAGCAACAACAACAACCACCACCACCACCTCATGAGGTTTAACAAGGCCAAGTGCAAGGTTCTGCACCTGGGTCAGGGCAAACCCTAATATCAATACAGACTGGGGGATGAAGGGATTGAGAGCCGCCCTGCAGAGAACTTGGGGATACTGGTGGATGAAAAATTGGACATGAGCCAGCAATGTGTGCTTGCAGCCCAGAAAGCCAATCATATCCTGGGCTGCATAAAAAGAATCATGGCCAGCAGGTCGAGGGAGGTAATTCTCCCCCTCTATTCCACTATCCTGAGACCCCATCTGGAGTACTGTATCCCAGATGGTCCAGAGGTGGGCCACAAAAATGATCAGAAAGCAGGAACACCTCTCCTACAAAAAAAGACTGAGAAAGTTGGGGTTGTTCAGCCTGGAGAAGAGAAGGCTCTGGGGAGACCTTATTGTGGCCTTTCAATACTTAAAGGAGGCTTATAAGAAGATGGAGAAAGACTTTATACCAGGGCCTGTAGTGACAGGACAAGGGGCAACAGTTTCAAACTGAAAGAAGGTAGATCTATACTGGATATAAAAAGAATTTTTTTACGATGAGGGTGGTGAAACACTGGCACAGGTTGCCCAGAGAGGTGGTGGATGCCCCATCCCTGGAAACATTCAAGGTCAGATCAGATGGGGCTCTGAGCAACCTGATCTAGTGAAAGATGTCCCTGCCCATGGCAGGGGTTTGGACTAGATGATCTTTAAAGGTCCCTTCCAACCCAAACCATTCTATGATTCTATTCTAAAGGAGATCTTCAAAAGGTAGATAAATTAATCTGCTAACAGCATAAAAATGTTAGAAAATCAAAGAAAGTTCAAGGTAATACAGGTGTCTTTTTTTTAAGATATCATGAACAGTAAAAATGTAGGTCAAATACAGATGCATATGGTGACTACAAATACTGGAGAGGAGACAACACAGAAATATTGCATAATTCATTTTCCCATATTTAAGCAGAAAAATAGAGGAGAAAGACGAGGCCTGTTTCAGGTCCAGCTTCCCTTGTCAAAGAGCTCTCAGGCTTGATTACCTCCACTTGGGTGACCAAGACCATCAAGGACCATAGCCACCAGTGGTGACTATGTGGCTTCAGCTTCATGGTACTGTATACTCACAGCTAATTTATAACACAGGTTTTAAAGAATACGTGCACTGAATTTGCAGTGTTAATGATTAATAATGATAAAAAAATAACCATTAGCAATGTGTGCTGTTAATGAGCATTCATGTAGTGCAGTTTTGTTTTACTGTTTAAAACTGGCCTCATTTATCAATCTTCCAAACACTACAATCAAAATCTCTAATTTTCTGATTGTATATGTATACTTATATGCAACAGTTTCACCTGAGCTCTTGCAAGGAAGGTTTGCAGGCCTAAAGGTATATTTAACTCTAGTCAGTAAGATATAATGGAAGGTGTCACATTGAAATATACTACTGTCCCACATACAGACTTCATAGCTAATTACATACACATAACATTGTACTTCCCACCTCAAATGCATTTAATTTCCTTTTTCACTTCTTATGTTTCGATATTCAAGATAATTCCTTAGACCTTACTTTTAATGTAGTTACTGGGAAAAAAAAGTTGTCTTTTCAAATTAGTTACTTTCCTACCTGATTAAGTTTCTTCCATAGGTTGAGAACAGGGGAAAGTTCAGTAGACCATATTTCTCTGTCAAATTTGCAGCCAGCAGTTACTGACCTGCTCAGGATCCGAAGCTGTGAAATGACCTGAGTGATGAGAATACAAATGCAAATCTTGAAGAAGAATAAACAAACTTCTTTTGGTACAAAAATGCGATACAATAGCAAATACTATCTGATTTATCTATGGACTATACTTTTCTGCATACTTAATTACTAATCATGATCTATTCAAAACACAAACAATAGCCATATCCAAATATACAACATACTTGAGCCTCATTCATATTAAGCCCAAAACAAACAAAAAAAATCCATATTTTTCTTATCACAGTCATTGTCTTTGTTCAACTATAATTTAAAAACTAATGAGGTGTATAATTAATTAAAAAGCCTCTTTTCCACAAAATCTGCAGACAAAACTCAAGCTCTGCCTTTAAGTAGGCTCCATCTGTAATTAAAAAAAAACCAAAGAATGTGTTACTAAATACATATAGTACCTATCAGGCATCAAAACTCCAAGACAATTATAATCAATTCATTCTGATCTCCCATGGATCTCTTACGTACTTAGATATTCATGCTACCTCAAATTATTTAAATGCATTGTTGTGGTTTAACCCCAGCGAACAACTAAGCACCACACAGCCGCTCGCTCACTTGCCCTACAATGGGATGGGGGAGAGAATCGGAGGGGTAAAAGGGAGAAAACTCGTGGGTTGAGATCAAGACAGTTTAATAGGGAAAGCAAAAGCTGCACACGCAAGCAAAGCAAAACAAGGAATTCATTCCCTACTTCCCATTGGCAGGCAGGTGTTCAGCCATCTCCAGGAAAGCAGGTCTCCATCACGCGTAACGGTTACTTGGGTAGACAAATGCCATCACTCTGAATGTCCCCCCTTCCTTCTTCTTCGCCCAGCTTTATATGCTGAGCATGACGTCATATGGTGTGGGATATCCCTTTGGTCAGTTGGGGCCAGCTGTCCCAGCTGTGTCCCCTCCCAACTTCTTGTGCACCCTCAGCCTGCTCGCTGGTGGGGTGGTGTGGGGAGCAGAAAAGGCCTTGACACTGTGTAAGCACTGCTCAGCAGTAACTAAAACATCCCTGTGTTATCACCACTGTTTTCATCACAGATCCAAAACATAACTCCATACTAGCTACGATGAAGAAAATTAAATCTACCCCAGCCAAAACCAGCACATGCATATTTATTAGTTTAAAGAAAGAAAGCAAACAATTAAAAGAATAACTGCAAAACTTTCAGAAAGAAGGGGAGCTCCCAGTTCATCAGGTCCAACTGCCTTTCATTGTTAGCAACCCTGGTAACGCCACACATAAACTGATCAAATATATATACACATTTATAAAGAAAGAATACTGAAATTAACCTTCTTCAGTGATATTGCAGTCTGTCCCTTAAACTGCATATAAACCCCCTGGTATTTGTACATATTTTAGCTAAATTTTAGTTATTTCTCACAGTGCGTTTTTTGCAAGACATGTTAGAGAACAACTTACTAATTCTCTTCTCTTTTGCCTGACTTCAAAGAATTAAACTTGATAATAAAAAATTTATTAATCGTTCAGAAGGACTGGACTATTTAATTGTGAGACAGAATGAGGCAAGAAGTCAAGTTGCTTCTGCTGGGTTTTGACTTATTTTCTATTCTTGAAAGATGTGCAATGATGTAGTGTTTTGTTTTCCATTTTCTTTTGCTGAAGCAAACAGCAGCTTCTTATTTATCAGCTTTGATAGGGACTATGAAGCACTACAAGATCACAGTACACTGAACCATTATTTTAACTTTTATAATATTTACTATAATTTTATTCTTATGTTAAATGTCTTATAAGACATAAACCAAAAGACAAATGTATATAAAGTATAAATATATAAAATTTATCTCTATAACATATAAACCTATATTTAGAAAAACAAGTTTAAAAATACTTTTAATTAAGCTAAAATAGTATTCTTTTTCACTAAAAGCTCACTTTTTAATATGTTAATTCTGAAAAAAAATCTTTTTTAGTTCTCTGAAAAATAACAATATAATCTGTTGTCCTAGAGAATTATGTATACTCTGTGATTCCAGATCTCAGAAATGATGAAAATAGGATTTTTATTTCTCTGTTATATTTAAGGAATTAAAGTGAAATTAATTCCACATCCTAAAAAACACTATTAGTTGATAAAAGTCATAGTCTATTATAATACAGTACTTTAGTCATGATCCTGCAACTTGGTTTGCTGAGAGGAACTACATGCATATCTAATGAATATCTGGAGGAAGCATCTTACTGTACTAAAACCTTACTTTTGTCTAGTCTGAAGTAAACTGCCAGAAAGGAAGGCAAGGAGAGGTTGCAGTCAAGGCAATGGAGTAGCTGGAGTAAACAGAGCTTTGCCTAGGAACAGGTTACAAGCCAGCTGAGAGCTTACAGGCAGAGACCAGAGGACAGACCAACATGGTTGGTGCTTTAGTAGGTGTGTGCTACAGACTCCTTGATTGAGAAAATACATGAAGTCTTCTTCTAACAGCTTGAAGGAGCCCAACAATCACAGGCCTTCATACCCATGGGAGACTTCAACCAACCCAGTATCTGCTGTGAGGGCAATATGACAGGGTTCAAGGAATACGTGAGGTTTCAGGAATTTGTTGAAGACAATTTCTTTATACAGGCAATCAATTAGCCAACCAGGGGAGATGCTCTATTGAATCTGTTGCTAATAAACAATGAAGAACTGGTAGAAGATGTGAAGGTCAAGCGCAGCCTTGGCTGCACCAACCATGAAATTGTGAGCTTAAAATCCTGAGAGAAGAGAGCAAAGCAAGTAGTAGAATTACAACCCTGGACCTCAGGAGAGCAAATTGTTGCTTAGTCAGGGATCTTCTTGGCAGGATCTAATGGGCAACTGCACTGGAGGGCAAAGGAGGCCAGGAGAGTTGGCTCATCTCAAGAACAAATTCCTCAAAGCACAAGAACAGTCTTTTCTGATAAGCATGACAAGCAAGCCAAAGAACAAGCATGGCAGAAGATCAATCTGGATGAAGAGAAAGCTCCTAGTGATCTGTCCTGGTTTCGGCTGGAATAGAGTTAATTTTCTTCCTAGTAGCTGGTACAGTGCTGTGTTTTGGATTTAGTACAAGAATAATGTTGATAACACACTGATGTTTTAGTTGTTGCTAAGTAGTGCTTACACTAGTCAAGGACTTTTCAGCTTCTCATGCCCTGCCAGTGAGAAGCTGGGAGGGGGCACAGCCAGGACAGCTGACCCAAACTGGCCAAAGGGATAATCCATACCATATGACGTCATGCTCAGTATATAAACTCGGGGGAGTTGGCCGGGGGAGGGGTGACCGCTGCTCGGGGACTGGCTGGGCATCGGTCGGCAGGTGGTGAGCAATGGCATTGTGCATCACTTATTTTGCATATTCTTTTATCATTATTATTATTATTTTTCCCTTCCTTTTCTGTCCTATTAAACTGTCTTTATCTCAACCCACAAATTTTACTTTTTTTTTTTTTCTGATTCTCTCCCCCATCACACTGGGGAGGGGAGAGTGAGCAAACGGCTGTGTGGTGTTTAGCTGCCTGCCGGGTTAAAACACAACATGATCTCAAATACAAAAAGGTATTCCATAGAAGATGGGAGCAGGGATGGACTACCCAGGAGGAATATAAAGACATTGCTCAATTGTTTTAGGATGGAGTGAGGAAAGCCAAATCTCAGCTGGGTTTGAAACTAACAATGGATGTGAAGGCCTACAAGAAGGGCTTCTGCAAGTATTCTGGCAGCTGAAGGGAGGAAAAGAAAATATGAGCCACTACTCAGTAGAGCTTGTTATGAAAAATACCATTTCATCCTCTCATTCTCATAACTTAATTTTAAACTTTCATAATTCTTTGTGTGCTCCAGCTATTGTGTATAGCAGAAAAGATTCTTGTTTAATTTAGCAAAAAATTATTTTCTCTGATTAATGTTTTGATCATAGTATCTTTATCATTCCTGTTATTCTTCCTCCTTTTCATTCTGCACTCATGCAAATGTTCTGACAAGCAATACAGATAATAAACACACATTTGTGCCTTCCAGATATCATTCTTTTAGCTACAGTTCCAGCTCTTATAATTTGTTTTTGGATAGTTGCCTGACATAATTTGCAAAGAAATAAAACGTTTATATCAAATATACTTTACTGGTAATTCAGTATGCAGTACTTCATATAAACTCGTATATTTACACTATAAAGCTGCAGGAAATTTATATGATTGCTTTGTGAATATGGGGGATTGAAAATATTACATATTTTATTCTTTTTTTTAAGTGACTTCATAGGTATAAACACTTAGCTCCATATAGCTGAAGTGAATTTGAGAAGTAGCAACTGCAAGATCAATTAAGTATTTTCTAACTCCAGTGTATAGGGCTAGCTGTCTATTTTTAATTATCTAATTATAGAATTTGTTTATGTAATTTAAATAGGAAATACACTATCTATCCATTATTTCAATCTTTGTTCTTCAGTGCAACTACATCTGTTTCTGCTTTGTATATTTTACCAAAATATTGGGATGTGTTTATCAAAAGTTAAGTCCTTACATGAAATACATTGAATCAAAAGAAATCAAGTTTTAATTCTCAGTGTTCTAGAGTACTGTATCATACTATGATCTTTATCAAATGTTCATGGAAATTCTTTAACTCTTTCCAGTTCATCCCATTTCTTTTCTCATGTATAATAGGTATGACGGTAGAGTAACTTACTACTAAAGTTTCCATGACAGCACACTGTTTTCAATTGACTGTAATTTTAAAAAAATTAATGGGTTGGGCTGAAACTTTGTGTACTGGTGGCTCTTTCAGCCTGAATACTATTTGAAAATTTTAGCCTAGAACACCATTCACTTTCAAGCAACAGAGGAAAATACATTTTAGTTATGTCAGAATACTCAGGTTGACCTCATCTTTGAACTGCTTCAGCATCCCAAACTTTTGCTAAGGGACTGCAAATTTGATGGACATTTTTTTGTGTGCCACATTTTACATCCATGAAACCTGTCCAAGTTTAGTAAAGAATTAGACATTGTAAAATAATAACTCATATTACTGCTTAAGTATGAGGACAAGTTTAATTTTAGAACTTGAATGGTATTTTATTCTCACAAATCACAGTGAAGTTTCTTACAGTGCTGACCAGTCTATGCTACTTCAAATCAGCTGAAGCCTGAGAAAAGGTTTACTCAGTACTCTCAAATCAGTCTCTTTCTGAATGTTATGCAAATGAAAAAGGAAATTGATTTTTTTACAGGATCATAGAATAATGAAGGTTGGAAAGGACCTCAGGAGGTCTCTAGTCTAACCTCCTGATTGAAGGAGGGTGAGGGCTAAGATCAGACCAGGTTGCTCAGGGCTTTATCTGGCCTGGTCTTGAAAAATCCCAGCTACAGAGACTGCACAACCTCTCTGGATAACCTGTTCCACTGCTTTACTGTCCTAATGATGAAAAAGTTTCCCCTAATATCCAGTCTGGACCTTTCTTGTTTCAGCTTATGTCCTGTAAAAACAAGAGAGTCAAATGCACCAACTGGGACAAAGAATGTGTTAATATTGGGAATGACCTGAATAAAACCAGGAGTGGGATGTATTTCTCTGTTAGAATTACCAGGGGTATCACAAAAATCTCCTAGGTCATGTGGTATGTTTGCAGTCACTCCACGGAACTGTTTTCACTTCCAGGCAAGAGAAACAAGTTTGGAGTTGGAAGGGAAACTGGATTTAAAAAGAAAGAGGAGTAGCAGGAATACATTCCTGGGGGCCATATGAAAGACAAAAATGGATCTCTAAAGGTGGCAGGACAGGAATGAGAACACAGACTGGATGAATACCTAGAAGGAGACCTTAATCAGCTGACAAAGGCAATATGATTAGGAATGTGTATTTAAGGAGACAAAATAACTTTTGGGTTGAGACAGGGCATTGTACATAGTCACTTAAATCAAATTTAAAACAGACAAGCACAAATCCACCCAACCTATCTTTAGGCACTTACTTAAAGCTTACTTAAAACTTACTTAAATTAAAAAGATTACCACCTTAGCCTCCCTACATAATCAACAGACAGATCTTAAGTGGGCTAAATTGCCACTCGGAAGTCCCTCCTATTGAGCACATAGGAAAACTAAGTTCCTTACATAGGTACCTCAGATAGATGGGTCTATGTTGTGGAAATTAGAATGAGGATTTTCATTTCCTGGAACCTAACTTAAAAAGTCAAGAAGAATTCAGCTACTCTCACTACACTATATATATCTTACCATCAGGTCAACTTATAATCAACTTCAGATACTTATTCTAGGATGAGAGTAATAATGCCTTAAACACAATACTTCTATGACCACAAAGAGAGACTAAAAGCGACTAGCACAGATGCAGACATCTAGGTCTGTTGAATCATATCTTTTGCACTCTAGTTTGGAAAGGTACCAAGCAGTTATGTATGTACTTATAACACTAAGGAAACTGAAAATCTAATCATAGCTGTATTAAACGGGGTACTCAAAATAAGAGTACTTTTAAAATACCTAACTTTTGAATGCTCACCTTTGTTACCTCAACATAGTCTTTTAATATATTATACACTAAAAGCTCTTATACGTTGTGCTATTCCAGTCCAAATACACATCTAAATATTTTGAAAAAATGATAAGTGAAAAAATCTACCATAAAGCAAGAAAACAGTACCATCACTGAAAATATGAGAAGGATAGAAAGAAAGGTAATCAAAATATAAAAGTAATCACCAATAATGGTCTGTTTAAAGAGTGGTGAGAAGATTATTCAGAACTTGTAGAATTCAGTCTTTGTAGAAGCTGCCTATTTTAAGCAAGGTAAACTAATCAAAACAGTATTTATATAAAAAATTCGAGAGTAATTTATTTGTGAACAGTGCATCTAATAATTATGAACAGCATACACAAACTGCTACTGAATATTTTTTCCATTCCTAGTGGAAAATTCATACTGTTTTTTTTGCATTGTCAGCACAGAAAAATATGTTGCATATATTAATAAAGGTGGCGTAGTCGTAATGTCAATATTTATTTACCTAGTTATTAAACTAATTGTGCAGCTCAGCTTTTTCATCTATTGCATACTTAATGGGTTTCTGTGGATATATGCTGTTATGATATTGATGAACATATTACAGTAAAAAACCCACAAATTTAGAGAAAATAAGAGAGATAATGAACAGAATGGAAAGCAATAAAGATAATGAATGAGCCAATGTGGCTTCATATGGAACTACCAGAAAGTCATGTTAGACCTGAAAATTAATATAAAAATTAATGGAAAAATAAAAATGAGCAAATGTCAAGATTTTAACTCTTCTTTCCCTGGAACTTTGATAAAAACAGATTTCTAGGAACACAAAATCTATTTCTGTTCTTTACTCATGCACAAGATGAGGAAAAAGTCTTGCCTTCAGTAATTCACAGCTATTGCAAAAACTGCTACTTCACAAATACAATATATAACAAACACAGGCTTATATCTAAGTCTTGTATTTATTTCATAAGCAATCTATCCTACAAATTTTACAACAAAATCAAATTTTACACACTGTATTACAATTTGAAAAAGAGGAAAGCAATAAAGCCAAAAATATATCGTGAAATTCTGTCACTGAATTAAAAAAAAAAAATCTAGGATCTATCATTTCTGAACTGAATATGTTTACTATTCAAAGAATAGTAATCAAGAATACAAAACAGAAAAGAGTTGCTAGTCAGATAACTGCTATTTTTTTCAAGACTGGAACAGATAAAAGGATTTTTATTTTTGTACAAAAAGCTAACAAACTCCTCTCAGTAAATCTACAGACAATGTCAAAGCAGATACTCTACTGCCATCTACCAGTTTTAAAAGGATTTAGTCTTAGCACAGAACCCAATTCTGTTTCATTTCTCTGAATGAAACAATATATCCCTTTACACAGCTGTTCAAGGAGACATTTCTGTTTTTATAAGGCTTTACAGCTCAAACTAAAATATGAAGTTATAAAATAGTCACTTTGGTAAATATTGGGAAAGTAGTAAATCAGTGCAATGCAACTGTCTTCATTGTGTCAAGAGAGGGAACGGGTTTCAGTTTGATATGCCTTTTGACAGAACTACATGCTTCCATACTGTTCCTCGTAGTTTGGCTGCAGCAGTCCACATTGCTGTGAAAGTAGCCTAAGACCAAGCTGCCAATGAAACCTCTCTGACTTTCAGTCTCCCTGTGTCCCTTACCCTCTCTGCAAGAATAGGGTCCATGGAGGTTGTTAGGATGAGGGTACTTTAATGACACTCATAACCAAATCATTCATACTTCATGTGGATGAGTAAGAACCAGTGTAGGTCTATGCTTGCTCTTTTGTTGTTCCCTCAAGGTCACCTCAAAACTGCTCATTCAATAAGTAGGACTGGACTCATTACAGAGATACATGCTTTCTTAATCAAAATACAAAGCAAACGAGGGAAGACATTGACACCGCCATCTTCTCTTATACAGAAGAGGATCATATACTTTTGATGCCAGGAAGATCCTCTGTAGAGCAGGGGTTCGGTGGAGGAGGAAGGAAAACCAGCAGGATGCTGCAGATGGACAGCACAAGCCCACTACTGACACAGCCAGTATTCCAGCTGCACCTTCTCCCAAAACATAACTAAGGGCTTTATTTTGTAGAGGTCCCCAGGACACATACTACCTGGAGAACAGGATGCTAAAAGGAAGGCCAGAAAAGGTGGTTGACCTTAGCTAATTACACACCCTGACAAAAATTTAAGAAAACTGGAAAATTGTAGCCTAGAAACAGAAAATATGCAGAGCACTAATATATTCTCATACACATAGCACCAATCCCATGGCAGTTAATAAGGCTACTTGAAGTACTGCATTGATTCACTGCAATGGTAAAGGGCTGTGTTTTTCATTAGGGCATGGTACTGTGGCTTCCACTCCATTATGTGGCACAGCACATTTCTTTTATGTGGCACCATGGGTATATACAAAATACTCCCCGTATTTTAATAATTCTTGTTAAGTACTCAAATTGCTCAATTGCAGGGTAATAATAAATACAGTTTGGCATTACTCATCAATTTGTGCTAGAGCCTATTAGTCATGTATTTGTGATGTGGGATGCATTTAATAATGTCAGCAATTATATGCTCTGCACAGCTGATACAAGGGTTATATAAATGCTAAATTATTTTAAGAAAATAGATTTATGTTCATCCTGACATCTATAGCAATAACATAACAAGTTCAAGAATTATTTCAATTGCATGCTTTTCTATAATTATACCCATATTACTCTATGTGGCATGATTAGAATTATGGTGTAGATATAAAGTAGACAGTAGATATAAAATGAGGTACAGTGCTCAGAGTCCCATTAAGGGGCTAGATTTTGAAAGAGAAAATTTAGTCTGTTGATGAACACACAAGAAGCTACAGTTATCGTTATATTACAATTGCACCTTGAAAAATAACCCACTATTCTATATACAGTAGAAACACTGCAGTCAGATGTATGACTGTAATATTGGGTGGATATACTCACCCTAACTTTACTTTAGCTGACTTGGGTAATAACAGCAGTGGAGACTTGGTGTACAATCTCAAGCATAATCCAGCAATCTAAGAGTTCCAGGTGTCCTTGTACACCTTCCCCTACACATGCTGTCTCTGTTGCTGTTGTTAACAAGTTAAAAAACAGCATTGGAACTGTACTACAATCATACATCTGACTACAGTTTTAGGAAGACAGAGAGAAGTTTTAATCTAAGTAAACAAGATATGCAAGGAATGGTGGGAAGAGGTAGAGAATCAGCCAGTGACTTGCTGAAAATAAGAGCAGGTCAGCAACAAAGTTGAAAAAAAGAACCCAAGGATAAAATGCTGTTACTGAAGTCAATGAAATCATTGCAATTATATTTAATGAGGCAAGGTTCACTTCATGTTTCCTGACCCTGGTTTATACCTTGCTTGCCTTACTAGATTGCCCTACACTGTTTTCCATTATTACTTTACAATTCATTTTAACTCAGCAAGTATTCATCACAAAATAAGAAAAATAGCTATAAAAAAAGATAATTGGGTTTTTCTACAAAATTTCTACGTTTCAAGCACAGACAGAACAGCAACAGTAATTATTTTAAATGAGTACTATATTTAGCAGCTATCCTAAGGTATGATGAGCTAGTCCTTTTGACATCTAATGGATTTCATTAAAGAAATTGTTTCTCTTTAAGCAATCACTTCTATAAAAAGAATGCATTCACTGTGAGGTTTCTGTGCTAGTATAATTTATGTGGAGTATACAGTTAGGCAACATGCTTTTTGCCTGATTTTGTCAACCTGACTTTGTTCAGATATCGTAATTTACTTAAGTAAATTACTTAAGTCATCCAAATGTAATGTGTGAATACTATTTCTGTACGTTAAGTTTCTGCTAGAACAAAGTCTTAAGTTTTCAAATGAGTCAGCTGCCATTCATGACAAGTATGAAATTTCATGGTATGAATACATGAAAATAAGTATGAAATACAGACACAGGTCATTTCTACACACTTTTAAATACTCTCTATAACAATGTGCATTCTAGTCCTGTACACATCCAAACTGGTATTTATAGCAGTGATCTGCAAGATGAGATTTTTACTGAGTATGAGAAATAAAACACACAAGCTTTATAATATATCAAAGAAATGCATCAACACATTTTTCATGGGAATTCTATCTTAAAAGCTTGAATAAATTTCATGAGAGACCTGCTAGCTTATAAAATTTTAACTCGAATTAAGAGTTACCTTTCAGTCACAGAAGCCCTTTTAATACCATTATTTGTAACTGTATATCTTTATATTTCAAAATGTATGTGAAAAAGCTGTAGTATTAATGATGACATTACTGAAGGAAATTTCTAAAGTGCTGGATAATAGTCAACATCGCAAATGTGGGCAGGAATTATTATTTATATTTTTATATATATATATATTGAGGATAGGCAGGAGGTAAACTGCAGAGTTAAGATTTTGGACTTTAGGAAAGCAGACACTGGTTTATTCAGGGAACTGTTAGCAGAATCCCATGAGAAGTGGGCATAAGGGAGAGGGGAAATTGGAGACAGTATAGTGGACAGCGCATTACTTTCAGCTGATTAAAAAGGGGAATAAAGGAGTATTTTTGAGTGAGCTTCAGAACAAATCACCTCATTGTGCAGAAGGACCAGGATTTTCAGCAGAATGACTGTTTCGGTAAGCAGGGAGTGTCTCAATGGGTTGGAAGACAAAAAAAAAGGAACACATAAGCAGCAAAATCAAGGACAGAGAAAGAAAGAAGATAAAAGCACTGCTTGGGCACTTCCGGATGAAATTAGAAAAGCTAAAGCCCAGCTGGAGATAAGACTAGCAAGGAACATTGAGGGTAAGATGGGTTTCAACACATATGCAAAAGTTCAAAGAAAACATGGGGCATTTGACGAATGCAAGAGAACATAAGTGAGGGATGGTACATAAACGCCTGAAGTATTCAATGGCCTCTGTGCATGGTTTAGGAAGGAAAGGAGTGGCTAATAATGGGACAGAAACAGTCTACTTAGAGAACATGAACATACTCATACATGAACATGAAGTTAAATCCAGTTGGCAGCCGGTCACAAGTGGTGTTTTCCGGGGCTCAGTGTTGGGGCCAGTTCTGTTCAATATCTTTATCAATGATCTGGATGAGGGGATCAAGTGCACCCTCAGTAAGTTTGCAGACGACACCAAGTTGGGTGGGAGTGTTGATCTGCTCGAGGGTAGGAAGGCTCTGCAGAGGGACCTGGACAGGCTGGATCAATGGGCCAAGGCCAACTGTATGCAGTTCAACAAGGCCAAGTGCTGGGTCCTGCACTTCGGCCACAACAACCCCATGCAGTGCTACAGGCTTGGGGAAGAATGGCTGGAAAGCTGCCTGTCGGAAAAGGACCTGGGGGTGCTGGTCGACAGCCGGCTGAACATGAGCCGGCAGCGTGCCCAGGCGGCCAAGAAGGCCAATGGCATCCTGGCCTGTATCAGAAATAGTGTGGCCAGCAGGAGTAGGGAAGCGATCGTGCCCCTGTACTCGGCACTAGTGAGGCCACACCTCGACTACTGTGTTCAGTTTTGGGCCCCTCACGACAAGAAGGACATTGAGGTGCTGGAGCATGTCCAAAGAAGGGCACCGAAGCTGGTGAAGGGTCTAGAGCACAAGTCCTATGAGAAGCGGCTGAGGGAACTGGGGTTATTTATTCTGCAGAAAAGGAGGCTCAGGGGGGACCTTATCACTCTCTACAGCTACCTGAAAGGAAGTTGTAGCGAGGTGGGTGTCGGTCTCTTCTCCCAAGTAACAAGTGATAGGACAAGAGGAAACGGCCTCAAGTTGTGCCAGGGGAGGTTTAGATTGGATATTTGGAAACATTTCTTCACCGAAAAGGTTATCAAGCACTGGAACAAGCTGCCCAGGGAAGTGGTTGAGAAATCCCTGGAGGTATTTAAAAGACCTGTAAACATGGTACTTAGGAACATGGTTTAGTGGGACTTGGCAGTGTTTAGCTTTACAGTTGGACTCAATGATCTTAACGGTCTTTTCCAACCTAAATGATTCCATGATTCTACTCAAATCAATGAAATACATGTAAGATTCACCCATGGCTGTTGGCCAATGTGATGGCAAGGCTGCTCTGTACTGCATATGAAAAATCATGGCAATCAGAGAAAATTCTTACTGCTGGTACAGGTAACATTATGCCTGCCTTAAGAAATGGATGGAGGATTCATGGAATGACTATTCCACCTGATTCCACCTCTCTGTCCCTGGAGACATCATGGAACACATCAACATGGAATCCACTTCCAAACACTAGAGGAAAAAGAAGGCAATCGGAAACAGTCAACATGGCTTTACCAAGAGCAAACAATGCTTGACCAACCTGATTGCCTTCTGTGATGAAATGGCTATGTGAATGAGGGAAGAGCGGGGGATACTGCTAATAAGGCTTTTGACATCATCTTCAATCACATTCCTATTCTGGAAGCTGAGGAAGTATGGAATTGAAGCACGATCTCGAAGAATGGGCTAGATGAAAAACTGGCTGTATTGCTCAAGTCAAATGGTAGTGATCAAGGGCTGGACGTCTGGCTGGCAGCTAGTGAGAAGAGAAGGAAACCAGGGTTTGATACTGGGGCCCATACCATTCAATTTCTCCGTGAACAACTTGGATGATGGTACACAGTGCACACAGACAAAGACAGACAGTGTTGGCAACAGCTCCACTTAGAGAAGGAGGTTGGACTACATAAACTCCAGAGGTCCCTTCTAACCAGCATTTCTATAATTATGTGATCTAAGAAAACTTTCTAACTAGGATTCCAATCCTTTCATGCCACCTTATATTGGTGTGCATGGCTTTCCTTCTGTTTCTCATGCATTAATTTTAACTTAAGATAGCATTTACATTTTTAACTTCATTTAAAAAAAAAAAAAAAAGTCTTAATCTCAAACTGCATTCTTGAAAAGTTCCTGTCAGTGGGCAAGTAACAGGTCAGTCTCACAAGCACACTCCCTTCTATGAATGTGAATGATGGCCTTGCCTAAGGATGCATAATTAATTGTGGGAACCATTCACTTGCTTTAGCAGTTGAATAAAATAAAACTGATAACAAACAAATGAAATTTGAAATGTGTTGGTCTTTCACTGCCCTGGAAAACAAAACAAACAAAAAAATCTGTTTACTAATTAATAAAATCTCCTTTTCATTTCTTAGCATTTCTAAGAAAATTATCAACATCTTTGAGATAAGCACTATAACCTGCATGCTTTAAGAATTTTGAATTTTCACTTCTTTCTCCTGAACTCTTCAATTTTATATTGAATACTTAGATATGAAATGAAAGTGTGATAACTATATCTGGATTGTTACAACACTCAGTGCAGAAATGGGAGAAACAACTATGTTTCAATTCCTGTCCCAACGAATATCTAATTTTTCAAATAGTCCAGCTTTCAGTAGAAGACAGACCCTCCCATTTCTGCATAACCAACAACCTGGTAGTTATGGCAGTTTTCTTTCATCTCTTAAATCATCATTAAAATGTTCATTACACAATTTTTAGAAATGCTGTTGACATTATTACAGTGCTGGATCCAAAGTTCAATTGAAAGAAAAAGGTACTTCCAAAAGGTGATTCACCCCTTTATTGTAGATGCCTATCTAAAAATGGCACAAATTACTCCCTGTAGCTGCTTGTCTTTCTTTAGTGACAAAAAAATGGATAACTAGTTAAGATGAGGTGGCTAATATTCATATGATTCAAGTTAGATGAGATGAATTACACTGGGGCTTCTTTTTTTTAGCTTCAGTTGGCTTTGGATTGGGCTTATCATATTTTTCTATCACAGTAACTAGAAATTTAAAAGAAAAACAAACTCACATGAAATTATTCCACTATCGATCAGGGGAATTTGAAGTGGCTTGAATCAATAAATAGATCACAAGTCTTTTCTAGTAGGATTTTAACAAAATATCCTCTCAGACTTGAACTACAAATCTGACAGAACCTCTCTGTGTATTTCAAAGATACACTTTTATTCCACAAAATCTACATTTAAAATAACATTGACTTGTGGGAAATGTATTAAAGAATAACATCTAAATAAAATATTTGGTATTAATACAGGAGGTATTTTAAGAAATACTAAAACACTAACTGAAGATAATATCAGTGAAAGAAACAGGACTTCACAGGTCTACATAATTCACTCTATGGCAGGTAGAAATGTGTTATTCTTTGGAGATGGACTGTAACATACAGGAAGCCTAGATAACCATCAGATTAGGCACCTAACTCTGAGAAAAATAAAGCTTTGTTAGATGAAAATCATCCGTAGTATAGAAAATATTTTTTCTCTTATGTTAGTTTATCTGCCATCCTGTAATGACTACCCAAAAGAATATGTCCATACTGGTAAATAAAAGGGGAAGTTTGTGACTTCGAGCAAGAAGGAAAAGGCTCTTTCTCCACCTGCAGAAGTGCAATTGCAGAATGAGTAGAAACAGGTGAGGAGGAAAAAGTTCTATTGGGGAGGCATGTGGGCTACCTGAGCCTGACTCATGGATCAGAACCACTGCCGTTCAGAGGAAGTGGCAGGTGACCATGGACATGGGGGCCCAGCTGGTGTTCTCCCCCATTCTGCTAGTGAAGGGAATGGGACAGGAATGGATGCATGTGACCATGCAACCAGGTCACAATATTTGGTTGCAGAGCTGGGATTATGCAGACATGACTTTGGCTTTTATGGCTATGACACCTTGTTTGAGAGGGATTGACAGCTAGGGGCAGACAATTCGTATAACAAAGTGTAACAAGAGTATCTGCCAACAGGCTTGCTACTAGCAAGCAGAGCTTTAAACTAGGTTTGTCAGGCAGTTATGACCGAAGTCCAAAGAGAAATGGAGGGGCAGAAGGTCGGAAGAAAGCACCTAGAGTATAACATAATGGGAAAGGCATTCCTTTAAATATGTCAAACAGCAAGTCAGTTCTCTTGTTAACAATACAAAGAAGCACATTAAAGTTACAGGAATTGTTCAACTCTATGGTGCCTTCATGAATACCAGATGGATTCCGCGAAGACGTTTGAGATTGGTTAGATGGGACAGAAAAGCAGAATCAATTATTATCAAAAGAGCTGAGATAAATATCTAGGATTAAAAGAAAAAGGAGTATCTCAGGGAACCATCCTTCTGCAATTACTTTCAGATAATAAAAATAATGGAGTTGCTAACTGGGAGAAGTGAGAGTGATTCCCGTCACTCACTCAGAGACAAAACAGGCAAAGACAAGCATGCAGCTGGGTTTGAGAGAAATGTATTTGGGAAAATTAAATTATCTTGTATCCTCTACCCTGCCACAGAAAATACTAGTCAGATTTGGATTATATTTGAGACTAAAATTTGTCTGAAACAGGTTCTTAAAGCAAGTAATTTTCTTGCAAAATCTGAACCATCAGAACTGCAGAGTATCACTGGCCTGGTTCAAAAGCAAATAAAATGATGAAGGTCAAAATATAGGAGGAGAAATACTCTCAGCAACTTCAGCTGAAGTGAATTGGAACCCATTTATTTGAAGTTATAAATATTCACAGCTCAACATTTTTAATTGGTATACAAAATCTACAATTAAATAATTTTATAGTATTTCATTGAAAAATTGGTAAGAAGCTACAGTCTGCAGACTCTTCAACAATCTGAAGCTCAGAGGATTATTTTACATTTGTGATGCCCTTAAGCACTTTGAAGATGTGGTGGGTTGACCTTGGCTGGCCACCAGGTGCCCACCAAGCTGCTCTATCACTCCCCTCCTCAGCAGGACGGCAGGGGAGAAAATATAACAAAAGGCTCGTGGGTCGAAATAAGGACAGGGAGAGATCACTCAGCAATTACTGTCATGGGCAAAACAGACTCAACTTGGGGAAATTAATTTAATTTACTACTACTACTACAAATCAGAGTAGGATAATGAGAAATAAAAACAAATCTTAAAACACCTTCCCCCATCTCTCTCTTCTTCCCGGGCTCAACTTCATTCTCAACTTCTCTACCTCCTCCCCCCGAGCAGTGCAGGGGGATGGAGAATGGGGGTTGTGGTCAGTTCATTACATGTGTCTCTGCCACTCCTTCCTCCTCACTCTCTTCCCCTGCTCCAGTGTGGGGTCCCACTCACGTGAAACAGTCCTCCACGAACTTTAAAAAGTAAGTTTCAATCATGTATGCACAATCACCCCCAAGAGGTCCTAAAAAGTGAACTGCAAGTCCACAGGCTTGCCTTCCACTTGCCATTCCTGGGATGGTGGACACAGAAGAATCAAGATGCTGTATTAGTATACAGAGATACTGTAACCATCCTTTATCCTTGCATGATATGTGTGAGAAAGTGTACTCATTTTGTCCATGAAAATATCGAAAACAACCTGTTTTTCAACCTTACTGATACATACCTGTCTCATACAATAGTCTCTGTGAAGCATTATGAATCTGTACGTGTAAAAGAATGCTGAATTCCTGATGCAAGATATTATTAAAATTATTATACACAGTATTCTATATGGAAATTAGCATTAAGCAAACTAAATGTTAGCCATATTGATTATCATTGGCAGTCATATTTGAAGAGTTTTGGATAATTTGCCAGTTACTGAATGGCTTTTTTTGCAAAATGCTTTACAATATTATTGGAGAAAGTTTAGATTAATCAGTCGACTGATCATACATAGCTACTAGTTACAGGCTGTAGTCACTTGCAGGCTTACCCATTTGACAGGATTTGATGGGGTCACACAACACTAGCAGAAGCCTTTAAATGCTACGCTCTCTAAGAAGTGCCTGCAATGACTAAGTCTGCTGTGCAAAGAAAGGAGGGAGACAAAACAACAGCTCTGCATTTTCATTTCATCTTCTTAGGGTGGTTACTAGGAATAAGTCATATTAGTTGCACGTATGCTAAATCCTGCACAGAACAAGATAGCTCTTACTGCTTTTCCAAGGTGTAAAAATACATATGCAGGCCTGTCCGTTTCAGTCTGTAAAAATTCTATTTATCACACATGATAAGTGTTAGTTTAATTAAGACACTTTGTGTATGGGTCTTATATATATCTTTATATATTAAAAAATATAATAAAGGATAAAATTGGTTCATAGGAATTCATAAAAGAACAGAAATATGGTCCCAAGAATAAGAGACAAGTACACCAGAGCCAAAAGCCCACTTTGCAAAAAGGTGACTGGAGAGAGATCTAAATTACAGACCTTTCTCATCCACAGGAAACCTAAAGCAAACCTCCACATATTCTGACTGCTGTAATCATTGGTTATAGGTTAGACTGGGAGATTAAACCACCTGAATACAGGCCAATATGTAGGCAAAAACACAGTGTTTATCAGATCAGAAGAAAGGAGTATGACTGCAACCGAGTGGTGAGGACTCTTGCTGAGCGTGAGGGAACTTGAGTTGCAGCTGTACAGAAAATCTCTACCTGGTGTAAAACAGACAGGACAAGCTATGCTGACTCCTGCAGCTGCACTGTCAGCTGAGTTCTCTTCTATTTTAACTGCACTGTTCTGCAGAGAGAACATAGCAAGAGATGTGAGATTATTCATGACCATATTCAACCTAAGGGATGTTGTGTCAAGGGCTTGTTGTAACAGTAGGTAAGGCAGAACTGAAGAGCCACAGTGAACTCTAGAAATCCAGCCTCTCAAAATTTACCTAGCTCTACCTACATAAAGCAACTAAGGACAAAATCCAGAAAAAAATCTAAGTCATGTTGCTGAAAAGATCATGTCTATTTAAGTCAAAGATTTTCTTAAAAACAAAATGGCTCTTACCAGTACGCATGCAGTATTAAGACTCTCTGAATTACACTACAGAACATCGTAAGACACAATTTCTAACAATTCAATTAGTAATTACCAATATTAAAATTATACAGCTAGCAATATTCAGCTCTTAAATTAGAAATTAAGTTCTCTTCTGGAAAAAAGAAAAGCTGTAAACATAATATTTGCAAGGTTACTGAAAAAAGTCCATTTCTTTTTAGTGCTGTTTTAGGTTTACCCAAACATTAGCAATGCAGTAGGTTACAGAAGAGATCTCTGCATCACTGCAAAATGCTGCACTGTGCTGCAGCAAATTTCTGCTACAGCAAAGTGTGTTGCTGCAGCAATACAAACTATCATTCCTATACATGAAAAATAAATAATATTCTTAGAAAGTCTATATAAAATCTACATTTCTATTATCTAAGTATTCCATCTTGTGTAGTGAAACAGTGTCATAAAATGATATCAGATTTCTTGTAATAGAATTACATTAGTTTAACTTCATGGTTAATAGAATAGACCATAATGTTACCTGTTTTAATACTTATTTAAAAAGATTTTGAACTGATAAAAGATTGCTAATTACAATTTACTTAAAATCAATGTATATCTGAATGATTATTTTAAATCTCTGAGCCTAAACATATGACTAAAGTCAAAATTGCTGTCAGTTGGTTTAAACAAGTAACTTTGAAGTATGTATGTTTCAAAAAAACCTACTTCCCCTAATCCTGAGTTCAGTGGTGTGGATGATACAATTCTGTGCATCTCGGCATAAGGAAGAAGATGTTAGTAAAAATACAGACTGAGAAATGATAACGGCTAGTAGATGAGAAACTATATGGGATAGTAGACACAAATTATAAGAGAATATACCATATACTTTGCACAGAATCAGTGAAGTAGTGGACACGGTATTAAATTTCACCTTTCTGGTGCTAGAGACATGGCAACTGAGCTGGTAGCAACTTATTTCTTGCTACCTTATTCATTCAGCTTTTCTCTGCTTTAGCTTGGTAATGGATTTATGAGAAACACTTCTGTTAGAAGGCAATCATTCAATTTCAGATTGTGAACCACCTATGGATCTAAGACAGCTGCCAATCTGTCAGAAATGGAATGGGAGTAGGATTCATAGTTAGTTAGAAGCACAATTTAAGAAAAATCTCCTATTTCTGTTACTTAAATTGCATAAGACTTAAAGAAGTACCACAAACTATTATTGGAAGGATGAGGAAATCTCTCATATGACAAAGAAGCATCTCACAGAATTGTAGCTACAGCAGTCTCATATTTTCAAGATTATAATCCATAGTTTATAGATTATAATCAATGCTATGACAGACCAGTTCAGTAGAGTGCGAGTCTGCATGTAAATGCATTCACGACCTATTTCCCTTCACACAGGAACTCTGAATCTATTCTGATTTCGTGGAGGTTAACTAAGGACTTACTTTCAAATACTAGCATTTTTAACAACCGCAGCTTTTAACAAGTTATATAAGCATAGCTGAAATAAATAAAATAATCAGCAGTCTACAGTGTTTCTGACAGAAACAAAAGCGTTTAAAGTTGCTGTTTATGTAAAAGATTTTAAGACAAAAACAAACAGAGCTACACTGAGCCGGTGCATTTTTTGGCTTTGTAATAGAGGAGTTCTTGAGCTCAGCGTATTATGCACCCTTATCCTATTGATTTGTCTTTATATAGTGTTATAGTTTCATATGCTAATAATAAAACAAATAACTTGACAATACAGCTATGGATTTAAGTGAACAGATATATTTAAACAAATTTACCAGTACTATATTTGACATTCAACAAATGCAATACTCAAAGACATTTTTTTTTTTTTAAACAGATCAAAGGTCTTATACCAATAAGAAATTTCTGCATGGAGCCTTTTTAGGTGAGTGTGAGCAAACAATTAGATACTTCTTTAAAAAATGTAATTCTAAGTCTTGAAATTATAGGCAATTCCAATTATAGGGAACTTCCAACTGATTTTGCCAAGAAAGGTTGGACCAGATGATCCTTGAGGTCCCTTCCATCCTGGTATTCTATGATTCTATGATTTAACCTGTGTTTTTTCCCTATAACTTGTCATTATATAAGATAGTATGCTAGGACTGTGCAGAAAATTAAAGCAAACCTTGATATACAGACCAATTCGCTTCACAACTCTGACATAAGACTCTCAGTTCAATCAACTTTCGTGTTATCTGACACAATTAACTTACCAGTCAAATAAACTATGCCAATCACTAGTTAAATATTTGTACTGTTTAACTGTGCTTATACAGTAATCATGTGCTCTCATCCAGACTTAAGTACAAAGCAATGAAAAAAAAAAAAAGAATAAAGAATTTAAGCTTTGCCTCAAAGTCCTAAACTTGCTCCATATTTGACCTAAAAGGTATTAGAATGCCCAGCAAACCTGAATAAACAAAAGGTGGACCTTCACCTGCCTATAAGCATTACCAAATTTCAACTCAGGCTGAGGTACAGCCCCTTCTTAGTTGAACTCCTACCTAGACTCTAGGCCTTAGTGGCTCAATTCAGTTGTTACACATAATGCCATTTGAGACTTTGTATGTTATCCAAGAAAATGTTATGGATAGGCAGATATGATACAGGACCTCCAGATCCATGCCCTACTGGGTCAGGGTACACAAGCAGTGGGAATCAGTTGCTTAACACTGGCTTCTAGTGCCATTTTGCCCCTGACTTCCAGTTGCTGGCCCAACAAGAAAATGTATTCACTTGGATCCTGTGTCATATTTGGCAGCTCCTAGTAGATGTCTTAAATACAATAGGGCATCTCCAGATGATACTAATTTTTAGGCAACTGAATTGACACCTAAGGGAAGTGATAAAATATTAGCAATGAAAAGCTTTGTCCATCAAACCAAACAACGTATTGATGATGAAGACATCCAGAGTTCAAATCACCCCATCTTTTCCCTTCTTAGACTGACAAAATAGAAGTTATGAGGAGATCAAGAGAGACACTCAGTATTTTCTGGCTCCACAAAGGGTGAGAAGAACAGCTGCCCCAGCTGTGCCATTAATAGTACCCAGCATAATGGGTGACCCAGGTCACTCACCCAAGCTGAGGCTTCTACATACAACTCTAAAACAAATAGGTGAAAAATCTTTGATCATTGCCTATTATTCCAGCACTAAGATAACTGCATTCTCACATGTTAAACATATATTCAAATCTGGACTAGACTGCAATTAAATCATAGCTGAGAACTCTTCACTATGATATAGCCATCTGCCATATCTGACAATAATGCAATAATGGAAACATTTAAAATTAGTGATTTTTTAAACTAAGAACTACAAAAACCCTGAAACTTACTTTTCATTATGTTGAGAATTTCATTATGACATGCCTAAGTAGTTGTATGCTGTTCTCCAGTAAGAATAACTTTTTTTTTCAAAATTTCACATTTCTAATAGTAAAGATAGAATTCTGACTACTGGGAGAATTCTTCAGAATTTCTTTTTCAGAAAAAGCATAAAATGTTACCCATATTCTATCTGTCAAACTATTGTATTAGAATTTGGTGACCAAAACTAAAACCTTAACTTGCAGTGAACAGCAGCTCTAAGAACTATCCCATTGACAGGAGTTAGATTAACAGTATAAATAGAACTAGTGAAACTACTTACATAATGGATACTCTTCAACATAAACTGAATTATATTATTGTAAACTTTCTCAATAATTCTTTGTTTATTTAAGTCCTAAGCGAATATCTTTGTAACTAAAGATAATTGTTATATTAAAATATTCTACAGATAAAAGTCAACATATTCCAAAAATCCCTCCATTTACTCTGACTTTCTTACGGAAAATCATATTTATGAACCGGTGATTGGGTTCTCTAGCTTATACTGGATGCAGAAAAGATTCAGAGGTCAATGAAATATGTAACTTTACCTGGGAACTGATCATACGTTGTGATGAACGAGCAATATTAGCAGGCAGGCCAAAAAAGTCAGGTTTGTCATCTTCTGGAAGGCTTTCAATAATACTACAATAATCCTGCATTAGAAGAAAAGAATAAACATAACTGAGGGAACTTTTTGTTCAGCTCATGAAATTAACAGTGTATGCTGAAAAGAGTTTCAATAAGTGCACTGCATAACACAAAGATTAAAATAAGTATGTAACATATGACGTATCTTGGTAATCTTATTTATAAATGTCTTAATTTTATTTATAAAAAACTATCATCTTTTATATAGTGTTTCCACTCTAAAAGAGCAAAAAGCAACTCTGATTACAGTGATACTATCAATTGAAAAGAAAAATATGCTAAGACTGTCTCTGTAAAGTAGTTACAATACTTCTGTTGAAAACTTAAAAGTTAGATTAATGACTATAAAAAAGAAAAAAGATTTCAGCATTTGGAATTTGAATAATAGAGTATAATATGTATTTATAAAATGAAGAGCACTCACTTCTATTTTAATCTATGAAGATATTATCATTCAAAGAAAGTGAAATTGTTTAGGTAAAAATAGGTTTGCATGATCATTGGAGATGCAGAATAGCATCAATAGTGGTTACAGTCTAACAGTCACTAGTGATGCTGCTCTTGTACAAAACAGAAAGAGGCCTTGCAGACTAAGGTAGACTAATGGTGCTGGATGTCTCTTTTATTGTGGCTTTAAAGCCAAAAATATTTACTATTTGAAAGTCTGGCTGCACCTTATTACGTTATATCATGTGTATTTTGTCCTCTGCTTGCAGGAGCATGTCCTAGGTGTACACGATTTACTTTGACACGGAATCTCACTTCAGAGATAACAACAGTAGCAGACCTCTACACCAAACACTGAAGGAACACTATTTAGTAAAAGATATTGTTCCAATTAACTTAAGTAATCAAACTTAGCTTTATTAATAGTGTTCTACTAATCAAAACTACTTGCAGAAAAATATTTAAGACATAAAAGTATAAACTCTCACATAAATAATCATATAAGAAATTCAGAGATACTAAATTCAGCGCAGGCGAGAAGAAAGGTTCATCTATTTCACCATATTATCTACAAGAATAGAGATCAGCCTGGTTTGTTTATTCCTTCCCTCTTTGTGGTATTAACTCAGCACATCTATAGAAAATAACCATCATATTTAAAGTAAAAAAAAAACCAAATCCCAAACCTAAACAGTCAGAATCCAGGCAGAGAATGCCAAACAACAGCAATTTATTTTAACTGGCATAATTCCATTTACATCAACTTATATTAGAGGTCTAGTATGGAGTCCTACATTAAAATGCAAATGAATCTTAACAATAGTAACAACAACAATAGTACGTGAAAGGATAGGGAGAGATCAGTTCTTTAGACTCTGCTGAATTCCCTCTTGTTTACACTAAAGGAATACTAAAAGAGAATCAGAATCCATATTTATCTCCAAATAAAATGTCATATACCCTCCATGGCATGTTAGCAGATTATGTCAGAATGTTGATATATTTTGTAAATAAGGAGATATATTTAGATTTTCCTATTTCATCCAGAAGTTATAGGAATGTTTAACAGTCTGTACAAAAGTGCTATTATGTTAATATACTAAGTTATATAAAAAGTCAATGATATCTTTCTTTGTCCTAAATTGACCCAATTTCTTTTACTCAGTTCTTCATAGCTATGCTGCTCTGCACCATAGTCCAATGAGATATAAAAAAGGAGACTGACCGAACAGACTAGCGGAATAGTTCTGACAACTTAAGAATTAGTGCTCCACACAAAAGAAGTCTTAAATAAATGGAGGTATCCTTTGGATTGTAACTCTGGTTTTCTTTGTGGAATTATTTCCAAAAATAATTCTTGAAAATAACTTTGTTTCTATATTAGATGATAGAAGATGTATACCTACCAAAATACTGCAGGAATTCGGTAAAGAGATTGAATACGGGAAACTAGTCATCTTCTTGCCTCTAGCATTTAAATCGCCAATGACTTGTGGATTGAAAAGCTGCTCCAAGTAGGACCGAAGAACCCTCATATCGAAGTAATTATCTACACGGCCTCCATAAATTGCATTTTCAAACAAGCCATGCACAAATTCCCACTGAAAATCTTTGGAACCTATAAATTAATTAATATTAGTTTTGTATCAATGGATAGCATTGCATTATAAGCATTTCTTCTTGTCATTGCAGTTCTTCAGTGAAATAAAAAAATACAAACACATCATATGTTGTTTTTCTTCTATATTACCGAATAATAAAAGTTGCAGAAACTTCAATGAGTTTGTAAATATTTGTCATTGATAAAACAAACACTTACTGTGTTTCAAAATGAGTTATTAGAAATATTACTTAAGTCTTGAAGTGTTTTTTATTGTAGATAAACTGATTGGTTATATGCATGTCAGAAATTATGCTATTAAAATATTAATTATGTGCTCCTTTGTGATAAATCAAAAGAATTTCCCTTGTTCAAAATTTTGTACACTATTTTGTATCACAGTACCATCTGATCTCATAAAATAAACTGATTGATTGAACCAAAACCAGATCATGCTCAAAGTAGATAACATTACTGGAAATGTCATCTTTCAAACACAAAGAGGTCCAGGATAGGTACTTTGTAAATCATTATAAATCACGTAACATAGCACATAAAACTAAGCATGTTACTATTAGTTTCCTGGCCAGACTGATGTTGCAATTAGATTACTCTGGCTTAAGTATATCCCACAAGCTCAAAATAACTTATTTTCCCTCCCTTCTATCACAGCTGTCCAAAACACCTACATGGGACAACGATCTACTTACACCCTATAGCTTTCATGTGCAGGTAAGAGCTTGATCAGAAAGGTACTTCTTAAAGTCACTTGAAAAAAGGAATCAGCAATTACTTTAAGGGGGGTTTTATTGGTGGTAACTGTTGTTTCCAAATACTTCAATCATTCCTTAGTTAGAAAAGTTATCTTCACAGCAATAGTTAATGATTAGATTAATGATTATCACTGATAGTTAATGACTCAACCTCTTCACATCACTGTATGTTTCAAGTCTGTATAAATAAGGTCCAGTTCCAGAAGTACTAATCATCCATAAATCTCATTTAAGTCAACGATCATAAATTATCTCTAAATATCAGTTCGTAACTTTACTTCGAAAATATATAAAATGCAGACTTTAAAAAAAGATACCTTTGTCATATTAACTAATATTAAGAAATTACTACGCTACTTAACAGAACAATGAAGTGGGCTCTAATAGTGAGTTTCAATATGAAGAATTCATTCATATTCAATTCATATTCAATTAATTTATTCAATATATGGGGGGAGTTCACAGTGGGAAGGAATTGAGACAGAAGACTTCATCTTCCAGGCATTCCTGTATTTCCTTTTTATTCCTCTGAACTCAAGAAGCTGAGCAGAATAGTTCTTGGCAGAAAGAAATTACTCTTTTACTCAACCTCCCAAAAATGGAATTATGATTCACCCTGTGTTTCTAGCTTTGCTTACTGGTGATGAGCCTTGCAGCATCTCCACTCTTATCTGAGTGTTGTAGAAAGATAAAGCTCTTCATGCAACATCTCTACTCATGGTAAAATGGGACAGGTCCTGCTTGAACCCAAGGTCAGATGGCACAAGGCGGCCTGCATCCATACAGCTAAACTCTCCTTTGCCCCAAAATAAGGTAACCTTTTACCTGCTGCCTATTGGAAAGAGTCTCCAGGCTCTGCTATCTCACAAACCATGCCTTGTCACTGCCTACGAGAATGCCAGTCTGCATAAGCCAAATTTGGGAAAAAATAAACCTGATCATGGAATAGTTTTGAGCCTGTGTCCAGCCCTTATCAGTTTACTAATACAGTCATATGCTCAGAGTCTGGATCTACATCCAAAAAAAGTCTGATAAAGCTTAAGCACAGCTGATTCAGGGTCAGACTACTTCCCATACTGATATAGTTACCTAACTACCTGGTCGTGTGTTTATATTTGTGAAAATGTTCCAATGAAGATTCAAATGCAAAATTTAAATACCTTCAAAGCAGCCTTTAAACAGAATGGCCCCAGTCCAAACAAAACAATCATGCAAAGTAACCAAATTATAAAAATTACTGTGAAAGTTTTTAATATTCTAAAAATTTTAAATGAGAGACATTCAGAAGGGTTATGCTGCAGAGGTGAGAAATCTTTCCTTAAGAAGTGACTTACCCTCAAAAAGTCTATCAATAATGTCAAAACCAGCACGGAGATCAGATAAAGAAAATTCATAAAACTTGGTCCAACCCTACCATTAAAAGAAATCCAAAGAATTTAATTAGTCACACAATGATGATCATGAAGTAAAATACAAATATTAGGTGGTTAATGAATACTGTATAATACTTAATATTGAATGAAAAAAGAGACAACCTATGTCCTCGGAAGTGCATCTCTGGAAACATTCAGCGGTATAAAAAAAAATCAGCTCTACCAGTGCATTTATTTTTACATACTTACAAAAAACTAGAATACATTGAGTAAGAGGAATGTAAACTTACGATTCTTTTGTTTCCTAACAGTATTTACTTCAACTAAAACTTGCTGACATCTGTGACTAGATCACACATTGAATTATGATTTTATTTCTGAGGGCTTTTTTGCATTTCAGTTTCCTTTGGATTTTAATAAATAGGTCTGATTCTTCAAACACAGTCTGCATTATACTTTCATCATCTTACTCCTTAATTTATGTCACTTCTCTACTGACAGAAAAAAATCTAATGAGTAAAGCAATTACTTCTACTATTACAGCAAAACTGCTGACCGCCATATGCATATTTTAATCATTCTCAGTTTGTACCTTCTTTCTGTTCTTGGTGTCTTATTCTTCTGTCTTATTCTTTATATAGCATTAATGTGTAATGTGTATGTAATTCTCACAAAAACCTTTCAATGTAAATGGGTAAGTATAAATAAATATTGTTATATGATACAGAACTCAGGAAATCCAGATCTCAAAGGTATCTCCTGTTGCTGTATCTTCTTATGGTTGTACCTTTGCATATGGATGGTATCATAGGAACAGGAGCATAGGACTCATGATGAGAAACATGCAAACGTGTCAGATAACATGCACATATCCAGTGAGATGGATACAGTCTCAGGTCAAGACTGCAGCTGCTCCACAGATCACAATCAAGCTATCAGCCAGTCATCCTGAAGGTCATAAACTGGAAAGATGCTACAGTCTCTCAACAGTGTTCACGTATTATTTTTTTGACAGATCTGTACATGGACCCAAAACAACCTGAAATTCATTATAAAATACAAGAGCATCTAGCTGGGATTGCAGTCCAGCAATGTCAGAATAGAATAGAATAGAATAGAATAGAATAGAATAGAATCATTAAGGTTGGAAAAGACTCTAAGATCATCGAGTCCAACCATCAACCCAACACCACCATGCCCACTAAATCACGTCCCTAAGCGCCTCATCTACACGTCTTTTAAATACTTCCAGGGATGGGGACTCAACCACTTCCCTGGGCAGCCTGGTCCAAGGTTTAACCACTCTTTAAGTAAAGAAATTTTTCCTCATGTCCAATCTAAACCTCCCCTGGCACAACTTGAGGCCATTTCCTCTCGTCCTATCACTAGTTACTTGGGAGAAGAGACCAACACCCACCTCGCTACAACCTCCTTTCAGGTAGTTGTAGAGAGCGATGAGGTCTCCCCTCAGCCTCCTTTTCTCCAGGCTAAACAACCCCAGTTCCCTCAGCCGCTCCTCATAAGACTTGTTCTCCAGACCCTTCACCAGCCTCGTTGCCCTTCTCTGGACACGATCCAGCACCTCAACGTCCTTCTTGTAGTGAGGGGCCCAAAACTGAACACAGTAGTCGAGGTGCGGCCTCACCAGGGCCGAGTAGAGGGGCACGATCACTTCCCTACTCCTGCTGGCCGCACTATTTCTCATACAGGCCAGGATGCCATTGGCCTTCTTGGCCGCCTGGGCACACTGCCGGCTCATGTTCAGCTGGCTGTCAACCAGCACCCCCAGGTCCTTTTCTGCCAGGCAGCTTTCCAGCCACTCTTCCCCAAGCCTGTAGCGTTCTAACTGTACCAGTTAGAAACTGGTAATCTTAAGCAAAATATAAAATCATCACTAAGTCTGCACGAGACAAACACAGCTACAGTGGAATTAAGGAAAAAGCAGTAATCCTGTCTTGTGTCACTTGGAAAGCTGGTCGTAAATGAACATGAAATTGAACAAAGCCAAATGAGAGTTCATCTATCAGATCAGTACTTTAAATATTTTCACCTATTCTACTTCTTGAACACCATATTCAAAGTCTGTTACTACAAGAGGCAGACAACCTTCTAAATCACAAACTCAAAATGAATAAAAAACTCTCAAACATTCCAGGCTCTGTCAGATCAGATCTTTAAGATGACAGGTTAATTTCACCACTATTCTAAATAAAATAAACAAGACATAGAACAGTTTGTTGGTTAGGGTTTTGTTCTGTTTAATTTAAGCATCTGCAGCCAGAAAGAAATGTTTGCTTTAAACAAAAATTTATCTAAGGAAAAAACACATCACAGTCTGAAAACCATTATAATCCTCGCAACAAGTGAGTAAATTCCCTTGTTCTTCCTTCTCCTTGAACAGGGTTTGTGTGCAGAAAGAGTAGACAGTATCATCTCCTCCTTCCCACCAAAGTGTCTCTTTTCTCACATCTTCCATTCAACCGTGTATGTTTCCAAAACTTTTTTTCCTGTCCCAAGCAAACAGGATTCACATAATCTTTTCCTGCATCAGTGTCAGTTAGTACACAAATCACAAAATAACCCCATCCAGGCAGTAGCAATTTTCAAGGGGATAGGAATTTAGGCTACCAAGATCTTATTTTGCAATGAATTCGGAGACAATAATGAAGGCAGGCACCAGAAGTATCCAAGTTTTACTCATCTCTGAACATGATCTAACATATACCTGATGAAAAATACTTCCAAGTATAAAAGCTAATAAATGGGGTAAATTTTTAAAAAGGTAGCAAAAAAAAAATATTACCTGAGGTATATAATTTCTTCTTTCTTGGCATACAGCATGAAACCATGCTAAACAAAAGAGAGAATGTGCTCGAGACAAATTTCCCTTTTTATTAATTTGCTCTGGTGTCCAAGATTCATAGGTTCGCAAGAGATTCTTTTTGAGGCCCGGAGGTGCCTGCATTGGAAGGGAAAACATTGTTCTAGACAGAAAACCTGATACTTCTATGCACTATTTTCTTAAATTCTAACTTACAATTTATAACTTAATGAAATGACAAACAGTACTTAATAAAACAAAATTTAACAAGAAAAAAATCTGCTTGTAATAAATGGCCTAACAACAGAATGATCTTATACTGAAAACAGCTTAAACAACTTAAACATACTGAAATTGTAAGCAGGACCAACTGATAGGAGGACTGAACTACACTAAAAGAACTTAGTGAAAGAATACTACTCTATCAAAATATGTAAGCTTAAAAGTAAATTCAATTTTCTGAATTTAAGAACAAGAACTTTCTTCTGATTTTACAAGCTCAAGTACCAATTATCATTTCTGTGATCAGAGCCAACTCGCCTTATGCCATCACCACACTCTGTTTGTTAGCATATAGATATGGTATATATGTATGATAAAATGCCAGTTCTCTGATTTAGTGTTAGGTAGTGTTCACAACCAGTAGAAATAACTGCAGTTAAATTGTATATAATAACAAAGATTACAGTGCTTAAAAGTAAAAACAACCGATTAGATACCCAGCCATTTTCAAATTATTTGCAAGTGTGAAGGCAAACATAAATTTTAAAGAGATTTAAATCACATTTTCATATTTATAAGAATGTTCTTTCTTTCTTTTGAAAAATAATATTTGTTAATGTTTCCATAAGATTACCACAGTTGCATATGTTGCATATGCACAGTTGTGGCAAATAATAGCAAAATATTGTAGTCAATTGATGATTTTCTTTTAAACTATCTATGTCTTGATTGGTAACAGTTAAGGAACGTACCACAACCATATAATAATAAAATAGTATTAGTCAAGTCATTGGCAATCATTGCCCTTTTGTGGTAACACGATACTTACTATAAATGATAAAAAAGGTAACAAAAGGATTTAGAACATTGCATCAGTGCGAAGTTCCAATTATTCCAAAGATAGTGGGATCAGTAACTTCAAGAAGCTAGATGAAAAGAAATGTGACAATCCTATACAGTCCTGTAGTTTCTGTACCACTGAAGACCTCAATATAAGCCAGAAGGTACCCCAGAAGTTTAAAAATACCTGCAGTCAATATAAAAGTGTAACAATTTTGGCTTCCTGAAAGTCAGCAACATTGGACTCTAAAAGGTCAGAGCTTCTTGGTTTAACTGTAGGCAAAATCTCCACACTCCATAACCAATGGAAGAGTTAGTAGCACCCCTATCCATGATTTCCATAATGGACATTAATGCATAAGTGCATAAATGATTAGAGCACTTTCCCACAAGTTGGATGAGCATGGTCCCAGTTATCCCTTAGGTTGATCCATTCTGAAAGAAAAGCTCTCAATTTTTAGTAAAGGCCTTTAACTGTATATTCTGCTGTATGGGAAGAGAGCCATTTTTGTTAAAAGGGTCCAGTGACTATAAAGCTATGGGGCCAAAAAGAAAAATAAGGAAGAGAAAGTGTGATTCTGTGATCTTCAGATGAGCACATTCATCAAGAAGGAGGAATTCCTTGTTTTTCATCCATGTCCCAACACCTGTGTAGGTTTTTGCTTTTAAGAAACACTGATTAAATGCACAAAAGAATTTGGAGCACAAAACCAAACAAGTACTTTCAGTTCAGACTTTCAATTGGAAAAAATATCTGGAAAGAAATTTTACAAACCTTCCTTTTAAAGCACAGCTTCTGCAAATTTCCACATATACATTATAAATGATCATTAAAAATCTTTTTCAAGGTAAATTCATAGCATTTTTTGTATTACATCTAATTGAAATACAAGGCAAAACCAGCTATGAAAACAGTCCACATTATCCAAACTTTATTCTATCTAAACATATAGTTTACTATACATCAAAGTTCATTCTTTGAAAACACGGAATAAAAGCTTTCCAAACAGATCTTACTTCGTAAGTTATTTTCAGACTTGACTGAAGCAAAATCGGAGTAAATTTTGGATGAACTTCAGTAGTAAGCCAAAGGCGGAAGTTTGATTGAGGCTGTAATGTATTCAGTTCCTATTAAAGAGATGTTATATATTGAAGTAGGTTTTGGGGTTTTTTTTAATATACAAAACAGTATTTACAAAATTATAATATCCTAAATTAGAAAGTTAGGCTTGTCTAAAAATTCTTTAGCTGTTTTTACAAGTGAGGTTATTCAAAAGACTATTGTTCAAGATGTCTTGTCTCCACACATTCTATATGCCCATCATGCTCAAGTTCAAAGTTCATCCTAGCCTTGTCAAAATATTTGCAACTCCCTCCCAGATCCTCAATTCAGAGCACAAAAATATATCGCAGTTCTTGACTTCTTTTAAGTAAAAAAACACCAGAAGGCTCAAAAGACGAAGGCTTGGAATGTGGGCTGCATATCAATAGCAGATCTCGATGACTTTCAACAACTGTATAGCTAAATTAATTTCTTTTTCTTCAAGTGGTTGTTGTATGCACACTTCACATATCATGATTCACAGAAAACTGAAGATACGAAAATGGAGTTCTAAGAGAACATATATTGTCAAATGCTATTTCAAATACAAGGGCTTCACAAAAAATATGTAAGTACTGAATGTATGAAAACATACTGCTGGTGCTTTACCTGCATCTGAAACAGACATATTTTTCACTGAAGCTACCAAAGTTGTTTGACAATTGACTGAGAACAACGGCAACAGTTTTCTTTTATGTGTCTTGGAAGAAACATAGCTCAAAAAAACTCTAACAGATTTTCTCTCAATCCATTCATTTTGATAATCTCTAAAACATAATCATAATAATTTTTTTTTCTGTGCTTTCAGTAAATAAGAAAATTCTGTTAACCCATGAATCATTCTGCTCTTTAGGCAAAATGACAACTATATCTGGTACCTAAAAACACAGAACTGTTGAAGTTGGAAGGAACCTCTGGAGACTGTCTAGTCCAACCCCCTGATCAAAGCAGTGTCAACTACAGCAGGTTGCCCAGAACTGTATCCAGTCAGGTTTTCAGTATCTCCAAGGATGGAGACTCCACAGCCTCTCTGGGCAACCTGTTCCGCTGTTTGACCATCCTCACAGTAAAAAATTTTTGTCTTATGTTTAAATGACATTTCCTGTATTTCAGTTTGTGCCCATGGCCTCTTGTTCTGTCACGGGACACCACTGTGAAGAGCCTGGCTCTGTCTCCTTTACTCCTTCCCATCAGCCGATACACAATAAATAATAAGATTGCCCCCAAGGCTTCTCTTTTCCAGGCTGAACAATCCCAGTTCTCTCAGTCTCTCCTTATACGACACGTGCTCCAGTCCCTTCATCACCTTTGTGGCCCTTTACTGGACTAGCTCCAGTATGCCCATGCCTCTCTTGTACTGGGGAGCCCAGAACTGGACACAGCACTCCAGATGTGTCTCAACAGGGCTGACCAGAGGGGAAGGATCACCTCCCTTGACCTGCTGGCAATGCTCTGCCTAAAGCAGCCCAAGAGGCCAATGGTCTTTGCCACAAGGGCACGTTGCTGGCTCATAGTCAGCTTCTTAACCACCAGGACGCCCAAGTCTTTTCTGCCAAGCTGCTTTTCAGCCAGTTAGCCCCCAGACTGTCTGGGTGCCTGAGGTTATTCCTCCCCAGGGGAAGCACCTGGCATTTCCCTTTGCTGAACTTCACAATGTTCCTGTCAGCCTACATCTCCAGTCTATTGAGGTCCTACTGAATGAAAGCACGCCCATCTGTTGTATCAATCATTCCTCCCAGTTTTGTATCATCTGTACTTGCTGAGGAAATACTCCATCCCATTATTCACATCATTAATTAAGATGTTAAACAATGTTGGCCACAGTATCAACCCCTGGAGCACACCACTGATGACTGGCCTCCAGCTGGATTTTTTGTTGCTGACAACAACCCTTTGAGCTCTGCAGTTCACCCAGTTTTCAATCTACCTCCCTGTGGTACAATTGAGTCCATATTTCATAAGCTTGTCTATGAGGATGTCATCGGAGACAAACTAAGATATGAAAATGATTCACAGCCTTGGAAGCAGGAGATTTAAGAAAAGAAAACAAGGGAATTTACATGCTGGTTCAAATGCAATCATCTGCAGCACGCATCCTCTGATACATTGAGTTTGGCTAGAAGACAGCTAAGGGCAGTCAGTTGTAAGCTGTGAAGCTATAATCTTCATATTGATAAAGTTCACATTGACCAGTGTGTCAGAAGACATATTTCATCCGCTCAAATGGAAAGACTGCGAGAACTAAATTTAAGTACCTGGATGGAATTGAACTATAAATAGGCAGGTCTCTCTTAAAAGGATGTTCAAACATATGAATTATACAGCCTCACGCTTGCTAATGGTATGCAAAACAGACAAGGGGATGTGCTGAGTCAAATATGAGCAAATCTCAGTCTATATTAAGTTCAGCAGGAAGTTCAACACCTTCAGTATTATGTTCTTGTGGAAAGAATTAAGAAACTTCTGATACATATCCATATTTAAATACTTACAAGATCTGAAATTTTATAATTAGTAAGAGGCTTACAAACACTTCCTTACTGTTACTATCATATTCAGACTAGATGACACATATCCCTTTTTTCAAAAAGGATTATACGAATGTTAAAAAGGCACATGTATGCCACATGGTCATTGTTAGACAGACAGAAGATAGACTCCAAGCTCATGTGCATGGAGTACACTTTACAGACAATCATTAGAAACTGGAAAATTAAGACTGTAGTAACTGTTGACAGGAATTCCCCACCTTTCTTTTTTGGAGTTTGTTTGTTTTGTGGATTTCACAGTGATATACACATAAAGTCACTTTGATCTAGTTAGCAAGTTAATGATTTTACATGCCGTAAGTAAGAGTGTGTTTCTATAAAACATTAGACATTTTAATTTCAAATTAGCAAAAACCTCTTGGTGACTCAGACACAAGCTACACTTAACATAAAAGAACTAATAAAAAGAAAGTCCTGGGAAAAAAAAAAAAGAATAAATTTAAGCATACATAGATTCAGAGTTCAGCAAACATGGGCAGTATCCCATAAAGTACCAGAAGTTCTAACAGAATCATTTATTCACTCATTGTGGCAGAAATACTCTACATTGTATGACAATTAAAGCACTCACACAAAGGAAGGAGCTGCTTAGATCTGAAGCATTTCACCTTATTCATGACTGAGAAAACTGCAAGAATTTATTTATTTAAATTGTTGTAATTTTAAACATCACCATGGAAATGCCTGAACTGCTTCAGAAATGTTGCATACTAATTTTGTCTAGTTTCCAATACATTCTTCTCTAGGTACTCTCACCTTTTCCAATACAGGAAGCCAAGATGTAACAAGATGCAGGTTCTTTAAACACAGCCATTCTCCATTGCGTGCACATTCTTTTAAAGTTTGAATAGCCAGGTCTGCTTGGCCTTGGCCCATTGCAATCTGAAATGAAAGACACAGTTGTATCAGGAATTTATCATACCTCATTTAACAGCTAAATACAAAATTGTGTTTCCAAGGTAGACTTCATATGTAAAAAAGGTGTGCTAGAGATAACCAGAATTTTCTCTAATGTGATAGGCTACTAAAGTAGGGAAAAGATTAATGAAAACATATTTTTTTCTTTGCAATCTATCTAGGCAGAGTTTCTTAAGAAACACCATTACCTAGTCTTTTTATGGAAAAAAACATATATCATTTTGTGACATTGATGGTATTCCCTGGGAACTCAAAAAGTAATTTAAATATCAGTGACTGAACTGTATTATTACAGAACTGCTGATACAATAAAAACGAGATAAATGAGAACGAATTTTCTTTTAACTGTAAGTTAGGAGTACTTCCTTTGAAAAGAAACACTCAATTTCATATTGAGATGACTGAAAAACTAAGGCTGCTCTCTTTCTAACTGCGAAATATGAATAGCTTAACAAACAGTCTTTTCTTCATTTTTTATAGTACCATATTGCTGCTAAAATAAATTTGGATCTTCACATGGAAATACAAAGATCCAAAACTGAATCTTCAGATAAATTAGTGAAAATTGAAAATAAAGAAAGGACTTTTTCTGTGGCACAATTACTGCAACAATTGATGTTAGACTATCTGTAGAGTATATTTACCTTAGTCCTTCCTTAGAATCTAATTGGAAGGTGTACATAACAAAAAACCCTGAACCAAACAGATTGAAAAGAAAGTGGTCTTAGCCAATCTGAAAAGTCTTGTCTTGGCATTACCGCTATAGCAAAATAGAACTATTGTGATTATTATGACTTCATCAAATGTCCCTTAAGCAGAAATCCTCCCTGTCTTTTTATCCTAAAACTACTGAATCAAAGCAACTTGGGGCCTTAGCTTTATATGATGATACAGGGATATCCTCTGCCTAAATAAAACTGAGTATAGTATCTTGAAATAATTTAAAATAGCCAAAAGAAGATAACTGAAAGTCACCAGACAATATGGTAGTACACCACACAAATTTAGTCATCTGTTCTTTATCCCATATGAGAAATGATTCAACAGAGAAGAAAAATCTGGTCTTCCACGTCCTATTAAAATTGCGTGAGAAAGTGCACGAAAAAATAACAACAAAATATTCTCATTAGTAGGACAACATTCAGATGACTTAGCTTTGAGTACTGCTCCTTAATCAAATAACATACCATGTTACATTTTAAAAGTCCAACATATAAAGGATATTTAGAGATAAACACAAAAGCCATGTGCAGAGTAAGAAATATGCATTCTGAAACATTCACAGTTAGATAAGCTGGCAGTAGGATCTAAATCTTTACAATTTGATAGGAAAAATATATTACATCAATGCACATTCCAGGAAAGGAACAATTTCAATTTAGAAGCAGCATCAAACTTGACGTTTTCCATTTCTATGCTAACCAGTGATCAGCTAGATAACAACTGCCCTCCCCTGAATATTTCAAATGACAGAAGGAAATACCGTTTTACAGAAAGGTGTAAAGCGTATCGGTACTGTGTATTAGGAATATTAGGAAACCACTTGGATCATAGAATAATTTAAGTTGGAATGGATCCTGGAACGTCTCTAGTCCAACATCCTGCTCAAAGTAGGACCAGCTATGAAAGATCAGACCAGGAACTGAGGGCTTTGTCCAGTGGACTCTTGGGAACCTCCAAGGATGGAGACTGCACCGGGAAATCTGTTTGACTGTTCTCATGGTGAAAAAGTTTCTTCTTACATCCAGCCATAACCTATCTCATTACCATTTATGCCCATTGCTTCTTTCCACCATGCCTGATTGCAAAGAGTCTGAATCCATTTTCTCAGTGACCTTCTTGTAGGTATTGAAAGGCTATTATTAGGACATCACAAAGACTTCTCTGTTGGCAGGGCACAGTGCTGGCTCATGTCCAGCTTGTCATCTACAAAAACACTCCAGGCCTTTTCAGCAGAGGTCCTCCCCAGCCAGTCAATCCATTGCCTGTATCATTGCAAGGGTTTCTTCCTTCCTAGGGGCATGACTTCGCATTTCTTGAGTTCTGTAAGGTTCCTGTCAGCCAAGGAAAGCCAAGGATAGCTGTGAGCCCATTGCTTGGTGGGGCAGGGCACATAGTGACAAGGCACATGGAAAAGGCTGAGGTACTCGATAGCCTTTTAGTTTCACTATTGAGGCTTGTTCTCAGGCCTCCCAGGTCTCCCAAACTGACAAGCAGGAGCGAAGCAATACCCACAGTAGAGACTGACAGATTTAGGAATCACTCAACACACTTAGAAATAAAAAAGTCCACAGGACGAGATGGGATGCATCCAAGTGTGCTGGGGGGCAGTTAATGTCACTCCTTGCTCTCATCTTCAAAAGGTTATGTTGATCTGGGGTGTTTGCTGATGAAAAAGGAAAATGTCACATTTATCTTCAAGAAGGGCAAGGAGGAGAAAGATCTAGGTAATTACAGGCTGGTCAGCTTCCACTCAGCCCCTGGGAAGGTTATGGAGCAAGTCATCTTAGAAGCCATTTCTAAACACATGAAGAACACAGAGGTGATAAGGAGCAGCCAATATAGATTTACCAATGGCAACTCATGCCTGACCGACTTCATTGCTTTCTATGATGAGGTGACTGCCACTGTGGACAAGGGGGTGCCAGTACATGTTGTATACCTTAACTTTAGTAAGACTTTTGACAGTCTCCCATATCCTCCTTATCACCAAATTGGAGAAATATGGGCTAGAGAAGTGAAAAATAAGATAGGCAGAAAAATGGGTGGACTGCTGGGCTCACAGGATGGTCAGTGGTGCAGAGTCCAGCTGGCAGCCAGTAACTAGTGGTACCCCTCAGAGATCAGTACTAGGACAAATTCTGTTTAATGTCTTCATCAGTGACCTGGGTTATATGACTGGGTGCACTCTCAGCAAACTAATGGATAACACTAAAGGGGGTCGGGCGAGCAATCAATACTCTGGGAAGGCAGGTTTGCTACTCAGATGACCTGAACAGGCTGGAGAAACAGGTTGGCAGTTCATGAAGTTCAACAAGGCAAATGCAAAGTCCTACACCTGGGATGGAGTTACCCCATGCAACAGTACAGTCTGGGGTCTGCCTAGGAAGGAGCTTTGGAGAAAAGGAGGCCCTAGTGGACAACAAGTGAGTCAACAACGGGCCCTTGCAACAAAGGCCAATCCCATCATGGGCTGTATTAGTAAAAACAGTCAGCAAGTCCAGGGAAGTGATCCTTCCCCTCTCTTTGGAACTTGTGAGACCACATCTGGAGTACTGTGTCCAGTTTTGGGCTCCCCAGTACAAGACAGACATGGTCATACTGAAGTGACTCCAGAGCAGACCACCAACATGGTCAGGGCACACAGGGCAGTTTGTTTCGCCAAGCAATCAGGAGACCTTCTTGCTGTCTACAACTACCTGATTGACGAATGCAGAGAAGATAGAGCCAGACTCTTTCAGAGGCACATGGTGATAGGACATGAGTCAATGCACACAAGTTGGAACATGGGAAATACTGATGCAAAATTAGGAAAAACATTCTCCTGTGAGAGTGGTCAAATACTGGAACAAGTTGCCCAGAGATATTGTGGGATCTCCATCCCTGGATGGGGGACCTCCCCTCTCTGAGCAGGGGGTTGAAGTAGATGATCTCCAGAAGTCTCTTCCAACCCAGGTTATTCTATGAATTTAACAGCTACAGTAAATTTCTTCTTAAAAAAAGTTGTTTTCAACACCTCTGCGTAGATCCAATTTTGAAACAGACACAGAAAATATAAAGTGATTTCTTAACAGTACAATTCCTGATTAAAGGCTACTCAAGGGGAATTATCTTCACCCAGTTCAGTTTTGTGTTGAATGAAAAACAGGGAAGAAGTTGTATACCATGACAAAAACCAACTGTTATATTGGCTAGGCAAATGATTTTGGTGTTGTATGCCTATTCCTGAAATCTGAGGGCTTTCCCGCATGGTCGATCTTAAACACTTTTTTAAAAAAACCTGAAATATAAGAGTTCTGTTCAGGAACTCCCATCAAAAATTAATTGGTTAACATTTACTTGTAAAATTTCTCAAAATATTTTACAGAATTTCACAAAATACCGAAGTATTCACAAACACTGAACATCTGATTTATGTTTTCTGTTGAAGAAAGAAATATGCAAGTTCTATAAGCAGAGGAAATTATGAAGTCTAGTTTTCAGTGGGTTTTGTTCATATTTCAATTATTCCACACTACAAAAGATAATGTTTCAGCATATATAACAATTCTCAGTCTCTTTTGTTCACTTCCATCTATCTTCTCATTTTTCCCTTCTCCAAGTTGGAGGAATGCCTCTTGTGTGGATTCTGCTTCTGTGAGGATCACTAATTGTGTCTCTCTTCTCCAGCCCCTTTTTGCCAATGGAATCAGAAGTTAGTGGCAAGATAGGTGGGAATAACAAACACATAAACACCAAACTGTGCTTTTACGTACTAACTTCATTAAAGACCAAGGTAAAACAGATATTACTACTGTAAAATTTTACACATTGTGGTTTTTAATCATTATGCTTATCTAAGACTGACCTGATGGTAGCACTCAGTATTTCTTTCAACACTGGCAAGTTCTTGCAATTCTTGAGAAGGATCAGCACCAGGAGAAATAATTATCAAGATGGGCTCAATTTCCAGAGTTTCTTTATACAGACGTTTCAAATTCAGAGGTGATGGAGATAATTCTTTTATTCCTATAATTAGAATTATTATGGAAATAAAGTGACTACACAGGATGGAGTGCTTCATTAACCACTTTAGAGGTCATGTGGCTTTCAAAGTTCTGTTCAATGCAGACCATAAAACTAGTCCTAAAATGAGAAAAAAATCTTTACAATATGGAGGTAGAAGGTACCATATATTGATATGAAAAAGACACAAGCACCAAAACAGTGCCTGGACTTCCAGCTTGACAAATATAAATGGCAGTCTTTATTTAGAGTGTAGTCTTCAAGAAAACATACAAAAAAAAGTAGAGCTGGAATATAAGAATATGAGAAGCTATGCTATTTGCTAAAACTAATTGCAGTGTCTATGTCCACATGCAGAACTTCTCTCCTGTATTGTCCCCAGAGCCTTAATTATTAGACTTTGACTTTACACAGTTCTTGGTACTACAATTACTTTAGTCTATTGTTTGTTTTAATATACAACTTAAATGTTTAGAATGTTGACCTAGTATAGGCAAGGCATTTATACACAAGCCCAAAGCTATGTGTATAAGTGTATCATAAACAGTGTTAACCACATATTTTCAATGCATCTTTAGACTGGTCCTTAAATAGCGAAGTGTTAGGTGCAATGGGAAATCACAACATAAAGCAAGACAGAAGAGCTGTAATCAGTGACATCTATGTCACGCCTAGTAAAAGATGGAATATACATTTCCTTGAGGGCACAGTCTGCTTTCAGACTTGAGTTATCATCTCCACATAGAATACTATATAATTTGAATATAACAGGTTAGGTTGGCAAAGGTTAGTATGAGGTCTGGGTTCTCTGCATCTATCTGTACAGAGACTCTAACAGACGCAGCTAAACAGATAAAATCACTATCAATCAAAATGCTTTAAAAAAATCGAATTAAACAAGACTAATATTGGAAAATATTTTCATTTTACATTCATTAGGCATGTAGAGGTAATATAAGCAGAGATAAATATATAAACTGAGGCCATAAGGCAATTGATATGGGCAGCTCCCTTGATGAGTTCTGCCGCTCACTGCCAGTAAGCCCTAAACCCTAGAAGATCCATAAAATAACACTGAAATTAAAGTAGGGCTGTTCAGTACTGGACTGAAGCATGCTCAGCAACTAAGACTCTTCAGGGACACTTAACTGTCAAAATCTCAAAAATGTCTGACACACATCTGCAAGTTTTTTCGCAATGAATCTGTATTGGCCAAATTTGGATGCATTTTCAGAAGGCCTGAAAGAAGCTTACACTTTGAATGAAAGCTGCCCAGCATACTAGCTTTCAAGTCATTCCTCCAAACTGAGCGTATAGTAACATTTTTCACAAATACAAGCTACTCCAGATTTAACATTCCCTTAACTAACATAATAAATGGAAATAGCTAAGCTATTTCAGCTAATACAAGCTGAAAATGGAAGACAGTATCATGCCTATAATTAGAAAATCCAACATCAAATGTTTCTTTTTGTGGATGAGGACCACACGGAAGAGTTATTTGTGATGTGTTCTGATATTTGGGCTATAAACCATTGTCTTGCACCTTAAGCAAGTTTCATCTCATCAAATCCCTCTCTACTGAGTTGTATTCACTGTAACTATATTTCACTGTTGAAGTATCAAAATATAAATGTTTCCTTATTAATTTAATATAAATATTAAAATATAACATAAAGCATTATTAGAACTTAATCACTATCTACATAAGCAATAGACATTGAATTTTAACACCAAATTTTAGATCAAAATTTGATTAAAAGTAAGGTCTTAGAAAGGTAAATTTTAAGTTTTATTAACTTTTATTTCAGTGAAGAAAATAATTTTGAAAATCTTCACTACTGTTTCAATTTCTATGAAAGATACAGGACTAAAAATATCTGTTGAAGTCAGCAGGCAGCAAGGATACAAAAACCAGAGATCTTTCTGACCACTAATTAACACAGTGGAATGGGCGTCGTGCAATGCTGCAGATATTGATTATTACATGGAAATGCAGAACAGATATACAAAGTCATAGAAGTAAAATCCATTGGGTCTTTTAAGTACTGTGTTATTACTTCCAGTTGAGAAACCCTGGAGACATAAAACACTGGTCACTGCAAAAGGTTTCACTATAGGCTTGTGATGTTCTTATACTCTCGCCTTAACATTTATTATTTGTCATTGACAAAGACAGTAACAAGCTAGACAGACCTCTCTTCTTCACTTGTTCAACCATTCTTAAGTTCCTGTTCCTAGGACTGCTTTGCTGCTACAAACAGGTGCATGGAATATTCTACAATCAAGAAAAACCAAAGACTATTGGCTGCATTATTATTTCTAGCAGTGCAAGCAGAGGGCACACAGATTCCTGAGAAGTTTAATCGATTAGGAGTTTTGATATCCTACATAACTCTGTGTTAACTGGGGACTACTACTTGGCCTTAACTGAGGAATAACTCAGTTATTAAATGGCATTAACTGAGGAATAGAATAAAAAGCTATGCTTGGGCAATAGATGAATGTGTGCACACCTGCAACTTAAGTTATAACAACGTATTTATGTTAATGACGTTAATTTAAAAGAGATGCAATTGTAAATGAGTAACAGCCTAGACAAATATATTGTAGCACTCTTGAGGTGCATCATTTAGAAAATTAATACAGTGTAAGTCTTCTTCCATAAAACAGTTTGTTCTTTTAGAAATTTGGACACAATGTTTAGAAAAAGCATAGCTATGCTGAAGGTGCTTTTTGTTTTAAGGAAGCTCAACAGAAGTGAAATAGAGAAAAACTACAGTACAGCCCTGTCTATTCCTGGCCATTAGAATTAAAGCTACAGCCAGGATTACATTTAGAGAACTGAAAAAAAAAGACTCCGGTGTTTTCAGAGTAAATCAATAAGCACTCATATTCCAGATAATAACTATGCAGTCAGACTGGGAATTCCTGACACACTTTTCTGCCACCATGTTCCGTTCTGACAGAATTTCTTAAATTTTACTATCTGAACTGACATCCTGACATGGGAAGAAAAAGCATATGTGAGAGCAAATAACTTTTCAGAAAACATCTAAAGTGTGTGGGGGAAATCAAAGGGGAAAAAAGAAAGACCTGACATATAAATACAAAGTTTGGCACAGGATGCAAACTTCACATTTTTTATAAACTGATGAAGCTTCCATAAAATCAATGAACAACTTTTCACAAAACTTCTGTACTAAAGTCAATGCAATTAAACCAATTTAGAGCAGCTGGAACTTGAACTGAAAGTGCTTGTTAAAATTCCTTCTGTTGGTGATCTGTACACAGAGAAACAATGTACAAAACTATTAGTAAAGGTATTATTACTATTCACAATTCCAATACAGAAAGCAGGAGATGTTATTTTTTTTAATGTTGGCAAGTAATTTTATTTTGGCCTACGTGCAATGTGACCATGAGAGCTCTGGTCTACTTTATAGAAAATGGGTCTGTGGGAATAAAATACAGACTTGTTTAGCCTGCACTGATTTTCTTTCTTTGCATCTCTACTGCTTTTTTGAAGGATATGAAAATGTAGGTAATTAAAATCAAGCCTCTTTAAATACTATTTCTGATGTAGCCAGACTCAAAAAACTAAGTTAAAGCAGATATGAAAAAAAACCAACTCAATGAGTGATATGGAATGATTTGGAAGTACACTGTCAATATGATTTTTGCTAACATGGTGCATTTCAGTATAGCATGTAAAATAAAGAAATAAGCATAATTTGGGTGCCCACAAAATACACTTATAGAAAATTCTTATGAACTTTATCTTCAAAAGAAATTATTTTAATCCCCCTTCATCCATAAATTTAAAAATATATGTAAAAGATGAAAAAAGGAAAAAAAACCATATCTGGATAAAGCAGAAGTGGAAGGCTTTCTTGTAGGCTATTACAGCTCTTTTGGAACTCATTTTTCTCACAGGAAAACAGCCAAAGGAGATTGGAAACTTAACAGTTCCCTTTTGAACTAAGTGAAACTGTTTAAGAATTTTCAGGGCAAGGACCCTGAAAAAGACATGATAGGAAAAAAAAATGAAGAAAATATTCATACAAGCGTGACTGCTGTTATTAGTTGGAAAACGCTAATAATGATTTATGACATAATCTCAAAATAAAATCTCACTGATATGCATGAAAAATCTGCGGATGAAACCTTGCCTACAAATGGAGTCAATGGTATTCTGCCTTCCTCAGTGAGGCTGTAGTTTCATTCAACAAAAACCATTCCCTTGTGGAACGCCTTCAAGGAACTGGCATCAAGATAGACCTAACCAATTTATGTAATACATTAGGGTTTGGAAGACAGTAAGTGGGTGAATAAAGTTACTCTGAATTCAGGTCTCTGCGGGGCTTTGAGACGCACATACTGCAGATTGCACTTGTCATCTGATTCCAACAGGCAGGGACATTGTCAGCGTGGGACCTGTACACTCACCATGATGAAAGCACCCTCTCTATCTACTAACAATGTTTGACAGAGCAGGCTAACCTTACTCCTGAAAATACTGGCCTTGGTGGCAGACATGGAATGAATTTTGACCAATAAATAATGCCCACAGACAGAGCATAAAGAGGGAGTCAGATAAACTCTCACACAAATGCCATTAGAAATGTAAGAATCAGAGACCTAAACTCATACCTAATCTTATACTAATAAAAAATGAAACGTATTTCAAGAACTTAAAATTACCAGAGCCATTGTTTTTTATATGTAACTCATCTATTGCATTATCATGCAAAATTGCCCATCTCAAGATCATTCAAACTGCAAATCTGCACAAGTACTGGAAATGTAAGTCCAGCCACATTACCTCGGCAGCCTATGAGTCAATTTTCCAGGTTCATTTTCTACCACATTAAAAACAACTTTTGCCACCTACATTTCAGGTCTTTACAATCTAGATCCTTTCCCTTCTGTTAATCCCACTAATGTGGGACACTGTACCACATTAAAAACAACAAATTCTGCCTTGGCCCTATGTAATGCACTGGGTGACTTTTAAAACTACAGTGTTAAACTACACATTAAATGAAACAATCTTTTTGGGAAATTTGTGTCTTAAGGAAAATGCTGCAATGTAAAACTAACAGAAAACCAGCTATCCTCCTTTCTTAATTACTCCAGTGTTCAAGAATTCATTCAAAGAATCTGACAGATCTTTTGTTATATTTTAAATCACTATGCAGCATAAACCAAACCATTTTAAAAAGGCTTTTTAACAATACTTTACAAGAACAAAATCAGCAAATCCATTTTCAAATCCTAAAACTTAGGGATTCCATAAGAACTATAAAATAAAAGAGAAACTTAGGACAAAAAATAATATTTAATTGTTGTGTGGAAACATTTTGGTGAAAAATTAACTTACCTAGGGTTTTAGATGCAAAAAGAGCCATGGCACTCTGTAGCCTGTCTGGTCTGACAGCCTGGACCACAAGTACCTTAAAATAAAATATATTCAGGTGAGATGAGTTTATAAAAGTATATTGTGACAATTTAAAAAGCAAGACTCTTCTAAGAAGGCTGAATTCTTTAAACTTCTCTTTAGAAAAAGTTATATTCTCTGAATATATAGAGCTATCTGATCATTCCTTTCCAAGATAATCTAATGTAATTGTTCTTTTGTAAGTAGCTTGTCCTATTAATAGAATCAGAAGATAGATCTACGTCTAATGTCTATTTTTAAGCTGGAACTTTTTCTACAATGTTTTAGAAAAAAGGTAGCTATGTGGGTAGCTAGAACGACAGAAAGCTAACATAGCTTTATACTGGTAATCTAAATTCTATACATGTATTTAGGCAGTAACTTCCTAACTGGAATACTAATGTTTCTGATTTCAGTGCAGTAATACAGTAGAATAATCAGTTTTGAAATAATTTCCTTTGTTTAAGCACACCTTTAGAGTTTTACATCTAACTTTTTTTTCTGAGACATTCTTTCAGACCTCCTAGTTAGGCAGATGTTTTTACTATTCTTCAAAAGACTACAGAACATGAACAGCTAATCAATTCAGATACAAATTAAAATAGCAGTTTCCCCACCAGCTACCTCTCTTTCAGTTAACTTCCTGCAAATGTTCAGTGCAGGCAACTAATGCAACTTCAGTAGAAATGATTTATTAAAATCACCACCCCTTCTTCCACCCCCTTACTTGCAGACCTGTAAGCCACAATGCTGAACCTACCATCACATTCCAGTTTCCAAGTCTGGAATATCTGTTGTTAGTTTTGGAGGAAAAATTTAACTTCATTAAATTTTTAAGAAAGTACTACTTTTTAAGCTTGAGATTAACACTAAGTGTTACTGCACTATTTTTAAGTTTAACATACAGTTTGAAAGAAACTAACTTATGAGTGGCATATAAATCTAACCAGGTAGTTTCCATATATTTTGTCAACAGAAACATTCTTAATACTTTCTATGCAAGGAACTAGATACATAATATGCTGATCATTCCAGATTTATTTTCCTATAAATGCAGAATTTTTATGACAATACATTGCACACATAAGAACTGCTTTTCTGCATTTCATCAAATCAAACATGACTCAGACAAATTCCTCTGCAAAATGGTTTGTTCCGAAATTCTGTACATGCTATTTTAGAAATTCTCCTCCTCCAGAAAAGCTCCAAATAGAAAACCCCTAAGAGCCAACCAGCATGAAACTACATTGTCTTATACCTCATCCCTTCTTTGGGTGGGCCTTCATTTTATATGAAGTGACTTCAAATGAAAAATCACAGCATCATTTGAAAGTAAGTAATGACACCCTTTCTTCCATAAACACAAGAGGGATGACATTTTTCTCTTCCAGAGGAGAAGGATCCCTGGGTGGAGGAAGGAACCTGCCTCTCCAACATTCTTGGTGAGCTCTTTAATCACCAAGCTTTCAGGAAGAGTAGTATTTCATGACTACTATTCCAAAAAGCAGTGGCTGCTACTGTGTTTTGTGCTTTTCAGTCAGATGTGCGAGTTTGCACATGTAACGATGAACTAAATTAATGATGCTCAACAAACTGACAAATTCTGCAATAACAAAGCAACAATGAAAGACTTTTAATACCTATTCATAAAATTAATTCTGTGAATATTAATAAAGAGCTTATTACCTTACCGGTTATGCTCAGTTGCAGCCAATACGCCAACATAAAAAAGACTCAGATAAGAGAGAACTAAATATGTATTATAGAAAAAAAAAATCCTTAGACTAAATAAACTAGTTAAGCTGTAAGACAATGTAGATAATGTCACTGCTTATAATTCAGCCAAGCCTGAAGCCTAAATTTCCAAGATGTAAAACTTTCAATGCTGAACTCACAATTATTTTTAAATAATTTAATATGGAAAGATTACCTGCTGAAATAAGGAAATTCTTTTTACTACAGTAGATGGAAAATCTTGTTCACACACAGAGCTCTGAGAAAAAGTGTGCCACAGACCTTCATCTTCAAAGCAAAGTGTCTGATAGAGACCTGGAAGAGAAATCTACAAAACAAATCATGCATATTTAACAATAAAGAAGAATAGCCATTTGGACACTGTATATTTTAATTAATTTACAGATACCACTATGACCCTAAACCTCTAAATACTTGTGCATATCACATAATTCATTTTTATGCTCAGAGTTAAAGAACAAAAGGGTAGGTTTTAAAATCAACCATTTGTTTACCTATTCCCTGGAAATGCTAAGTCTGTATTTGCTCGATACTTTTGTTTTTAAACTTCTAGGTTCTTTGTTTTTAAACTTTGGGCTCTACCCAATTGTAGTCCTTTCTTTTAATCATAACCAGGTTCTTTTTCTATCAGTACATGCTACTGATTCACCTAGTTACTCACTTTCTGTTTGTTTGTTGGTTTGTTTTTTTAAACCCCTAACAATCATGCTTGCCACACCATTATTGCAATTGTTCCTGATCCCTGGTGAAGAGAAATGAAAAATAATGAACTCCGGATTTAGCAGCAAAAGTCCTTGCCAAAGACCGGTCAAGATTTTCCTTCTTGCTGCTGAGCTACATGCAGGAGGAGAAGAGCCTAAGACAGAATTTCAAGGACTAGTATTTTCATTTAGTTCCCTTCAGGATCAGAGGACTTCAACATTGATTGTTGTGGGATGAATCAAAGCAAGAAAGTGTTTTTTGTTTTAGTTTGAAATTACTTGATCTGAGCAATAACAAACTCTGAAACACCTTTAAAGGTGTGCATGGAAATCTGGTAAGTAGAAAACTAGTTTCCCAATTAACAGTTTATGTTTTTTAATACAGTACAAAGTGGTTTGTGAAAGTCATTACATAAGAGAAACCTGCAACTTAAATATTCTTTGCAATTTTTCCTCTGTATATTTTTCTGTCTATAGAAATTGTAGTACCTTGGGTAGGCTTACAATATTTTCTAATCTAAGTAAGATGATAGGTTCATTCACATGCATTGAAATTCATTGTTAAATGGGGTAGAGATGTACATTAACAGGTTCAGAAAAATGAGATTAAATTTAAAAAATATAGGGCTTTTTTTCAAATAGGTATATATTCAGCCATGGTTTCTGGAAGATATAATAAACAGTTTAAAAATAACAAAATATTTTCATCTGACAAATACATATTTGAGTATTCAAGTCCAAATTACTATTTGCTAAAACCAAAGGTTTTTTAAGCTAAATTCAACCCACCACATGATGTATACCTTCAAAGATGCTACTGCCCAGGCTCGGTCCTGTTCTATCCAAGAAGGAATCTGGTCACGAACACTTCTTTGTGAATCCTTATTGAAGGAAATTACATGTTACATACATAAGTTACACAAATTTTTGTGAAACACTATATTCAGTAATAAGATTGTGAAACCTATGTTTTTAATAAAAATAGCATTCATAACAGGAATCTTTCTGTGGTCTTTTGCTAAGTTCATAAATGGCATAACAAAACAAATCTACCAGTAATTTGAGATATACTGTTCACATTAACGTTTGCTTAACTACTTGAGCCTGAAAATATATTATCATTTAGAGTATCTGTATGACACGCTCAACTCTAAGTAGTTTTCTTTTCCATTAAAAACAAGTGACCCAAATGATTTGCTATCTGCATATGCACTCTGAGCAACTGACTTCAAAAAATAATTCCATTGCACATATTCACAGTCATGAAGAGGATGGTTCTTCACACAAAGGGTAATTCTGGTGTAATTCACTAGGCAAAACATCACTTCTGGACATCTCTGCACTGGTAAAGTTTGGCCACAGCTCTATGTTTCTGCTCCTTAGATGTTGGGGATGGAGGAAATTCTAAGGATGAACAACATACCTTAAGCTCCAGTGGAATCTCTGTATTCACCATATCATTTTTTATAAAAAATCTTACAGTACCCATTAACCAGTCTGACAGCCTCTGTATGGAAATGTACCTCTCAACCATTGAGCAACTTTAAGAGTAATCTTAAATGTTCAGCAGAAAAAAGGAAAGCTTTATTGCAAAAGGATAGCTCAGCCACAAGTTATGAAGTCAGAGAACAAACAAAAGTAGGAAACTCAGAAGCAATTCTAGGAATAAACTTGAAAGGGGCCTGCAATATATATTCCCGTTAGAATTGGGGTTAAACCATGTGTGTCCACAATCTCTCCAAAATCTATGGGTTGTGTGTTAGGTGGGGTAGAGGTAGGAATAGTGTAAAAATCCATTATACAATCAGATCTCACATAGCTTGAAAATGACCTAGTACAAGAAAATACTTGACTTTCATCAAGTTCACTGACATCTAATTGAATCATAAAGACTCCATAGAGATGAAGAGGGACTTCTATGTTCAAACAGAAATGCAAAACATGTAGAGTCATCAAAGGGGTAAAGAAACTGAGAATTTAAGGACCTTTTTAGCAACCAGCTGCCTAAGTAAGAAAATCTGAGTAATACGTTATATTTTAAGTGACTTGCCACTTCTGCCAGCATGCAGGTGAACACGGTTGGTGTCATGGATATTCTAAAAACGAGGTACTCACACTGGTCATTGTCTTCTACTACTGGATGTATGAGATACCCTGACAGATATCTAAACAAGGCTAAAGGTTAAAAGTAATTGGGAATGATGAAAACTGCAGCTAAGCCTGATGGAAATGAGCTAGCCTGACTGTCCTGGTTTCGGCAGGGATAGAGTTAATTTCCTTTCTAGTAGCTGGTACAATGCTGTGTTTTGGATTTAGGGTGAGAACAATGTTGATACCACACCGATGTTTTAGTTGTTGCTAAGTAGTGCTTACACTAGTCAAGGACTTTTTCAGCTTCTCGTGCTCTACCGACTGAGAAGGCTGCAGGTGCACGGGGCGGGGGCTAGGAGGGGGGCACAGCCAGGACAGCTGACCCCAACTGACCAAAGGGATATTCCATAGTCCATGGGACGTCGTACTCAGCATATAAACTGGGGGAAGAAGAAGGAAGGGGGGGACGTTCGGAATGATGGCGTTTGTCTTCCCAAGTAACCGTTAGGCGTGATGGAGCCCTGCTTTCCTGGAGGTGGCTGAACACCTGCCTGCCGATGGGAAGTAGGGAATGAATTCCTTGTTTTGCTTTGCTTGCATGTGCGGCTTTTGCTTTACCTATTAAACTGTCTTGATCTCAACCCACGAGTTTTCTCCCTTTTACCCTTCCGACTCTCTCCCCCATCCCATTGTAGGGCAAGTGAGCGAGCAGCTGTGTGGTACTTAGTTGCCGACTGAGGTTAAACCACGACACTGACCCTGAATGAAAGAAGAGATTAGCAACAGAAAAGGCAAAGACTGAGCTCATGATTCCTGACTGGGCTCATGTTTCCTAAAAAACACCTTTCAAAACTTTTGTCAAAATATTTGAGAAGGGCTATAATAGATAAGACTATGGAAAGCTTAACTTTTTTCTCTACCATTTTCTACTGGAAGGTTATTTTGAAAGTATACAGGTTCAATAGAATTGAGGGACACATAGTAAACTACAATATGATTGGTCAGACATGGAACAGAAGCTTCTTAAGCTAGTTCTGTCACCTAGTAAAATATATAAATACATCTCCAGATGCAGAACTCTGAGGCTGAGGAAAAAAGCATGCAAAATTAGCAAAGTGTGTGGACAATCCCCTCAATCCATACAAAAAGTACCACTCATATATGATACTGGGAGAAAGAGGGATTCAGAAACACTGATTTTAGTTACAGAAGTGTGCTTAAAACCTTCTCAAATATACCACTGAAAAAACAAAGTGTAATCCTGGTAACAGAAAGAAAAAAAAAAAAAGGCATCAAAAGGCAAAAAGTTATGAAATTAGAAAATAAGTTGCCACGTTCAAAAGGTTTTAAAATATTTATATTTCTATGTGAGAAGTTATCTGTTCCTTTCATGTATGAATACAATTAATCAAACAATATAGTAAGAATACAACCTTAACTTTTCAGGATTTAAGTAAATGTTCCTTATTTCAAAATACATAAATAAATATAGCTTACTGATTTTCTTACGGTATCTCCAATGATCACACCTGTAAAAGTCTCCCATTCCTAGGGGTAATAAATAAAAAACTCAGTAAGTCACAAGACATCTTTAAGAGTAAAGATTTATGTGTAGTAGCACGTAGACAAAACAGGAAAATAAACAAAGCCTAGATTCTGAAAGTTATAAGACATTTTTAAAACTCCAAGTAATACTACCAGTATGTAATTCCTTTTGCAGAATCCAAGCTAAGTGACTGCAGTGCTTTACAAGCCCTATCCTTTCTCAGCACCCACAGCTCCCACCCAGATTACCTAACCATAGACTAGCAAGAATCATAGAATCATAGAAACATTAAGGTTGGAAAAGACCTCTAAGATCATCGAGTCCAACCAGCAACCCAACACCACCATGCCCACTAAACCATGTCCCTAAGCGCCTCATCTACACGTCTTTTAAATACCTCCAGGGATGGGGACTCCACCACTTCCCTGGGCAGCCTGGTCCAAGGTTTAACCACTCTTTCAGTAAAGAAATTTTTCCTCACGTCCAATCTAAACCTCCCCTGGCACAACTTGAGGCCATTTCCTCTCGTCCTATTGCTAGTTCCTTGGGAGAAGAGACCGACACCCACCTCGCTACAACCTCCTTTCAGGTAGCTGTAGAGAGCGATGAGGTCTCCCCTCAGCCGCCTTTTCTCCAGGCTAAACAACCCCAGTTCCCTCAGCCGCTCCTCATAAGACTTGTTCTCCAGACCCCTCACCAGCTTCGCTGCCCTTCTCTGGACACGATCCAGCACCTCAACGTCCTCCTTGTAGTGAGGGGCCCAAAACTGAACACAGTAGTTGAGGTGCGGCCTCACCACTGCCGAGTACAGGGGCACAATCACTTCCCTACTCCTGCTGGCCACACTATTTCTGATACAGGCCAGGATGCCATTGGCCTTCTTGGCCACCTGGGCACGCTGCCGGCTCATGTTCAGCCGGCTGTCGACCAGCACCCCCAGGTCCTTTTCCCACAGGTCCTTTTCCCCAAGCCTGTAGCACTGCATGGGGTTGTTGTGGCTGAAGTGCAGGACCTGGCACTTGGCCTTGTTGAACCTCATACAATTGGCCTGGGCCCATCGATCCAGCCTGTCCAGGTCCCTCTGCAGAGCCTGCCTACCCTCAAGCAGATCAACACTCCTGCCCAACTTGGTGTCGTCTGCAAACTTGTTGAGGGTGCACTTGATCCCCTCATTCAGATCATTGATAAAGATACTGAACAAGACCGACCCCAGTACTGAGCCCTGGGGAACACCGCTCGTGACTGGCGCCAACTGGATTGAACTCCATTCACCACAACTCTCTGGGCCCGGCCGTCCACCCAGTTTTTGACCCAGCGCAGAGTACACCTGTCTAAGCCATGAGCCGCCAGCTTCTCTAGGAGAAGGCTGTGGGAGACAGTGTCAAAGGCTTTACTGAAGTCCAGGCAGACCACATGTTACCACAAGAAGTAACACACTTGGCCGGTAAAGACACACATACTGCCTGATGGGGTATCAGCAGCCCACATAGAACAGATAACTACAGAATCCATGTTTCAATATTGTTTCATGTTATAGTATCCAAAAGATGCAGTTATTAGAACAAGAGGAATACTTAGTATAATAGATTTATATTATGAATACTTTGGTTGCATTAACAAAGGGGAAATGTAAGTTGAATTTCTGTATGATTAAATCTTTTAGACTTGGTATTTGTATTCAGGAAGACAGCTTTTAATCATTTTAAGACAGATTAGATAAGTATTTAAGAACATACTAGAAATGACATAATCCTATATTTGGAGGTGGTAAGAAATATACTAAAAAACCTTCAGAGTTTTGAAATTTTACATAAGCAGTATCTATAACTCTATGATAAGGAAAATTTTATTTTTTGTTAAAGACAATAGTAAAATTCCAAATGAAAAAGTAAATCAACTAGTACTACTCTGATACAAACCAGAGCATAGCTTTTTGCATCCCTCAATCTAATTGTCTTGAACAACTCTCTTTCAATTACAAACCGATGATCCTCTCCCAATTACAAAGAAAATGCTCGTGCACAGAAAAATACATGAAGTCTCCCTAGTTTTAAAACCAGAAATCGTGTAACAGTTTTATGAAGAAAAGCAGAAATGTAATATGTAAAGACTTGTAAAACTACCTCTGAAAAATCTATATATATTGATTCAGAAAGAGAATGTCTCTACTAGAAGCCAAGGCATTCTATAATATAACGTTGAAGTTGTACTATAAAATTTCTCATCACTATGCAAAAAATTCATAAGTGCAGAAGGTTGATCTCTTTTGGGATAGGAACTTAGAATACTAAATTCTCTAGCAGCATAATAAGCTAATTCTAGCCTCATCACATTAAAAGCTTTAAAAGAAATAACTTCAAAAGAATAACCACTTCAGCTTCATTTTCCTCAATAAATATTTTGCACAAGCACTTTTTTCTTAACAATTTAATTAAAATAACTTCTACCTTTCAGAGAAGTAAGAGAATTATTGATATTATTTGCCTGTTTTAATGCTTGAGTACTCAGATAATGCAGGAATGTGCATTATATGTAACCTAGATTAAGCTGGTTAAGAGCTTTAATAGCTGATGGAAATGCACGCTAAAAAAATAGCAACCAACACAAAGCAGTACTTACAAATTCTTAAGAAGCCTAGGAGGCTAGGCTTTAATTTAGTCAGAAAACTATTTGCAAGTTGCTGCCTTCATGACTTTATAAACTCAAGGACTAGAAAGATAAAGCAAGATATTTTCAGAAGCTGAAAAGAAATAATAAAGATGTATTAGGGAAGTTCTACTAATGAAGAGTAGCCAGGGTATGCCTCTACCAAGAAGATTAATTTGAGTTATTTTTATCAGGCAGCTTCACTGCTGAAAGACTGTGGGATTTCACTTCGTCAATCCATATGTCTGCAATAAAACTACATTGCATTCATAACATCAAAAAGTTTCAACCAACCTTTCTTAAACCTTGTACTTTAAACCCACATCCTTCATATAATCAAGTTCCATTACTTCCTTCAAACGTATTATCTGATTTTTACCTTTTACCCTATAATGGACTCTCCTCTAGTGAATTGACATCTAGTATCATTTCATACTCCCTCTGGTCTCCAGCTTCTAGTACAGAAAGCCATAGCTTTGTCTCTCCATTCAATGTAGGTATTTTAGATAATTAAATGTGTATTGACTCACGCTAATCAGCCATGTTTAAGCAATTGTATTGAGTTGATTGTGCATACTGTTCTATTGCAGGCACATTTTATAGGATTAATTTCACTACACTATAGACAACTATAACTTTGGCATCTACATCTCAGCCACCTAGTCTAGTCTGCCTGTAAGGGGAATGGTAACAAGTAAACAATTTTAGTGGTAATCCATCTGACCTATTTTACAAAATTCATTTATGATGAAACAAATTGCTTCTTTGACAGGTCTGGTTTTTTTCCTGTTTCCTAGTCAGGAAGTCTAGGATAACCTGCTCAGAGGAATTTTAACAGGTGTTTAAATTTTAGTTACCAATTCAATCACCACTAAAAGTACCATTTTACCGGAAACATGCAAATTCACTATGAACCTCCGTGTTGGGCAAAAGCATTATCTAACACCCAAAGAGAATAAGGGTTAGCAGTACGTAAGCTCTGCTGCAATTTTGTTGGGAATAGGGTAGCCTCTAAACAATAGTTAAATTCCCCATAAATTAGGCATTTTCAGATTAGGCCTAATTCAGACCACTGTCAAAAATGTCACATGACAGCTCTCAAATTTTGTGAATATGCTAATAATGCAGCACTTGCCTGAAAACTGAATGGAGAGCCATTTTTATTAAATGTGATGTGAACCTATACCAACTGCATCCCACTGCGCTATCAAAAACATAAACCATTCCAGGATGAGAGCATCATTCCTCTCAAAGATAAACCAATATGGTGCAAAGAATCCAATACTTATGTGGCCAGAGAACAACATACAAGAAGGACACTCTCTGTACAGTGCACTCTTGAAGACACTGTTGCAAATGAGGACATAAATGATCACTGCTCCAGTGATTTCTTAGACACTGAAGAATCAATGGCTGAAATGCACAAAAGGTAACTTCATTACTTCACCTTCCAGGAAGACTCTTTGCTTTAAGTGTCTTCAACTGCAGATTGCAGAATCAGACTTTTACTTCGTTTCTTCCTAGGTCTTGTATTCTTTTTCTGCATTTCAATACCAAGGCACGATGTGCAAGCAACCCTTGGTCACAGTGAAACACGTGTATCCATCACTTTACTTATAAAGAAATGTGTATTTAACTGGAAGGATGGATAAATGTCTAGCCACATGGTGGCGTGAAACACTGATACAGTGCCTGCAAAAAACTGCAAAAACTCTCCATAAACATCTTTTTCAGACCCCTATTTAAAAGGCAACCATTTACCTACCTTTCTCATGGTAATCTTCACTTTGAACCTAATAAACATGTTGACATCCAAAAGTAACTATAGAAAAATAGTAGCATATAAGCCTAAAATCCCAAGTCCTACACTTCCTGAAAAAACTTTTTATCTACTCATTCACTCTTCATACTAAGTTTAAGTAAATCACTTGGGGATTTTCTCCTCTAGCACTTACATTCTCTTGAAAAAGTTCAGGGTGCATTCCTCGTACAAAATGTAGAGCAAACATTAGCTGATCAGCCTGAAATAAAAGCAGTAAAACTGTATTTATATGTTCATCAAAAGTCACCTTTCTGCTTTTTTTATAAGTAACAAAATTTCATTAATAAAACACATCTAATTCCATAGCAGTGACTTAATGACACATATCTTAATTCAAAATTGCTACATACCTCTGCAAATTAGAGACAAACACTAACCCAAAACTTGTACCTAAGTACATCTAAATTCAAGGGAAGAAGAAAAAACAGGTACGTGTAATAAAGCAAACATACTAAACAGAATCCATTATTTTTCAAACTGTGCATAGGAAATGCTTGAAATCTTCTTATAGCAAATTTTCAAAACAGGATTTTGATTAAAAAAAAACCAAACAATTGTAACCTTCTGACTTTTTTCCTAGGTCTGTTGCATCACTTGAATTTCAATCAGTCTCTGAGCACTGGAGCAATAAACCATGAATAAGGATTTACCGGAGCCACAGAATAAACCATGCAAACATTCAGGACAATATTTTTGGAAAGAATATTGGCTTGTTAAAACTGAGATTCCTATGTCCATACACAGAAACATTCATAGATGTGTTTTACCAAAGCTGTGCTGGAAAGGAGAGATTACTATGTAATGAAGTCAACATGAAAAACTGGAAGTTGGTACTCCGGAAAATCAGGAGCACTAAGAAACCTAGATTGAGGCCTCCAATTTTCAAAGTCTGGCTGTAATCTGGAAGATGCATTTTACCGGACAACAGAAGATATACACATATTTTCTTTCATTAGAATTTTAAGTAAGCATAAGGAAGCTGGTACCTCTTCCTTTCAAGAAGGTGAAACATTACTAAAAAGCATAAAGCACAGGTGAAAGGGAAGAACAGAAGAAAAAACAGTGATGCATGGGATTGGGTTAAGCCTGCAGAGCACAGGCATCTCAACCAGCTGATAAACACAACACACCTGCACTCCTGTAGAAATCAATTCTATTCTTGACTTCTAAACAACGTTGTTTGAATTTTCCATGGTGTCATTTCCCACATACATGCCTTATGTGTACCTCAAAATGACAGCCTGATTGTCCTTAGCTTCAGAGAATTACCGCTCTAAAGAATATTAAATTACCAAGAATACTACTGAAAGATGAATTGCATGGGACTTTTCAGAAGAGATAGGACCAAATATGAGGAAGCATACTCTAGGAAATATTATATACATGTTATAAGGTATAAGATGAACTGTTTGACTAATATTGGCTTTCTCATCTCTATGTCTTATATTTTTGAGGCCAAAATTACATAAGAGGGACAAATTACTTTTGTTTTCTTTTCTTATTCATGTTTTCTCATACAGATGCCTTTTTACAAGCCTGACACGTCAGCTCAGAAACAGACAGATATAAGAACATAGAACAAAAACATGGAGTAAGGGTGTTCAAGATGTTCATCATCTTTGGGAAGTTTTCTCATGTGCAATAAAAGTAACTTCAACTGCATCTGTGTCTGTATTTCAAATAATAGAGATTATTATTTAATAATTTACCTGGTGATTAGGTTCCAGAATTATGGCTGACTGATTAAAGGAACATATGTGGTTTAGAGATCCTTACTGGTTTTAATTGCCCTTGGAATGACCGACCTTAGAAACAACTAGGAGGCTATATATAATTTAATTCGTATGAGTCACAGCTGCTTTATACTGGATTTGGGTAACTGCAGAAATGCATGATGGCAACCACAACAAACTCTTGGCATAATCTGTATCTCTATGGATACCGATACATAAAGTTGTTGTTTGCTATTTTAAATAGTTCTGTTTTATTAATTCTTTCAATTACAAAACCGTACAGTACAAAGTATCCCCAAGGATACAATTAAAGCAAATGAAGGACATCGTATTTTATTTTTGCACGTATTTAATACTGGTTTTGTTACAGAGGTAGTACTGGAGGGCAAACAGGCCCCAACTAGGAATCAGGGTCAAACTGTGCAAAGCACTAAAGTTCTGTTTGTACTGATAAATAAAATACGTCCGTGAACATCATATGACACAGAACAACTGCCATGGAATGGCTGAAATCCACACCATTCAACTCTTTCATCCTCTCAGACAAGGTCTGCAAGCAAATCCAAATCCAAACTGCCTATTAGAATGGTCCCTGGATGATTTAGTATCCAGAATTTGAATGGGAATTGTTTGGAAAAATGGTAACTGGCCCAGGCCAAGCCTATGACAGTAGCTATTTTGACAAATTAACAGTACAGATGGGCCGGTTTCAGTGGTCAGGAAAATTTCTTGGCACCACTTCACATACTAGCATAGATGAAATCTAGGTACGCACAAACATAAATATTAACCACAGACAAACAAAACCATCCTTCCTAATTCTAACACACTTAAAAAGGTATAAACTTGTCATAGAATCATTTAGGTTGGAAAAGACCTTTAAGATCATTGAGTCCAACCGTAAACCTAACACTGCCAAGTCCCACTAAACCATGTCCCTAAGTGCCACGTCTACATGTCTGTCAAACTTTTTAACTTGTATCAGCTTTTTATACCTTTTATGAAGACACTAGTAAAGCCTCCGTGCCACAGTAGTCTTTAAAAATTTGCATGGATAAAAGGCAGAATTAGCAGTGGATTGCTGATAGTGTGAGGAGCTTATTTGTTCTCTCCACTATCAGAACACGATACTATAAGCTGGATGGACCATTAGTCTGAAGCTGCATGGTAACACTTACACTTTCAGTATTTTCTAAACTCCAGTCTGACCACTCACAGTGAAAATCTTTCCTACTAGAAATCTCCTATCTGTGTCTTGCTTTTGAAATCTTTCATCTTTTCTGATATATAAAAATAGCTGCTTTCCAATATTCAAAATATGTGATGACTTATTGGAAGGCTTCACAAACTCATGACTTCAAACACAGACATTAAATTTTTATGAGACTATTTCATAAGAATCCACCTGGACTTTGATAAACCAAAATCCTTAGAAATAACTGCCACCTCTGCATCCTCAATACAGTGTGGCTAGATTGGGGGGAAAGGGGGAAGTGTTGTAAAATTTTCCAAGATCTCTCCATTCTCAGTGATCAAACTCCAGACTTGCATGATTTCTACTACTGCTCAAATCATCTATGCAGACCTACTATGCATTCTTCAGCCTGGTACTGTGAGACAAACACCTCCTGTTATGACTGTTCCATGTGAAAGTAAAACTTAAAATTGAAAGTGAAGGGCATATCTATCTTAGGTGTTCACCAAGAAAGCAAGAAGAGAAAAGCCACCTGATTCAAATACAGGGCAAACAAGAAATACATTAAGAACATTATATGAAGGAACAGGGCAACAGATAGAAACAAAAAAGCTAGTTGGTAAAGATTTGGAGCCGGAAGTAAAGAGAGAAAGGAGAATATTACAATGTTTTTTTTGTTTCCTTTTTTTAAAAAACAAACAAACAAACAAACAAATAATCACACAAAACCTTAACACGACTGCTAGGTTAAACACTCATGCTTAAGAAATGCTAGAAATAAGAGTGAACAGGGTAAGAGTGCTCAGAAGCCTGTGAAGCCTGCTACTGGCTATGAAGCAAAAATGAGGCAGAGATGAGGGGCCAGAGGTAAAGCAGAAATAGGACTAGACTGAGAATAGTCTTGTCCATTAGAAAACTGCTCTGTGGAGAATGTGCATAAGCAATCTTTATTCTGTCATATCCTAATTTTTAGTCCTCATTTTGCATGTTAAATATTGCAAGTGTAATTGTTTGCATGTATTACATATGTACTGACACAATACTGCTTATTTGAAGTAGATCAAGTGTTGGCTGCTGAAAGAATACTTTCAAACCCAGTGCACTGTATAAAAGCTGGAAAAAATACAATCTTACCTTAAACAAACAATGACAAACATATTCATACACTGTATGTTTCAATGAGCCAATAAGTGACTTGATTCTTTCCTCAGTATTACTTGAATCCTGAAAAGAAAGTCTGGATTTCAAAAATTCATGTGGAAGTAAAAATCTTTTTATGTACCCTGTAAATTTCACCAGAATGACACAAATAATCTGGACTCTATGTGACACTGACTAGTTCTAAAAATATATTATTGAACTCAGCTGCATCTATCAATGAGTAGATGATAAAATGAGAAGTTCATGCTGAAGCATTAAGAAATCAGTATTTTAGCCTTGAATATTTTGACTGTGAACATTATACAACATTATATATGTTAAATACATAGAGAATGAGATAACAGTTTCTTCTAACATTAATACCCTTGACATCTCATAGTTTTCACTTGGTAAAAAATTGCTTATGTATTGAATTACTGTATTTAATGTTATTAAACAGGTATGTTGATGTTAAGTGTAGTTACTAAACTTCCAGCCAAATTTGGCCCAACTGAGGTAAGCACTGTAGAAAACAGTAAATATACTCTGTCCTTCAAAGCTTACAGACTAAGAGACTAATTATAACAGGAGGAGAAAACTGAAAGAAAGATAGGATAAAATAAGGAAGAAGAGGGAAAAAACCCCAAAAACGTGGGGGAGGTAACAGGTAGTATGAGATTTATCAGAAACAAGTTCCTTTCTACCATGCAGGAATTTGAAGAGATGAGTTTATAAAGGAGGGCAATTTGGATTCACAAGCTGATTCGACTAATACCTTCCCCATGTCTAAAAGATAGCTTGGGACAAATGAAGAACTGGATAGAGGAGAAGAAAAAACGGAAGAAAGCAAAGAAGGCAAAACCAGAAGTTGAGCTTTAGAAAGGTTAACATATTAGGCAGGAAGCAAAGAAATTATGAAAGAGTGTGAAAGTAAGAACAAGAAATTAGTAGCCTATGTTGTGGAAAAAAAGTAACAGGTAAAGCACATTAAAGAGGGCAACTTTGTATAGTCAGAACTGTGTTCCTGGTAATGATTGGAGCTGAAGGAAAGTTGTAAGCACAAATGCCAGAATAAAGGGGAATCCAAAAGTGACATGATGAAAGGCTGGTGAATGCCTTTTTAAAGTGGAAACAAAGAAAAAAGATGAATTTTGGAGATGCTGAAAAAAAAAGAAAATGCATTGTTACCCAGTGTGGGTTTTTAGATCTAAAGAGTGAGGTGACAACGGATAAATCCATAATTCTGTGCTTCAGTAAGAAGAATATACTGGCCATTAGAATACAGAAAACTAAAAATTACATTTTCAACAAGACAGGCTGCATTCATGCTTACAAACTGTATAAAAGTAGATAAAGTTTTGATCTTCCTTCAGGTAACTGAACCATGTAGAAATATAGGTTTTATTCTACTCCTTGTTGATAAAATTAGCGTTATTTGCAGATTAGATCACTAATTTATTTAAATAAAGCCTTCAGGAAAGTTATAATTAACCTCGTTTTTCCTAATTCACCTTAGACAAAGAGCAAGCCTGAAATTACAAATAAGAGTTACTTCGTTTTCAGGTGGCACAGCAATTTTACGATTTATACGTAATGTAAGATCATTAAAAATTCCATGTGCATGTATTCTGAATATCTAAAGCACAACAGTTCAGCATCACAACTTATTATACATTGCATCATCAGTTATTATACATTATTTTCTAAAAATGTCCAGAGCAACTAAAAAATTCTAAGGATCAAAGCAGATTGATTCTCCTGCAGCATTCACAGCTTCAGGAAAAGAGAAAATACCTGCTCGCTTTGCAGAGTCCTTTGGAAAAGCCGCAGGAAAGCCGCCAAACTAAACCGGTACATATTATTAATTTTGGACAAGTCAGAGATAATAAAGTACATCTTGCTAGCACTCTCAGCTAAAGGGAGATAGGCGTCCCTCTCCTGTGGATAAAAAACCCCATACATATATAAAAAACCAGTACATTACTGCCATCTACAGGTTATTGCATAAACATTTATTCATCCCACTGAAAAAACATTCGGATGACTCCCACTGCTTTAGAAAACTGAATCCTTTCCAATTCTTCAAATTGAGGGACATGCACTCAAGACTTCAACACTGTCTTTAGATTTCAAAATTGGAAGAAAGCATTTTTAGCAAAAAATTCTTTAAATTATGAAGAACATTTTGGAAATTAATCCCTAGGGCACTGAGGCTTCTTCCCACCACAGAACACATCCCAAAATTCAATAGAAAATTTTAAACTAAACAAATAATAACACAGAGGAAAACTCTGTAGTGTGTTACAAAAACAGCATGCCAGATGAATAGCATCACCAGTGATCTAAATTTTTGCAATAGCAAGGGATATATTAAGTAAGAACATCCATATGAGCCATACTGTTTGCAATAGCAGATTGCAAAAACAAAGTCAAAACCCATTATTTGCCAATAAGTCCTTGGTGAAAATTCCTTTAATTCAAACAGGCATACTTTAAATTGTGTAGCTATTCACCATGTGTAAAACAAAGGAATTTAATTACTGAAAATACTTTCTGTACTTGCATATCCCAAATATCTTTTACTCCAAAAAATTAATTTAGCATGTTACAGATCTTATACTCCTGTGGATGTATATAACCTCTCTATATAGAAGATGACTATTTTTAGCAGGAAAAAAACAGCAATAAAAGAATAGAATATTCTTCGACCTTATCAAGGAAACTCTGAAGTCTGTGAGATTCAGTAAGTGATTCTTGGATGAGTGCACTACTTGCTTTAGTCTGATTCAAAGATTCAATCAGATCCTTATTTTCTAGTATATTGCCTTGTGATGTTGCAAGTGTCTGTAAAAAAAAAAAAAGTCATTTATGTTACATTAAAAAAAAACCCTGTAAAGTAACGATTTTGGAAGCTGTCCTTCTTTCTGGCCTGTACGTATTTCTGAATCATTGAATGCATCAAGAGTACTAGAAAGCAGGTGGTTATTCCAAAAACTGAGATGCTATTTTAAAGAAGCATGGAAAATAAAACCCAAGAGCGAACTCCAAAAATCCAGATTGCCAGGTTCTGAAACTTAAGTCGTCAGTAAGCTTTTGAGAATGATTTCTATGATCAGAGTCTTACGCACTAATATCCCCATGGTAAATACAAATTAGGGTATTTTTTCTTCTACTTAACTACCAATTTAACCTGAAATTGGCTACTTGTAATGACTTACTGCACCCAGTCATGCATAAATTCATTTTCCTTCAAAAACATTCCAATATCCCCTATACAATTCAGTTCTCATTTCCAACTGAGATGAATATTCGCAATTACAACAATTTCAGTTTTGTAATCAGAGATCCATTCAAAATCCTTGAGATTATCCCACATTTTCCCTGAGTTCTCCTGTACAAACAATTTCACTTCTAATAAGAAGTGGGAAAAGCTTGAATGATTCACTATTATTTAAGGTTTATTACTATACCCTTCAATACAATTTTTTAGTGAGACAACAACATAAAATTGGCTTCTTGTCAGTTAAGTCAGTTCTGAACAACTACCTGTAGGACAGCATTTCAGGATATTTGGAGGCAGAGATTCACCAGTTAGAATGCACTTAGTTCTCTAGTTGGAAAGAGTTTAGGACAAGATCATCTGTTTTTTCAAGGAGCTGATTTTGCTATGAGGAATCATAGTGTGAGCTATGAGACAGAGACAGCATGTATGTCTTTACTCCAAGGCTTTCGGAAGAAAACCAGTACAGTACTTCACATGGAATGCTAACGTTGCTTTAGGATTAACTTGAATTTAGCTAGATCACCTCCAGCACTGACTTCTTCGTCGACAAAGTCCATCTAGCACCTGTCAGTTTCCACTGAGCATTAGGTTTCTTTCTTCAGGGTCAAAGAATATTCTGATTTCAGTGCTAACAAAAATGCCAAAGTTGAAACGAGCTTCGGTGTTAATACTTGGCCACTTTTTGTTGCAGATATCTTAGGCATCAATTACTTGAAATTTTGCACTTGACAATTCGGATTGGACAAATGTGAAAGATTTTGGAGTTCCAAGATCACACAAAAAGTCTGTTCTAAAAAGTGGACTTTTTTTGTTGCATCTCTGAACTCTCAGCTTCTGGTAGACACTAAGATGCTAAACAATGATTAACTTTGAATATGGAATTTTTCTAGAGAACAAGTTTCTCTCTGCCTGTAAGAGAAATCTGCCTCATCACAGTTTTAAAAAAGGTTTGAGCTTAGTATTCGAGAAGTAATAGGGAGTTTAATAGGGACAGTAAATGTGGAAATTCAAATCACATTAGATAATTATGTGCAAAATTCTAAAATTGAGCTATTAATGGCCAGTCTAATAAAGTTCAGTTTATTACTTTTTGATGAATCTGTAAAAACGATTAGCTTATGTTCAAGTCCATTGTGCTGGATACTGCAAGTTCTATGACTCAGCTACAGACTGAGGGTTTTGAGACAGCAGGTCAATTTCCCTGCATCTATGACATTTTAGGAGGAAGGAGGATTTGAGGATCCATTCCTATAGGCATGAAGTACAGTTTCTGTGAAATCCATGACAAGACGCAGAAGTCCTCTTCCTTGGAAACTACCTTTTCTTATAGAGGTGTGCAACTGTTTCTGAGCATAATTACTTTCATTAAAAGGTAAAATGAAAATTAAGAATATTAATTTTAAATATGAGAAACGAAAATGTTAACTATAAAGAATATTACAGTTCATTGCTAATAAGAAACAATTGTGGAGGTTTAAAGTTTGAAATGTCTCTCAACAAATCTTTCCATTTTCTTCTGGGAATTTTTCTTTCACCTTTTTTTCCTTTCAAAACACAGAATCATTTCTCAACTTGAGAAAGTATCATTTGACATGATTCACAAGCTTAAAACTATGGCTTTTTTAAAACTCATAATTTGAAAAAGAAATAGTATAATTTTTAACAAAGTTTTCTCTTTTTTAATGCATTAAAATTAATGAAATTTCTAATCAATCTAAACCAGTCTATATCTAGCCCAACAATTCATACATTCAATTTTGACAATGCTTAATGTATTGAAATACTATAGCTTCATGACAGATGTACATATTTTATCTACTTTACTCTCCCAACAGCCCCAGGTAAATAATGCTTTTATTTTCTCAAATGAAAACTTCTGAGGGCTCATTATTCCGATACTTTCACCATCTTCATTCAAACACATAACAATATGAACACTATCTTATTGATCTAACAGATATAAAAGAGGTAAATTTATTTTACCTCCAAAAGAGATTCCTCCAGTTTAGCTAACTGTATCTTCTTATCTTCTTCTTGCTGTAACAGTTTTGTCTTCTGCTCTTCCAAATCAGGCTTTTCGTGCTTTATTGTTAAAGCCAAAAGCTAAAAAGAAAGGAGATTATTCAACAGGATGAAAAACACTCTCATATTTCATAATATATATTCATTAATTATATAGCATAATATATACTCATTAATCATATAGCAGTATATAGTCTATATTTTTGAAAGTAGACTTCTGAGGGTTTACTCAGTTGCACCGGACATCCAACAGCTTTAAATCTATGTAGACATCCAGGATATCCTGCAGTGGCAAGTATAACCCAGAAACTACTGTGAACCATGCCCTTGTGTATAACAGCAGATGCAAGCCAGGTGAGATACTCAAGGACATCTCAAAAGGCACTGGATCATTTTATTAAGGACACTGATTCACACCCTTTTATGCTGAGACCTAAATCTTTGCACCTCAGTCTGAATCACACCTGTGTTTAAATGATTGGCAGTCCTCATTAGTGTATATACTGTTATCAGATATAAAAAGAAGTAGGTGATAGAAAGCACAAACTGGAAAGAATGGCAGCGAATTTCTTTCCAGCAAGTCTACCAAAAGACAAACCCCTCTCCTGCCAACAAAGAGAGAAACCAAAACCAAAGGGGTTTTTTCTGTATTTCCACTTCAAGAGGGGGCCAATTCACTTGGTTACATTGTATGATGTCGATTCCCTATCTCCAGTGGAGGGAGAAAATCCGTATGGTTATCCATACTTCACATTTTGAATTATATCTTAATTACCAACATCTTATTTACATCCCATTCTAAGCCTCTTATTAGTTTGGAAAAACTTGTTTCGTACAAAATAAATAGGGTTTTTTCTTCCCTTAATTTCTCTCATTTCTTTTCTTTCTCTCTTCCATCTGTATGCTACAGTTTGCTTCCTAAACGTTATAGAAAAAACCTCAAAAGCTAATAGCATTTTGGAGGAAGTAAAATACATAGCTTTTTGGTTTCATTACATTTTTCCTGTACACAAAGTATCTTGAAGCTAGCATTACTCTCTAACTAGGACACTGGAGAGCAGTAACAGAAATGTTTCCACGGTACCATAAATGCATCTTGAACAGAAAACAGAAGCTTAGCAATTAATCTGTTGCAACTGAAGTCAATGAGATGGTTTCCATTTTCTCTATTGGACTCACTACTTGGTTCCAAAGTGCATAAACCCAAGATTTTAAAATCGATTATACCATTTATATTTGTGTGCTAGAAAATATCTCCATGACCATTAATGCAAACTGCACCACAGGGCTTCTTCCAGAAGCTGAATGTAGCTATGAATGTCCGCTATACTTACGTTGTTTTTGTTCTAAATGCCTACCTGTCCTCTTAAGCCACTTCCAGTTGTGGTAAAGTTTACTTCTGTAACAATAGAAGAAGCATCAGGTGGAATGGAGGGATTCGGGTTCCTTGTCGACAGAAAAAGACGGAACTCTTCATTATAATCTATCATTTTTTCACCTATTTGTATAGCGTAACGGGGCCCTGTAAATAATAAATAGATGTTATACTCACTCTGATTGGAACATTCTAGAATTATCTGAAAATAACAGTATTTGTGTAATACTTTATGACCAATAGATGCAAATATATTTTATAAAATTAATTTATAAATTGTTTGGAAAGAAAAATAAATTTAAAAAATTTAAGGAACATAACCTATCCTGCACTGTTAGACAAAAAAAATGCAATAACATAACACTAGCGTAAGAAAGTTACATCATAAGAATATTTAATACACCAGGGTAGTTTAATTATCCTTACCCAGTACAAAAAGCATAAATCACAAAAAAGGTACTTGAAGTAAAAGTAATACTAATGAATCTTTCAAATCTTCAAACAATGAACAAAACACCACAGAAGATGCACTGGAGAATCCCCCTTTTGTGCAAGAATCCTGTCATAATTTAAAGATATTCATTTACATTTCCACATAGGTATACCACTCTATCAAAACACACTAGCCATAATTACATATTGGCTAACTAAGATGGTTCAATATTTTCTGAATATGATCCAAAACCATTAGATTTCATCTCTGGATCTGTTACGTTTATTTGTAGAATGTTGATGTTGCTGTACAATCATAATTGTATTAAAATATGACTTTGTTTAATAACTGTTATAGAGAAAGTCTATGAAACTAAAGATGCTGGAATATCTAGTCATTAGATTGAAAGAAAAATATTCCATTAAGAAATATCCCATAAATTTGTCTTATTATAAATACATCTAATTTAATCACAGTATGAAAGAAACAATTAATTTATTAAATTTCTGCTGTCACGGTTTCGATCTCTGTTTATATTCCTATTATTTTGACATTTCTCAATATGCCTGTCACAGAATGAAACTGTATGTATGGCCTCTCACCATCCTCCTTCCACCACAGGTTTCCATTCTAGCAGAGTCAGAAAAGAATAGACTCAATCACATGACTAGAATAAAATTTTGCCTCCTGATACTAAGAGAAAATGAAGAACAGAATTATAAGATGAAAAGTTTCAAAGTGAAAATTTCCTTTCCAGAGAAATTTCTGAGGTGGCATAGTTAGGTGCTTCTCTATTTTTAGCACTAGGAGCAGATCAGAAATGCTCCAAGTATAAATCTCTTGCTAAAACACTGGTAGAGATGAAAATCACATACCAATTTTGCTTCTGTGCCAAGGATCAGAATAAATTTTAGGCCTATGCTGTAAAAACGTCAAACAGAAAATGGAAGCTGTACAAGGACAAATTTATTATAGTATATATATTCACATTTTTCTTAACGTTTCATTCCAAGTAATGAAAAGATGTACAGTCATCACAAGCAAAATAATGCAGACAGGCCCCCACCTCCACGTTTTGACAAAGAGGAGTGCGCGCTTGCTTATGAAGTGACCGAAAAGACTCAAAGTGACACATTCTCCCTTTTCAAAAAACAGCTCCCTAGTTTGTACTTGCACAGACCTAGCATTAACATAGCTCATTAACATGCAAAAGAGGATGCCTGAGTGTTATGAGCAATTTCCCTGAATAAACTGGTATATTTTAATTTAATCTGCTTTCTCCACAGTTCTGCAGACATATTAATCTCTTAATTTGATTCCTTGAGTAAAATAAGTTAAGATGCCTGTAATATTATATCTCTGCTTTCCAAAGTTCAGCAGAAGCTAGTAAAAAAAGGTTGTAAAGATGTTCTACTCAACGTCCTATGGATCCCTGAGGTCACCACTTTGGTGGTGGTCTCAACTTTTACCAAGGATAAACAAGCAAGCACATCTGTAATGGAAGAATGATTTATACTAACATTTTCTTTTTACTAAACAGACTTTGCCTATATAGGAGATAAATGTATCCAAGAACTCTACAGCATTTGCATTCATTTTTACCACGTATTTACATTTAAAGAATTACTGCTATATCACCCATTATTATATCTAAATATTAGATGAGATGACAGCAAAAAGGAGCCTTGAGCTATTTTCAGTGCCCAAAGTTCATACTGTAAATTACATGCACAGGCTGTGGTACGTGCTGAGGAATTAACACTTGAGGCAGAAATCTAATTACTAAGGATAATGTAAATATACTTTAAGTACAATAATTTAGAAAGTATTTAAAACATTCGTTGTTGTATTTTTTTAATCCACTCAGTTCTTTTGATATAATTTCAAAATATGCAACATAATTCATCACAATTCATGCTGAGATACTTATATTATTACTATTTATCTTTGCTAAACTTTCAACAAAATTTTTCATATCAGCCTTTTAAAACAACTAAATCCAAAGCAGTTATATATAGTTATATAGAGTACATTATCTCTCCAAAGCAGAGATATTGTAAAATGTGATTTTTGTTTTTTTTCCTTTCATTGTATCAGTTAGGGAGACTCCTTTCACCAAATTCCACAATTTTGCTGACATCTATGACCCCCCCATTCCAAAGTCACATCAGGGACAGACCTGTGTGCCTTCTTTAGTTTCAGACAAATGAAAGAGAAACAGCAACAACAACATTCTAAAACTCTGATTTCTAACTGGACAACCAGTTGGGTAATTTCTGGTCTATTTAAGGCCCAAGTTCCTAAGTAAAACTATGTATTTGAAATTATCACTAGAAATTAACTTATTTAAATTGTGAAGAGTTGATAAAAACACTTTATTCTAATTCCAGTCAAAAAATCTTTAAATATTTTTCAATATTTTTCCACTTACTAAACAAGAACATATCTCCAACATATTTCAGGCACTGAAGTGTTAGCAGCAGGTTAATGTTAAAGAGGAAAAAACTACACAATACTTGTTTTCAGAAAAATTGAGTTTTATATGATATTTATAGATCTAACCTACAAAAGCTTTGAGTAAGCATTTGTAAAGATCTTGGTCATTTACCTTGAGCAACAAGATCTCTTCTTAGCAACGGGTAAAGTACAGGCTCCACTCCATCCATTTCCTGTATAATAAGTGTTTTCCCAAATCTCACTGCCAGCTCAAGAGCAGTTAGGAAGTTGGTGTCCTGGGCAAATAAAAATAAATTCATTTGATTAATTTTTTTTTGAAATATTAACACTTCGGAATGAACAGGAAGGCATTATACCAGGAGTCTAAATCTAAAAATCAGTAGTATAGCTGAAAAATTCTATTGTAAGCATCATATGATATTTCAGGGTTTAGCCAGAAGTGTTTAATTTAAATAAGTTTCATCTATTCAGCTACTTACATACAGGCAACCTATTTTACATGCCTAGCTCTCCAAGTGCTGCACCAGACGAGAGCAGGTCTACCATAGGTCTTGTGTCACGTCTATCAGGCACACCTGGAAGTCCTGGCTAGTTAACACTATGTCTCAAAACTGAATCAAGACCTAAGGACAGGATTCACATTGATATCAAGATAACTAAATGCAGTCTCTTGCTTGTAAACATGCACTTGGCGTTTAAGACTCCATTACAGTCAATGGAGATCCTAGACAATGCAGACAACAGAGCCTAAAAAGTAATCAAGCCAATCATCTAGCAGGGGAAGCATTCAATTACCCAAAGATATGTATCAGAGAGTATCTAAAAGGCCAGCACAGAGCTGGCAGGGATCTGTGGAAGACCTACATTCTGCTGAAGGAGTATCTTGAGGCCAGGTGGGGTTCAATAAGGGACTTTTGAATGGCACTACATGCCTGCCTAGCCTCGCCACCCATGTAAACAGTGACGTGTAGACAACTAATCTTAGGTACCTTAATCTCAAACTAAAATCCAACCTACTATTTCCAATGTAGATAATACAACACAAAAATCACAGGGAAGAAGTGTATACACACTCCTGAAATCCAATGAACTGCAACCAAGAACACAAAAGACCTTTCTGTTTACAAATTTTTTACTATCTCCCTCTGAGCAGGAAATACTGATAATCTTGGAGAAGGCAGCACAAAGAGGCAAACTTGTAGAAGTAATACTAGATGTTGACCCTCCAATTTTAAATACTCTGATCACCTCCTTGAGTAAACAAATTTTCAGTACCACACAAGGATCATGGTAACCTAGAACTCTGTGAGAAATCATATGCTTCATGGAATATAACCCCATTTTTGGTGATTGCTATCACATCACTTTAAAAACTGCTCTCTAAAATCTGGAATAGAGCAAGCTCAAGCAGAACAGAATTGTAAGACCAAGAGTAAATACTGCACCTGTTGGTTAATAACTTCCAAATGTGATTCCTTCAAATGTGTCTTCAACCATTCAGTAGCCCGGAAAGAAGGGTCTATCAAAAATGGGCAAACTTTACTCTAGGTGGAAAAAAAATTTAAAAAAAAAAAAATTTTTACTGAAATCTATTCCGTTTAAGAAGAAAATTGAATTGAGTCCTTTTTTATTTCCCCAAAGTAATGGTATAGTCATTTAAAAATCCTTTTCATTAACAAACTGTTTAAAGAAACAGTAACAGTCTAATAACAAAATTACAATAAACAACAGTAGAATGCATTTTATGCCTTTTATTTTACTACTTTTTTTTTTTAAAAAAAAGCACCCAGAATCATAATTCTCAGGTGTTTCTCCTGCTAAAGTTAGGCAGTTCTTCACCTTCTCTTAAAAACAGGAGTCTCTATTCAATGAGTATAATCTACAGCTTTTGTTATTCACAACTGCTTTGAAACTTACAAGAAGAGTTATTATTTTTCCTTTTTCTTCCTGTAGTGGGCAAAGATACAGTACTTCTGGTTTTGGACCTCAATGCATTTTAGAAAGAATAATGAATATAAGTATTTTGCAGGCATAAAGATACAAATAGCATTTTACTTATAATCACAAACAAATCCAGATCTCAAACTTGCAAACACTACAATGTAGAACGTTTTGGTGATATTGCCTAGTGACATGTATACTGAAAAGACAGCAGGTTTTCATTTTAATAAAACATTTATTAATATGTGGTTCCCGTATCAGTACTGTGCAAAGCTTTACTATTTTATTATATTATATAAAGATATGTTATACTATACACATTGCTTTCTAAATGTTGAGACTATAACCACTGATATACTAATTATGTAAGTGCTCAGATGGTCACATGGTCATGACACAATGGTCACAACAGTGACCACAGAGATGGTAGTAAGTAGGATAAGTGAAAAGAGACCTATTCATAGTTGACATATGCATTTAAGATTTCACAGAAATACAGAATGGTTGAGATTGGAGGGGACCTCTGGAGGTCATCTTGTCCAAACCCCCTGCTTGAGCAGGGCTACCTATAGCTGATGGCCCAGGACAATGTCCAGATGGCTTTTGAGTATCTCCAGGGATGGAGACTCCACCACTTCCCTGGGCAACGTGTGCCAGTGCTCAGTCACCCTAACAGTAAAAAAGTGTTCCCTGATGTTCAGACGGAGCCTCCTGTGTTTCAGTTTGTGCCCACTGGCTCTTGTCCAGTCACTGGGGACCTCTGAAAAGAGCCTGGCTCAACCTTCCTTGCACCCTCCCTTCAGGTATTTATAGACATTGATAAGATCCCTCCTGAGCCTTCTCTTCTCCAGGCTCAACAGTCCCAGCTCTCCTAGCCTTTCCTCATGGGAGAGATGCTCCACTGCCTTAATCATCTTTGTGGCCTTTCACTGGACTCTCTCCAGTACATCCATGTCTCTCTTATACTGAGGAGCACAAAATTTGACACAGGACTCCAGGTGTGGCCTCACCAGTGCTGAGTAGAGGGGAAGGATCACCTCCGTTGACCTGCTTCCAATACTTTGCCTAAAGCAGCCCAGGATACCATTAGCCTTCTTTTTGGCAAGGGCCCATTACTGGCTCATGTTCAACCCAGTGTCCACCAGGACCCCCAGGTCCTTTTCTGCAAAACTGCTTTGCAGCTGGGTGGCCTCCAGCATGTATTGGTACATGGGGTTGTTCTTCCCCAGGTCCAGGACTTTGCGATTCCCCTTGTTGAACTTCATGAGGTTCCTGCCAGCCCGTTTCTACAGCCTGTCGAGGACCCTCTGGGCAGCAGCTTGACCCTCTAGTGTATCAGCCACTCCTCCCAGTTTTGTGTCACCAGCAAACTTGCTGAGGGTTTAAACATGTATTTTCAGCAATTCTCTGATTCAATCTGATAGAAGAACACTTTCAGGTTTTGGGTTTTTTTAGATTCTGAGTTCTACTATTCCAAACCGAGTAACTACACAGATCTCAAACTGAAAGACAAGGAAACACGGACAATATCCAAGCATCAAAAGATGATGAGCACAAAAGCTTGCAAACTGTACTGTAGGTGACATTAGTAAAATACCATGTCCAATTCCAGTTTTAAAAGGATGCTGAAAAAAACTATACACAAAGAAAATTATTTGAGCTGAGGGAGGGCTTGAAAAAGCTCTTTGCACACAGTGAGATTTTTAAGAGCTCAATCTATTCAACTAAGGAAAAAGATGAAAATAAGACTCGATTATAGCATATAAGTAGCTTTACGGGTACAAAATGGTATTTATTGAAGAGCTTTTTAATCAAACTGAGAAAGGAATAACTAGATCTAATATCAAGATGATAAAGCAAGATAAATTTAAATTGGAGAAAAGGCTGTAACTGATTTGAGAGAAACATCAATCATCCAAGCAAACTACCTGTGGCAAATGCAGATTCTCCTCATGGCATTAAATATTTACTTTCTAGCAGATCTAATAAATGACTACATTATAACTACACTATTATGTACATAATTGTGCAATGGCATATGTATATTTATTATATATTTATACATAACTATATGATAAAACTGAATCATGATTATAAGCACAGTATTATCATTCTTTTCTCAAGTATTATTAGCTACTGGCCTTAAGTGAATGGCATTTTGTATCACAGACCTAATCTGATGAAATCTGAGGGTTTAAAATCTAGATGTTTTGAAAGGTATCTGCATATAGTCTTTTCCTTTTTCTGAGAAAAAAAAGTATTAGAAATGATATATCAAAGTGAACATAGATAGGACATAACGTTTCACTGATTGTATTGGTGTTAATGATTATTCACACTTTAAGCCTGAATAGACTGATACCAGGTTTTGTCTATTCAATATCTGGAAGAAAATTGTAAAAGCAAAAAAGAAAAACATATATTTCTTTTAACTGTTTTTTTCCTTTTGATACAGAAAACCCAGAGTTACATAAGTATTTGTTTCTCTGTGTGTTCTGTGGTGCTAATAAAATAACACAAATGAAATAGTTCAAAATTCCAGAAAGATGCCATGTTACTGAAATTTGTAGACATTGAAATACTTCCAAGACAAGACAAAAAACCAAATTTACCTGCAAGATGACAAGAGCATTTTCTATTGAAAGGTCATCTGAAGGTAAACCTTCACTTTTCCAAACTAACTCCTCACTTTCTGTACACAGGAACCGCCGTAAATCGAACTCTGATAAATGAAAGAGTTTAAGTTTGTGCTAGTATTTATAGTCTGCATAATTTTTAAGCATTTACCACTCTATATACAGTGGAGACTCTGTCTAACACACAGTTCAAGTCTGTAGATTTCCCTTAAATTTATTATTTTATTGCTTGAACTTATTACTATTAACTAGCTGATGTTATAAAAAATATATACATATACAAAATATATATAAAAAATTATTACTGAAAAAGCAGAAGCATTCAGAATACGTTGGCAAATTTACAACAGTTAATGTGAATACATTCATTCATGTAAACTTTTCTTTGTAAGCAAGGACTATGGAGCTAAATCTGAAGAATTTATAAGTATTTATAATCTTAATAATTAATAGAATAATCCTAAGAAATAGTCTGTCGATATACACAAGTATTTATTGAGTAAGAAAATGTTGTCACTTTTCATTTGGGAACACCAAGACAGTTGAGACTGTTCATTAGAACACACTGGCATTTCTCACTTCCTCAATCAAGCTTAATTACTTGCACACACAGACACAGACACACACACACACAAAATTACTTTCAAGGCCTGCTGATTTGGTCCATTCATCCAAGCTGGTTTTCCTCTGATCCTCAGGAGCAGCAGAAAGATAGGTAATAAATGCAGCTGCTAACTGAGCTCTTTTAGGCAATGTAGCCAGTTCATCTGTTATTTCTGACACCTTAAAAAAAAAAGTACAGAATGTATAGGTGTATTGCAGACAAAAACTATGTTAATATTTCTCATCAGTTACTAAAAAGTCGGAATTAAATTTGTCTGCCATTGAGAATATAGTTGAGACAGTCTCTCTTCTTGCATTTCAGGTATCTATACCTAGCTAACCCACAGCAACACATACATGAAAGTATGGGAAAAGTTCTTTTTAGCTCTGGGCTAGAGCACGGACAGATGTTTCTGAGAATGTAGCTACTAAAAATCTATGAATTTCATGGAACAGTTCACCTTGTCACTTATAAGCAACTGGGTAAATAGTAAGAAAAATAAAAAATATGTGACCCTTAGTCACAGTCACAGCCAGCTAGTGAGTACCACTTATAATATGTATACAGATACTACATACTATATGTATCTATTATACTTAAAAATGTGATTCACTGCAGACTTACATGATAAAATACATTTATCATATATCTTCAAATAATTTATCTGCACTACATTACTTTTGCTTTAAAATGTCCAGTATTTTGGAGAAAAATACAGTGTATCAAAATAATATGACTGCCATAATTAGTTTGAAAGTACTGTCACTTTTTTACTTTAATCAAACTGACATTAAAAAAAAAGCTCATACACAAACAAAAAAAGCAACTTTTTATTACTTCCTCCTTACTTTAAAGGGAGATGAATACTGCTTTTTCACCGTCCTCAATATGGGATGAGATCCTGACTAATATATCTGCCAGTTTGGTCTACAGCATACCATTAATAGATAGTCTGAACTTTCTAAAGACAGGGGTAATGTACCAGAGTGAAAAACTGTGAAGAATCACTTTTAGAAGCGTTTAAACTCTGGGGTTCAAATATACCCAATCCTTACCATAGCAGATAGAATATCTGTAAAGCTACTCTCAAAGGAAAAAATCTTCCATTTCTTTCCATTATGCTGGTCAACCTACAAGAAGGATTCATCTAACCCTAACTTTGGTTCTTCAAAATGCAGGCATTTAGTCTAACTAATTGTTTAGGCTTTTTTCAGTGTCAATGGAGAGACAGGGCCATGTCTCTCAGCAGGGAGATTTTTTCCATTTTAAGATACCCAAGAAAGCTTGGCACCTCTTTCTGGAGGTGACAGCTTTTTTCAGCTTGTATATATCTTGAAATTTTCCTTTCTGTTTCAGACTGAAGAAGGGTCTGTGTGTCCAAAGGCTTGCCAGTTTCTCCCAAATATATCATTTGAGCAAATAAGATATGCTCACTTTCCCTACTTTAGAAGTAGAAAACTTTCAAAGACATAAGTGAAGACTTCAAAACCAACCCAACATTTTGGGTAGGTCTACATTTGCATTTCCAACATCGATGCCATAAAGGAGATATGTTTTAAGACTGTGATTGTTTAATGCTTTCCCCAAATCAGTCTCTTTTGATTGTATCTCAATTTGGAGGGTCCAACTGCTGACATGTTCAGCCATCATAACAATTACGTTATTATTGTGATTGAAAAATGTCAAAGAACATTGTATGTTCTATATTAAATATTAGGGGTTTTTTACACATTCTGTAGCTATGTGATATAGGTAAAGTAACTTGTACAGTGAAGTAAAAGGAAGTTTCAGAAGGAAGAAAAGCTTTTATTTCTAATGAGAAATCAAATAAATGTACACTTAGGAGACATGCAGAATGGCAACAACTCACATTCTCCAAACAGTGCAAAAATTGTATTTTCAAATTATCAGCTATAAGATGTAGTTATGAAAAATGTCACTAACCTGGGTGCTCCATCTTTTGTGTTCCCTATCGAGTTGATTTATCAGTACCTCTGCAGCTTTCAATGTTTTCTGAGCTTTACTTAGTTCTGCTTCAAGTTTTGCTGCTTCTGTTGTTCTACTCTGGAACCTGTAAGACAACTACTGTTTGTAATTGCTATCATGAACTACTAAACTTATGGACAGTTATTTTCAAGGCAGTTTAATTGACTGAATTTGGCATTAATTCCTCCTTTATTGTTCATGAAGAACACAACTATAATTCTTTTTTATACCTTCTGCTTCTAATTGGCAGATGAGCTTGTTAGACTTTTAACTAACAAAATTTAGATAGATGCACAGGTGAGATCTAAAAATACATTTGCAATATAGACTATAATGTCTGAAAATCATTCCTTCATCTACTTAAACAGCCTGACTTGATTTTAGTGATTGTGTTAAGTTTTGTCCTGCACCTAGTCAGGACAATAGCAGGCTCAATGCCATACTATACATTTGTAACTAAGAAAAAAAGGAAATCGCTAACTAGCTAACTGTCAGAAAAGTAGGCCATCCTAAAAGAAATAGAGCTGCCTTTATTCAAGCTGTGATCAGTGGGAGTCTTGTATAGGAATATTTGCAAAGTCCTAAGGAGACATTAAAGTCCTCTTAGATTTAAAAGGTGAGAGACATACTGCTTATCTATGACATCTACAATGTCTACACTGAAGGCTTTCAACACAGTCAGTAGTGAGAAGCAGGTACTTTTAAGGAGCATTTCATCTGATCGATGAGATGAACTGTATTCTAACAGTATTTATTTATCTCCACTGAGTGTATAGATAGCCTACTTGTCACTGCTTTGGATGTAAATATCTTGCAGAGCAAGGAGTTACATTTGGTTAGATAAACTTCATTATTCATACCATAAAATCATCAATGTTCTTATTTATATCTTGACATAAACAAACCCAACTTACTTATCTTTCAGTTCCAATACTTTTTGACCAACAGAGTTCAGAAGATCTTCTAACTTCTGTTTTCTGTCTTCAGTTTTCTTGAGATTACTACAAAAAAGTAACATTTATTTTAAGACTATGGAACCAAATGAAAAAAAAAGAGTAAATGTAACAGGAAAGTCATTTACATAGAGATAGTTCAGAGACAGTTCTTTCTTGTGATTTATATTAACAAAAATCTCTTTTCACATGTAAAAGTTTTGACTACTTCTCATCATATAGCTTTAAAAATGGAAACCAAACACCCCATTCAAATATATTCTTAAAGATCAGAACAAATTCTTCCAATACAGAATTTTACGACCTGGCAAAACAATCAGTACAGATTCCTCAGGTTATGGATGGTCATAAGACTATGTCATATCTTTTTGATCCTAAGGAGAAACTGGTTATGCTTGGTACATGACTGAAAAAAGAGGAACTATGTAGCTCATAAAATAACATGAGTTTCACAACAGAATACATTTTAAGCATATCTGTGATGTTCATTTCTCCCTGACACATTTCAGCTGAGACAGGTAACTTGTGATTGGCCAAAAAATATCCAAGGCATAGCTTCCAGGAAAAACAAAATATTGCACACTTACTTTTTCTGTCTCAGCATGAACATTTTATTACCTATGGATGAGGTATGGTTTCTCGTATCTTTTGTTTTTAATAAACTTCAATTCCTCCTTGGCAGCTTTAATTTCACCCACCACCACTGGAATTAAGAACATTTATTTTATAACAGTGTCTAACTTACGCTTCTAAGCCAGCCTTTTCTTTTTCCAAAGGCTGAATTCGTTCTAGGACATGGGAATACTGGACATTGGCATTCACCCAAGCTGCTAATGGAGCAGCTGCCGCACTGGCTCGTTTAGCATTCTGAAAAAATCAGTAACAGTTACAAGGAAGTCCTTGAATTATAATGTAGATGGGATAAATACAGGATAAATAACTGCAACAGATTTACAAGTTATCAACTTAAATATGCCAATTAGCCAGCTCCTCTACTGAACTAATCTTCTAAATTGTTACTAAGAGATTATATTGTAGGCCATCAATCTGGCCTTTACAACTATGAAGCTTCACTGAAGCTAAGAAGTTTTAAATTAATGCATAATTTATCAGTGTGTTCCTTCTCAGGTAACTACAACTTTCCTTTTAAAAATAAGGAACTAGTATTTAAGAATTCCTTTTTATAGCTACTGCCAAATCGATTCTCAAGATCATTTAATATTAATACATTTAATCATTGTTGGTCCCCCTTTTTTAATTAAGTGAACTGTTAAAACTCTTACTGCTACAAGGAGGCCAGAGGGAGCCAGTTACAATTCCTTGATCCGAGTTCTAATTTATACCGGTGACAAAAATCTCTGAGGACTTGACTCCATAATGAATTCTCATCCCACCACTCCTCAGTGACCAACAAAATTCTCACTGATAGAGGCAGTATGCAACAGAGTAATCTCTGCTACACTTTCTTCTCTTTATACTGACAAATTCTGTAAGCAGAATTCATCACTTTTTCTCTAATTTAAATTCATTCTAAAAATTATGTTGGCAAATCAGACAATCATGTCTTTTTGTCTTTTTTCATTTTATGTAATGCAATCAGGAATTACCTTTGGATCAAAAGATGTTCTGTTTTTAGAAAGAAGTTCTTCAACACTCTCTCGTATTTCTTTTGGAATATTACGGGCATCAAAGGTTGCTATGTCCTCCCTCACGCCTCTTTTGGCCAAGAAACTGTAAAAAGAATTAAATAACTAAGGAAAGAAGAAACAAATGTTAAAGTGGTTATTTCCCTATGAAACCGAAGAATTCT